>NC_054500.1:25558339-26158339 GCF_017639515.1 Carcharodon carcharias
GGGGGGAGAGTGAGTGTGAGTGTGTGTGGGGGAGAGTGAGTGTGAGTGTGTTTGGGGGAGAGTGAGTGAGTGTGTGTGTGGGAGAGTGAGTGTGTGTGGGGGGAGTGAGTGTGAGTGTGTGTGGGGGGAGTGAGTGTGTGTGTGTGGGGGAGAGTGAGTGTGAGTGTTTGGGTGAGAGGGAGTGTGAGTGTGTGTGTGGGGGAGTGAGTGTGTGTGGGAAGTGAGTGTGTGTGGGGGAGTGTGTGTGAGTGTGTGTGGGGGAGTGAGTGTGAGTGTGTGTTTGGGAGTGTGTAAGTGTTTGTGGGGGAGTGAGTTGAGTGTGGGGGAGTGAGTGTGTGTGGGGGAGTGTGTGTGTGTGGGGAAGTGAGTGTGTGTGGGGAGTGAGTGTGAGTGTGTGTGGGGAGTGAGTGTGAGTGTGTGTGGGGGAGTGAGTGTGAGTGTGTGTGGGGAGTGAGTGTGAGTGTGTGTGGGGGAGTGAGTGTGAGTGTGTGTGGAGGAGTGAGTGTGAGTGTGTGTGGGGGAGTGAGTGTGAGTGTGTGTGGGGGAGTGAGTGTGAGTGTGTGTGGGGGAGTGAGTGTGAGTGTGTGTGGGGGTGTGAGTGTGAGTGTGTGGGGGAGTGAGTGTGAGTGTGTGTGGGGAAGTGAGTGTGTGTGGGGAGTGAGTGTGTGTGGGGGAGTGAGTGTGAGTGTGCGTAGGGGAGTGAGTGTGAGTTTGTGTGGGGGAGTGAGTGTGTGTGTGGGGGAGAGTGAGTGTGCATGTGTGTGGGGGAGAGTGAGTGTGAGTGTGTGTGGGGGAATGTGAGTGTGTGTGGGGGAGAGTGAGTGTGTGTGGGGGAGTGTGAGTGTGTGCGGGGGAGTGAGTGTGTGCGGGGGAGTGATTGTGTGCAGGGGAGTGAGTGTGTGCGGGGGAGTGAGTGAGTGTGAGTGTGTGTGTGGAGGAGTGAGTGTGAGTGTGTGTGGGGGAGTGAGTGTGAGAGTGTGTGGGGGAGTGAGTGTGAGTGTGTGTGGGGGAGAGTGAGTGTGAGTGTGTGCGGGGGAGTGAGTGTGTGTGGGGGAGTGAGTGAATGAGTGTGTGTGTGGAGGAGTGAGTGTGAGTGTGAGAGTGTGTGTGGGGGAGTGAGTGTGAGTGTGTGTGGGGGAGTGTGTGTGTGGGGGAGTGGGTGTGAGTGTGTGTGTGGGGGAGTGGGTGTGAGTGTGTGTGTGGGGGAGTGGGTGTGAGTGCGTGTGTGGGGGAGTGGGTGTGAGTGTGTGTGTGGGGAAGTGAGTGTGAGTGTGTGTGGGGAAGTGAGTGTGAGTGTGTGTGGGGGAGTGAGTGTGTGTGGGGGAGTGAGTGTCTGTGGGGGAGTGAGTGTGTGTGGGGTGTGAGTGTGTGGGGAGTGAGTGTGAGTGTGTGTGTGGGGGAATGAGTGTGAGTGTGTGTGGAGAAGTGTGTGTGTGTGGGGTGTGAGTGTGTGTGGGGGAGTGAGTGTGAGTCTGTGGGGGGAATGAGTGTGAGTGTGTGTGGGGGAGTGAGTGTGTGGGGGAGTGAGTTGAGTGTGTGTGGGGGAGTGAGTGTGTGTGGGGAAGTGAGTGTGTGTGGGGAGTGAGTGTGAGTGTGTGTGGGGAGTGAGTGTGAGTGTGTGTGGGGGAGTGAGTGTGAGTCTGTGGGGGGAATGAGTGTGAGTGTGTGTGGGGGAGTGAGTGTGTGGGGGAGTGAGTTGAGTGTGTGTGGGGGAGTGAGTGTGTGTGGGGAAGTGAGTGTGTGTGGGGAGTGAGTGTGAGTGTGTGTGGGGGAGTGAGTGTGAGTGTGTGTGGGGGAGTGAGTGTGAGTTTGTGTGGGGGAGTGAGTGTGAGTTTGTGTGGGGGAGTGAGTGTGAGTGTGTGTGGGGGAGTGAGTGTGTGTGGGGGAGTCAGTGTGAGTGTGTGTGGGGGAGTGAGTGTGAGTGTGTGTGGAGAAGTGTGTGTGTGTGGGGTGTGAGTGTGTGTGGGGGAGTGAGTGTGAGTTTGTGTGGGGGAGTGAGTGTGAGTGTGTGTGGGGGAGTGAGTGTGTGTGGGGGAGTCAGTGTGAGTGTGTGTGGGGGAGTGAGTGTGAGTGTGTGGGGAAGTGAGTGTGTGTGGGGGAGTGAGTGTGAGTGTGTGTGGGGGAGTGAGTGTGTGTGGGGGAGTAAGTGTGAGTGTGTGTGTGTGTGGGGGGGAGTGAGTGTGTGTGGGGGAGTGAGTGTGAGAGTGTGTGGGGGAGTGAGTGTGAGTGTGTGTGGGGGAGAGTGAGTGTGAGTGTGTGCGGGGGAGTGAGTGTGTGTGGGGGAGTGAGTGAATGAGTGTGTGTGTGGAGGAGTGAGTGTGAGTGTGAGAGTGTGTGTGGGGGAGTGAGTGTGAGTGTGTGTGGGGGAGTGTGTGTGTGTGTGGGAGTGGGTGTGAGTGTGTGTGTGGGGGAGTGGGTGTGAGTGTGTGTGTGGGGGAGTGGGTGTGAGTGCGTGTGTGGGGGAGTGGGTGTGAGTGTGTATGTGGGGAAGTGAGTGTGAGTGTCTGTGGGGAAGTGAGTGTGAGTGTGTGTGGGGGTGTGAGTGTGTGTGGGGGAGTGAGTGTGTGTGGGGGAGTGAGTGTGTGTGGGGTGTGAGTGTGTGGGGAGTGAGTGTGAGTGTGTGTGTGGGGGAATGAGTGTGAGTGTGTGTGGAGAAGTGTGTGTGTGTGGGGTGTGAGTGTGTGTGGGGGAGTGAGTGTGAGTCTGTGGGGGGAATGAGTGTGAGTGTGTGTGGGGGAGTGAGTGTGTGGGGGAGTGAGTTGAGTGTGTGTGGGTGAGTGAGTGTGTGTGGGGAAGTGAGTGTGTGTGGGGAGTGAGTGTGAGTGTGTGTGGGGAGTGAGTGTGAGTGTGTGTGGGGGAGTGAGTGTGAGTGTGTGTGGGGGAGTGAGTGTGAGTTTGTGTGGGGGAGTGAGTGTGAGTTTGTGTGGGGGAGTGAGTGTGAGTGTGTGTGGGGGAGTGAGTGTGTGTGGGGGAGTCAGTGTGAGTGTGTGTGGGGGAGTGAGTGTGAGTGTGTGTGGAGAAGTGTGTGTGTGTGGGGTGTGAGTGTGTGTGGGGGAGTGAGTGTGAGTTTGTGTGGGGGAGTGAGTGTGAGTGTGTGTGGGGGAGTGAGTGTGTGTGGGGGAGTCAGGGTGAGTGTGTGTGGGGGAGTGAGTGTGAGTGTGTGGGGAAGTGAGTGTGTGTGGGGGAGTGAGTGTGAGTGTGTGTGGGGGAGTGAGTGTGTGTGGGGGAGTCAGTGTGAGTGTGTGTGGGGGAGTGTGTGTGTGGAGAAGTGAGTGTGTGTGGGGGAGTGAGTGTGAGTGTGTGTGGTGGAGTGAGTGTGTGTGGGGGAGTAAGTGTGAGTGTGTGTGTGTGGGGGGGGAGTGAGTGTGTGTGGGGGGAGTGAGTGTGTGTGTGGGGGAGAGTGAGTGTGAGTGTTTGGGTGAGAGTGAGTGTGAGTGTGTGTGTGGGGGAGTGAGTGTGTGTGGGGGAGTGTGTGTGAGTGTGTGTGGGGGAGTGAGTGTGATTGTTTGTTTGGGAGTGAGTGTAAGTGTGTGTGGGGGAGTGAGTTGAGTGTGGGGGAGTGAGTTGAGTGTGGGGGAGTGAGTGTGAGTGTGTGTGGGGGAGTGAGTGTGAGAGTGTGTGGAGGAGTGAGTGTGAGTGTGTGTGGGGGAGTGAGTGTGAGTGTGTGTGGGGGTGTGAGTGTGAGTGTGTGTGGGGAAGTGAGTGTGTGTGGGGAGTGAGTGTGAGTGTGTGTGGGGAGTGAGTGTGTGTGGGGGAGTGAGTGTGAGTGTGCGTAGGGGAGTGAGTGTGAGTTTGTGTGGGGGAGTGAGTGTGTGTGTGGGGGAGAGTGAGTGTGAATGTGTGTGGGGGAATGTGAGTGTGTGTGGGGTGTGAGTGTGTGTGGGGGGGAGTGAGTGTGAGAGTGTGTGTGGGGGAGTGAGTGTGAGAGTGTGTGTGGGGGAGTGAGTGTGAGAGTGTGTGTGGGGGAGTGAGTGTGAGAGTGTGTGTGGGGGAGTGAGTGTGTGTGGGGGAGTGTGTGTGTGGGGGGGAGTGGGTGTGAGTGTGTGTGTGGGGAAGTGAGTGTGAGTGTTTGTGGGGGAGTGAGTGTGTGTGGGGGAGTGAGTGTGTGTGGGGGAGTAAGTGTGAGTGTGTGTGTGTGGGGGGGGAGTGAGTGTGTGTGGGGGGAGTGAGTGTGTGTGTGGGGGAGAGTGAGTGTGAGTGTTTGGGTGAGAGTGAGTGTGAGTGTGTGTGTGGGGGAGTGAGTGTGTGTGGGGGAGTGTGTGTGAGTGTGTGTGGGGGAGTGAGTGTGATTGTTTGTTTGGGAGTGAGTGTAAGTGTGTGTGGGGGAGTGAGTTGAGTGTGGGGGAGTGAGTTGAGTGTGGGGGAGTGAGTGTGTGTGGGGGAGTGAGTGTGTGTGGGGAATTGAGTGTGTGTGGGGAGTGAGTGTGAGTGTGTGTGGGGAGTGAGTGTGAGTGTGTGGGGGAGTGAGTGTGAGTGTGTGTGGGGGAGTGAGTGTGAGTGTGTGTGGAGGAGTGAGTGTGAGTGTGTGTGGGGGAGTGAGTGTGAGTGTGTGTGGGGGTGTGAGTGTGAGTGTGTGTGGGGAAGTGAGTGTGTGTGGGGAGTGAGTGTGAGTGTGTGTGGGGAGTGAGTGTGTGTGGGGGAGTGAGTGTGAGTGTGCGTAGGGGAGTGAGTGTGAGTTTGTGTGGGGGAGTGAGTGTGTGTGTGGGGGAGAGTGAGTGTGAATGTGTGTGGGGGAATGTGAGTGTGTGTGGGGTGTGAGTGTGTGTGGGGGGGAGTGAGTGTGAGAGTGTGTGTGGGGGAGTGAGTGTGAGAGTGTGTGTGGGGGAGTGAGTGTGAGAGTGTGTGTGGGGGAGTGAGTGTGAGAGTGTGTGTGGGGGAGTGAGTGTGTGTGGGGGAGTGTGTGTGTGTGGGGGAGTGGGTGTGAGTGTGTGTGTGGGGAAGTGAGTGTGAGTGTTTGTGGGGGAGTGAGTGTGTGTGTGTGGGGGAGAGTGAGTGTGAATGTGTGTGGGGGAGAGTGAGTGTGAGTGTGAGTATGTGTGGGGGAATGTGAGTGTGTGTGGGGTGTGAGTGTGTTTTTTGGGGGGAGTGAGTGTGAGAGTGTGTGTGGGGGAGTGAGTGTGAGAGTGTGTGTGGGGGAGTGAGTGTGAGAGTGTGTGTGGGGGAGTGAGTGTGTGTGGGGGAGTGAGTGTGTGTGGGGGAGTGTGTGTGTGTGGGGGAGTGGGTGTGAGTGTGTGTGTGGGGGAGTGGGAGGGAGTGTGTGTGTGGGGGTGTGGGTGTGAGTGTGTGTGTGGGGAAGTGAGTGTGAGTGTGTGTGGGGGAGTGAGTGTGTGTGGGGGAGTGAGTGTGTTTGGGGGAGTGAGTGTGAGTGTGTGGGGAGTGAGTGTGAGTGTGTGTGGGGAGTGTGTTTGGGGTGTGAGTGAGTGTGAGTGTGTGTGGGGAGTAAGTGTGAGTGTGTGTGGGGAGTGAGTGTGAGTGTGTGTGGGGGAGTGATTGTGAGTGTGTGTGTGGGGGGTGAGTGTGAGTGTGTATGTGGGGGAGTGAGTGTGAGTGTGTGTGGGGAAGTGAGTGTGTGTGGGGGTGAGTGAGTGTGAGTGTGTGTGGGGGTGAGTGAGTGTGAGTGTGTGTGTGGGGGAGTGAGTGTGTCGGGGAGTGAGTGTGAGTGTGTGTGGGGAAGTGAGTGTGTGTGGGGGTGAGTGAGTGTGAGTGTGTATGTGGGGGAGTGAGTGTGAGTGTGTGTGGGAAGTGAGTGTGTTTGGGGTGTGTGAGTGTGAGTGTGTGGGGGGAGTAAGTGTGAGTGTGTGTGGGGAGTAAGTGTGAGTGTGTGTGGGGAGTGAGTGTGAGTTTGTGTGGGGGAGTGAGTGTGAGTGTGTGTGTGGGGGGTGAGTGTGAGTGTGTATGTGGTGGAGTGAGTGTGAGTGTGTGTGGGGAAGTGAGTGTGTGTGGGGAAGTGAGTGTGTGTGGGGTGTGAGTGTGTGTGGGGGAGTGAGTGTGAGTGTGGGGGGAATGAGTGTGAGTGTGTGTGGGGGAGTGAGTGTGAGAGTGTTTGGGGGGGAGTGAGTGTGTGTGGAGGAGTGAGTGTAAGTGTGTGTGGGGGAGTGGGTGTAAGTGTGTGTGGGGGAGTGAGTGTGTGTGGTGGAGTGGGAGTGAGTGTGTGTGGGGAAGTGAGTGTGTGTGGGGGAGTGAGTGTGTGTGGGGGAGAGTGAGTGTGTGTGTGTGTGGGGGAGAGTGAGTGTGAGTGTGTGTGGGGGAGAGTGAGTGTGAGTGTGTGTGGGGGAGAGTGAGTGTGTGTGGGGGAGTGGGTGTAAGTGTGTGTGGGGGAGTGAGTGTGAGTGTGTGTGGGGGAGTGGGAGTGAGTGTGTGTGGGGAAGTGAGTGTGTGTGGGGAAGTGAGTGTGTGTGGGGGAGTGAGTGTGTGTGGGGGAGTGAGTGTGTGGGGGAGTGAGTGTGTGTGTGTGTGTGGGGGAGAGTGAGTGTGTGTGGGGGAGAGTGAGTGTGAGTGTGTGTGTGTGTGGGGGAGAGTGAGTGTGAGTGTGTGTGGGGGAGTGTGTGTGTTGGGGAGAGTGAGTGTGAGTGTGTGGGCGGGAATGAGTGTGTGTGTGGGGGAGTGAGTGTGTGTGGGGGAGTGGGTGTAAGTGTGTGTGGGGAAGTGAGTGTGTGTGGGGAAGTGAGTGTGTGTGGGGAAGTGAGTGTGTGTGGGGAAGTGCGTGTGTGTGGGGAAGTGAGTGTGATTGTGTGTGGGGGAGTGAGTGTGTGTGGGGGAGTGAGTGTGAGTGTGTGTGGGGCAGTGAGTTGAGTGTGTGTGGGGGAGTGAGTGTGTGTGGGGAAGTGAGTGTGTGTGGGGAGTGAGTGTGTGTGTGGGGGAGTGAGTGTGAGTGTGTGTGGGGGAGTGAGTGTGAGTTTGTGTGGGGGAGTGTGTGTGTGTGTGGGGAATGAGTTGAGTGTGTGTGGGGAAGTGAGTGTGTGTGGGGAGTGAGTGTGTGTGGGGAGTGAGTGTGAATGTGTGGGGGAGTGAGTGTGTGTGGGGGAGTGAGTGTGTGTGGGGGAGTGAGTGTGAGTGTGTGTGGGGGTGTGAGTGTGAGTGTGTGGGGGAGTGAGTCTGTGTGTGGGGAAGTGAGTGTGTGTGGGGAGTGAGTGTGAGTGTGTGTGGGGGAGTGAGTGTGAGTGTGTGTAGGGGAGTGAGTGAGTGTGTGTGGGGGAGAGTGAGTGTGAGTGTGTGTGGGGGAGAGTGAGTGTGAGTGTGTGCGGGGGAGTGAGTGTGTGTGGGGGAGTGAGTGAATGAGTGTGTGTGTGGAGGAGTGAGTGTGAGTGTGAGAGTGTGTGTGGGGGAGTGAGTGTGAGTGTGTGTGGGGGAGTGTGTTTGTGTGGGGGAGTGGGTGTGAGTGTGTGTGTGGGGGAGTGGGTGTGAGTGTGTGTGTGGGGGAGTGGGTGTGAGTGTGTGTGTGGGGAAGTGAATGTGAGTGTGTGTGGGGGAGTG
This sequence comes from Carcharodon carcharias, assembly GCF_017639515.1. Taxonomy (NCBI): domain Eukaryota; kingdom Metazoa; phylum Chordata; class Chondrichthyes; order Lamniformes; family Lamnidae; genus Carcharodon; species Carcharodon carcharias. Next base: position 25,565,813 of record NC_054500.1, read on the forward strand.
AGTGTGTGTGGGGGAGTGAGTGTGTGTGGGGGAGTGAGTGTGTGTGGGGTGTGAGTGTGTGTGGGGAGTGAGTGTGAGTGTGTGTGGGGAGTGAGTGTGAGTGTGTGGGGGGAGTGAGTGTGAGTGTGTGGGGGGAGTGAGTGTGAGTGTGTGTGTGGGGGAATGAGTGTGAGTGTGTGTGGAGAAGTGTGTGTGTGTGGGGTGTGAGTGTGTGTGGGGGAGTGAGTGTGAGTCTGTGGGGGGAATGAGTGTGAGTGTGTGTGGGGGATTGAGTGTGTGTGGGGCAGTGAGTTGAGTGTGTGTGGGGAAGTGAGTGTGTGTGGGGATTGAGTGTGAGTGTGTGTGGGGAGTGAGTGTGAGTGTGTGTGGGGGAGTGAGTGTGAGTGTGAGTGTGTGTGGGGGAGTGAGTGTGAGTTTGTGTGGGGGAGTGAGTGTGAGTTTGTGTGGGGGAGTGAGTGTGAGTGTGTGTGGGGGAGTGAGTGTGTGTGGGGGAGTCAGTGTGAGTGTGTGTGGGGGAGTGAGTGTGAGTGTGTGGGGAAGTGATTGTGTGTGGGGTAGTGAGTGTGAGTGTGTGTGGGGGAGTGAGTGTGTGTGTGGGAGTAAGTATGAGTGTGTGTGTGTGTGGGGGAGTGAGTGTGTGTGGGGGAGTGAGTGTGAGTGTGTGTGGGGGATTGAGTGTATGTGGGGTAGTGAGTGTGAGCGAGTGTGTGTGGGGGAGTGAGTGTGAGCGTGTGTGTGTGGTGGAGTGAGTGTGGGGAAGTGAATGTGAGCGTGTGTGTTTGTGGGAGTGAGTGTGAGCGTGTGTGTGTGGGGGAGTGAGTGTGAGCGTGTGTGTGTGGGGGAGTGAGTGTGAGCGTGTGTGTGTGGGTGAGTGAGTGTGAGCGTGTGTGTGTGGGGGAGTGAGTGTGAGCGTGTGTGTGGGGGGGAGTGAGTGTGAGCGTGTGTGTGTGGGGGAGTGAGTGTGAGCGTGTGTGTGTGTGGGCGAGTGAGTGTGAGCGTGTGTTTGTGGGGGAGTGAGTGTGAGCGAGTGTGTGTGGGGGAGTGAGTGTGAGCGAGTGTGTGTGGGGGAGTGAGTGTGAGCGAGTGTGTGTGGGGGAGTGAGCGTGAGCGTGTGTGTTTGTGGGGGAGTGGGCGCGAGCGTGTGTGTTTGTGGGGGAGTGGGCGCGAGCGTGTGTGTTTGTGGGGGAGTGGGCGCGAGCGTGTGTGTTTGTGGGGGAGTGGGCGCGAGCGTGTGTGTTTGTGGGGGAGTGGGCGCGAGCGTGTGTGTTTGTGGGGGAGTGGGCGCGAGCGTGTGTGTTTGTGGGGGAGTGGGCGCGAGCGTGTGTGTTTGTGGGGGAGTGGGCGCGAGCGTGTGTGTTTGTGGGGGAGTGGGCGCGAGCGTGTGTGTTTGTGGGGGAGTGGGCGCGAGCGTGTGTGTTTGTGGGGGTGTGGGCGCGAGCGTGTGTGTTTGTGGGGGAGTGGGCGCGAGCGTGTGTGTTTGTGGGGGAGTGGGCGCGAGCGTGTGTGTGCGGGGGAGTGGGTGTGAGTGAACCCTGAGACTGGGAGTGAGGCAGACACAAACACACACACACACACACACACACAAACACACACACGCTGCTCGTTGGGGGGCTGGATTGGGGGTGGTGTTACAGAGTTGATTTTTGAGACAACTTTTCTTGATGGAAACATTGAACTTTATTTACAAGGCAGCAACAGCAGCTACATGTGTGCATCAAACTCCATAACCAAAGAAGAACTCTCTCCTAGGTTCCCCATGCTGCCAACTCATTGGTTTACACGGACCATGTGATCTTACCACAGGATTATTCTTAGAACTACAGTCCTATTTTTATCAGAACTATAATTACTTTATTCCCTCCCCTTTAACTTTTCTGTACATTTTGTATTTACAAGGATATGTTTCTCATGACACGTCATGAAACCATAAGTTCAGTCTTACAGGTGGTTTCCTGTTCCATGCGGAACATTGTAGCTCCACGACTTCCGATTCTTTGACAGGAACCACATTAACGTCAGGTACATCATCAGGCACAGGCAGTTCAGCGTCTTCCACTCCGACAGAGAGATCGGGCATGTCTATCCTTGGTTGAGTAACTGCGACAGGAACCACAGGTTCAGCAGTGGTTTCAGGTAAAACATAATTTTGTTGGGGTATCTTCATTCTTAAATGATCCACATGCTTACGGGTGATCCGGTCTTCCACTTTCACGTGGTACGGCAATGGCCTGGTCACAGACCTTACTTTATCAGGTAACCACTTCTGTCCTCCACCAGGAATTCCTTACATATGCTGCTTCTCCAACAGTAAATTGTCGTTCACGACTATGCAAATCGTGAGTTGCTTTTTGGTACCCTTGACTTTTCTCCACCTTCCCCTCCAAATTGGGAAGGCCTTGTTTGAAGACAGCGCCTCATCAGTAATTCTGCAGGTGTTGCACCTGTCGTGGTGTGAGGGGCAGGGCGTTTTATAATGAAATAGGAAACGAGCAAATTTAGTTCCAACGATTCATCTGTTAACTTTTCCATCCCCACCTTTTATTGTCTGTTTGGAGACTTCTTCCTTTTGGTCGTCTTCTTTCTACCAAAGAGTTTAGTCTCAGCCTTATTTTTTACTTCAATGTCAGCCAAACTTTTCTCAGGTGAAATCTCAACTCATCCTAGTAGAGTAGTTCAGCTACCTATGAGTTCATTATTTACTTGTATCTTGGAAAATTCTATGACTTTTGCTTCCAAAGCCTCTTTAGTTTCATTCAACTGATTCTTCAGCTCTTCTGTCTCCTTGTATCTGTTGGCTTCCTCCTGGAGCCTTGAACATTGCTGCGTCCTCTCTGCCATCTGGTTGTTCAGTTTGTGCAGAGTGACATTAAATTCTCCCTGTTTCTCTTTGTAATTTTCCAGAGGCACAAACTTGTAATGTGCGTAGGTATTTCAAGGTATTTGCAAAGCTCACTCACTTCATCTTGAATTTTGTCATTCTGCAGAGTTTCCTTAAGTTTTTTCTGCTGTTCTTGCATGTCGTTGTTTAGGACAGTAATTGGCTCTGTCTTCTAAATTTTCATGTTGAATAAGGAATAAATGTTAGAATCAGTTGTTTCTGGCTCTTCCACGCTATATACTTCATTGGACTTAGTTTGTTGCCTGGAAGCCTGTTTTAATCCTGCTTTGCAGTGTTTCAATATGTGTCCACTTTTGTGACAAAAATAACACTCCATCTTTTTAAATTGCCAATTGTTAGGAGTATGATTGTTTCCACATCGATAAAATTTAGTTTTCAAATTTACAGCTTAACTGTTTGCTCTGAATTTTCGGTTATTGGGGGCTGTTTCCCGCTTTGCGGTGGAGTCCCGGCTTTTTGTGCCACTTTTGGCTGACCGTTCCCCCCCAACTAGGAAAACAGTGCCACTTTGCGCACCTTGAATCGCTAGTGAATCCCTTACAGCGCTTTCCATTGCAAGCGCTATTTCTAACGCTTTCTTAAAAGCAAGATCCACTTCAGCCAGCAATCTTTGCTGAATAGCATCCTCTTGCACACCACAGACCAAATGATCCCTGAGCATATCATTCAGGGTTTCAGCGAAATCACAATATTCCGTTAGTTGTTTTAATTTCACCATATAAATAGCAATGGTCTCCCTCGGGGCTCTATTCCATGAATTGAACCTGAACCCATTGTGACTGAGGGCTTGGGTTGGAAATGTCCTTTAACGAGGTCTACTAATTCACTGAAGATCTTCGAATCTGGGGCACTGGGGGCTGTCAAGTTTCAAATTAAGATGTAGATTTTGCTTCCACAAATATTCAGGAGAATCGCTCTCCTCTTTTCCTCCCCCGTGATTTCGTTGGCTTGAAAGTAGAACGCAAAACGTCCTATATATTGAGACCAGTTGTTTGTGGCTGGCTCAAAGGGATTGATTCTGTCAAACTGTGGCATCTCGGATGAGTATATTTTCTTTTTCTAATTATCTTAGATACTCACAATCGCTGGGCAAGGGACAGTGCTGGATCTGATCCATCCTCGTCGCTAGCTTTTTGTAGAGTTGATTTTCCAGGCAACTTTTTTTGGTGGAAACATTGAACTTTATTTACAAGACAGCAGCAGCTACAAGTGTGCATCTAACTATAACTAAAGAACAACTCTCTCCTAGAGGTTCCCCGTGCTGTTTACACTGATCATGTATGATCTTACAGCACAAGATTATTCTTAAAGCTACATCCTACATTTATCAGAACTATAATTACTACAGGGGGGTCAGAGGTCAGCAGTGGGCCTTTGGTTGAGGGGTGGGTCAGGTTTCGGGGGTTGAGGGGAGGGTGTCGGGACTCGGGGTGGAGCAGTGTGGGCGGAGGAAAGGGTGCTGGGGCTCAGGGTGAGGCAATATGTGGGGGGAGGATGTCAGGGCTCAGGGCGCGGTGTGCAGGGTTGGTGTCGGGACTTGGGGCCCTGTCGGGGGTCGGGTCAGGCCTGAGGGGCAGGGTTTATGGCTTCAGGGGTGGGGTTGGGTTGGGACTCGGGAGGGTGGGTGTTGGGCCTCGGCGGGGAGGGGCCTCTGGTCGGGTCAGGTCTGGGTAGGGGTGTGAATCTGCCTGGCCTGGAAGAATCCCGGTGGGGTTGGGGTAAATCCCTTGGGGTGGGGTGGGGGGAGGGGGGTGAATCCTGTGGGATGGGGCTGGGGTGCATCCTGTGGGGTGGGATGTGGACTTCACTGGCTGGGCCAGCATTTATTGCCCATCCCTAATTGCCCTTGAGAAGGTGGTGGTGAGCTGCCTTCTTGAACCACTGCAGTCCATTTGGTGTAGGTACACCCACGGTGCTGTTAGGGAGGGAGTTCCAGGATTTTGACCCAGCAACAGTGAAGGAACGGTGAAAAATTTCCAAGTCAGGATGGTGAATGACTTGGAGGGAAACATCTAGGTGTTGGTGTTCCCATGTATCTACTGCCCTTGTCTTTCTAGATGGTAGATGGAAGGTGCTGTCTAATGAGTCTTGATGCATTCCTTGGTCTGGGGGTGCGAGTGTTGGGGAGCTGGGTGTGTCCCATGGGAGGTGGGGGGGGGGTGTAGATTGGGCATGTGGGCGGAGTCCCGCAAGGAGTCGGTCTTGGTCTGTACAATAGTTACCCAGAGGTTAAAAAGTTTTAACTCTTCTAACTTTTTCTGGGTAACTATTGATGTAACCCAGTCAGAACCATCTGAAGTTTACGATTCAAATCAATTTTCAAATGATTACAAGTGGAAGACATGAGTTGGACGATTAAAGGGGGCAGGGGAGGAATAAGGGGCCCACATACAGGAGAAGCGCAAAAACCCACCGTTTTTGTCAGCGGAAAAACAAGGTTGGACTGCGCTTTACACAACCGTGGCTCATGGAGGCAGCTGCACATGTTGAAGTCCAGCTGCCTACAAACAGATCCAGCTTTCATAACTGGGATGTTCCAAACATGACTTGTGAGGCTTAGACCTTTCAGGAGAAGGTCTAAAGCTGCTGGAGCTCTTTGGAGAGCTAAGGAAACCTTTTGGATAGGTCCAGAGACACCTTTGGAAGAGGTGCCCTTTGGGATGGGTCAGGTGCCCTTTGGGAGAGGTCAAGTGGATTTTGAGATTGTTTAAAGTAGACATGAATGTGCATACAAAGTGGATAAACTCATTGGAGTCAAGTCAAGCTGAAGGGAACTTTCAAGCTGTCAAAGGAAATTTCAAGCTGTCAAGGCATTTAAATTTCATTGGAATTGTCACACTCAGGAGCTGTTGGAACTATCAAACTCATTGGAGTTTTCAAGGCGTTTAAATCTCCTGGCCTTTAAATGTTTAAGAAAGCATTCTGGAGTTTAAAAAAATCAATGCTTGCTATTTCACCCTGTCTGTTAACTTGAGTCTGAGAGTTATCATTAGAGGGCTTATGCTAAATGACTGATTTTATACCCTATCATTATCACAGTGGCATGCCTATCAGTTCACAGCTTGATAGACAACTTCAAGTGGTTATAAAATGTGGAGCTATGAATACAAATGTTTGTATTTATAAGGGATTAAGTGCTTGAATAAAATGTTTTTATTATAGTGGATTATGCAGTTAAAGAAATATAAATGTAGTGAATGGGTTTTTATGAATGAATGCATAAAAATTAAATTCTGCAATAGACAAAGAGAACTTTATTTTAGTTAGTCTCACCATGGATCCTGAGGTCTGCCCATGGTGGGTACTGGGTGAGTTGATATGGAGGGTACAAGGGCAAAGAGTGCTGGGTGAGGGGCATGGGTTGACATGAGTTTGCATAGGAGCAATAAAGGACAATAGGGTAGGTAGAGGGGCACAAGTTGGCAAAAAGGGTATGGGGGACCATGTTGGGTGGGAGGGGGATATACGTTGGCATAGTGCCTATAAAGTGCCATGGGGTGGCTAGAGGGATACAGATCAGCATGGAAAGTATGAGGGACCATGTCGGGTGGGTGGAGCATGAGGTAGCATAGAATGGGGGTGAGGAGGGATGAGCGCCGTTTTTGGTTTTATTGTTTTGTCTACAGTTGGCCCAAAGTCCCAGATCCCTGAGGTGGGAGTGTCGCACAGCCCATCTCCACACCCGGCAACACCTGTGGCTGCCTTCACAGTCTTTCTGGGAGAGGTGGGCCCAAATCCTGTTAACACATGCCCCCACCCCCACCCCAAGAGCAAAAATTAGACCATCTGGGGCACTTTCTCCCAAGTTGGGTTTGCGGAGCCAGAAATTTTCCAACTGTGCTCTTCCGACTCGAGTTAAAATTCAGCTCAGAGTTTGACCTCCTCACGCCCTAGAACACTCAGATCTCTGTGTTCTTTCAATTGCGCGTCCTCAATGTTAAACAGTCCACCATTGGTGGCCATGCCTTCAGCTACCTAGGCTCTGGAATTCCACCCTAACCCTCTCTGCCTCTCTCTGCCCCTTTAAGATGTTGCTAAAAATCTACCTCCTTGACCAACTGCTTGGTCACTAGTCCCAATATCTCCTTATGTGTCTCAGTTGCAGTTTGTTGGATTACTCTTTGTGAAGCACTTTGGATGCTTTATTATGTTAAAGGTGCTATCTAATGAAGTTGTTGCTGGCTCTTGACGTTCCATTCCTCAGCAGTAACATTCCTCATCTTGATGAATATTTTGTGTGTTTAAGTCATAATTCATATTAAATTTTTTATGATTATATGTATATAAAATTCAAGAGCTTTTCTCCCTGTTGAGATTCGTGAGTTTTACCTGCGCAAATTAACTTCAATATTGTAGAATAATCACATCTAAGAGCAGTTACGAGAACTCAGAGATTTTAGATTTCCTGTACATACTCCTCTCTGTTCCTCCACTGATCTACATGCACTTTCTTTTTCCCTTTGGTCTTTTGAAATGTTAGTTTATTCTTTTACTCCAACTCATTCTCTTCTGGATTGGAAACTATGAAACTCTTTCGCTTCCCCCAGTCTTCTTTTCCTCCTCCAATTCACAGGTCTTCAAAATCCATGTTTGCTGCCACCCACCCATTAACATCTTGTGTGCCCCTCAAACTTTAGCCCTTCAACTAGCTAGCTTTTCTTTGCTCACCTGTCTCGGACATGGCTGAATCGGTATCACCTTCACTCCTGAATCACAAGGCTCTGGTTTCAATTCACACTCCAAGGCTTGAGCACAAAAATCAAGGCTACCGCTCCAGTGCGGTACTGAGGGAGTGCTGCATTATTTAGGCAGTGGCCTTTTGGATGAGACATTATATTAAGGTCACATAGGGTGGATGTAAAAGATCCCATGGCGCTGTTTTGAAGAAGAGCAGGGGAGCTCTGGTGTCCTAGGTAATAATTCTCCCTCAATCAAAACCACAAGAGCATATTATCTGGTCATTATCACTTAATTGTTTTTGAGAGCTTTATGTGGGCTAATTGCCTGCCTTGTTTCCTACATTGCAACAGTGCCTACACTTCAAAAGTGCTTTGTTGGCTGTAAATCATCTTGAAATGTCCTGTGGTTGTGAAATGAGCTATATAAATGCAAATCTTTCTTTTCCTTTTTACCCAAAAGAACTGAGTTTTGCTTCAGTCAAAATCTTCAGATGGTTTTGATCCTCTGGTACTGCTGTCCAGGCAGAACACATCAGCAGACAGTTATCCAAGTTAGACAATGGAAGATGCCTTTTTAGATTAAAAAAAATCATTTTCGGGTTGTAGGCATTGCTGGGAAGGCTGGCCCATCTCTAATTGCCTTGTTTAATATGTGGCTTGCAACCACACTTCAGAAGGCATAGAGTCGTAGAGATCTACAGCACAGAAAAAGGCCCTTAGGCCAATCAAGTCTGCACCGGTCAAACAAGTACCTAACTATTCTGGCCCCATTTTCCAGCACTAGGCCCCTTGTATGCCATGGCATCGCAAGTGCACATCCAAATACTTAAATTTTATGAGAGTTTCTGCCTCTACCACCCTTTCAGCCAGTGAGTTCCAGATTCCCACCGACATCTGGGTGAAAAAATTCTTCCTCACATCCCCTCTAAACCTCCTGCCCCTTACCTTAAATCTATGCCCCCTGGTTATTGATCCCTCTGCCAAGAGGAAAAGTTCCTTCCTGTCTACCTTATCTATACCCCCCATAATTTTATGCACCTCAATCATGTGCCCCCTCAATCTCCTCTGCCCCAGGAAAAATAACCCCAGTCTATTCAATCTCTCCTCATAAACAAAACTCTCCAGCCTAGGCAACATCCTGATAAATCTCCTCTGCACTCTCTCTAGTGCAATCACATCCTTTCTATAATGCGGATTCCAGAACTGCCGCAATACTCTAGCTGTAGCCTAACCAGCATTTTATACAGTTCCAGCATACGGTTCCCTGCTTTTATATTCTGTGCCTCGGCTAACGAAGGTATGTATCCCATACGCCTTTTAACCACCTTATTTACCTGTCCTGCTACCTTAAGGGACCAGTGGACATGCACACCAAGGTCCCTCATCCTCGGTAATTCCTAGGGTCCTATCATTCATCGAGTGTTCTGTGCCTTTTTTGCTCTGCTTAAGTGCATCACCTCACACTTATCCGGATTAAGTTCCATTTGCCACTGATCAGCCCACCTGACCAGCCCGACTATATCCTCCTGTAATCTAAGGCTATCCTCCTCACTATTTACCACCCCACCAATTTTTGTGTCATCCGCGAACTTACTGATCTACATTCAAGTCTAAATCAGTTATATGTACCACAAACAGCAAGGGATCCAACACTGATCCCTGTGGAATTCCACTGGACAGTCACAAAAACACCCCTTGACCATCACCCTTTGCTTCCTGCCACTCAGCCAATTCTGGATCCAATTTGCCAAATTGCCTTGGATCCCATGGGCTCTTACCTTCATTATTAGTCTCCTATGCGGGATTTATCAAAAGCCTTGCTGAAGTCCAAGTAGCCTGCATTAAATGCATCGCTTTCATCTACACACCTGGTCATCTCTTCGAAAAATTCAATCAAATTGATCAGACATGACCTCCGCTTAACAAAACCATGCTGACTGTACTTGATTAACCCCTGCCTCTCAAAGTGTAGGTTAATTCTGTCCCTCAGAATTGCTTCCAATAGTTTCCCCAACACTGAGGTTAGACTGACTGGCCTGTAGTTCCCTGGTTTATCACTTCCCCCCTTGAATAACGGTATTATATTGGCTGTCCTGCAATCCTCTGGCACCTCTCCTGTGGCCAGAAATGTTTTGAAAATTATTGCCAGCGTCCCTGCTATCTCCTCCCTTGCCTCACCCAGCAGCCTGGGATACATGGCATCTGGGCCTGGAGATTTATCTACTTTTAAGCCTGCCAGACCACTTAGAACCTCCTCCCTTTCTATGCTAATTTCTTTAATTATATCTTTAATTATTTCCATACCCACGTTGTCCGTCTCACTTGTGAATACTGACACAAAGTATTCATTTAGAACCCTGCCTATGTCTTCCAGCTCTACACGCAAATTACTACTGTGGTCCGTAATGGGCCCGGCTCTTTCCCTAGTAATCCTCATACTCTTAATGTACTTGTAAAATAACTTTGGATTTTCTTTTATTTTACCTGCCAATGTTTTTTCATGCTCCCTTTTTGCTCTCCTAATTTCCTTTTTAAGTTCCCCCCTACACATTCTATACTTCTCTAGGGCTTCCACTATTTTGAGCCCTCGGTATCTGCCATAAGCCTCCCTTTTTCTCTTTATCCAATCCTGTGTATCTCTAAATATCCAGGGTTCCCTGGATTTGTTTGTCCCACCCTTTATCTTTACAGGAATATGTTGGCCCTGTACCCTCCCTATTTCCTTCTTGAATGAGTCCCACTACTTTGACGCAGATTTACCTAAATGTACCTGCTCCCAGTCCACTCTGGCTAAATCATATCTGATTTTATTAAAATCGGTCTTCCCCCAATTTAGAACTCTGATTTCTTGCCCCTCCTTGTCCTTTTCCATAACAACGTTGAATCTAACGGAGTTATGATCACTATCTGCAAAATGCACCCGCACTGATACCTTTACCATTTGCCTGGCTTCATTCCCTAAAATTAAGTCCAAGACCACCCCCTGTTTTATAGGATCTTCTACGTGCTGGCTTAAAAAGCTCTCCTGGATGCATTTTAAGAATTCTGCTCCCTCTAAACCTATCACAATACTACTAACCCAGTTAATGTTGGGGAGGTTGAAATCCCTCACTATTACTACACTATTATTTTTACACTCCCCTGAAATTTGCCTACATATCTGCTCTTCTATTACCCTCTGACTATCTGGGGCCTATAGTACACTCCCAGCAATGTGATTGCTCCTTTCTTGTTTTCAACTTCTACCCATATGGCTTCATTTGAGAAGTCTCTTAAGAATGTCATCCCTCCTTACTGCTGTAATTGATTCCTTGATTGATATTGCGATACTCCCTCCTCTTTTACCTCCTTCCCTGTCTCGCCTGAAGATCCTATATCATGGAATATTGAGCGGCCAATCCTGCCCCATTCTCAACCATGTCTCTGTGACAGCAATGACATCATACTTCCATGTGTTAATTTGTGCCCTCAACTCATCTGCCTTATTCATCAGACTCCTTGCATTAAGGTAAATACCATCCAACCTTGCCAAACTCCCTTGTGCCTTAACTGGCCTATAATTTCTATGCCTTCCAGACTCACTTGCTCTCTCTTCTAATTTTGGCTGTGCATCTCCCCCTGCTGAACGTCCTCTCAGGATCTCACCCCCCTGCCAAGTTAGTTTAAACCCTCCCCAACAGCACTAGCAAACCTCCCTAGAAGGATATTGGTCCCATTCCGGTTCAGGTGCAACCTGTCTGCCTTGTGCAGGTCCGACCACCCCCAGAAATGGTCCCAATGTCCCAGAAATCTAAAGCCCTCCCTCCTGCACCATCTGTCCAGCCACGCATTCATCTGGACTAACCTCCTATTTCTATTCTCACTATCGTGTGACACCGGAGGTAATCCAGAGATTACTACCTTTAGAGGCCCTGTTTTTTAATCTGCTTCCTAGTTCCCTAAATTTTGTTTGAAGGACCTCATCCCCCTTTCTACCTATGTTATTGGTACCAATATGGACCACGATCTCTGTCTGTTTGGCCTCCCCCTTCAGAATGCCCTGCAGCCGCTCTGGGACATCCTTGACCCTGGCACTAGGGAGGCAAGGTACGATTCTGGAGTCACAATGACGGCTGCAGAAACGCCTGTCTGTTCCCCTTACTAACGAGTCTCCTACCACTATTGCTCTTTCCCTCTTTTTCCTCCCCCCGTGCACCTGAGCCACTCACAGTGCCATGAGCGTGGCTGCGCTCCCCAGAGGAGCCATCATTCTCACCGTTTTCCAACACAAGAAAATGGTTCTCGAGTGAAATGCATCCTGGGGATTTCCTGACTACCTGCCTGATGGTCACTCATTCCCTCTCTATCTGCACTTCCATAAGCTGTGGGGTGACCACATCTAAAAACGTGCTATGCACGACACTCTCAGCCTTGCTGATGCACCTCAGTGCCTCCAGCTGCCGCTCAAGCTTCGAAACTCAGCTCAAGTTGTTGTAGTTGGTGGCACTTCCTGCACACGTGGTCAGTTAGAGTGCAAGGAATGTCTAGGACATCCCACGTGTTGCAGGTGGTACATAACATGGGACTGAGCTGCCCTGCCATACCATGCCTCTAGGTGAAAAGAAACTCTTACTTTAAGTTAAATACACTAACAAATATTAAATTATTTATGTACTTTAAATAAAAACTAGAACTCTTACCTTTCCTTAGCTTAATCTATTAAAACCTGGAGAAAAACACTTACCCACTACTCACCAATCAGCTCTCACCTTTGCGCTGATGTCACTTTTTGAAGCTTCCTTGCACTGGTTCTAATCTCTCCGCCGCTCTCTCGCGCTGTCTTGTGATGTCACTTGTTATTTTCAACAAAAACTGACTGAGGGACACTTCCCAGACAGGGCAGTTAAGGGTCAACCATGTTAACACGAGACTGGAGTCACATGTAGGCCAGACTGAATTAATTCCCAAAAGATATGCATACCAGTTGGATTTTTATGATAAACTAACAATTTTGTGGTCATTAAAAACAAAATACTGCAAATGCTGGAAATCTGAAACAAAAACAGAAAATGCTGGAAAAACTCAGCAGGTCTAACAGCATCTGCAGAGAGAAAGACCGAGTTAACGTTTCGAGTCAGCAAGACTCTTCTTCAGAGCTAAAGAGAAGCAAACCCCCTTAAACAGCATACATTTCATCACATTTTCAATTCTCTTTAGCTCTGAAGAAGAGTCAGACGAACTCGAAACGTTAACTCTGTCTTTCTCTCCACAGATGCTGTTAGACCTGCTGAGTTTTTCCAGCATTTTCAATTCTGTGGTCATGTTTACTGGCTCCAGTTTTTTAATTTGCAGATTTAAAAAAAAACTGAATACAAATTCTCTCACTACTCATTGTGGAATTTGAGCTCTGATTCTCTAGATTATTAGTTCAGTCCTCTGGATTAGTGCTGGAAAAGGGATGATATATTGGATCTTGTCAAAGGCTGCAGTGTGGTTGAGCATAGCGAGTGATAAAATGGCGTAGTCACAGGAATAGAAGGTGCCATTGGTGACTTTGGACTGTTTCAGTGTTGCAGAACAGAAATCAGACTGAAAACATTTAAACAGGGAGTTGTAGAAAAGATGGTCACAGATTTGGGAACTGGCAAACTGTTCTGATTCTGCATTCTTTGGAGCCCGAGTTTGCTTTGACATTTTTTATTTGCTTATGTGGTGTGGGCATTGTTGGCTAGGCCTATGTGCCCTTTTGAAGGTGGTAGTGAGCTGGCTTCTTGAACCTGTACAGTCCATATGGTGCAGGTACACCCAGGTGCTGTTATAAAGGGAGTTCCAAGATTTTGACTCACCAACTGTGAAGAAACAGCAATATGGTTCCAAGTGAGGATAGTGTGTGACTGGGAGGGGAACTTGCAGGTCGTGGTGTTCCCATGTTACTGCTGTCCTTGTCCTTCCAGGTGATAGAGATTGTGGGTTTGGAAGGTGCTGCCGAAGAATCCTTGGTGAGTTGCTACAATGAATCTTGTAGATAGTACACAGTGCTGCCACTGTGCATCAGTGGCAGAGGGAGTGAATGTTGAAGGTGGTGAAAGGGGTGTCAATCAAGCGGGTTGCTTTGTCTTGGATGTTGTTGAGCTTCTTAAGTGTTATTGGAGCTGCACTCATCCAGGCAAGTGTAGAATATTCCTTCACACTCCTGACTTGTGCCTTGTAGATGGTGGACAGACTTCAGGGAGTCAGGAGGTAAGTTACTCACTGAAGAATTCCCAGCCTCTGACCTGCTCTTGTAGCCACAGTATTTATATGGCTGGCCCCAGTTCAATTTCTGGTCAATGGTAACCCCCAGGATGTTGATGGTGGGGAGTTCAGCAATGGTAATGCCATTGAATGTTAGTGGCAGATGCTAGGAGCAGCAACAACTTTTTGTTTTGGACAATAGTAAATAATTGAAGTTCTCTGAACGGTTAGTGTGGTAATATTAAGAGGTTTGAGAGTCATTAAATATTTAAATACATAACATTAACCTTAGCTGTAGGAATTAAATTCTTGAACCTGTACTTAATATTTAACCAGGCTGTATTGACTCCAGCTGCTGCAGATACTTCATCTTATTCATTATTCAAATGTTTGTGGGGGAAAAAATGCTGGTTCTTGTAATGTTCAAAAAACATAAAGAATCGGATGCCAAGTTTTACTTTCAGTAACATTACTGGTTCATTCCATGTATCGTAGTGAGGTTGAACCCATGTTCTATGATTGATTCACTCATCAAGATGATTAAGCTTGGAACGAGGTCTAAGTGAGAAAGTGCGGGTAAAACCCATTGCTGAAGAGGATGATGCCAGTACAATATTTACTAGTGGAAGTCAAGTATAGGCTGATGGCAGACAAAGGGAGGGAGAAAATAACCCGTCAGCTGTGTAAGGGAAGGGGAGACACAGGAATATAAGGATAGAATGGTCGAGTAGAATAGAGCTCCATGCCTTCTGATATCTCACCTCACAAGGTAGTCCCATTCTTCTGTTAATTATTCTTAGACTGGGAAGCAACGCCAAGGGACCAAACTGTAGAAAATCAGCACAAATTCCTTTTGCTGCTCACTATCCAATATCTTCGAGAGAGAGAGAGAGACTGGGAGGGTGAAAGAGATTGAGAGATTGGGGAGAAAGTGGGCAGAAAGGAAGAGAGATGGGAGAAAGGGAGGTGGGAAGGGAGGATGGAGAGAGATGGGGGGAAAGAGATTGATGGGGAGGGAGAGAGTGTGGAAGAAATGGGAAGGGAAGGAAAGAGAGCAATGGGAAGACAGACAGAGAGAGAGAGAGAGATGGGGAAGAGAGAAGATGATCAGGAGATGGGGAAAAAAGAGTTGGGAAGAGAAAGATATTGATTTATCTAGAGATTATATAGATAATTATGGATGTAGATGGAGAGAGAGATGGAGATTTTATTTTAAAACAAGCTTACCCATTGGAAACACGATAGATTTGTACAATTTCTTATTTTAAACGTGGCCTCATATTGTTTCTATCAAAATTGGATATTGGACTGAAAGTGGGGCTTTGAAACTTGGGGGTTGTAGAATGGGTCGAGGTCACACACTGAAGTGAGAAAGATGGAATCAGGACTAACACAAAAGTACAAGCAAATAGCAGTGGCATTTTCGCTGGGATTTTTGTCACTATTCTTTCATGGATCATATCCTATCAGGACAGCTGTTTCTCCAAGGGTCAGAGATTTGGCCTTGTGTTCAGGCGATGCCTAAGGGACTGATGGGAAATAAATGCCACATCCAGAAAACAAAACAAATCTCCCCTTCCTGTGTCATCCAGCCAATGTCATCAAATCGTTAAGCCTCAGTAATCACTCTGAGCTTTTATAAATTGCCTATTATAGGATGTGTCCAACCTTCGAAAGGATAATCAGTAAACATTAAAATTTTTACCATCAGTAAAACAGGTCAAGGCCACATGCAGCCCGTAAACTCATGCAGCTGGATTCAGTTATAATGGAGAGTCCCTAATGAGATTTTTAACCTAATTACTGCACCTTCCTGATTCACTCATAATGTTTTAATATCAGATTCCTATAATTGCTCAACTAATTGAGTAAGAATTGTTCTGGCTGGACCTGGGTTCATGTCAGGTATTTGAGTAAAAGAATTCACATTTCTTTGTGACTTCAAGAGGCTCACAGCCAATAGACTGCTTCTTGATGTGAAGCGCAACCAGCGCAGATAGGTCCCACAGCAATGTTATGAATGACGTGGGAGTCCGTTCTGTGGATGTAGTTTGAGGGATGAATGTCAGAATAAATTCAACAAGTTTAAACCAGTGATTTTGCTGGGCCTCGGCTCTGTCTTCACAAAGATTAATCAGTGCAAAAGCCCCGAAAGACTTTTAATATTTCCAATCGTTGCTGTGCCCTGAGATTTAGAGCTTTAAATTATTCGGGTGTTCAATTAATTTTCATCAACAGCAAAGGACATCTTTGAACTCAAGTCTTAAAGCATAGGCTGTGGCAAGTAGCACATTCACCTCTGAGCCAGAAGGTACTTGAGCGCATAATCCAGACCAATATTCCTAGGATGGAATTTTACGGCAGTGGGATTTTACGTTCCCACTGAAGCCAGTGGGATTAGAATGGCTCGCCGCATTTTACATCTCCATCCCCATGCGATGAGGCCATAAAATTCTGGCCGTAGATTCAGTACTGAGGGAGCGCTGTGCTGTCGGAGCGCCAGTACTGAGGGAGCGCTGTGCTGTCGGAGCGCCAGTACTGAGGGAGCGCTGTGCTGTCGGAGCGCCAGTACTGAGGGAGCGCTGTGCTGTCGGAGCGCCAGTACTGAGGGAGCGCTGTGCTGTCGGAGCGCCAGTACTGAGGGAGCACTGTGCTGTTGGAGCGCCAGTACTGAGGGAGCGCTGTGCTGTCGGAGCGCCAGTACTGAGGGAGCGCTGTGCTGTCAGAGCGCCAGTACTGAGGGAGCGCTGTGCTGTCGGAGCGCCAGTACTGAGGGAGCGCTGTGCTGTCGGAGCGCCAGTACTGAGGGAGCGATGTGCTGTCGGAGCGCCAGTACTGAGGGAGCGCTGTGCTGTCGGAGCGCCAGTACTGAGGGAGCGCTGTGCTGTCGGAGCGCCAGTACTGAGGGAGCGCTGTGCTGTTGGAGCACTGCTCTTTGTGGGATCTTGCTGTTTGCAAATTAGTTGCTGCGTTTTCTATATTACAGAAGTGACTATATTTCAAAAATACTTCATTTGTGTGAAGCATTTTGGGACATCCTGGACTGTGAAAGGTGCTCTCTCTCTCTCTCTCTCTCTCTCTCTCTCTCTCTCTCTCTATATATATATATATATATATATATATATGCAAGTCTATCTTTTTAGAATAATGTATCTTTGAAGAATGTGCACCGTATGCAATTTGATTCGTAGTTTAGATCTACTCATAGTAAAGGGGACAATGAGAAGAGACCTGTAGTGGAAGAATCTGCTACATCTGTTGCATTGTTTGAGGGATTTATCTCGTGATCTATACTCTAGAACTGTGAGACTTAAGCCTTTGTTCCAAGGATGATTGATGCAGAAATATGTTATGGGAGGGTTCCCAATTCCTCATCACGAACCACTATCTCCTGCAGAAAAATATAGGTAAAAGTCTTGATTGGGGCAGAATGTGATGCTTCATGCAGTTAAATAGCCAGCAAACATCCCTGTTTTGACTGCTTGGGTGCGATATCAAAAAAGCTATTAGTTCTAGAAATGCACCTCTGGAAGAATCAGCAGCTTCAGCAGAGGAAAGAGAAAATTGAAAAGCAGAAATAAACTTCTGCGCTGCACTGGAATAAGAGAGTTGACAGGTGTCAGACGATAAAGTGAATGACACTGTTAATGCAGTGTCTGTGAATTACTCCTACAAACTGGGATGGACTAAATTGCGGGGAGATTTTAGTTTCATCTATCAGAGAATGCTCCAACACTGCATTTTTATATACGTTTCTGTAAGCTGCTAGTATTGAGTCTCTGGTACTTAACACTTTGACAATTGATTCAATGAGAAACTGTGCTGATAATTGTTGAAATGGAGCTTCCTGTGGCTTAAGGTAAACCATATGAACAGAAAGATGTTGGCTGTGACCTCCAGCTTGTAAGGAGTGAACTGGATGGTAGTAGGAATATTACCCAAGTGCCTTGGTTGAGAGAAGACAAAATAGCCAATGATTCTGAGTCCTTGTTGGGATCCACTAATCTGTGGGTTTCCAGTGAAGACAAGATTGAACTTGTCCTGCTACCTTCAATGGTGTATCAAAGCCAAATTGAGAAGGCTGTTATAAAATCATGTTGGATCATTGAATTTTACAAATAGAGGAATAAAGTAGAAGGAATTTATGTTAAACCTTTATAAGATACTAGTTAGGCCTTAGCTGTAGTATTGTGTCCAATTCTGGGCACCACACTTTAGGAAGAATATTAAGGGCTTAGAAAGGGTGCAGAGGAGATTTATAGAATGGCACCAGAAACGAAGGGCATCAGCTATGCAGAGAGACCGGAGAAGCTGGGATTGCTGTACTTAAAGCAGAGAAGGTTAAGGGGAGATTTAATTGAGACATTTAAAATTCTGAAGGGTTTTGATGGTGTAACCATGCACCGAGTTTTAAGGTGAGAATATTACTTGCATGGCAAGTTGTGATCTGGAATGCTCTGTCTGAAAAATCAGTGGAAATTGATTCAATAGGAACTTTCAAAGGAAACTTAATAAATACTTGAAAAGGAAAATTGTACTGGTCTATGGAAACAGAGCAGGGGTATTCGGACTAATTAGATAGCTCATTAAAAGAGTTTGCACTGGCACAATGGGCTGAATGGCCTCCTTCTGTAATTCTAAGATTCTATAAACAATGCCAAAGTACAAAAACAAAACTTTTCAACCTCATCTGGCATGTAAATTATGCTTGATGCTTGAAAACTCTCCCTCAAGTTACAACAATAAGAGACATAGCACAGTTATGAAAAAAGTGGAATAGGGGAGCAAGAGAAGGCCATTCAACCCCTTGAGACTGTTCCACCAGTCAACTGGATCATTTCTGATCTTTATCTTAACACCATCTGCCCACCTTAGTTCCATAACTCATAAGGAAAAATTTTCCCTCAGTCGGCTGAGGGGCGGGGGGGGCGGGCAGAAACCCAATCATTTGACGTGTGTAAGTTTAAATAAAGCAAGGAAAAAACTTTTGAAACATGTCCCCTCATGTGACACTGCCACATGAGCTGAGACATGTCAAAGAATTAATGTAAAAATTTTTATTACATTTTAAAACACTTCATAAAACCTCATCCCGCCCGTGGACGAGGTTTCATGAAAAATGTGAAGGCCGCCTGGGCTCTTCGCCTGCCCCTCCGCTAACCTTAAGGTTGGACAGGCAGCTCATTTAATTGAGTTAATGACTATTTACATGGCCTTAATAGGCCTTTAACTGCTCGGCGGGTGCACATTTTACGCACCGGCGAGCGGGCCCCGCCCCCCGACCAGAGAATTCTGCCCATAATACTGCTATCCAACAAAAAGATCTATCAATTTCAGTTTTGAAATTTTGAATTGACTCTCAGCCTCAGCAGTTCCAGATTTCAACTCCTCTTTGTCTGAAGAAGTGCATCCTGACATCACTCCTGAATGGCTGAGCACTAATATTAAGGTTCTGGCCCCTTGTCCTGGACACCCCCCACCAGAGGAAACAGTTTCTCCCTTTAATGATCTTAAATACCTCAGTTAGATCACCGCTGAATCTTTGATACTCAAGTGTATATACGCCTGGTCTACTCAGCCTCTCATCATAACTTAACCTCTTTAGCCCCAGTGATCATCTGATCAATCTGCCTGAGAGACATAGCGCAGAGAGGGCTTTAAACAAAATAGAGGGGTAGAGAGTTCTGACGAGGGGATAAGTAGGCTTACAAAGCAAAAGGATGTGGCGGCATTGCGGGGCAGCTACTTAGGTAACGATACCCAGAGTGTGATAGGAAGGGACAGAGTGTACAAACATTTTTTAAAAAGCAGCAAATACATTTAAAGGGGGGGAAATGGTCAAAAGGCAAAATTAATGGCTCTTAAATGCACGCAGTATTCGGAACAAAATAAATGAATTAATGGCACAAATAGAGATTAATGAGTATGATTCTATAGACATTACGGAGACATAGTTACAAAGAGATCAAAGCTGGGAACTAAATATTCAGGGGTATGTGACTTTTCAAAAGAACAGGCAGGAAGGAAAGGATGGTGGGGTATTTTTATTAGTACGAGATGGAATAAATACAATAGCAAGAAATGATCTTGGATTGGAAGATGTGAAATCCATATGGGTGGAGGTAAGAATAACAAAGGGAAGAAGCCACAGGCAGGAGTAGTCTTTAGGCCCCCTAACAGTAGCTATGCTGTTGGACAGAGAATAAATCATGAAATAATAACGACATGTAAAAAAGGTAGTACATTAAGAATGGGTGACTTTAATCTTCATGTAAATTGGGGAAAATCAAATTGGCAGAGATAGCCACGAGCAAGAATTTATAGATTGTATTTGGGACAGTTTCCTAGAAGAACATGTTGTGGATCCAACCAGGGATCAGGCTATTTTGGATCTGGTAATGTGTAATGAGGCAGGTTTAATAAATGATCTCAGAGTAAAAGATCCTCAAGGAAACAGTGACCATAACGTGGTAGAATTTAGCATTCCGTTTAAGAATGAGAAATTGAGTTCGGAAACAACTGTGTTAAATAAGAGTAATAGATATAAACGGTTATGATATAGTTGCAGTTACGGAGACGTGACCAAGGTTGGGAACTGAGCATCCAGGGATATTCAGTATTTAGGAAGGACAGATAAATAGGGAAAGGAGGTTGGGTAGCACTGTTAGTAAAGGAGGCAATCAATGCAATAGTAAGGAAAGATATTGGCTTGGAAAATCACGATGTGGAATCTGTTTGGGTGGAGATAGGAAACACGAAGGGGCAGAAAACGTTGGTGGGATTATCTATAGGCCCCCAAATAGCAACGGAGATGTAAGGGAAGGCATTAAACAGGAAGTTAGAGACGCATGTAATGAGGGTACAACTGTAATCATGGGCGACTTTAATCTACATTTGATTGGACAAACCAAACTAGCAATAATACTGTGGAGGAGGATTTCCTGGAGTGTGAACTTGATGGTTTTTTAGACGAATACGTTGAGGAACCAACTAGAAAGCAGGCTATCCTAGACTGGATATTGTGCAATGAGAAAGGATCAATTAACAATCTTGTTGTGCGGGGTCCCTTGGGGAAGAGTGACCATAAAATGATAGAATTGTCCCTTAAGATGGAGAATGAAGAAGTTGAATCAGAAACTAGGGTCCTGAATCTAAACAAAGGCAACTACAAGGGTGTGAGGCACGAGTTGGCAATGATGGATTGGGGAACCTTACTAAAAATGTTGATGGTAGAGAGGTAATGGCTAATATTTAAGTAACACATGCATGAATTACAACAATTATTCATTCCTGTCTGGCGCAAAAATAAAACAAGGAAGATGGCTCAACTGTGGATTACAAAATAAATTAGGGATAGTATTAGATCCAAAGAGGAGACATATTAAACTGCCAGAAAAAAAAAAAACAGCAAGCCTGAGGATTGGGAGCAGTTTAGAATTCAGCAAAAGAGGACAAAAAGGTTGATCAAGAAGAGGAAAACGGACTATGAGAGTAAATTTGCAGGGAATCTAAAAACTGACTATAAAAGCTTTTATAAATAAGTGAAGAGAAAAAGACTAGCAAAGACAAATGTAGGTCCCTTACAGTCAGAAACAGGGGAAATTATAATGGGGAACAAAGAAATGGAAGAAGAATTGAATACAGATTTTGGTTCTGTCCTCCCAAAAGAGGACACAAATAATTTCCCAGAGAAGTTAGGGAACCAAGGGTCTAGTGAGAGGGAGGAATTGAAGAAAATCAGTATTAGTAGAAAAAACGGTGCTCGAGAAATTAATGGGGTTAACGGTTGAAAAATCCCCAGGGCCTGAGTACTAAAGGAAGTGGCAACTGGAAATATTGGATGCATTGGTGGTCATCTTCCAAAATTCTATAGACTCTGGAGCAATTCCTACAAATTGGAGGGTGGCAAATGTAACTCCACTATTTAAAAAAGGAGGGAGAGAAAAAGCAGTGAATTACATCAGTCGTGGGGAAAATGCTAGAGTCTGTTATAAAAGACCTGGTAACAGAACACTTGGAAAGCATTAACAGAATTAGAAAAGTCAGCATGGGTTTATGAAAGGGAAATCATGCTTAACTAATCTACTGGAGTTTTGTGAGGATGTAACTAGTAGAATAGATAAGGGAGAACCAGTGGATATGCTGTATGGATTTCAAGAAGGCTTTTGATAAAGTCCCACATGAGAGGCTAGTGGGCAAAATTAAAGAACATGGGATCGGGGGTAATATACTGACATGGTTTGAGAATTGGTTGACAAACCGGAAACAGAGTGTGGGAATAAATGGGTCTATAAATGACTTGGATGAGGAAACCGAATGCATTATTTCCAAGTTTGCTGACGACACAAAACTGGGTGGGGTTGTGAGGAGGATGCAAGGAGGCTTCAGGGCGATTTAGACAAGTTGTGTGTGTGGGCAAACACATGGTAGATGCAGTATGATGTGGATAAATGTGAAGTTATACGCTTCAGTGTGAAAAACAGAAAGGCAGCATATTATTTAAATGGTGAAATATTGGGAAATGTGGATATACAAAGGGAGCTGGGTGCCCTTGTAAACCAGTCAATGAAAATAAACAGGCAGGTGCAGCAAACAATTAGGAAGGCAGATGGTATGTTGGCCATTATTGCAAGACGATTTGAGTTCAGAAGTAGGAATGTCTTACTGCAGTTATACAAGATCTTGGTGAGACCACACCTGGAGTATTGCTTGCAGTCTTGGTCTCCCTACCTAAGAAAGGATATACTTGCCACAGAGGGTGTGCAGCGAAGGTTCATTAGGCGGTTACCCGGGATGGCAGGACTGTTGTATGAGGAGAGATTGGTTCGACTGGGCTTGTATTCATTAGAGTTTAGAAGAATTAGAGGGGATCTGATTGAAACGTATAAAATTCTAACAGGGCTAGACAGACTAGATGCAGGGAGGATGTTTCCCCTGGCTGGGGAGTCTAGAACCAGGGGCCACAGTCTCAGGATACAGGGCAGGCCATTTAGGACTGAGATAAGGAAAAATGTCTTCACTCAGAGGGTGGTCAACCTGTAGAATTCTCTACCACAGAAGGTTGTGGAGGCCGGGTCACTGAGTATATTCAAGAAAGAAATTGATAATTTTTTGGATGTTAAGGGCATCAAGGGATATGGAGAGAAAATGGGAATATGGCGTTGAGATAAAGGATCAGCCATGATCATGTTGAATGGTGAAGCATGCTCGAAAGGCTGCACGGCTACTCCTGCTCCTAGTTTCTATGTTTCTTTGTAATTACAAAGGAATGAGGGCAGAGTTGGCTGGAGTGGATTGGAGAAAGGAGGTTAGCAGAAAAGACGATTGATGAATAATGGCAGACATTTAAGAAAATAGCTCATGACTCACAACAAAGATATATCCCAGTGAGGAAGAAGGATTGTAGGAAGGGGATAAACTAACCATGGTTAACCAAGGAAGTGAAGGATCATATCAAAATAAAAGAAAAAACATACAATATAGCGAGAGGATTGGGAAATTTTTAAAAACTAACAGAAGATGACCAAAAAGAAAGATATACTGGTATTGGAGGCAGTCCGGAGAAGGTTCACTCGGGTGATGCCGGTTATGGAGAGATTTTCTTATGAGGAGAGGTTGAGTAGTTTGGGCCTGTACTCATTGGAGTTTAGAAGAATGAGAGGTGACCTTATTGAAACATATAAGATTCTTCGGGGGCTTGACAGGGTAGATGCTGAAAGGTTGTTTCCCCTGTGGGAGAGTCTAGGACCAGAGGGCATAATCTCAGTGTAAGTGGGCACCCATTTAAGACAGAGATGAGGAGGAATTTCTTCTCTCAGACGGTAGTCAGTCTGTGGAATTCTTTACCCCAGAGGACTGTACAGGCTGGGTCATTAAGTAAATTCAAGGCTGAGATAGACAGATTTTTAATCAGTAAGGGAATCAAGGGTTATGGGGAAGAAGCAGGGAAGTGGAGTTGAGGATTATCAGATCAGCCATGATCTCATTGAATGGTGGAGCAGACTCAATGGGCTGGATGGCCTACTTCTGCTCCTACGTCTTATGGTCACTCTGCACTAATATCTCCACCCTGAGGTGTGGTAGAAAGAAGGTAATTGAACTAGACAGTTTAAATAGGATCTAAAAAATGCATCTCTGCAGAAAAAGGCCCTAGGGATATGGTGAGAATGTGACGAATGGGTTCGTATATACATCAGAAATGGATTTGGGGCAAGAATTTTATTCTCATGTGCTTCTCTGTATCTTTTCCGATATTTATATGTAGACTTCATTGATGATCCTGTTTTGGAGGTGAGAGTGAATTATTCCAGTAACGTTTTTTCACATTGAGCAATGAATTAAATGCAAAATATTGTAGATGCTGGAAATGAATGTAAAGAATTTCAAAACATCCAGTAGGTCAGGGGACATCTGTGGTGAGAATAGCGGATGATAATTTTTCAGAAATGGAACATATTTCAGTAGTCGAAAAGGGATAGAACAAGGGGAAGGGAAAAGGTAAATGACCTAACACAGGAAAAGAAATGAAATTATCTACTGAAGTCCTAGGCGATGAATGTTTGAATGAGGGAAGTGACATTCACAGCATACAAAAAGAGACACTAGGAGAGAAACCAAAGAAAAGAAGGAAGTTTATCTTGAGTATGTTAGAAGCTAAAGAGTGAATCAAAATCTCAAAACTGAAGCTTGGACAACAAAGTGAAGCAGTTTCCAGTGAGAAGTAAAACTAAACCGAAATCAATGGCGTTAGCAGTTCTCCAAGGGCGACGAGGGGACATCTGAACTTCAAGCATCAGCCCCACCTTCTGCACCTCCAACTCCCATTCTCAGAAACAATTAGTATTTGTCTTCGCCCTATCTCTTCAACCAGCACCCAATGGAATGTAGGGCAGATTTGTTGAAACTAAATCTGTTTATTAACAGGAATACACAGTCGATTGGTTAATTCAATTTTCTTACAATGAACCACAGATGTTTCAGTGTAGGGAATGTACTTATTACACAATGCTACACTTGACTAAATAGAAAATTAACACACTCACCAGCTAAGAATATGCCTTAGGCTGAGTTCTGGAACAGTCAATTCCTAGACTCCACAACGATTAAATGGAAGAGAGGATGGAGCAAAGAGGACAGGGGTAAATAGAGAGATGGGCAAGGGTGTTGAGAGAAAGAAGGACAGTGACGGAAGAAGAGAGCAAAGAAAAGGAGAAGGGAATGAAAGGGAAAGAAGAGGAGAAGAGAGGGTGCAAAGCTGAGGGGGAGTGAAAGAGAGAGAAAGAGAAAGGAGAAGAGATATAAAAGGGGAGAGAGAGAGAGAAAGTCATAGCTAGGGCAGAAAGGGAGTTTGGAAAAAGAAGGCAAGAAAAAAAAGAGGAAGACAGATAGAAAGAGAGAGATAGTGAGAAAAAGAGTGTATGACGAGAGTGAGGGAGGCGTTTTCATTTAAATATTTTGCCTTAACTCCCACACCAGTAATATTCATGTGAAGCAGATTGTCCAATACCTGAAAAACCAACTTTGTCTGGTATGTCCACAATTCACCACAAACCCTGAACAAGCATTTCCACATGACCATTCACTCTTGCCAAATAACGAAATTAGATTGCAGGACGATATAGATGGGCTGGTAAGATGGACAGAGCAGTGGCAAATGGAATTTAATCCTGAGAAGTGTGAGGTGATGCATTTTGGGAGGACTAACACGGCAAAGGAATACACAATGAATGGTAGGACCCTAGGAAGTACAGAGAATCAGAGGGACCTTGGTGTACATGTCCATAAATCCCCGAAGGCACCAGCACAGGTAGGTAAGGTGGTCAAGGAGGCATATGAGATACTTGCCTTTATTATCTGTGGCATAGAACATAAGAGCAGGGAGGTTATGTTGGACCAAAACAAAAAAATGCTGGAAAATCTCAGCAGGTCTGACAGCATCTGTGCAGAGAAGGACAGACTTAACATTTCGAGTCCGCATGACTCTTCTTCAGAGCTAAGGGGTGTAGAAATGTGGTGAAATATATACTGTTTAAGGGGGGACAGAACAGGTGGAGCTGGATAGAAGGCTAGTGATAGCTGGAGGCAAAGGAGAAATTGTGAAAGATGTTATAAACAAAAGGCGAAAGGGTTGTTAATAGTTGTGGTACTGGCTAAAGGAGGTGCTAATGGTGACATTAAAAGTGAAGAGCAGAATGTGATAATGGTACGACCAGGGTAAACACTCTGGAAAGTGACAGATGGCCCTAATGGAGGTGGGGTGGGGGGAGGGGACGGTGGTGGGAAAAAGATCGAAAAGGCTAAAAGATGGGATAAAACAATGAGTAAAATGGAAAAATATTTAAAATATAATAATAATGAAAATAAGTGGGAAAAGAAAGAAAAATAAAATGAAAATGAATAAGAAAAAAGGTTATGCTGTAGCTGTATAAAACGCTAGTTAGACCACATCTGGAGTATTGTGTGCAGTTGAGGAAGGATGTGATTGCACTGGAGAGAGTGTGGAGGAGATTCACCAGGATGCTGCCTGGGCTGGAGCGTTTCAGCTATGAAGAGAGACTGGATGGGCTGGGGTTGTTTTCCTTAGAGCAGGGAAGGCTGAGGGGGCCTGATAGAGGTATACAAAATTATGAGGGGCATAGATAGGAAGAAACTTTTCCCCTTAATGGAGGTGTCAGTAACCAGAGGGGATAGATTTAAGGTAAGAGGCAGGAGGTTTAGAGGCGATTTGAGGAAAGTTTTTCACCCAGAGGGTGGTTGGAATCTGGAACACATGCCCGAGGGGGTGGTAGAGGCAGGAGCACTCACAGTATTTAAGAAGTATTTAGATGAACACTTGAAAGACCATAGCATATAGGGTTATGGGCCAAGTGCTGGAAAATGGGATTAGAATAGATAGGTGCTTGATGGCCGGCATGGACACAATGGGCCGAAGGGCCTGTTTCTGTGCTGTATAACTCTATGACTATAAAATGGCATCACACTCACACCCCATGGGATTGCACTGCTTTAATTATACTTGCAGTTCGGCAAGACTATCCAGGTTTTGCAATAACTCTCAAACTCTGCCCTTTGACCTCTACTGAATGGTTGCAGCAATATCTTGAAAGGAAAGGAGAAACAAAATTCATATTTATACAGCAGCCTGTCAGAATTGCATCTCCTAAAATTTCATCATCAGTGACTGTTGTTATTTAGATAAATATGCCAACCATTTTTGTGCACAGCAAGATCCCACAGACAGCAGCGAGATGAATGATCAGTTTAGGAGCATGAGAATAGGAGGAGACCATTCAGACCGTTGAGAAGTTCTGTCTGCTATTCAATGAGATTATGATTGATTTGCAACCTAACTCCATCTTTGTCCCATATCCTTTAATAGATTTGGATCATAAAAATCTATCAATCTTAGATTTAAAATTAACAATTGGCTGAGCATCTTTGCAGAACAGAATTCCAAACTCCTACCACTTCTTTATTTGAAGAAGTGTTTCTAATTTCACTCATGAAAGTCTGCTTATTTTGGGGAATATTGGCTGGAGATCTCTTAGCCCTGTCTGTGAAATAGCCATGAGGTCTTTAATATCTCTCTGGAGAAATGGGCAGCCACAGATTGGGTTAAATATTATATCCAGTAGCTCAGAGAATTGAATACTTTCTCTTACACTAGATCATTTCATTCTGGTAACATTGTATGATGTCACTGTAAAGGGGTCTGCATACAAACAAACTATTCTCTTGGCTAATGAATTCGACACAGACTTTTACCTCAGTTCAAATCCCACCAGACTGAGTGTCCTCTCTAAAAGCAAAAAACTGCGGATGCTGGAAATCCAAAACAAAAACAGAAACAGAAATACCTGGAAAAACTCAGCAGGTCTGGCAGCTTCGGCGGAGAAGAGCACAGTTGATGTTTTGAGTCCTCATGACCCTTGAACAGAACTAAGTAAAAATAGAAAAGGGGTGAAATATTAGCTGGTTTAACAATGCCCCCCCTCCTTAAACCAGTTTATATTTCACCCCTTTCCTATTTTTACTTAGTTCTGTTGAAGGGTCATGTGGACTCGAAACGTCAACTGTGCTCTTCTCCGCCGAAGCTGCCAGACCTGCTGAGTTTTTCAGGTATTTCTGTTTCTGTTTTTGTGAGTGTCCTGTCTGTCTGATTATTGTTTGAACCCAGTGCGAAATTAATTTGGGCAGTTTCCCACACCCTAATACACTAAACATTCCAGGCTAAATCCTGCCCCAACTGGAGTGTAAACCAGGTGGCTTTTTCATCTCTCATAGCCCTGAACTACTTGCAATGGACTTGCTGCCACCTTCAGTTGGGAGCAGCTAACTCAATACAGAGCTGGTAAAGAACCTGGTCGGCATAACTCACTCAGTACTACAGAATGCAGGATGTTACTGACTGAGCTGTAATTCCTGAAGAGGATGGGCCAAAGGGGAGGAGGGGTCTGTTTGGGTGAAGAACCGTAAACTCCACAGCACATACTTCTTTAACCTCGGATTTCCAACACAAACATAATGACTTCCTTTGAGGGAATTTGGTATAAACACATGTTGTTAAAGAGTGAAGATAAAACAATGGGATACAAAATCATGTTGCGGGTTTAACAGCTTCCTGAGAGCTGAGCAGTCAGTGTTAACTCGCTGAAAATCACCAGGTACCAGCTCACCAATCTGGGCACCTTGGCAACTGGAACTAAAGCACAATCAAGCTTTCAATTTGCTGCTGGTGAAGTGTAACGTTCAGAGAGAGATTTGGCAATAAACCCCCCCAAATCCTAACTGGGGTGTCCAAACTTATGGCCTTCGAGATCTAATCAGGCGAATATCATAGAGTTTCAGGGGCCAAAGAGAGGGGTAGGTTGTCTCTGGAATGTTATGGCATTCAGGTGATGGAAAGATACCCTCCCCCTCCCCCTACCCCTACTGAGCTGCTCGATCATCTCACCAGGAGACCTGGTCCATATTAAGAGACAGACCTAGTTCCTATTTATCCAACTGCAGCAGGCAGAAAGTTAGTCCCAGGGCATTTGGGGTCTTGGCTGTGAAGAAGATGTCAGTGAGAGGGATGCGGGTTAGATTTTGGGAACACGGGACTCCATCTGGTTTCATGAAACCAAATGCAGCAAATTCTTCCGCTACAAGCTAGACAGAGACAGAGTAAACCTTAACTTTGGGTTAATCTATGGAAAAGCAATAGCTAATCCTTGGCAGAGCAAGTACCATGCACTCTCCCAGTCCTCACATGCCACACTGCTCATGACCTCCCCACAACCCTGCACATGCCCATATTCCCCACACTGACTGCCACCCACATTCCCCATGTCCCCCACACTCCCTCCACACTCACCATACCCTGACACTCTGCCCCCCTACAGTCCCCACGCCCTCCCATACACTCCCCACTCCACACACTCACCACCCATAGCTCTCCTAAAAGGACAAACAATCCATGTACCTCATAGGACCCCAGTTTGCATATTTAAAAGGCCTACTGCCTGACCCAGGTGGACGTTCCAGTGGTGGATGTGAGACAGGGAAGGTGTCAGCCCCCATAATGATGACAAGAACATGGTAGTGACATTCCCTCCATTTCTGGGACACTGCCACCTGTTGCTGTTTGGCTGGAGGTGCCAAAGCCTCCACCAACATGGAGCGTAAACTAATAATAGCTGCTCTACTATTGAGAACTCTGGTTGTCCTTCAACTCTATTTTGTCTTTAATTATTTCCTATATAAATGTTTGGTGTGCTTTTTGTGAGTGTTCCTGATGGCGAGGACACTTGCTGCTTTTCCTGTTCGTTTTCTGTTTCTAATGAGGGGGTTGTTGATTCAAGGAACTTGAGTATTTGATGAGCTGAATTGGCCTATTTTACTTGAGAGGAGTCCATTCAGCCTCCCATTGTGCCTTTCATCGAAGCTAGCCCTTGACCCCCAGTTTGTTACTTGTTTTCAAAACAGAGTGCTTGACACAGTTGGATGTGAAGAGAAACCATTTGTCTCGCATTTCAAGTAAAGCTTGTTATTTAAACAATCACAGCCAAGTATACAGACAGAACTGTCTGCTATTCAAACCCACTGTGCTGGATGCCTTCAGAACAATTTCCATAATCAGGCCTGTATCACCAGGCTCCACTTAGCCCATATTATTTCTGGTAGAGGCCAAACATTACTTACAAGAGAGAGAAGGAAAGAAACCTATTTAAATCCAGCTGAAAGTTAGCTTTGCTTAGAGAGCTTGCCTCCAAAATGTGTACTGACAGCTCTCCTCCCGGTGTCAAATGATTTTCCCCAAATCCATGGAATCTGGGATGGGGATGGGAATGCAGATTCCGGGACTCATGTGTCATGTTGTTCTAATGATATAATACCTTGGGCTTATTTATTGTGCAAGACACAAGGTACCAATCTCTCATAGGGGGATTGGGTAAACACTTTGTAGGTTCATTTTTCAAGACGAGGCAGATGAGAACAGTTATACATGGATATAAAGCTTGAAGACATCAGAGCTGTGTATGTGTGCTTTGTTCAAAGCAAAAGTGAAACTAAGACTGGATCACGTGACACATGACCCTTCTAATGATGTCATGCTGATATCCCTTAAAGGTGTATTACTGTTTGGGAGAATACAGTAAGAATTTATTGAAAGGGAATTACTTAGAATCTCCAGGCAGCTAGTGCCATCAAGTACATTAACAGTTAAGGGTTACCAGATGAACCTTGTACGCCCTTAGGGCTTGCAATCACCAGAAATGCCTTGGGAGCCAGACTGCAGATGGAAGATGAAAACAAGATAGATTAAGTGTGCTCTTCAACAGATATGGAAAGGACAGATGGTCCCAGCTTAGATAGGGGGAGAAGGCCCTGCCTGGGTGAAGGGGGATGTGTATGTACCTGGAACCAGAGATATCTTTTTAATGTAAACCTATATGCTGACAAGATTGGAATCTGAACAATGTTCTGTACATGATCAGTGTGGTGTTAATAAGCTGTATACTTGTAATTCGGCAGAGTGCTACCTCAAGCTGCTTTGAGGTGGTTCTATCCTTGCAATTGCTCGAATAAATGATCGTAACCTGTACCTGAGCCTCCTGTGGTTAATTTGTCAAAAATACCACAACATTTCAAAAAGCTGGACAGGACTAAGCATCTCCCTCACTATCTCATCAGGCAGATATTAAGTAGGCTTTAAATGAACTCTGCTTCCTCAGAGCTTTAACTGAATCCTCTGTGATTTCTATGTTTGTAAAATTTTGCATCACCTGTTCTTACTTACTGACTCTCTAGGCGACATTTATTTTAACAAGCTGGGTTGAAAATAAATATTTCCTCACTTTTTTGGGCCCTTCTGGTACCTGGGATATACCATTCTAGATACAATCCTATCCAGTTGCTGAATAACGTTCCTCTATTGCATTTCATCCATCCATTTTAGTTCCAAACCCTCTAACTTCCCCCAACAGCTATTGCATCAATCTGATATGTGTAGCTGCCACACTATCCATCCTTGTTTCAGTGAGTGCCACGGTGTGACAGGTTGTGGACAGTTTTATTCTGTGGACTGACAACGGAACCTGAGTGAAGACTAAACCCCTAAATTCATCTCAGCACAGCCTCAGTCAGAGTTGGATTCAAACCCAGACATAGAGCAAAACTCTAGACCTTGAAATTTTTCCCCTATTTCCAGCAAAGACTGATAATGCAGGAAGCTGTGCCAGATTCATGGGCACAGCTGATGCAAGAGATATGATGGTATCAGCCTTTTAAGAGAGAGGAGGGGATTTTGGGAATGTGATGTTAGTGGGGATGATGACACAAACTGTCCTGACCTCAGTCCTGTTTCTTTTAGCCAGAATGCATCATGAAGGTTGACTTGTGCAGCTCTTAATTTGAGAAATGCCTGGGGAAGAAAAAGAGTGTTTTGTATTACCTTGCCTGTTCCAGTCAGGTCATTG
This sequence comes from Carcharodon carcharias, assembly GCF_017639515.1. NCBI lineage: Eukaryota > Metazoa > Chordata > Chondrichthyes > Lamniformes > Lamnidae > Carcharodon > Carcharodon carcharias. The sequence continues at coordinate 25,597,564 of NC_054500.1, forward strand.
GTCATCTTCTGGCACTGTTCTACAACTCTGAAGGTGAGAGATTTGGGTCTCGGTGTCACTAGCTTCTACATTCCACATTTTTAAGAGTTTCCCCTTCACTCTACATGGATACTCAGCTGCCTGTAACCACACACCTTCCTCAGTTGTCTGTGCCAGATCTTTCAGTGAGAAATATTATTGAACTGCACATGAACCATCCTGTACAGCTTCCTGATTGTGAACTCAACGATCCCAAAGTATTTCCATTTGCCTGCTGATGTCCTGGTGCAAAACTTGGGAGACAAATGCTGGCTTTGCCAGTGATGTCAACATCCCATGAAAGAATTTTTTAAAAAATTCAGTCAGAATTAGCTTTCCATCTCTTATTTCTAAGCATTCAAGCATGTTTTTGTTTTAACCTGCATCTGTACCAGCAGTGTACAAATAACCCATGAAATTTGGTTAGATTCTGTTCTGCCAAATATTAACAGATACATTGCTCAGCTGTTTGACACACACACTGCCCAGAGTTTAACTGATGATTTAATTTAAATCTCAGAATATATGATGAGCCATTTTAGATTCAGATGAGAGGAAATTTCTTCCCGTAAAGAGTTGAGAATCTTTGGAATTCTCAATCCCAGAGAGCTGCGATGCTCCATCATTGAGTGTATTTAAGACTGAGACCAAAATTTTGGCTTCTCAGGGAACCGAGGGATATGGGGGGGATGGGGAGGGAAGTAGAGTTGAGGTCAAAGATCAGACATAATCTTATTAAATTGTGAAACAGGCTCATGGGGCCAAATGGCCTACTCCTGCTCTTACGTTTTAAATTCCCTCATTGCACAAGTGGCAACTATTCTGGACACTGATACATTAAAGATTAATTACGTTCGTGCAAATTGCCACATAACCCCGAGTGGTTTAAAGACGCCCCACGGTGTTTAGGAAAGCTTTACAGCATAAATCCAGGGTTAATTTGGTGAAGGAATTTCCTTTCCAGCATAGGCAATAATACTCAACTGTCCTTTGCTTAATGCTGGAGGATTCCTCTCCCATATGGAGTTTGAAAGAGTGAATTGCAGTTTTAAATAAAGGCTGCCTTTGAAGATACTGTCTGATGGATTTCTGACAATGTGATTAATGTATTTTCACTGAAACCACAAACTGGTAAAGAATATTCAACAGGACAATTGGGATCCTCAAGTAACTGAGAAAGCAATCGGTTTTGTAGTTATAAGTTCATAAGTGGGGAGGGGATACAATTAACAAAACAAAAACTTGAGAGAAGAAACGTGTTCTTGAACTCACTTCAATTGGTCTAATGCATTCTTGATGTCTTGCCACAGATAGAGGAAGTTAATTATACTGAAGACCCTAAGGGACTCTGTTATAACCTTCATAGACCAAGGACTTCTCACCATATGGCTTTGTGATTCCAAAACAACAAATATCCAAGGCTTGGAAATGGTTCAGAGACCTGTTCCCCAGACTCACGGAGAATTGGGTTAGGAGAAAAATTAGAAAAGCTTGAATTTATTAGCCTTAGAAGGAAACAAATAAAGAACTTTTTTATGGATTCATACAAGATACTGAGCAGAATAGAAAGGGTTAATTCTCATGCTCTATTTTAAGCTAAATCATGACTGTAGGATAAGGAACAAAAATAAACTGCTTACAGACCAAGTCAAAACCAATAACTATCAAAGTAGAATTTATAAACCAGAATCAGGAATGATATTCACAGACAGTGTGATTGCATAATGGCGGGGTTGGGGGGGCGGGGGGGGGGGGGGGGGGTGCGGGATTGTTGGTTTCTGGAAGAGTTTTGACCCCTCGCCAGACCATCCCATAAAATTTCCCCTTGATGTTGAGAGCACAACCCTAAAATATGTTCATTGGGAACACTCACTAGTTTAGGGCCATGCAGGGGACAGCATCCATCTGATACATTAGTGACCATACCTTCAGCTGCCTAAGCCTTAAGTCTGGAATCCCACCCAACCCCGCCACTGTCCCCCAAGCCCCTCCATCTCTCTCTCTCTCCCTCTCTCCCCTTTAAGACCGTCCCTAAAAACTACCTCTTTTTTCCACACTTTCTAATATCTCCTAATATGGTTCTTTGTTAAATTTTATTTTGCATATTTCTGTGAAGGGCTTTAGGATGTTTTACTATATAATGGCACCACATATATAAAAGGTTTTGTTGCAGGCCAAGAAATTTGGAAAATAAAGCTGGCCATCAAATACCTACATTTTGAAACAGAAGTTCACTTTTCCCAGTTATTTTTGAGCTCATGGTGTGAATCGGTAAGTTATTAAGATGTTCAATAAATTATCAGGAGCAAATCAAACAACAGGACTTAAACAATGAACCTTTCAATTACTCTGGCCCCAATCATAAACACCAATCCCCATTTGCCTTCAACTTGGATGGCAAAAGATGGCACAGTGACTATAAAGCAATTTAAATGAATACAATCACCATTTAAAGGCTGGCCTGGTTCCTTCATGCGATTTCATCATTCTGCTCGAATGGCTCAGTTGATGAGAAGAAAGCGCTTTCTATAATGTAACTCCGAGCTCTCAGAAAGACGAGCACATCATAACATGTCCAAGTATTGGACTATCTCTCTAGTCGCAATGTCAGGCAACTAGTGTCAGCGGACAGTCAAGGACCAAAGTGATGCCAAGACTGGTCTGAACCTTGACCACTGTTGGAATGTCCTTAAACTGTGTGATCATCACATTGAGGTTTGCTGTTGTTCTGGACTTTGAAACAATCAGGCTTTGCCCGCTTTACAAATTGTTTAAACTCCACTTGTCTATTTGAGTGAACTTATGCTGCAATTATCACCAAAAATTAAAATATTTGACCTGGTTTTTGTTTTCGATTTATAGCAGGCACTGGGTAAATACATTGTGGGTGTGATATTGGGCCATGCAGAATCTTATTTCCATCCCTATCAGTGTTAGGTTAATGAATTCCCCTCCCTGATCTGGGCTAAGGAAGTGGTTGAGTGTGGGGGAGGGGATGACTAAGATTCAGTAAAGGTTCACTCCTGATCATTATCCAGTGTTCCTGCTGTCTTCATTTTAGTCTTCACCCAGTTGTGTGTACGTGGAAGTCAGTATGGTTGTGAGGTTGTATGAAGTCAAACAGCCTGACCCTCACTACCTAGGGTCACACATGAAGAATGATTGTTCAGATGAAATATTGGAGAGCTACTAGTGCCGATGAGGAAGTATTGCAGAATCAGTCAAAATCCATATAGGCAGTCAGTGGGGTGTTGTGATTTGATGTACATGTACCTTTAAGCAGCATTTCTTAAACTGCTGTCAGCCGCTAACAGGGTGTGATGTCATAAGCCCATGACTCTAAACTCAGTTCATAGCATTCGAGGTCAGATTTGCATACCTAATCTCCCAGTTAAAATTGTATGCGTATAGTCATATCTTCAAATAACCAATTTTTAACCAATTCTTGTTGTATGATTGGTACATTTACGTCAAATGGAAGAATGTAACATGGGGTAAGAAATTCATCACCATAGCCATTCATATGATTGCAAGGCCCTGTATTTACACCGTGGGAGACATTGTGCTATCTGCTGATAGCTCCAGCATTTGCCTGTAAAGGAACTAACACATTTAATTAAGAAATTGAGGTGTTAATTGCATTAAAGAATTAAAATGACCTTGTGCAGCATTTGAATCATTGCCAAAAAGTTAGTAAAAGCTGGGCATAGAAAGCGCGGGAACTGATAACAAGACCTTGGATTGCCTTAGTATTGGAGGGTGACGAACAAGCCAAACAACTGCACAAATTAGACAAGTAAACAGCATGGTCCTCGAGGATTCCCAGTAAAAATGACAGATAAAGGCTCATTAGTAAACTTGTTTCTTTTATGGAAAATGGACAATGGAAGCTTGTCTGGTAACAGTTGAATTTTCTTAAAAGCCAACACAGTTTAGAGGGACATAGGTCAGCCATATTAGGGCACCAGGGGTAGAGTTCTAAATTAGAATTTGCCCTAGGTTGAGACAGACACTTCCAAATAGTAAGAAATTATACTGGATTGTAAGTTTAATCTTTTATAAATATTTGTTTGCTTATCCAAATTGTTTGTTAATGTGGATTCAAAAATTGTGTCACCTTAAGTAGAATTGTCATATTATAACTAGTTTTAACTCTCATTTATTTTATGATATTGGGTGGGATCTTCTGGCCCACTGCTGGGATCATCTGGTCCAGTCTAAAGTCAATGGACTTCTGGCTGGGCCGCCACAACCCCAGTGTCGGTCCTGCCACAGCGGGGCTGGAAAATCCCAGCCATAGTTTTCATGACGATAATGTAATCTATAATTGGTTCTTACAATAAATATTCACAAATACTTATACTCATACTTATATCCTCATGAGCTCACATATAATAACAGTATCCTAGAATTCTTAAGTTAGGCTTCTAAGTGCTGATATTGTTAAATTTAACAAGAGTTTATTCTGCTATAGTCTACCTGTAGATATATTCTACCCTGAGATAATTTTGCTGGTTTGAAAACCCCTAGGAAGGAGGATACTTAATTGCAGGACCCAGTCTATAGCTGGTAAGCTAAGTTCCTTTTAATGATCTGAAATTTCTCTTAGTTGAGGTTTTAAGCTAACAATAAGTTTTCCCAAGATAGTAGAACCATTAACATGTCTACCTGCAGAAACAGTTCAGTTTTTCTATTACAAAGCTACAAAGAGCAAATAAGTCATACTTTCTGTGAGTGAAATGACTAATACTTAAGAGACTCTCCAGTCTGCCTCTTCATGAAACCAGCAGATGCCAGCTGTACAGTTGACTAGTTTCTTGCCAAGAAAAGCTATTATTTTTCATAAACCCTACCCCAGCTTCCCAATGATTAGATTATACCATCATCAAGAGCCAATTAAAATTTCATCCACCCGTTTTCTCATTGGTCGTTGTCCTTCTCTATTATCACCATGACAGAGAATGAGACAGAAGAATATTCGGACCATTATTCCAACAGCAGAGGGAAGACATTGATCAACACCAGATCCACTTCGGGCACTCTGTTAAATTTCACTTTGTCACAATTAGCATTCAAGGATGAAGTGAGGTCTGTGAAGTTTGAGAGGAAAGAACGAGAGGAGGCCATTCAGCCCCTCGAACCTGGTGCACCATTCCATTATTCATGACTGATCTGTATCCCCACTCTAATAAAAACGGAAAATGCTGGAAAAACTCAGCAGGTCTGGCGGCATCTGTGGGGAGAGACACAGAGTTAATGTTTTGAGTCCAATATGACTCTCCTTTGGGACTGGAACGGAAACAATTCCAAAGAGAGTCGCATTGGACTTGAAACATTGGCCAGAATTTCCTGGTCGGCGAGTGGGGGGGGGGTGTAAAATGATGCCGGATGACGTTGTGCAGAACTCCCGACATCACCCCACCTCATTTCAATTTTCAAGTCGGCGGGGGATCAGCCGAATCAGCTGTGCGCCCGCCGACCTGTCAATGGCCTATTGAGGCCATTGATAAACTAATTAACATGATTAGTGGACCAGCCCATCCAACCTTAAGGTTGTTGGGCAGGCTGGGAGCCCTGGCGGGCATTGGAAAAAGCATCAAACTCATCCACGGGCGGGATGAGGTTTCATGTAGAGTTTTAAAAATGTAATAAAAGTGTAACTGAAAGTGATGGACATGTCCCAACTCGTGACAGTGTCACATGGCGGGGGGACATGTCAGGGAAATTCTTTTTCTGTTTTTTATTGTGGAGCCGATCTCCCTGAGGCAGCACTTAGTCTCAGAGAGATGAGCGTGCTCTTTCATGCGCATGCGTGAAAGAGAGCGCACTCACTCAAATAAGGGAATTCCCCCCCGCCTGCACAGGGAGCGCATGGCGCTTCCTTGAGGACATCACACTGGACGGGCCTTAATTGGCCTGCCCACATAAAATGGCGGCGCACCCCTGATCGAGACGCACCCGCAAATTCTCCTGAACTTCCCCCCCCCACAACGGGGGGAAAATTCTGCCCATTAACTCTGTTTCCCTCTCCACAGATGCTGCCGGATGTGCTGAGTTTTTCCAGCATTTTTCTGTTTTTATTTCAGATTTCTAGCATCCACAGTATTTTGTTTTCATTTTATTGCTTATATCCTAACTCTTTCTATCCACCTTGGTCCCCTAAACTTTAATATCCTTATACCCAACAAGAATCCATCAACACAGTTTGGAAATGTTCAGCCTCAACAGTTTATTTTTGGAGAAAATGAGTCCCAGGTTTCCACTCCCCTTTGTGTGAGGGAGTGCTTCCTGACATCAGTTCTGAACAGCTTGGCTTTAATTTTAAACTAATTTGAAACTTGTTCTGGATTTGTTCCAGGGAATGGTAGAGTCAGAGGAATGAACGGAGAGAGTTGAGAAGGGAAGAGGCTGAGAGAGTGAAAGAGAGGGAGATTATGCAGGAGGAAGAAGACTAAAACAGAAATATGAGAGAAATAGAAGTGAATTAATCCTCTGACACTCACTAGCTCATAGATTGCTCAATTTTAACTCTTGCTATAAACTGTAACCCACAACACAAGTGACTGGTGACGATCGTCACACACTACGCATTCTGAGGACATTCCCCATCCACCATTTTCTGAGACTCTTACTCCTTATACAAGCAGTGAGTCAGTGAATACATTCCTCTCCAAGGAGATGCTCACTTTGAGGAAAGCTTAAAGTAGAGGAATTGAAGCATGTCAACAGACACCTGAGCCAGGAGGAAGAGCAGTCTTCAGTGGAAAGAAGATCTTTGTTTAAATATTTACCTCTCACCAAACTGCCAACGTCTTTCCAGTCATTAGTAAACAGGTTGATTTTTTTAAAAGATAATTAATTTTTGTCTCTGAACTTAAAATGAACATAGAATCTAGCAGGTTCGGGCCATTCAAACCAACTGGCCCATATTATTATTTATTTGTTCATGGGTTGTGGGCTGTCTAGGCCATTTATTGCCCTTGAGAAGGTGGTGGTGAGCTGTCTTTTTGAACTGCTGTAGTCCATGTGGTGTAGGTACACCCACAGTGCTGTTAGGGAGGGAGTTCCAGGATTTTGACCCAGCGACAGTGAAGGAACGGCAATATATTTCCAAGTCAGGATGGTGAGTGACTTGGAGGGGAACTTCCAGGTGATGGTGTTTCCATCTATCTGCTGCCCTTGTCCTTCTAGATGGTAGTGGTCATGGGTTTGGAAGGTGCTGTCTAAGGAGCCTTGGTGAGTTGCTGCAGTGCATCTTGTTATTGGTACACACACTGCTGCTACTGTGCATCGGTGGAGAAGGGAGCAATTGTTTGTTGGTGTGGCGCCAATCAAGCGGGCTGCTTTGTCCTGGACGGTGTCCAGTTTCTGGAGCATTGTGGGAGCTGCACTCATCCAGGCAATTGGAGAGTATTCCATTACACTCCTAACTTGTGCCTTGTAGATGGTGGACAGGCTTTGGGGAGTCAAGAGGTGAGCTACTCATTGCAGGATTCCTAGCCTCTGACCTGCTCTTGTAGCCACAGTATTTACATGTCCAGTTCAGTTTCAGGTCAATGGTAACCCCCAGGATGTTGATAGTGGGGGATTCAGTGATGGAAATGCTATTGAACATCAGGGGGCGATGATTGGGTTCTCTCTTGTTGGAGATGGTCACTGCCTGACATTGTGTGGCGCGAATGTTACTTGCCACTTGTCAGCCCAAGCCTGGATATTGTTCAGGTCTTGCTGCATTTGGACACGGACTGCTTCAATACCTGAGGAGTTGCGAATGGTGCTGATGTTGTGCAATCATCAGTGATCATCAGTGATCATCCCCACTTCTGACCTTATGATGGAAGGAAGGTCATTAATGAAGCAGCTGAAGATGGTTGGGCCTAGGACACTACCTTGAGGAACTCCTGCAGTGATGTCCTGGAGCTGAGATGACTGACCTCCAATAATCACAACCATCTTCCTTTGTGCTAAGTATAACTCCAACCAGTGGAGAGTTTCCCCCCGATTCCCATTGACTTCAGTTTTGCCAGTGTTCCTTGATGCCACACCCAGTCAAATGCAGCTTTGATGTCAAGGGCAGTCACTGTCACCTCACCTCGGGAATTCAGCTCTTTTGTCCATGTTTGATCCCAGGCTGTAATGAGGTCAGGAGCTGTGTGGCCCTGGCAGAACCCAGACTGAGCATCAGTGAGCAGGTTATTGCTAAGCAAGTGCTGTTTGATAGCACTGTTGATCGAGAGTAGACTGATGGGGTGGTAATTGGCCGATTTGGATTTGTCCTGCTTTTTGTGCACAGGATATATCTGGGCAATTTTCCACATAGCTGGGTAGATGCCAGTGTTGTAACTACTGGAACAGCTTGGCTAGGGGCACAGCAAATTCTAGAGCACAGGTCTTCAGTACTATTGCCAGAATATTGTCAATGCCAATAGCCGTTGCAGTATCCAGTGCCTTCAGCCATTTCTTGATATCACGTGGAGTGAATCGAATTGGCATCTGTGATGCTGGGGACCTCCAGAGGAAGCTGAGATGGATCATCCACTTGGCACTTCTGGCTGAAGATTGTAACAAATACTTCAGCCTTATCTTTTGCACTGATGTGCTGGGTTCCTCCATCATTGAGGTTGGGGATATTTGTAGACCCTCCTCCTCCAGTGAATTGTTTAATTGACCACTGCCATTCACAACTGGATATGGCAGGACTGCAGAACTTAGATCTGATCCATTGGTTGTGGGATCGCTTAGCACTGTCTATCACTTGCTGCTTATGTTGTTTGGCATGCAAGTAGTCCTGTGTTATAGCTTCACCAGGTTGATACCTCATTTTTAGGTATGCCTGGTGCTGCTCTTGGCATGCCCTCCTGCACTCTTCATTGATGAATGCAGGAGGGCAAGCCAGTTGGTGAAATATGAAACTGGAAACTAATACTAATACTTGGTAATAGGTTTACTCAGAATACAGCTTTACATGTGTTTGTTACTAATATCCCCAGTGTCCCAGCAGTCTCTCTTTACAAAACAAAAACAGAATTACCTGGAAAAACTCAGCAGGTCTGGCAGCATCGGCGGAGAAGAGTTGACGTTTCGAGTCCTCATGACCCTTCAGTTCTGTCGAAGGGTCATGAGGACTCGAAACGTCAACTCTTTTCTTCTCCGCCGATGCTGCCAGACCTGCTGAGTTTTTCCAGGTAATTCTGTTTTTGTTTTGGATTTCCAGCATCCGCAGTTTTTTGTTTTTAGTCTCTCTTTACAAGTGCTTTAAGTACTTAATCAAACAATGCCCTTCACCTGTGCATCTTCCCGTTCCTGCCATTAATTCCCTTTAAGGGGCTGCCTTTTACTTTGTTCCTTGATCTGTTAATTTAGTTTATTTCTTTTCTAACATAAGAGTTACCAATATAGTTAACATCCCATTAACACAAATGAAGCATAAACACCAATACTAACTGGGCTGAATGGCTTGAACTTGGGCTGTAAATTCCATTCTTTTAAAGTTAAGAATTAAAAATGTGTTAACTTTAAAAAATGTTATGACTTAAAAGGGATCCCCCAGTGAGAGGAGTGGAAATGAAAACAGGCCAATTGCATTGCTTAGCTCAGATTATATAAAAAGCAGCTGAACTGGACTCAATAGAAGAATATAATGAACACTTGGAATGAATTATTGAAGAATGTGTACATTAACTTTTAGGATTCTTTGAAAGAAAAGCAGAGAGGAATGACTCTGTCAATTGGTTTCTTAGAGTCAGGGACTCTGTGAGGGGCAGTCAGAGAGTCTTGATCACCAGCGTTGCCACTTTACAGCAATAGGAATAACTTATTCCATCTTAATTAGAGCTGATCCACAGCAAAAGACATGTTTTTTTATCTATCATATTGCACCAGAGCTTCACGCAGTTAATGATACGGTAAAACGGCAGCCAACCAACACATTGTTAAGGCAGAAGTGATGGACAGATCAAAGAGCTCCCTGCTGTTTAAATAGTGCTACGGGATCCCTTATACTCACTTGAACAAGCAGCTGAGGCCTCTGTTTAACTTGCTGGGAGGTGCCCACCGAGAGCCTGTTTACTCTGCGCTCGATGTGTCTGCATGACCCTCTGTATTATACCCAACCATTCACGCACCACAGCATTGCCTGAGGCTGGGACTCTCTTATGGCTGCGGTGATCCTACTTGGATTATGCTGTGCCCTAAGCAGCTGGCTATAATCTGCCTACAGAATGGCAGTTAATGTACTTCAAAGTAATTAGAAATATCTCAAAGTGTTTCACATATAACTGAGAGATATGATAAAGATTTTCTAAAAATGCAAGTCTCTTTCATTACTCTGGAATCTGCCTCTTGGTTAAACCCACCAATACTCAGTTATTTGGCTATTCAGCTGTGAACTCCACACAAGGTCATCCCTAATGATGCTACCAAACCAGTAACAAAGGGCCTGAGTTACTTATCAGCTTGTACTGCAGTAGAAGAGGTTAAAGCAGATTCTATGTCTGATTCACATGTAGACCCAAATTGTGGGAAGAGGCTCATCCATATAGTGTAGGCCACTGGCAGAGGTGAATAGAATTGAGAGTCCAGATGGCTTGGAATATCAGAGTGGCTCCATGACGCTCAGGAAACACAAGAAAGGCCCTGGAATAGCCAATAGAGAAAGATAAATTCTTCACTCTCGGGCTCCAGTGTCTGCTGAGAGGTTGGTACCTTTCCAAAGGCTGATATTTGTACAAACCCTTTGCTGACCAGGGCTCTACTGAGGTCTTCAAAGGCCCTTATTGGGCAGCATTCATGTAGCAGCCCAGGGAACCACCCCCGGACAGGCCACTTTGAGATAGGATGGCAGGGTAGAAAAACTCAACATCCCTCACTGCAAACATCAGCGTAGTGGAACTGAGAGTTACCTCAAGCAGGAACTCTCTGTCCTGGATCAGAATTCTAGGGCCATGGTTTCATGAATCTATCATTGGAGCACTCGGAATCTTTATATCAGAATTAAACATTGTCATGAAGATGTGCTTTATGCCAAATAATGATTTTTAATCCACTAGCTGGAAACCTGAATTGAACTTTAACAGACTTCTTAAAAACACAGACTAAAGTGACTTGAACTCGCAGCCCAAGCTGGCTGACCACAGTTTACATTATTATATGTTCCACATTCCAATTCATTGGAGTGGAGTCAGTCGGTCTGCAAAAGCCATCAAAGACAATGACTTCAGGAGCCAACAGAGGGTGGTTGGAGTCTGGAACAAACTTCCTGAGAGGGTGGTGGAGGCAGGTTTGATCGAGGTATTCAAAAGGGAATTGGATTACTACCTGAAAAGAGAGAATGTGTAAGGTTACGGGGGTGAGGCAGGGGAGTGGGACTAGGTGGAGTGCTCTCTGAGAGCCAGTGCAGACTCGAGGGGCCAAAATGGCCTCCACTGTAATGATACTGAGAATTTGAAGGACTCACATTTCCTGTCTCATTAGCAAAGCATCTATGACAATCATGTGAGATATTCAACCATTGGAGAGGAACCATTAAGACTAATCAGTTAAACAATGGGGCCCTGCCTAAGTTATTTTCCAGACATGAGCTAATCAGGTCATCTTTGAAACACGTGGACAATGGGCAGGATTTTACATTTGGCGTGCAGGGGCGGGCCCGACATGCTGGAACATAAAATGACACGATGATATCAGGCGTGCGTCCCGACATCATCGCGCTGTCTCGCGATATTTCATTCTGGCAGGCGCATGCCAGAATCGGCTGCGCGCCCAGCGTTTATTGTGAGGCCTATTAAGGCCATTGATGAACTAACTAATTTCAAATTTACGCTGCCCGTCCAACCTTGCCGTTGGTGGGCAGACGAAAAGGCCAAGCGGCCTTTACGTTTTGTTAGGAAACCTCACCCACGAGTCTGAAATCGCGGTGCGGAGCCAATTGCGGGTGGCGGTCAGCTCCCTGCCCAAACCCGCCCGACCAATGAAAAATCCTGACCAATGTCTTTTGTAACCCCCTTGGGCAGTTGGAGAATGAAGGTCACATGACAAGCCAACTTTTTGTGTGTTTTAAGCACGTTTTCTTGGTAGAACTGAGGACAGGCAGCTTAGGGAGAAGGCCAGAGTGAGGTCCCTCCTGCCTCCTCCTCCTCTCCAAACCACCTGGTAAACTTCATGCCCTGTTTGCTGACTGTGATCATTCAGACATGCTCTGCTGCAGACATTGATTTCTTAAAAAGAATCCAACTCAACACTATGGTCTCCCGAAAACATCCAATTTAACGGTCTACATCTTCAAATCAGAAGTACAAGACCACTAAATTCAGCCTGAAGCCAGCGAAGTGGCCAAACTACAGACTGTATATTCTTTTACTTTTGTTATGGACCTAATTTGACCAGCCTATCTTTGCCCACTCTGTAATCTGTGTGTGTGTGCGAAAGTGCCTCTTATTATTTTGCTTAGATCGGTTTAAGTATAATAAAGCTAACCTCTTTCTATGTCAAGAAAATCTGTCCTATTGGTTCTTTTATGATCTTAGTACATAACCAGTTAAGTACTCACTGAATTGGTAAGTATATCCTTTTCAAACAAAAAAAAATACTGTCAAATGAGAGGGCAAAAAGGGGAGACATTCGACCCCCCCCCCACCACCCCCCCCCCACCCCCCTGGTCGTAAAAACATTAAATCCTTCTTTAACATTCTCAACTGAAGCTGTGCAACTTTTTTATTCACATCCATTGTCAAATATAGGAGTGAAACCAGAACAGAGAAGCAAAAAATAATTCTGAGATCCACAAGATAGGGACTGAGCCATCTATCAGGAGTACCTGGCGTATTCACAAGAAATAAAATTAGAAAATGCTGGGGAGGCGATGGCGTAGTGGTACTGTCACTAGACTAGTAATACAAAGATCTAAGGTAATTCTCCAAGGACCTGGATTTGAATCCAGCCACAGCTGATGGTAGAATTTAAATTCAATAAAAATCTGGAATTAAAAGTCTAGTGATGACCATGAAACCATTGTCAATTGTTGTAAAAATTCATCTGGTTCACTAATGTCCTTTAGGGAAGAAAATCAGCTGTCCGTGAATGCCCTACATGTGACTCCAGACCCACAGCAATGTGGTGGACTCTTAAATGCCCACTGAACTAGGGCAATTAGGGATTGGCAATAAATGCTGGCCTAGCCAGCGACGCCCACATCCCATGATCTATGGAGCGAGAAACACTGTTTCAGGTGGATATATTTTGTCAGAACAGGGAAAAGCTGGAGATCTAATAGGTTTTACGTGAGTACAGATATAGGGAAAGGGTTGGGGTGGGATCTGGTATTCCAACTAGTTTGGGTTTCAGCAATGTGTACCTGACTTCTCCTGGGGGCTGAGCACAACATGAACCATACCAGGCCACATTGCACCCTCATATTTCTTCACTGAATCACAGTCATTGTAGATCGGATTTTAATCCTGTTCCTGGGTCAGAACGGCTTGAGGGGCTGAATGCTGTAAGCCTGCTCTAGTATTCCAAGGACAAAATATCCCAAGCTCTGCACTCAGTTGAGTCCAGAGATGCATCCCACTTTGTCCAGCAAATACGAGTGAATGAAATTGGTTCGTGCGAAGCTGGCCAAGGTTCTGGCAATGGTCGAGAAGACCATTTTTCAAAACTGTGCAGACTGGGCAAGTTTCCAGGCTACAGGATTGAGAATGGGGACAATTCCAAACCACAAAGAGGAAAGGAATGGAGGTGGAGATTCTGGAAACGTATTCCACTTTCCCAACAATCCTGTCCTTTTGGAACTTATACTTTGCACAGGAAAAGTGGGATAGGTTGCTGACAGCTTTGCAATGCCCAGCCACAGATCTCGGTATAAATTCAGCATATAATAAACCCGGCACCTTCACACTGATTACTGCTGTAGTGTTAGAGACATTTTGATTACTTCATCTTTCTGAGAGAGAGCTGAGAAACATTTACATCTGACTATCTCGACAGGAAAATGATGATAAAGAACATGATAACTCCAAACCGCACAGGCAAATGTGGGCAGATTTTGTAAACATTCAAAATTTATGCAGAAAAATTGTGACAGGAATAAAATATGAGGCTAATGCACCCTTGCATGATGGCCTAAAATATATCTCCAGTTCCAGTGCAAGTGGCACAAAATATAAAGGGGCTTGGTGACCTGCATCCCATAGCAACATAGGAACTGAGGCAAATTGTATCCTTCTCTCCTCCACCTCAATGATTCAATTACTGAAACAAACTGCATTTATATAGCATCTTTAATGCAGTAAAACATCCCCAAGCACTTTACAGGAGCATTATTGAATAAAACTTGACACTGAGCCACTTAATGAGATACTAGGGCTGGTGAACTAAAGCTTAGCTAAAGAGGTAGTCTTAAAGGAGGAGAGGGAGAGGCGGAGAGGTACAGGGAGGGAATTCCAGAGCTTAGGGTCCAGGCAGCTGAAGGTACAGCTGCCGATGGAGGGTTGATGATGATTGCGGCAGCGCAATAGGTCAGAAATGGAAGATTGCAGAGATCTCAGAGGGTTGGAGAGGTTACAGAGTTAGGGAGGGACGAGGCTGTGGAGGGGTTTGAAAACAGGTAGAATCAACTCCTGGTACCAGAGATCATCAATTGAACATGATCTAAAGTTGGTTTGACATTAATAATGTGGAGTAAGGAAAAAACAGTAAAAACTGGGAAACAAGAATACTGGTCCTGGTTCTTGTATACCCTAAAATGGAACACCAGTAAAAAGTGTAATAAGTGTACCGGTCCAAACTGTTTTTTCCTTCTGGATTTCCAGGCCTCACAATCCTGAGGGATGCAGCAGAATTTCAACACACAAGAAGAAATATTGGACTATCCTGTTTCAATATGTGCTCCAGGACTAGGAATACTCATACTTTCTCTGTTTAGAATGGCCATTTTTCCTTCTATCATTTTCCTCCTCCTCTGACTGATTAAATACTTACTCTTCATGTGTGAAGTTTGCCAATAAAGCCTAAGTTTTCTGTTTGGTATTGAAGCTTGTTTTCAAATCCTTCCATAGCCTCACCTCTCCCTATCTCTATCACCTCCAACCTTACAACCCTCCAAGATCTCTACACTCCTTCAATTCTGACCTCTTGTGTATACCCTTCAGCTTTCTCCTCATGATTGGCAGCCATTGGAAGCCCTTCAGCTTCCTTGGTTCTAAGCTCTGGAATTCACTCCCTAAATATCTCCACCTCACAGAATCACACAGTGCAGAAGAGGCCCTTCGACCCATCGAGTCTGCACCGACACGTGAGAAACACCTGACCTACCTACCTAATCCCATTTACCAGCACTTGGCCCATAGCCTTGAACGTTATGATGTGCCAAGTGCTCATCCAGGTACTTTTTAAAGGATGTGAGGCAACCCGCCTCCACCACCCTCCCAGGCAGCGCATTCCAGACCGTCACCACCCTCTGGGTGAAAAAATTTTTCCTCACATCCCCTCTAAACCTCCTGCCCCTCACCTTGAACTTATGCCCCCTTGTGACTGACCCTTCAACTAAGGGGAACAGCTGCTCCCTCTCCACCCTGTCCATGCCCCTCATAATCTTGTACACCTCGATCAGGTCGCCCCTCAGTCTTCTCTGCTCCAACGAAAACAACCCAATTCTATCCAACCTCTCTTCATAACTTAAATGTTTCATCTCATTCTTGAAGATGCTCCTTAAAACTGACCTTTGGTTAAGCTTTTGGCCATCTGTACTACAATCTCCTTATGTGACTCTGTCAATTTTTGTCCATTAATGGTCCTGTGAAGTGCCTTGGGATGTTTTACATTAAAGCTGCTATATAAATTCAAGTTGTGTTTAACACAAAGCCAACCTTTAAGGTAAATGGGCTAGTCTAAATAATTCCAATAGGAAAACCTAAGTGAAGTGTTGGTAGCAGATGTAAACAGGATGATACATCCCTCTTTGGTCCTCCCTGCCTGGCCTCCAAAACCCACTCCCCACGCCTCTTGCACCCTCTCTTTAGGCTTCCTGATCCTACCTTGACAAAAACCCGGGACTTACCTGGATCTGGAGACCATGGCTGTGTTCATCCTGGGTCCTGCTTGCAAACACAGCGGCGTCTGCTACACAGTTCTGGCATTGTTGGAACTGCTGGCTAATCAGATTGTCCAGCAAATTTCAAGGGCAGGGCTTCCTCCCACTGAGGAGCGGAAGTCCCACTGTCACCTTGTCCATGCCACTGGCATTACAATGGGGTGGCCTTGTTTAACGTGGCTCAGCTGACGTCCAACATTTCTTCCGAAGGATGGAGGGGGGCAGTGAGCAATGCAGCCCCCGGTAAAATTCAGCCCACGGACTCGAGATTGGAAGAAATCAATTTTATGGGGCAAGAATAAGATGGAAACAGTGGCTGAGATTTTACAGCCCCGCCTGCTGCCAGGATCTTCCAGCCCCGCTGAATCCCCCACGGCAGATCCCACCATGGTGGGGCCGCAAAATCCTGGCCAATCAGACTACCAGATCCAGCAGTAATGTTAAAAGTGCAATCACTGTTCTAATGGAGTAGAGCAGCATGATAGGGGAGACACAATTAAACTATGGAAGTTAGAATTTTATAAACAGAAAGTAC
This sequence comes from Carcharodon carcharias, assembly GCF_017639515.1. NCBI lineage: Eukaryota > Metazoa > Chordata > Chondrichthyes > Lamniformes > Lamnidae > Carcharodon > Carcharodon carcharias. The sequence goes on from NC_054500.1 coordinate 25,614,204, forward strand.
ACAAATAGAAATGATTTAATTAAACATTTAGGATTGGAGAGGACAATTAAAGGGATTGAATCTCTACAGAATCATTTCTGCCCAGACAGGCCTCTAAGCACTTAACTGAAATGTATCAGCTCTTGTTTGTAATAAAGATTGTCATTTTAATCCAATTGTATTAGTTTCTATGCCAATGTGCAATAAGGTTTAAGAAGTTTCTGGATTGTAATAAAACAAAATGTTAGATTGTTGGGGCCACTTAAAATAAATCCATCAGCTGAGTCAGCTAATGGGACCCATTTAAAACTCCAGAGCTGAACATAATGCTTCCCTCTCTCAGTCTCTGTGCCTGACCCAACATTGGGATGTCTATCCTTACAACTTTCACACTTTAACAGTCTTGTGCGTTTAATGCATTTGTTTCACACCATTTCGATTATGCCTGTCTGTCACATTTAATCTTACTAAAAATGATTCTTGTTTTCCAATGAGTGCTTCCAGCTCCCTCTCCAAGGCAGGTGTCACTGTAACACTATTACTTACAGTGTCACCACCCTACTCATATTAAAATTGTCCCTCTCACCCACTGATCTCCCCAGCTGCCTCTCCCACAATCAGGTTTGGTTTTAAATTGGCTTAAGTACTATCTGGACTATTGCAATTATAGCTCCAATAACACTCAAGAAGTTTGACACCATGATGGGCAGAGCAGTCTATTTCATTGGCACTCCACCCTCCAAATCCTGGAACTCCTTCCCTAGCAGTGCTGTAGGTGTACCTACACCACACAGACTGCAGCAGGTCAAGAAGGCAGCTCACCACCACCTCAATGAAAAATTAAAGATGGGCAATAAATGCTGGCCTAGCCAGCAATGCCCACACCCCATGAACAAATTTAAAGAAAGTACCCTATCATTTTGATTGGCATTGACCAAGGAATTACATTTGAGGTTGTTCAAATCTATAGCTCGCAGTTAGAGAAACCCACAGTCACAGCTGGGTTTTATCTCAGGGCGCAAATAGAAGATCAACAGCTAATCTATTTTTTCAGTTGTGTCAGAAAGATATAATTGTTATAATGTTATTGGAATTTATTGTTATGTAGAATAATAGTGGGATCTGTGCCTATGTTTGTGTGTGTGTGTGTGTGTGATTTAATTGAATTAAAGGCAGCTGGTCTGAAGGCTTTGATGTATTAGAAGATAAGCTAGGTTTGAAATGTTAAGTAGGTAGACGCAGGGTTAAAGGAATATTTGAATTTTTAAATGAACCAAACTTGATTGTTTTCAAAGGAAGGTTGAAATGTGTCTCCTAGCCAGGTGAAGTTTAGAAACAATGTGTTTATTTTTCCCAAAGATTACTGGTAAAATTAGTACTATGGCAGATTTTATTATCAAAGAGGTAAAGTCCAAAGACATATCGAAACAATGGGAATTTGCATTCAAAGGGGAAAATTTGTATAAAGGAATGAAGATTATGTGTAAGGAGAGGCATTTTAAGACTAACGAGTGTGAAAAGCCTTCAGCATCTATGCCTCAAGCTGCTATCTACAACAAACTAAAGAAGGGGAGGCGATGGCATAGTGGTATTGTTGCTGGGTAGCATTATGGGGAGCTGGCTTCAAATCTTGCCATGGCAGATGATGGCATTTGAATTCAATAAAAATCTGGAATTAAAAGTTTAATGATGACCATGAAACCATTATCAATTGTCGTAAACTCATCTGGTTCACTGATGTCTTTTAAGGAAGGAAATCTGCCATCCTCACCTGGTCTGGCCTACATGCGACTCCAGTCCCAAAGAGTCTTAAATACCCAATACCTAAACAAGGGCAATTAGGGATGGGCAATAAATGCTGGCCTAGCCAGCGATGCCCACATCCATGAATTAAAAAAAATTCACTTTGAATTGGATTGTTCAGGGTATCATGTTTCTTTGCTGGGCCTTTTAAATCTATGGGAAAAATTTCCCCCGTGGGTGGGGTGGTGGTTGTGGAAGTGCGGGAGCAGGCCTGCCTCCGATCAGTGCCCCCGATCATTTACGTGGGTGGGCCAATTAAGGCCTGCCCAGCATGACATCCGCCAGGAAGTGCTAAACACATGTGCGGGAAAGAGTGCACTGATCTCCCTGAGGCTAGTGCTGCCTCAGGGAGATCGGCCCCGAATTAAAATTTGCAATAAAAATGATAGAAAGATTTCCCTGACGTGATCCCTCGTGTGACATGTCCATAACTTTAACTGAAACTTTTATTAAAAATTTAAATAACCTCATGAAACCTCATCCCGCCTGTGGATGAGGCTTCATGCTTTTTCTGAAGCCCGCCGGGGTTCCCGGCCTGCCCGCCAACCTTAAGGTCGGACAGGCAGGTCCGTTAATGATTTTAATTAGTTTCTCAATGGCCTCAATAAGCTGATGACAGGTCGGCGGGCGCACAGCTGACCTGAAAATGGAAACGACGCGTGATGACGTTGGGAGTCCCACCCGATGTCATCCCCGTCATTTTACGCGTGGGTGAGCAGGCCCCACCCCCGCCCGCCAACCGGAAGGTCCTGCCCAAATGGCTTACTGTTGCCTTAGCAAATGTGTAACTGGGAGCTGGATTAATTAGGGGATTTAGAAGTTATCATAGTAGTAATTTGTAGATCCATGTATGTATTTAAAATAATTTCTTCTATTCATAAAGGTTTAATTTAGTTTTGGAAGAAACCTTAGTTAAGGCTTGGTGGTCTTATTACTACTGAATTCAAGGCACGCAGCTCGAAATTGCAAAACAAGTTGTGGCAGTTGTTTCAAGTTTTCCTCTGGGATTTGAGCAGCTCAGCATTTACCATCGGCTGGGCCATAACTGTTGACTTTTACTGATACCTCGACACAAATATATATACAACTGATAATGAAACTGAGAACAGATGAACTTTTAAGATCCAAATAAATCCAGAAATGACTTGAGCGTTATGAATAATGGAGCATTTCATTTCAATACTTAAGGGAAGATTAGTCTCTTTTAACCTTCCGCAAGGGTCTATTTGGGGCATAATTTGTTTCTATTAAGAAACCAGGTGAAGGGCTAATGCCTCAAGAGCAGGATATCAACATTGCAAATGATACAAAAAATGAGCTACATCAGCAATGACATCTGGGGACTCCAAGACTGGGTTAAACACTGTAGGAAGAAGAAAAATCTGAGGTAAAAGAGTTCCATGGCGGTGACATCCTGGAAAACAATGAGTTAGAATAAGTGCTGGTGCAGTGAGATTTGACTTAAACACAGTGGCATATTGGGAGCCAGAGGGTAATCCAGCCATGGAATAAGATACCAAGGAAGATCATTGAACACAACCATGGTTTCATGGGGGAGCGTGATTCGTTTTTGTTGGAGCAGAGGAGACTGAGGGGTGACCTGATTGAGCTGTACAAGATTATGAGGGGCATGGACAGGGTGGATAGGGAGCAGCTGTTCCCCTTAGTTGGAGGGTCAGTCACCAGGGGGCACAAGTTCAAGGTGAGGGGCAGGAGGTTTAGGGGGGATATCAGGAAAAACTTTTTCACCCAGAGGGTGGTGACGGTCTGGAATGCACTGCCTGGGAGGGTGGTGGAGGCGGGTTGCCTCACATCCTTTAAAAAGTACCTGGATGAGCACTTGGCACGTCATAACATTCAAGGCTATGGGCCAAGTGCTGGTAAATGGGATTAGGTAGGTAGGTCAGGTGTTTCTCACGTGTCAGTGCAGACTCGATAGGCCAAAGGGCCTCTTCTGCACAGTGACTCTGTGATGTATGTTTGTAGGGAGGAAAAGATGAACAATATGGGGAGAAGGTAGGTAGTTGGGATTGCAAGATATGGGGGAAATGGTGGAGTCATGGTAATGTCACTGGACTAGTGATCTAGAGGCCCATTTTATGTTCTGGGGGGTACGGGTTCAAATCCCATCGCGGCATTGAATTTAAATTTAATTAATAAATCTGGAATTGAAAGCTAGTCTCAGTAATAGTTACTAGGAAACTATCCTTAATTGTTGTAAAAACTCATCTGATTCACTAATGTTCTTTCGGGAAAGAAATCTGTCATCATTACCTGGTCTAGCCTACATGTGGCTGACTCTTAACTGCCCTCTGAAATGGTCCAGCAAGCTACTTAATTCGAGTGCAATTAGGGATGGGCAACAAATGCTGGTCTTGCCAGAGATCATTAAAAGAGAAATGGATAGGTGGGATTGAGGGATATGGGGAATAGGTGGTGTTGATATTACTTTAAAAGAGTTGAGGTAATTTGACTTTATATTACCTATGCTTCAACTGAAACAACAATAAGATGATTATAGAATAAATTGCAACATGATAGTTTCTATTTTTAAAATATATTCTTCTACTGAGAGGAAAAAAGTTTATTTCTCTCCAATTATTCAGAGAACCATCTGAGTTCTAATGACAGAAAGCACAGGAACTGCAGTGTATGTTAGCATCAAATCCCAAACTCACTAATTAGATCAATATGAACCTTTTGTGTTTTCACAGTGCATATGTTGCAATGTTAAACAATTAGACAAAGTTTTAATGTTATTCAAAACACATAAAAAGATTCCAAATGGAAAGAAAATGCCTCCAGTGTTTTACAAAGAGTGCTTTAACAAATCTTAACTCTGTAATGAGACCCATGCCTTTAGTAAGCAGAGGAAATGCAGCTGCCTCTCACCATCCTTACACTTCACATGATACTGTTGGGTATAAAGTAGTTCATTGAAATTGTTTGGATAATTTCAATAATTGAGATCTTCACTGGCATCAGTCCTAACCTTAATCTACTTGTCCCCACAGATGCTGTGATGCATGAAACTGGATTAGGTCCAAATCACATTGCAGCCAGAGTGTGGGCTTGTCTTTCTCAGGCTGTCTTTTCTATTTTAAGGTCTGCCCTACATAACATCCCTTCTTCTCTGCATCCTGAACCTTATATTCATTTGCATCGTTCCTGAATTTTCAAAGCTCCCTGAACCATCTGCTGCATACCCAGAGAGTGCTGAGAATCACTATCACACGAAATGGTTGAGCGAAGTTAGATAAATACTTGTGGGAGAAAGCAAACAAAGGTAATACTGATAGGCTGAGATGAAGACGGATGGGAAGAGGCTCATGTGGCTGGACCAGTTGAGCCTAACGGCCTATTTCTGTAAATTCGGTACTACTTTATCGCCATTATTATGTCATACAAAGCATTGTGTGTACCTCTATTCAACTGCAACACAATAGCTTATATTTATATAACTTATTTATATAGCACCTTTAACATAATACAATGTCCCAAGCACTTCACAGGAACATTGTAAAACAATGTATGACACTGAGCTGAGCCAACTAATGAGATATTAGGTGAAGTGATCAAAGGCTTGCTTAAAGAGGTAGGTCTTAAGAAGTGTCTTAAAGGAGGAAAGCAAATAGAGAGGTGGAGAGTTGTAGGGAGGGAATTCTAAAGCTTAGGGACCAGGCAACTGAAGGCACAGCCACCAATGGAGTGATTATAAAATTGAGGATCCAGAAGAAGCCAGAATTAGAGCAGTGTAGAGCCTCAGAGGATTTTGGACTGGAGAAGTTTACAGAGATAGGGAGGGGTGAGGCCATGGAGGGATTTATAAACCAGGATGAGAATTTTAAGATCAAGATGTTGCTTGGTTGGAGGTCAGTGTAGGTCAGTGAGCACAAGGGGTGATAGGGAAACAGAACTTAATGCAATTTAAGACACAGGCAGCAGAGTTTTGGATGATCTCAAGTTTACAGAGGGTTGTATGTGGGAGAACAGCTAGGACAATGTTAGAATAGTTGAGTATCAAAGTAACAAAATGAATGAATGAGAGTTTCAGCAACAGATAAGCTGAGACAGGAACGATTAAGTCAGGTGATGTTACAGAAAATAGGTGGTCTCACCATTACCAACATTGATAGCTGCTGGTCTGTGCTACAGAAGCACAGTGTATTGGATCTGCTGTACTGGTCAAGGTGTAAGTACAGAATTTACATGAAGCATTGGGTGAAGTAAAGGTTGGGAAGAGAGGGGAGGGGACAAAGATCTCTTTAGTTTGCCGCAGGCACAAGTAGATACACTGGGGGCAAATTTCCACAAGGATTCTTTATCTCATCTGTAGTAGCTTTAGCAGAAGAGATGTAGAAACCAATGTTACGGTGGTTAAACCCTGTCAGAAATTTCCCCCCACCCTCCACCACAGAATTTCACAGGATGGAAGGAGGACATTCAACCCATTGGACCAGTGCGAGTTATCTGCGTGAGCTAGCCACTTGTTCTTATCCCCAGTCCCTTCCCTTATAGCATTTTACGTTTTAATTTGGCAAATATTTATCCACTTATCTTTTCATGGCGAATACATATTTGGCCTCAGTGTGCCTTTGTGAGAGGAAATGAAAGACTGGTGGAAGTAGGAACAATGGAAGTAAAGCATTTAGGTAGCCACACAGATATGTATCAGGCAGACCAAGAAGTTAATATTACAGGGAGATCTTGCTTCCACAGCTTCCAACCTCATAGTCTCCCAACCTCGAACGGCCCGCTTCTACCTCCTATCCAAAATCCACAAACAGGCCTGTCCCAGCAGACCGATCGTGTCAGCCTGTTCCTGCCCCACGGAACTCATTTCATGCTATTTTGACTCCATTCTCTCTCCCCTTGTCCAGTCTATTCCCACCTACATCCGCGATTCCTCTGACACCCTACATCATATTAGCAATTTCCAGTTCCCTGGCCCCAACCTCCTCCTCTTCACCATGGATGGTCTGATGGCTCTCCGCTTCTTCCTCGAACAGAGGCCCGAACAATCCCCATCCACCACTACTCTCCTCCGCCTGGCTGAATTTGTTCTCTCACTGAACAATTTCTCCTTAAACTCATCTTACTTCCTCCAAATAAAAGGTGTGGCTATGGGTACCCACATGGGCCCCAGTTATGCCTGTCTCTTTATGGGGTATGTGGAACATTCCTTGTTCCAGTCCTACTCCGGCCCTCTCCCACAACTCTTTCTCCGGTACATCGATGATTACTTCGGTGCTACTTCATGCTCTCGTCTGGACCTGGAAAAATTTATTAATTTTGCTTCCAATTTCCACCCCTCCATCATTTTCACATGGTCCATCTCTGACACTTCCCTTCCCTTCCTCGACCTCGCTGTCTCAATCTCTGGTGATAGACTGCCCACCAATATTCATTACAAGCCTACCGACTCCCACAGCTACCTCGACTACAGCTTCTCACACACTGCTTCCTGTAAGGACTCCATCCCATTCAGTTCCTTTGTCTCCGTTGCATCTGTTCTGATGATGCCACTTCAAAAACAGTTCCTCTGACATGTCTTCCTTCTTCCTTAACCGAGGTTTTCCACCCACGGTGGTTGACAGGGCCCTCAACCGTGTCCGGCCCATCTCCCATGCATCCTCACACCTTCCTCTCCCTCCCAGAACCATGATAGGGTACCCCTTGTCCTCACTTATCACCCCACCAGCCTCCGCATTCAAAGGATCATCCTCTGCCATTTCCTCCAACTCCAGCATGATGCCATCACCAAACACATCTTCCCTTCACCCCCCCCCCCCCCCACGGCGGCATTCCACAGGGATCGTTCCCTCCGGGACACCTTGGTCCACTCCTCCATCACCCCCTACACCTCAACCCCCTCCCACGGCACCTTCCCATGCAACCGCTGAAGGTGCAACATCTGCCCCTTTACTTCCCCTCTCCTCACCGTCTAAGGGCCCAAACACTCCTTTCAAGTGAAGCAACATTTCACTTGCACTTCCCTCAATTTAGTCTACTGCATTCACTGCTCCCAAAGCGGTTTCCTCTACATTGGAGAGACCAAACGCAGACTGGGTGACCGCTTTGCAGAACACCTTCAGTCTGTCTGCAAGCATGACCCAGACCTCCCTGTCACTTGCCATTTCAACACTCCACCCTGCTCTCATGCCTACATGTCCGTCCTTGGCCTGCTGCATTGTTCCAGTGAAGCTCAACGCAAACTGGAGGAACAGCATCTCATCTTCCGACTAGGCACTTTACAACCTTCCCGACTGAATATTGAGTTCAACAATTTTAGATCTTGAACTCTCTCCTCCATCCCCACCCCCTTTCCGATCCCCCTTCTTACCAATAATTTATATAGATTTTTCTTTTCCCACCTATTTCCATTATTTTTAAATTTATTTCCATCCACTGTTTTATCTCTGCCTTTTAGCCTATTTTGATCCCTTCCCCCCACCCCACCCCCACTAGGGCTATCTGTACCTTGCTTGTCCTGCTTTCTACCCTTAATGTCACCTATTATCACATTCCTTAGATATCACCACTGTCAACACCTCTTTGTCCTTTTGTCTATGAGATCTTTTGGCAATCTCCACCTATCACTGGCCCTCGATCCAGCTCTACCTGTCCCACCCCCCCTTAAACCAGCATATATTTCAGCTCTTTTCTATTTTTCCTTAGTTCTGTTGAAGAGTTATACGGACTCAAAATGTTAACTGTGTTCCTGTCCGCAGATGCTGTCAGACCTGCTGAGTTTTTCCAGGTATTTTTGTTTTGGATTTCCAGCATCCACAGTTTTTTGCTTTTACCTTAAGTTAATATTACAGACCCATTAGTCAGAGAAACAGATGCTATCTTAGACCCATCAGGTGAGCAATAATGACCAGGAAATGGGTCTATGTGTCCACCAGGGCTGTGGATGCCAGGACCTGTCACCACTGAGGAACTGGATGCTGCAGTTTGGACAACACGAACTCAGAGTACGAATGAAGCACTAACTAGACAATCCCATGCTTTCACCAGCTATAACCAACTGCACCCCCCCCAAAAAAAACACTATGTTCTGTGCAAGACAGCACAAATAACAGCAAACCATCTCTTCAGCAGTGTGCATCCCCATTTTCTCTGAAAGAAAAGGGCCTTTTGTATAATTTGAAATCTGATTTTATAAACTTGAGTTGGCCATGAATAAATTGGAATGAGCCCTCTGCTGATAAACCTGGATCTCAGATTTAGTTAGAATCTCAATGTTTCCTTAATTGCATTCCATACAGCAAACTCTATTGTGAATCATCCCTTAAATACTCAAAAGCACTTTGTATTATGAACACATACTAAAAAATTAATAATGTTTGATTGTACCCTACCATCTCACTAAGAGATTCAGTTGAAGGCCGTTTGTATTATTTTTATTTAACCCAGCATGAGGTTGACTGGAAGTATAATGGGCACAGATCAGAGATCTGAAGGACCATTTTGCTTGTTGCTGTTCAATATAAATTGAGGCTTGATTCATAAGCAAAGTGCCACTTATCTCACAATACTGTGCAGATTACTTTCAACTTTATTGGTCCTCCCTCAGATTCAGTTTAAATAAGGTTGGATTGTTCTGTGGTTTTACACCAGTGTGTGTGCCTTTCTCCCTCTCTTGTCTGCCTGTAGGCAAATATAAGATCATGCACCTTGGTCATGAAATGGATGGAAGGGGGGACATTCTAAATGGTGAAAAGCTAGAAACAGTGGAGATCCAAAGAGACTTGGGGATACATTCACAAAGATCATTAAAGTATCCTGAACAGGTACAGATTTAATCAAAAAAGCTAAAGGGATGCTGGCCTTTATATCTAGAGGATGAGAATGCAAGCGGGCAGAAGCTATAAGAACAGAAAATGCTGGAAATACTCAGTAAATCAGGCAGTATCTGTGGAGAGAGAATAGAGTTAATAGACGGAATCTTGTGCCCTCCCACATGGCAAGTTTGGTGGTGGGGGGGGGGCAGGTGTGGAACCCCAACCTTTCCGTCTCTACCTTGATTAAGTCCATGGTGGAAAGGCCTGTGGATGGAGAGCCTCCATTTTGGATGCTTTCTGTGATCTGGGCGCAAAATTGCACCTAGAATTCCGCTCATTTTGAGAAGCTTTTTCTTTCGGGTTTCTGCTCAACCTCATTTGGATATCATCAAATGTAAAATCTGTCTTGATCCAGCATGATTTTGCAGAGTTCTAAAATGTAATGTTTCTTTTTTATTTAAGAAAGCTGAAAATGGGTTTGTCGCAGAAAGAGAAGAATTTTTAACCAGAGTGTCTAGTCCATCATCTGTGAGTGACCCAATCTTAAATCACTGAAAATGATCTTTTAACCCCAACAGAAACATCTGTTATTAATGTTGGGGTATGGTAGTCAGTTTCTTGCTAAATTTTTAAAAAATCTATAAGATTTGAAAACGTGCCGATTGCCCATTGCAGCTTAACTTTTTGAACTTCCTCAAGAACCTGCGAACAAGCACGGTTGGCAGAAACTCACCATCATGGTTAATTCAATTTAGGCGTGGCCAGTGGATTCTGCTTCCAGCATGATTCTTTTTAAACTAGTACAAAAGATCAGAGAAACTAAAATGGTGCTGAATTCAGCTTGCTCTTAAAATTCTGCCAATTTTTGCATTGGTTACACCAGTTTATGGTAAATTTCACCAAAAAAACCAGACCGATCAAGTGTAAACTCTAATCCCTCAAATATGTCGTTAGACTTGTATCACTTTCTGTTTCATTTTTTTCCTCCAGTAGCAAGTCTTATTTTTTCTTAAGTGTAATTAAGCCTGCAAAATAACCTGCTTACCCTTTCTACATTGTAGCTGTATAGGAGTCCAATTTAACTACTTTAATCAGACTCAGGCAACCACCAAGGCCACCCCAGTGACGGTCCCAAACAAAATGGCAATGTGCAAGTCAGCGGTCAAGCAAGCCTTGTGATTGCCTGAACTCTGGTGCCTTGATTCTTCTCGTCAGAGGCTATTGTAATTGATCCTTAATAGTTTGAGAAATGGTTTTGAGTTAGCAGGGTTACAACAGCACAAACTGCTTTAACTGGCCACAGGATGGGCAATGAGAAGAGCTGATCTGGTAGAATGTGCTCCTGAGATTGGTGCAGAGAAGGAACTTTACTCTGCTTCTGTAGAACCTAAGAGCACTTGAACTGCCACTGTTTGCCTGAAGTGATCAGTGTTTTATTCCTCATGCCGATGAGCCCAAAAGTCTACTCCTCATCTGCTCTTTCTGATTTATTTTTGTGTTAGCTTTGATATACTGTCCTGACAGGACTGATGGAGAACACATCACCTTTGCGCACAGGTCCATTTTGGAGATTGTTTCATCTATATAGCTGTGCCACTCTGCTTTATAAAGTGTCACTTTGAGTTTGCAATGCAGCTCTGTGACTGACAGGTTTTGAAATTCATTGTGTGCTGTAATGAGATGGAATGCCATTTAATGGCACTGATGAGGGAGCTTTTATCAATCGCAAACTAAAACCAGAAAGAAGACTTGACACAGTCATTTCATCCATGAATATTAGGTTCTTCAGTTAGGGTCAGCCCGCTATTAGTTCATTCCTGCTCTTGGATTAACCTCCATCTGACATTCATTGCTCTAAACAATCAGTATCACCTGTGGTTCAGCGTTAATGCTCTTACTTCAGTCAGAGATAGTGGGTTCCAGTCACGCTAGACTTGAGCACAAAATCGAGGCTCGCACTGTCAGAGAGTCAGTACTGAGGGAGTGCTGCACAGTCGGAGGGTCAGTACTGAGGGAGTGCTGCACTGTCGGAGGGTCAGTACTGAGGGAGTGCTGCACTGTCGGAGGGTCAGTACTGAGGGAGTGCTGCACTGTCGGAGGGTCAGTACTGAGGGAGTGCTGCACTGTCGGAGGGTCAGTACTGAGGGAGTGCTGCACTGTCGGAGGGTCAGTACTGAGGGAGTGCTGCACTGTCGGAGGGTCAGTACTGAGGGAGTGCTGCACTGTCGGAGGGTCAGTACTGAGGGAGTGCTGCACTGTCGGAGGGTCAGTACTGAGGGAGTGCTGCACTGTCAGAGGGTCAGTACTGAGGGAGTGCTGCACTGTCGGAAGGTCAGTACTGAGGGAGTGCTTCACTCTGAGGGGTAGTCCTGAGGGAACGCTACGCTGTCAGAAGCTCAGTACTGAGGGAGCACTTTATTTTCAGAGGGACAGAACTGAGAGAGCACTGCACTGTCGGAAGGTCAGTACTGAGGAAGGCGCTGTTGTTTGGATAAGATGTTAAATGGAGGCCCTGCCTGCCCTCTTAGGTGAGGCTAATGATTGCATGGTACTATTTCAGAAAAGAGCGGGGGAGTTCTATACACCACTAAAGAACATTATTTGGTTATTTATCTCACTGCTGCTTGTGGGATCTTGCTACACGTAAATTGATGGAAATTGGGTGGGGGATTATCCTGGGGTCATGGATTGGATTTGCAATGCGGGTTCAGGAGCCTGACACCTGGTCCTGATCCTCGACAAAGTGAACTGGGAAACTAGGTTAAATGGTAGGACAGTAGAGATGCAGTGGCAGACTTTTAAGGAGATACTTAATAACTCTCAGCAAAGATTAATCCCAGTGAGGAAGAAAGATTCTTTGAGAAGTATGCATCATCTGTGGCTGAATTGAAAGAAACACTGTTCAAATCTGCAAATATTAGTTGTCGGTCAGAAATTGGTCAGATTTTAAGGACTAGCAAAGAATGACCAATAAAAACAAAGAGGGAGAAAGTAGAGTAAGAGAGAAAGCTAACTAATCTAACGGATAGGGAGAGTTCCTATAAGTATTTAAATAGGAAAAGAGTAACTAAAGCTACTGTTGATCCCCTAGAAAATGAGTCTGAGTAATTGATAATGGAAAAACGAGAAAATGGTGGAGGTGTTGAGCAGGTATTTTGTGACTGTCGAAGACTTAGAAAACAACCCATAGATACTTGAAAATTAAAAAGGTGAACCAGAGGGTGGAACTTAAAACAAACACCATCTCTAGGGAAAAGGTGCTGGCAAAACTGTTGGACATAAAAGCTGAGAAGTCCCCAGGAGCAGGGGGTCTGCATCCTATGATCTTAAAAGAAGTGGCTGCAGAGATAGTAGATGCATTGGCTATAATCTCCCAAAACTCCTTGGATTCTGGAAGGGTCCCAGATTGGAAAATAGCTAATGTAACACCTTTATTCAAGAAAGGAGGGAGACAGGGAAAAACTATAGGCCAATTAGCTTAACACCTGCCATAGGGAAACTACTAGAATCCATTATTAAGGAGGTTATAGCAGGATATTTGGAAAATCATAATGTGATCAGGCAGAGTCAACATGGTTTTGTGAAAGGGAAATTGTGTTTAACTAATTATTAGAGTTTTTTTGCAGAAGTAACTAGCAATGTGGATAAAGGGGAACCTGTAGATATGGTATACTTGGATTTCCAAAAGGCATTGGATAAGGTGCCATATCAAAGGTTACATCACAAGGTAAGAGCGCATGATTTAAGGGTTAGCATATTAACATGGATAAAGGATTGGTTAGCTAATGAGGAGCAGAGAGAAGGGATAAATGGGTAATTTTCAGATTGGCAAGCTGTTACTGGTGGAGTGCCACAGGGTTCCGTGTGGGGCCTCAACTATTTATAATCTATACCAATGCCTCGGATGAAGGGACCAAATATATGGTAGCCAAATTTGCCAATTACACTAAGATAGGTAGGAAGGTGTCAAGAAGAGGTAGAGAGTCTGCAAAGGGATATAGATGGGTCAAATGAGTGGGAAAAATTTGGCAGATGGAGTATAATGTGGGAAAATGTGAACTTGTCCACTTTGGCAGGAAGAATAGAAAAGCAGCATACTATTTAAATGGAGAGAGATTGCAGAACTTGGTGTTACAAAGGGATCTGGGTGTCCTGGTACATCAGTCAAAAAATTAGCATGCAAGTACAGAAAGTGATTAGAAAGGCAAATGATTTGTTGGCATTTATCGCAAGGGGAATGGAATATAAAAATAAGGAAGTTTTACTGCAGCTGTACAGGGCTTTGGGGAGAGCAAATCTGGAGAACTATGTAGGGTTTTGGTCTCTTCATTTGAAAAAGGTTGTAATGGCATTAGAACAGTTCAGAGAAGGCTCACTCGACTCATTCCTGGGATGAAGGGCTTATCTCATGAGGAAAGGTTGAACAGGTTGAGCCTATACCCATTGGAGTTTAGAAGGATGAGAGTTTTTTTTATTTTTAATGGGATGTGAGCGTCACTGGTGAAGTCAGCATTTCTTTTTCTTGCCCATCCCTAATTTCCCTTGAGAAGGTAGTAGCCTTCTTGAACCATTGAAGTCCATGTGGTGTAGGTACACCCACAGTGCTGTTCGGGAGGGAGTTCCAGGATTTTGCCCAGTCACAGTAAGGGAACAGCAATACATTTTCAGGTCAAGATGATGCTTGACTTGAAAGGGAACTTGCAGGTGATGGTGTTCCCATGCATCTGCTGCCCTTGTCCTTTGAGAAAGTAGAGGTCGTAGGTTGGGAAGGTGCTGTTGAAAGAGCCTTCGTGAGTTGCTGTAGTGCATCTTGTACATGGTACACACTGCTGATACTGTGTGTCGGTGGTGGAGAGAGTAAATATTTAAGGTGGATGGGGTGTCCATGTCATGTGGACTGCTTTATCCTGGATGATGCTGAGCTTCTTGAGTGTTTTTGGAGATGCACTCATCTAGGCAAATGGAGTGTATTTCCACCACACTCCTGACTTGTGTCTTGTAGATGGTGGATAGGCTTTGGGGAGTCAGGAGGTGAGTTACTTTGCGCAGAATTCTCAGCCTCTGACCTGCTCTTGTAGCCACAGTATTTATTTGGCTAGTCCAGTTCAAATTCTGGTCAATGGTAACCCCAAGGATGTTGATAGTGGAGGATTCAGTGATGGTAATACCATTGAATGCCAAGGGACGGCAGTGAGATTCTTTCTTGTTGGAGATGGTCATTGTCTGACACTTGTGTGGCACAAATGTTACTCGCCACTCATCAGCCCAAGCCAGGGTATCGTCCAGGTCTTGCCGCATATGAACATGGACTGCTTCAATTTCTAAGGAGTCGCAAATGGTGCTGAACATTGTGCAATCATCAGTGAACATCCCCACTTCTGACCTCATGATGGAGGGAAGGTCATTGATGAAGCAGCTGAAGATGGCTACGCCTGGGATACTATTGAAACATGTAAGATCCTGAGAGGACTTGATAGAGTGGATACCGGAGGATGCTTCCTTTTGTGGGGAGAGGATAGAGCTATGGGACGCAGTTTAAAAATGAGAGGTTTCCCTTTTAAGATGGAGATGAGGAGAAATCTTTTCTCTCAGTGGGTCATTAGTATGAAATCCTCTTCCCCAGAAAGCTGTGAAGTCTGGATCATTGAATGTATTCAAGGTAGAGTTAGATAGACAAAGGAGTCAAGGGTTATGAGGAAAGTGGAGTTGAGACAACAACCAGATTAGCCTTGATCTTATTTAATGGTGAAGCAGGCTCGAAGGGCTGAATGGCCTACTCCTGCTCCTAAGTCCCATGTTCCTCATATCCAAGCTGTATTGCTTTCACAATGTGATTATTAAATATAAATAATCTAATTGACCATGAGGCAAGCTCAGTGTCCAATTAGGGTGTCGAACACCTCCAGGGAGTGAGAGCTGCCTGCCTAGCGCCAGAGGCAAAGACAGGCAGCAGTCATGATGGAGGCTGCTACTGCCTTGCTAATTAAAGCAGGCAGCTCCTAACGGCCATGGAGGTGGAAGTGGTCTTACACCCGCAGCAGACTTGACAGCCTGTGGCCTGACATTTTGAGAATTGTTATCTTGAATGGACAGGCCCCTTAATGAGCTCCTTGAAGAGCTGAATGAGCCATTAATTGGCAGCGACTGGGTTGCACATTCCCTGCCCTGCACACATCTGCTCACCCCCGCCACCCCACCCCACCCTGGCTGGTTGAATTGAGAATTCAAACCTACCCCTGAGCTGTAGGGATCCTGAGACAGCCTTTGGGACAGTGATTTCCAAATCCCACCCGCACCGGGTCCCAATCCCATGGTCCTTTGAAAATTCTGGCTCTTGAAAGCACTATATAAATGTAAAGCTACCTTCCAACCTCCACATCCAACAACAAAACATTCCTGAGCATCACAGCATGCAGTCTGTTTGTAGGCACTTCCAGCATTACTTGGTACAACCCAGTAAGAGATGTTTGATTAATTTTCCCACATTCCTGTTATCAGGATCCCTTCTTCACACTTAGGATGAGGTTCCTTGATGACTCCTTGAGTAAATAAATGACCCAAGATGATCCAGATTCAAATCTTTCCCCTGATCTCTCTCCTTTGATTCCGCCTGGATTGTGCCAGAATAGACATTTAATATAAGGCCAAAGTCAAGCCTGCTGACTCACTGCTTGGGATAACATACCTGGAACTTAACCTAGGTACGATTGGCTGGCAGCCGTTCACTTATTCCCTATCATTTATCAAGATACCAGGGAAAAAAAGCAAGTTTGAGACAAAAGATTTGTTTTCTAAATTTTGGAAACAAAAAGAATTCATTGCAGCTTCCTCACATTGCCAGTTTCAGGAGTTATTTGCAGCTGGAATTTCACTCTCCTCTTCCCTGCGTGTAGAGAGCAGCAAGATGAGCAGCCTTCTGTGTTATTGAGGCAGATTAATGACTGCATCCTAACATCAGTGAAGATAAAGCCCTTCACCTCTGAATGTTTCAACTGAGAAGTTTCAATTGTAAGTGTTAATTCAACTCCCACTCGCTGTCAGGCTCTGTAATCCTCCCTGCTAATATCTCAGTTACATCTTCAGCGCTTGCTATTTAAATTTTAAAAACCAGAAGGAACAACATCACAATTCTTATCTATTGCAGCTTTATGAACACACATATATATAGAATTTGGGCTCGTTCAGGAAATTGTGGCCAAACTATATTTGGAGTTTCGCTGGTTAGGTTAAGGATTCAACTTTCCACTACAATATGCAGTTGCAGATTTTTGATTGACAAGGGAGTCAAGGGTTATGGGGGACAAGCAGTAAAGTGGAGGCCACAACCAGATCAGCTGTGATTTTATTGAATGACAGAGCAGGCTTGAAGGGCCCAATGGCCTACTTCTGCTCCTATCTATATTCTTGTGTAATCATAAATATAAAATCTTCATTAACCAATCAATCTGTAATAGAATATAAATGTTGCATTGATGTAGTTTCATTAATACAGCTGAAAAGGGGGCTAATGCCAGAAATAAACATTGTTAATCGGGCTCTCCAATCTTCAGCTTCTGAATAACCTGATTGAAAATCACTGACAATTTAAAAAACTCTACACTGAATCATTTAATAGTTTCGTTGGTGAACAGCAGTCAATTTCTTCAGATATTAAAATGTTCTTTGATATGTAAGCTTCTAAAATGTGCATGTAGCAGCTCTGCACCTACAGAAATGATCATAATTTGAAGGGCATTGCTGAAGCAGCACAAGTGGCAGAATTCCCCAGTGTAGCTCAGAGGACCTGGGTGAGCTTTGAGGGCCGGACCTGGGTGAGCTTCGAGGGCTGGACCTGACTCGAGCAAATTGATTCTTAAACTAATGTCTAGTATCGTGGAAAACATGAAGACAAGTGGTTTTGAGGCATAACTCCCTTGCATTTAAAATGCCTTGATTTTTTCTTTGCATTGTTTCGGTTAATTTCTTCCAGGATTGTGCCGGTATCTGGGCACCAAACTAATGGAAATTCTTGCCTGCCACCCCATCTCGCCCTGCCTCACCCCACTGAACCAATGTTGATATGTAATAATGGCTGCTTTGATCATGGAAGTAACGTAAGCAGCACCTCCAATACACCACTTCCTGATGTTAAAGTCATTGTGCTGCTGCCCAGTGATATCAATAAAATCCTATTTTATGTAAGTATAGCATCCTGGTTTGAGAATGCTTTCTTTCCTCTATATGTTGAGATGTGAGGAAGACTAGAAAGTATAATGGGGGCTGTACTTTAATCACACTGTGTGCCTGTCTTGCAAAAATCTCATGTTTGGGCACAAGGAAGTCCTTAGCAGGAATGCACAATTTGGCTTAACATGTGTTTTATTCGTTCACAGAAAGTGAATGCCACTGGCTGGGCCACCATTTCTTGCCCATCCTTAATTGCCCTTCGGAAGGTGGTGGTGAGCTGTCTTCTTAAACCACTGCAGTCCATCTGGTGTGTGTGCACCCACAGTGCTGTTAGAAAATAACTTCTAAGCTTTTGACCCAATGACGTAGAAAGAACGGTGATATAATTCCAAGTCAGGATGGTGTGTGGAAGGGAACTTGTAAGTGGTGGCGTTACCACATATCTGCTTCTCTTGTCCTTCTAGGTGCTAGTGGTCATGGGTTTGGAAGGTGATATCAAAGGAGCCTCAGTGAGTTGCTGCAATACATCCTGTACACGGTACACACTGTTGCCACTGTGCATTGGTAGTGGAGAGAGTGAATTTTTAAGTAGGCGGATGGGATGACAACGAAGTGGGCTGCTTTGTCCTGGATAGTATCGAGCTTTTCGAATGTTGTCAGAGCCACTCTCATTCAGGCAAGTAGAGTGTATTTCCATCACACTCTGATGTGTGCCTTGTAGATAGTGGATAGGCTTTGGGGAGTCAGGAAGTGAGTTACTCGCTGCAGAATTCCCAGTCTCTGACCTGCCCTTGTAGTCACAGTATTTATATGGCTGTTCCAGTTCAGTTTCTGATCATTGGAATTATGACTAGGTGAGAAGGTGTGAACTGGCTCCCCTCTATTCAACTTCCTTGGTCAGTCACAATAGGAAATGCCTTTTCCAAATCAGAATGTATTTTACTATTTAAGCTGTGAGCAATAAGGAGCCAATCAAGCAAGGTTTTCTTGAGTCAAAGAAAGAGCAAATTTATTAACCAGTAAACAAGAGAGAAAAAAATAATAAAAATGTGATGCCACTCACACACACAAATGCAGATATCAGAAATAAGGGGAGGTAGAGTTCAATATCAAAAAAAAGGTTAAAAGAATATACGGTTAAGTGTCCTTTGTCCTTGAGGAGTAGATTTTTAAATGTTGTGGCCGATTTGGATTACCTGGTTTTGTGGATGTGGTCAGATGTAGGAGATGTTACAGTTATTATGAGACCTCGGTTTGCTGATAGATTTCTAGTAAAATTGGCTTCTGAACCGGGTAATACATTTATTCCAAACCGGGTAATACATTTATTCCAAAAGAGAGGGGGAGAGAGCCCCTTTCAGCCTGTCTCTTCTGCTGAAAGCTTTCTTGCAATCTGTGTAGTGGCTGGCAGCCTTGCCCTGAAATACTTCGCCCATTGTGTATTCCAAAGAGTTTTGGGTGGATCAGCCTGTGGCAGCCATTGTTTCAACATCCAGTACTTTGCATTTTAATGACTCTTCCTTAGACAGTGACAAGTTTTGATGGATCTCTGAATTATAGCAAATGTCTCTCTCTTCACACTCTCCTAAGTGTTTTTCACCTTGGAAGGTGGTCTTGTGTTTTTAAGTAGTTTGTTCTGTCTCATTTCAAATGACAAAATTTCCAGTCAGTTGAAAGCTGAAAATTAATATTTTCAAAAATAAAGGGACATAGCATTGTGATCCTTCCATATCAAAGAAATGAAATGAGATTCACTCTCGTTTAATTTCAAAGGAAATAAAAAAAAAAACAAAAAAGAACACTTCAATCCTATTCACTCTTTTAGCCTTGGTCTGGGTTATCCTATCAGTTCTAACTGCGTCTCTAAGTTCTGGGCAGGGTGTCTGCAATCATATTCAATTTCCCTGCAGCGTGGGTGATTTTTAAGCGATATGGTCGTAGAAACAAACAACAATGGAATAACCTTGTATTCTGAGTTTTTAGTTTAAGGGTTGTGGTTGGTATAGAATGTGGTTTCTCTGTATCCATTTTGGGCATAGATCTCAAAGTGTTTGAGAGCCAGTAATACAGCCAGGGCTTCTTTTTGCACTGTGGAATACCGCTTTGGATGTTTGTTCGATTTTTTGGAAAAGTACCTGATTAGTCTCTATCTCTGATTAATCCTCCTGGAGGAGGATGGATCCTATCCTGAGGTCAGTAGCATTGATGGCTACTTTAAATGCTTGGTTAAAGTCTGGAGTTGCTTTTATTGGCTCATTTATTAAAATGGATTTTAGCTTCTCGAAAGCTGTCTGGCATTTCTCCATTGTACTGCAGGTCTGTACTACTTCTCTTTCTGCGGTAGGTCTGTCAGCAGGGGCTGGGTAGCAACAGTGCTGAGGTTTGGGAAGAGCTTACAGTAGAACCCACACATCCCTAAAAATCTCATGATTTCCTGTTTTATAGTGGGAATGGTAAACTGTACCTCTCCTTGTATCTTTGCAGTCTGGGCAGTACTTGTCCTTGACATATGATGCATCTTGGGTAGGTCACCTAAGCCTTAGAGAACTTGCATTTTGAGAGATTGACCACTAGGCCAGCCGACTGTAATTTCTGGAAGAGGGCATCCAGAGGCTGTAAATGAGTTTCCCAGGTGTCGGTGCACACTAGGTCATCCGAGTACACTATGCAATTAGCTAAGCCCCCCACTACCTGGTTCATCAGCCTTTGAAAGGTGGTTGGGGCACCTCTGAGTCCAAATGGCATAAGTCAACACTGGTATAACCCATCTGGAGTTATGAAGGCGGAGATTTCCTTTGTGTGGGTGGCCAAGGGAAGTTGCCAGTATCCCTGGAGTAAATTTATCTATGGAATGTGGGCTGCTTTACCTACCCTATCCATGCAGTTTCCAGGCAGGGTATTGGGTAGGAGTCGGCTCTGGTCACTGAATTAACTCTTCAGTAGTCAATGCAGAGCCTTGTGGAGCTATCAGGCTTGGGCATGAGCACAACTGGGGAGCTCCAGCTACTGCTGCTAGCCTCTATTAGTTGGTGCTCCAGTTAATACTGTTCCTGATGTTTGTTCAGTTTTTTTTGGAGAAGTACCTGGCCTCTCTATTCCTGATTGATCCTCTTGGAGGAGGAGGAGGACAGATCCTATCCCAACGTCACTAGCATCAATGGCTACTTTAAAATGCTTGGTTAAAGTCTGGAGCTGCTTTTGCTGGGCCAGCTTTTCTGGACCTAGATGATAGGGGCGTTACCTAGTGGGAGGGGCCTCTCCCACATCCACATCATGTAGAACGAAAGTGATGTAGCCTGGCTTGTCTCTACAGATGCTTTTAAAATGCAGTGAGCAGCCTTGCCAGGTCTCCTCATTGTTCTGCATTTAGCTGGGTGAAAATGGTGTCCAGTTTTATTAGAATTTCTGTGTTTGCTAGCCAGACATTAGGGGGTTCAATGAGGCCCTCACCCATGTCTCTCCCCAATTCATCCTCACTACTCCTCTTACTGTCCAGGTCCACTGTTATTGGACACACCTGCTTGTCCACTTCTTGGCTGTGATGTTGTTTTGTCAAGTTGACACGACACAGCCTTTGCTTTTTCCTACAGTGTGAGGGTGTCCGTTAGGTAGCTTACCTCCCCAAACTTCTTTGTACAGGCCACTGAACCAGGCCTTTAGGGGTTCACCCAATACTGGTAGGAGCACTAACACAATCTCCTGGCTGAGAGGTTTGGGCCCTGGCATGTTTGACTACCTGTTTTTTATTAAATAGCTGTCTGGGAGATTTTTTCTAAGTATTCTCGAGGCAACAGAGGCTCTTGCAAGTCACTCATGGAACACAGTTACATAGTCTAACATGGAGACTTCCTCCTTTTGTTCTAAAAAAATCTCTTTGGATTAGTTT
The DNA here is from genome assembly GCF_017639515.1 of Carcharodon carcharias. NCBI lineage: Eukaryota > Metazoa > Chordata > Chondrichthyes > Lamniformes > Lamnidae > Carcharodon > Carcharodon carcharias. Next base: position 25,635,825 of record NC_054500.1, read on the forward strand.
GAGGCCCTCACACTTGGTGCCCATAAACCAATTCAAATGGAATAAAACCAATGGACTCGTTGGGTGAGTCTCTGGTTGCAAACAGAAGAAAACCTAATCCTTTATTCCAGTCATGGGGGTAATCAAGGCAGCATGCCCTGATCATTGTTTTTATGGTCTGGTGGTACCATTCTAGCACCCCATGTGACTGCGGGTGTTAAGCTGCGGACTTCAGCTGGGTCACGCCCAGGTTACCCATGACTTTCTGGAATATTTGGCACATGAAACTAGAGCCCTGATCCGACTGGATCTTGGTGGGCAGTTCATACTGGGTGAAGAATTGGGTTAATTCGCCCACCACTATTTTAGCAGAAATGTTCTCGGGGCACAGTCTCTGGGAAGTGTTTAGCCACGTCCATGTTGGTCAGGATATACAGGTAGTCCACTTTTGTTTTGGACAGAGACCCCACACAATCCACTAACACCTTGCTGAATGGTTCCCCAAAAGCCAGCACAGGAGTCATAGGTGCAGGTGTTATTGCAGGCTGCAGTTTTCCTACAACCTAGCAGGTGTTGCAGGTTCTACAAAACCTTACTATATCCCTGTGGAAATGTGGCCAGTGGAAATGCTGATGCAGGCTTGGGTTTTTCTTACACCAAAATGCCCAGCTGTTGGGATTGTGTGTACCAGCCATAATATTTCTCCATAGTACCTCAGTGGCACCACTACCTGGTGAATCACTGTCCATTCCTCATATGCAGACCTGTGAGGGGGTCTCCACTTCTCATGAGCACCTCATTTTTAAAATAGTGACACCGAAGGACCGCTTCTGCCTCAGATTCACTTTGGGCAGTCTTAGCTTTTTTTTTTTTTAAAAGCAACAGGTTGGCTTGCTGAGCTGCAACCAAGGAAAACCTATTTATTACCTCAAGGTTTTCTAGTCTCCTGAAAAAGGTTTCAGCTAACCAGACAGGAGGGTCACCTGTCTGCAGTGCCACTTCTGCCCCCTCTGATGGAGAGTTTGTCTGGCCATAGACCAGGTTACCACACCGTCAGGGAAAATGCCAGGCACTTCTTCTAGCTTCTGTTTCCCTGACCTCAGTTGTCTTCTCTGAGATTACTGGGGATGCTAAACCCTTCAGGTCATTGCTGAAGAGCAGGTTGACCTCGTCCACAGGCAAACTGGGGAAAACTCCCAGGGTCACCAATCATGATACAAGGCTGCACTCCAGATGCACCCACTAAAGGAGATGGGCATGTACCCTCCTTCAATACCCTTTGCCAACACCTTGACACTTGCTTTACTCTCTGGTGGAAAGGATCCCCCAATATCACTATAGGCCTACTCGCCTCACTCTGGGAAAGTGTGGCCACTCTCCCTTTTGATACAAAATCCTTGCAACTCTCAAGGACTTTTTTTTAAAACTCACCCGCACTCAGTGTTAGTGTTTTAGTATTACAGACCCAAGAAAACCTTTGGCAGCAATTGTTCTTGAAGGAACGGTTTACTTTCTCCACTCCTCCTTTCATCCGTCTGCAGGAACAATTCCGGACAAGCTCCCAATGTTGTTCTGACCAGCTGAGAAAGTGTGACCTGGCTCCCCTCTATTCAATCTCCTCGGTTAGTCACAACAAAAAAGTTTAAGTTTCTTTTTCCACGAGGATATGCCTTTTCCGAATCCAAATGTATTTAAGTTTCGATGGGTCTTTGAATTATAGAAAATTTCCCTCTCTTCACACTCCCGAGGGCGATTCGTTTGTTTTTCACCTTGGAAGGTGGCCTTGCATTTTTAAGCAGTTTGTTCTGTCTCAGTTCAAATTACAAAATTCCCAGTCAGTTGAAAGTTGAAAAATGATATTTTCAAAAGTAAAAGGGGCACAGCCTCATAACAATGGTAACCCGCAGGATGTTGATATCGTTGAAGATACAATGCAGCCCCTGACAAATGTATCCTCAATTGATCTGAAATATGTGAATTGCTGTTCAATTAAATCAGAGCATAAGAGAAGCTTTCATAGTTATAGGATGATATAACACAGAAGGAGGCCACTCGGCCCATCATGCCTGTGCCAGCTCTTTGAAAGAGCTATCCAATTAATTCCACTTAACCCTGCTCTTTTCACACAGTTTTTAACCATTCAACTGTTTGTGCAGTTCTGTTTTGAGAATTAGTATTGAATCTGCTTCTACCACCCTTTCAGAAAACACATTCTAGACATTAACTTGGTGCCTGCTGTTTGCAGTGCCCAACTCTCCCATTAAAACCCAGCAAATCTCTCGCTTTCTCTCTTAGCATCCAGCAGTGTTTTGAACACCCTTGTATTTCTTTATGGGTAGAATTTTCAGGTCAGCGAGCAGGGGCGGGGCCCACTCGCCGACACATGAAATGATGTGGCTGCATGCACGCCGAACTGTTAAGGGCTTATTAAGGCCTGTTAAAAACTAACTGAAGTAATTAATTGAGCTGCCTGTCCATCCTTAAGGTAGGGGGGCAGGCGAAAAGCCCAGGCGGCCTTCGCATTTTCCATGGAACCTCATCCACGGGCAAAATGAGGTTTCATAAAGTGTTTAAAAATAAAAATTCTCAAATAATTCACTGACATGTCCCAGTGAGGGGACAAGTTTTTAATTTCTTTATTTTGATACTTAAAACTTAAATCTCCTTGAGGTGCAGAGGTGCCTCAGGGAGATTTCTGTGCTCTTTTGTGCGCATGCATGAAAGGGTGCAGGCCCCAACTCAGGGAATCTCTCTCCCCTCGCCCCCGCACAGGGAGTGCTCAGCACATCTGGGTGAGTGTCACGCTGGGCGGGCTCTAATTGGGGGCGCCGATCGGGTTTGCACCCACCCCAGCACAACCCATGGGGGAAGACGGCGGGGGTGGGGCGGGGGAATTTCTGCCCTATGAGTTTGGCAGGTTGATACAAGAAATTATTAATAAGTTTCTACTTGAGATCTTTGGTCTTATTATCTTTTATTTTGATATTCAGGATTCAGTTTATCTAACCCATTTCATAAGTCCTATGTTTTAAATTGCAATCATTTCTACCTTCCCAGTGCTTGCACATCCCTCCTGACATGACAGGAACTGAACTGTGTACAATATTCCAGGTGATAGGCCTGAGCAATGCTTTGCACGTCTCCAATTTGATATCACTCAACGTGTTCCACTCTTCTGACTGTGTCCCAAAGCTTTATTATTTTAACTGATAAGAGTTAATGTAGGCACTTCAGAGACTCCACAGAACAAGCAGCCCATGTAAAAAAGCTTCACCCTAAATATAACCGTGTCCTGTGGCCATGCTGCTATCCTACAATGCACCTAATCACCATGCTCCCATTACTATAAAACATTGGCAGGAAACAGCCTGCAGGGCAATTAGATTATTCCACTCACTGCAGTTTTACACTTGGTCACACTTTGGTTCAGTACGCATCAACCTATCCCACAACGGATTGGTCCTGGTTGGATTCTGATCTATTAATAAGCATAGTGGGTGGAATAGACTTGAATTATCAGCCAGGAGGGGAGAGTTTCAGATTTAATAATCCTCAAGCAATGTCCTTATTGCTTTTTCTTTCAAATGCAGTCTGTTGAATGCTAATTTTGTTTTATGTACTCCTCAGGTCAATGAAAATCCAAATTTGACCCTTTTTTTGACCTGCAATTTATTAAAAGGCTATTTTTCTCGAATGTTCAGCTTCAATAATAAAACGCAACAGCTTTGAACTGCTACAGTGAATCAGGAGTAAAAGCTGAGCTCAGAGTGCACCTGAAAGCTCATCATTCATGTAGGCAGACTGGAAGATAACTACGATTTGTGTATTATTCATTCATGGTATGTGGGCGTCATTGGCATGCCCAGCATTCATTACCCATCCCTAATTGCCCCAAGAAGGTGGTGATGCACCTTCTGCCTAAAGCACTATAGCCCTTGTGTTGAAGGTGCCCTGCAATATATGTTAAGTAGTGAATAGCAGAACTTTGACGGAGAGATGTTAAGGAACAGTGATCTAAGTCCAAGTTGGGATGGTTTGTATCTTTAGGAGGATGGGAAATAAAGATCTTTCCACAATATTGTTGCTCTTCTCCTTTCTGGGTTTGGAGGTTATGAGATCCAGCTCCACACAGATTAGAATACAGCAAGAATATGGTACACAGCTTGGGAAATATAAGTAACCCACAACAGTGCAAAGGAGGAGCAGACAGATACTGAACGGATACCGAGGGAAACCCCTCGATTCGTGAAAGTAATTTGCTGGAACGGTTGTAAATAAACCAAGTTCAGTATGAATGAGGGGAAATTAGCGAAGACAGAACTAGATGTTAGAGAGCAGTGAGAACTCCGGACCAAAGGCTGGCACCTGTCAAGTGACTGAGACCATGGAGAGAATTTTCTCCCTGTCGGGGGTGGGGGAGGGCATGCAGCCGATTGGCACCCTCGATCAGCTGGGCGCTGCCATTTTACGTGGGTGTGCCAAGTAAGGCCCATCCAGTGTGACGTGCGCCCGGAAGTGCTGAGCACTCCCTGTGCGGGCGGGATGGGGGTAGGTTTCCCGAGTCGGGGAGTGTGCTCTTTTGCGTAGCTGAGTCAGCTGTGCGCCCGCCGAACTGAAAATCTAAATGACACGCGGCGATGTCGGGACACACACCCGAGGTCACCGTGCATCATTTCACGCCTCGGCAAACGGGCCCCGCCCCCGCTCGGTGAGCCGAAGATTCTGCCCCCTGTCTACTTAACGTAACGTTGGGCTTGTCAATACCACAGCGCTCTCCAGCTGGAGGAATTCTGGCTGATCACAGCAGGACATGAGAATAGAGCTTCGGTTTTAATCCGTTTCGCACCCCACACACAATATGGGAGCAGGCTTGGGGGAAAACCAAGCAGAAAGAATGATGTGCATTCATTTACTGCCTTAACCGATATGTTAAACTGTTTCATAGAAAATGGATTCCTGTGAAGTGCAAAAGTTATTGTGACGTAGACAAATGCAGCAGCTATTTTGCACACAGCGAGACCCCAGAAGTGCAATGAGACAAGTGACATGATTTGTAATGGGAATCCTGACTGTTTTCACCACCACCTTCCCCTTGCCCAAGTTGTTGCGAACAATTATAATATCAGTTATAACTCCTCAACTGCTGAGAAGCATCCATCGAGGTGGAAAATGGAATGCATGGTGCCTGACTTTGTTTGCTCACAGTCGGAGCAGAAGTTGGTCTCATCGCCAGATTTGTGGGGTCCATTCCTTAGGCAATTCAGCAGGTAATGTAAACTAAGATCCTAAAGCCTGCTGTAGGATCCCTCCGACAAATTGGTGAACTCATAAGTAGGATAGGGTCAAACTCAGCTTTGGGCAGTTCAATTTCCCTGATGGGCCCGAAAGCAAGTCTCTCATTACAAAGGCCAGGGAACATTGCCTCGATTCCCAATGCCCTTCTGATGCCGTTAAAAGAGGTGGTAACAGCCTAAGAGTGGAGTTGAGGAATCTCGCCATGACATGTGACCCTGGGAATGTGGCCGCTGCCATTTTAAAAGGGATCTCCTATTGATCATCCAAAGCATCCTCAGTTCCACTGTAGGGACCCCTTTTTAATAAAGGGATCACGATCCTGTCATTGAAATAGGACTCCATCGGCCATTTTTGGTTAGAACCTGGGCCGTTGTCACATTGACCAACTCCTTGGATGGTGGAACAGGCCTGACCTAAGGGAATTCTCCAACTAGCATACTGCTCCAGGGGCCCACAAAAATAATCTATACCCCTGGGAACCCTGCCCCCTGTGATCACAAGCCCCACCTCCCATGCTCACAGCCTCGACCCCTGCAATCACAACCACCCCTTGCCCCTTTTCCCCGCAATGTACTTTGATCAGATGAGCTGCCAATTTGAAATTCCGATTGGCATTGCCAACCCCAAGCTGTCCAATCAGATCAAGAGCCTCCCCAATGCCACCCCCCCCGCCCCCACCCCATCTCTACTACTTTTAGAACTAATGAAAATGGTTCAAAGGAAGTGCAAGATACAGCTGTTTTTTTTTTTAACCCCTATGAGTTCTTTCTCTGGTGTTAAACCTGGAGACTATCTTTCAATTCCTGGAGGTTTCAGAACAATGCTGGAGGGTTACAGTTCACCTGACACATGCCACTGGGATCTCCATCCTCTTCCCCATCAGCTGATCCTAAATACCAGCATTGAACTCCCGGTGCCAGGGAACCTGTTGCTCCCACGTTAAGAATTTATTGAAGAGCTAATAACTAATCAGGTTTCACATGGACAGCCAACAGGCTGACTGTTGCCCATGGACAAAAACACTTTTTCAATCATGTTCCACACATTGATCAATTAAAAATACAATTCCCTTCCACAGTGCTTCCTTAATATTAATACAAACCATTGCCCTGCACACACACACTGCTAACAGATTCAGATTAAAAATACAGCTATTGATATATTTTTAAAAATACCAAATTGCTAATGAATGAACAACGTGTAAATGGTAAAGAACTTGAATTCAGTTAAATCTTTACGATTTAGTTGATTTATAGAGTCATTGGGAACTTTTTTTTTGTTTTTTTTAAAATGTGATCTTGGTTTAATATTTAACATTGGCTGGGGTTTCGATACCAAGGGCAGGATTTTCCCCCCGTCAGAGTCAAAGTTGAAGGGCGGGCACGCACAGGCGTGTTTCCGATCGCCATTTTACGTGAACGGGCCAATTAAGGCCCACCCAGCGTGACATCCGCATGGCAGTGCTGTGAACTCCCTGTGTGGGCAGGGAGGGGAACCCCAAAATTGAGAGTGCGCTCTTTCAGGCATGCGCACGACAGAGTGCACTCATCTCCCTGAGGCTAAGTGCAGCCTCAGGGAGATTGGCTGTAAATGTAAAAGAGCTAAAAAATTAGAATAATAAGATTTTCCTAACATGTCCCCTCATGTGACAGTGTCACATGAGTTGGGACATGTCCATCACTTTTACAAAATCTTTATTAAAATTTTTTAAAACCTACATGAAACCTTGTCTCGCCGGTGGATGCGGTTTCATGCTTTTTCTAATTTGTGCCGGGGCTCTGGCCTGCTTGCCAGGTTGGATGGGCAGGTCCTTTAATTGCTTAATTGACCATTAACACGTCAGTGGGCGCGCAGCTGATTTCGCTGAGCCTCCAACCACCTGAAAATTTAAATGGGGCACGGTGACGTCGGGAGTTCCGCCTAACATCACCATGCGTCAGCGAGCTGGCCCCATCCCCACGTTAATTCCTGCCCCAATTGATGGATAAGATAGAGGGCATCCCATTTGTGGTTCGCTTTCTCAATCAGAGCCCCTCCCTCAACCTCACACATTGAGAGCGATTCAGGACATTTCAGTTACTATTGTTCACTGATTTTTGTCTCATTTAAACTGAGGATGGGGTTTGGAAATTTTTACTGACATTGCCCCAAACTATTTCCACATGCAGAGCCTTTACAGCCAGCAATGGGAGGACACAGTAACTCCATCAATCAGGGCTGGTTTCACACCACGTTTCCTCTTTTATTCCACTAACGCAGGTGGTGGAGTTAGGATACAGATCGACCATGAGCTGATTGAATGGTGGAACAGGTTTAAGGGGTTGAATAGCCCCTTCTTTTTCTTAGGTTTCTCAATAGTTCCTCATTATCCTTCCTCCTTACCCTTCATCCTTCTCATGTTCTCGATGTGCTGAACTGATGATTCATCACACTCCTATTCTGATCTATTATTTTTCAGCACCTTAGCATCATGGAATTCCTCATGCTCCCATACCCCCCCCAACTCTGTCTCCCCTTCTACAATCTGTAGGTTTTTTAGAAGTTATGTTTGGTCATCTAACACACTCCTTAATATAGGGTTTCCAAATCTCTTCAAACTTGGAGTTCTACATTTTAGCTTCGTTTCCCATTCCCCCAGAGGAATGAAGTGGATAAAGGCAGCCCAGTGGGCAGTACTGTACTCAGTACCATGTTAACCCTTTCTATGCCAGACACATACTACAGATAGCTGAGGCTCCATGCACTGATCCTTGCAGCACTCCACTTGTCACAACCTGCCAACGTGAAAATATTTATCCCTACTTTCTGCTTCCTGTCTGTTAACCAATCCTTTATCCATGATAATATATTGCACCCAACTCCCATGAGCCCTTTTCATGTGCTTTGACCTTTAGTGTGGCACTTTATCGAATGCCTTTTTCAAAGCCAAGTATATTACATCTACTGCCCCCCTTTAATCGATCCTAATGGTTACATTCTCAAAAATCCCGAATGCATTTGTCAAACACTATTTCTCTTTCATCAAACTAAGTTGATTTTTTCTGATCATACTATGATTTTCTAAGCTTTCTAAGACTTCCTTAATAATAGATTCCAGGATTTCCCAATGGCTCATGTCAGCGCATGCATGGATAGTGCGTTAGCATAGCATTGGGCTTGGCTGTAATGTCTCCCAAGGGCATATTGCCCATCAAAACTCCTTGGGCCTAAGCATTAAGAAAGGCAATTGGAGTGAACTGTCGGAGACTGAACACGATGCACGGTGGTCTAGGAACAGGAAAATAAGTGAAGGGACAACAGGCAGGATTTTCTTCTCCACAGACTATATGCAGTGGTGGACGGGGAAAGCATCATTTTCCTTGCTGGCTGTCATAGTGGGTTTTTGCACCCGATTGTCCGCCTCCCACCTCATGAAATATTCCTAGCAGAAACAGACCATAGCACTGACAGTCTGATTTGCCTGCCCCGCCATGACATTAATGTGTTATCGCACCAGGCGCCATATTTTGACTACACCCTCACCAGTTCATCCTTCAGACTGTGAAACTGAGTGCAATGTGATGTTTTGTATTTTGATGCCGGTCATGAATTATCTCTCCTCTCTTTCCTAGGCACCTCCACCAAACGCCCAAGGGACACCAAGAGCCAGCCCCTACATCTCCAGCCCCCTTCACACCTCAGATGAGGATCCGGAGGATGCAACAAATGAAAACCCATTACAGCACTCACCTACACCCACCACCAGCACGGAGGCACACACCTCGGTGGGACCTCGGTCCAGAGCAGGCTTGGGGTCACAGTCTGGTGAGCAGAGGAAAGATTCTGGCCCACAGCAGGTGCAGTTGGGACATCCAGGGTCACAGGCACTTGGAGGACTGCTGGATGTGGGGATTTTGCTGAGTCTGAGACAAATGACAAGCCTCCAGACTAAGTGTTACGGCAGATGCTGGAACTGCAGTGAAAGACAATGGAATATTAGGCAAGGATGTCAGATGCATTCCACTGATTACAGCATACAATGGAGGAGTCCCTCGATGTTTAGTCTGAGGTCATAGCACCGGCAAGCCAGGGCATAGAGGTCAACACGGATTGGATTGCAACTGCCATGGACACCTTCACCCAGGAGTTAGGCCCTGCACTGCGCCAGGAGCAGCACTCGATTGTTGTAGGCATTGAACATAAGAACTAGAAACAGAGTAGACCATTCAGCCCCTCGAGCCTGCTCCACCATTCGATAAGATCATGGCTGATTGTCTTGTGTTTCGAGTTCCACATTCCCATCTCACCCCGATAACCTTTGATTCCTTTGCCTAACACAAATTGACCTACCTCTGCCTTAAAAACCATTCAGTGACCCCGCCTCCACAACCTTCTGAGGCAGAGAGTTCCAAAGTCTCACAACCCAGAGAAAAAATTTCTCCTCATCTCTGTGCTAAAAGGGCGACCCCTAATTTTCGCCGACAGGAAATGGACTTTCTTGTCCAGCGATAATTTCCCTCCCGCCCACCATGGGCAGGAGCTGCAAAAACCCAGCCAATGTTTGACCATAAGACATAGGAGCAGAAATTAGGCCATTCGGCCCATCGAGTCTGCTCTGCCATTCAATCATAGCTGATAAGTTTCTCAACCCCATTCTCCTGCTTTCTCCCCATACCCTTTGATCCCCTTACCAATTTGAATGTGTTTGTGTCAACCAGACAACAAACAATGTTTATAAACTGCTTCCTTTTATTTAAGCATGCTATTAAACCCTGCAGGCAAATTTGCATGTTGCTTAAGTGATTGAATTAAAGAAGTGTTGATTTTTCAATCAAAGATGAAAGCATTAGCTGGATAATTACTCTACGTATCATCTCTGAACATCACTTATTTACATTTCTGTTTGTTTCATGTTCTCACTACATATTCCTTGTAGCTCACTTCAGTGCAGCTAATTTGTATTGTAATGAATGAGTGATTGATTGATAAGTAGCAAATTTGCTGCTAATGTTGCCAATGGGGATCAGTGGTATGCAATGGGTTAATACACTGAAATGTTCAGTGGAGGAATTCTTTGCATTAATTCTAAACAGAGTCTGACGATTGACCTCAGCACCCCTCCGTTAGGGAGGGGGAACCATATCAGCCCCTACTCTCGAGTATTAATCAACGTATATGGAATTCAGCTGAAGATAAGATCTGGCATGTTGTTGGAATATGAAGGAGGTCCATTTCTGTGTCTGAAGTTGAAGATTGTTGATGAAAAGAAATCAGCTCTAAGAAGGGAGCAAAGAAAACATTAAAGAAACTGTCAGCAAAGGGCAGGAAGAAGCAGCAAACGTTGAGGAAGGACAGTTACTCTACCTACATCTCATCTACAAAGTGAAGGAGCAGGTTCACCCCGACATGGAATCTCCTCCAAGGCCATTAGCATCATGAACTCTTTCGTGAACGATATCTTCGAGTGCAACACAGGCGAGTTTTCCTGTCTGGCCCATTACAACAAGTGCAGCACCATCAGCTCCCAGGAGACCCAGGCCGCATGCGCCTGCTGCTGCCCAGGGAACTGACCAAGCACGCCGTGTCATCAGGGACAAAGATGGTGACCAAATACAGCAGCTCAAGTAAAACTTCACAAGGGACTGAAAAACATCTCTTGGGTGATTATTCCAAAATGTTGAAGTGAGAACTTGGCTGGTTTTGACTGTGCTCCCTCTATGGTTGAATAGCTGCTGACAGTCAATGTCCAAATACATGTAGAAAGGCCTTGGGTGAGTAACTACGGAACTAGACCCAGTCAGTCAAAAGAGCAGCTAAATGAAGTGTACGTATTCATAACGCTTGTTTGGGGAGCTCTGCAAGCAGTATGATGTGTTCATTTAATTCATGCATGTTTTAACTGAGTCCAGAAGGAACAATCATGTAATTGTCATTAATTAGTTATAAACAATTAAATAGAACTAAGTAGAAAAACTGAATCTAAATTAGTGAGAAGACAAAAAAAAACATCCCTATTGATCTATGAAAATGAATGTTTTGACCTTAAAAGGCTAGAGCAATCTAATAGGAAACAGAAAATATCACAGTTAGACTTTGTATTAAGATTAAATTGTACAAAGTCACTTTGTTTAAATTGTCTGATAGCTGACCTTTATAAACACTAAGATCCCCACTTTGCTGTATTATTCACGCTGCTTAATTCAAATAATTGGAGAATTGTATTTATTTAGTGGAAAAACTGATGTTAAATCCTCAGCAATGGATTGCAATGTTCGTACCTGACGCAGTTTCCACACTTTTTCTTCCTTTTAAGAACCTTCGTAAAACCCACCTGCTGAGCCAAGCTTTTTGCAAAGCTTCCTAATCTCTCTCTTTTCTCATAGGTTGTTAATTCCATCGCCTCTGAATCGCTTTGGGATGTTTTTCCATGTGAAAAACCAATTCAAGTTTGTTGTTCTTGGATTGTCAGTGACACTGGTTCAGGTTGCAACCGCTGGTGGCCCTGAAACAGTGAGGCTTTGGAAACTACTGCAGTCCACGTCATGTAGTGCCATGACAGAAGTGTAAGGTAGAGATTTTTGAATTTTATACAGCATGAGAAAGGAACTGAGATGTGGGCCCAAATCAGGATGGTATAAGAACATAAGAAGTAGGAGTAGGCCATTCGGCCCCTTAAGCTTGCTCCACCATTTAATAAGATTATGGTTGATCTGGTCTTAGCCTCAGCTCCACTTTCCTGCCCGTCCTGTAACCCTTGACCCCCTACTGTTCTAAAAATGGAGAGAGATTAGAAAGTGTACATGTACAGAGGGACCTGGGTGTCCTTGTCCATAAGGCACTGAAAGCTAACATGCAGGTGCAGCAGGCAATTAGGAAGCTAATGGAATGTTAGCCTTTATTACAAAGAGGATTTGAATACGGGAGTAGTGAAGTCTTACTTCGATTATATAGAAGCTTAGTTAGATTGCACCTGGAGTATTGTGTGCAGTTTTGGTCCCCTTACCTCAGAAAGGATATTATTGCCATCAAGGGAGCACAATGAAGGTTCACAGACTTGTTCTGGGGATGGTGGGACTGTCTTATGAAGAAAGATTGGGGAAAGTGGGCCTGTATTCTTTAGAGTTTCGAAGAATGAGAGGTGATCTCATTGAAACCTACAAACCTAAAGGAATAAACAGGTCAGACACAAGTACGATGTTTCCCCTGTTTGGGGAGTCTAGAACCAGGGGACAATTCCAAAATAAGGGGGAAGGCACTTAGGATAAAGATGACGAGAAATTTCTTTACTCAAAGTGGTGAATCTTGGAATTCTCTGCCCTAGAGGGCCGTGGAAGCTCAGTCATTGACTATGTTTACGGTGGAGATTGATAGATTTCTGATTAACAATAACATAAAAGAGTTATGGGGATAGTGTGGATAAAAAGGCATTGAGACATTCGATCAGCCATAATCGTAATGAATGGCGGAGCAGGCTTGACGGGCTGAATGGCCTTCTCCTGTTCCTATATTCCTAAAAACCTGCCTTAAAAATATTCAGTGACTCAGCCTCCACTGCTCTCTGGGAAAGAGAATTCCAAATGGTGTGACTTAAGAGGGGAACTTGGGGGTGATGGTGTTCATAATGGGGTAACTGAAGGATGACAAAAACAGAAAATTCTTGAGAAACTCAGCAGGTTTGACAACATCTGTGGAAAGAGAAACCAAGATCCACAGATGCTGTGAGACCTGCTGAGTTTTTCCAGCATTTTCTGTTTTTGTTTCAGATTTCCAGCATCCGCAGTATTTTGCTTTTATCTAATTGAAGGATAATCCTTATACTAATCCCCACTCTACCTCATTCTTAACAAGTGCCTCAAATTTATGATTCTCCATTTCTCTCCAAGTCCCCTTTCTCCAACAATCTTTAAGTTTTTACATTCCAAGCTATCACACCATTGGTTTATCTCTTCCGTGCTTATGCTATGTTCATTCTGGGTGTTCTCCTTCACTCAGGGCCTTGAGCCTTCACCAAGGGGCTACCTTAAAAAGGAATAACCTACTGGGCCTGAAGCTATTCCTGGACATCTGCTCGAGTGAAACAAGGAGGGAAGAAGCCATCACCATATTGCAGTTGGCGGGCGTGCACAGGAGTCAGAAGCGTGCCCACTGACAATTAAAAGGGAAATTAAGCCCATTAGAAGGGCAATTATCTCAAATTTTACGTGGCCCATGCGATTTTGCCCATGGCCACACAGGCAGGGAGGCCTTCCCGTTTTTATTGTAACCTTATTCCAGGGCGAGATAAAAGTCATCCAGAGCCAGGGCAATATGAGTAGGTAGGAGTTTAGGTGAGAGTTGCCTTTATGTGTTTTTCTGACAGTTTATTGCATCTATGTTTCCTGGATGATTCTTTAGCTTACAAGATTTCCTGGAGGCTTTCTGCTGAGTGCACCCTTCAATGCACTGTCTTGAAGCACATGAATGCCAACAAATGGGGATAGTCTACTCTGCTGGAGGGACCTCCTCTGAACAAGAGGAGAGGGCCAGAAGGGAGAGGAGGCTGTGTCCACAGGCAATGTCCCAGAGAGCCTGACATTGCATGTCAGTTTCAATCGCAGCTGGAAGTGGATATCGTGTCTGCTTCCGGGCCTGCCGATTGCATGCACACAATTCAGGCCCAAAGTTTTTAATACTCCGATGATTCCACTCCTGGGCTTCCTGGTAACAATGTCCGGAAAATTAATCGTTAATTCCCAGGGAGGTCACAAACCTGCACAGTTGGCAATGCAATGGTCAGGCGATGCCAAGCTTAGATTCCTGAAGCCTGTAGGCTGATGGGAAGATTGAGGATGATGGAGAGCACCACAGTGTCTAGCAAGGATCTCAGTGATAGTAATCCTTTACATACGAGTTACGAGCAGGAGTAGGCCACTCGGCCCTTCGAGCCTGCTCCACCTTTTGAGGAAGGGAGTTCTAAAGACTCACTGCCCTCAGAAAAACATTCTTCTCATCTGTCTTAAATGGGCAACCCCTTAAAATGATGTTTTACCCGTCAGCTGCAATGGTGGGTTTTCAAGCTGTATCGTCCCAAACCCACCACATTATTATTATTCCTGGGAAACACACCACTTCCTAGGCAGACGGGCTCCAATTCACCTGCCATGCAGTCACCTCGCTGCTTCATCATGCCAGGCACCACATTTTAAATACAGCCGTGCTCAGTGCTTCCAGTCCAGGACCAGAGCAAAGAAGACAAGGCTCCGAAAGGCAAGACGACTGCAGCCCTTGAGCCTTTTGGATGCTGTGGAGGCTCTGTTGTGATGTCCTTTCTCCCTGCTCTGGCTGCAGGAGGGGCACCACATACGGCTGGTCTGGTAGGTAAAGAGCTGCCGTGAGCCCCTTAAAAGTGATGTGGTGCTGCCTGTGAAGCCTGGTGCTGATGATTGCAACTGCTCACTGAAGCAAGTTAGACAAACAAACCTTGAGGTCCCGAGCGAAGTGCAGCTCATCAAGTGCACGTTGCTTATGTGCTGTCGTGAAACTGAGTTTTCCTGCCAATGTGGATGGATGATCCTGCGGAGGTGGGGGGGCAGGAGGGGTGGGGGGGGGGGGTAAGGATTCCAGTGGGCAGGCCTAATAATGATATACTGATGTATTACAATGAGGGCCCCAATGTCCGATTGCGGGGAACATTGGTGGGCTGAGCGGACAATTGCGAACTGGTTTCGCACCATTGTGAAACCAATCGCTCCATATTTTCCACTTACACTACCGAACACACCCGACATTGGCAGGCATGGAAAATCCCAGCCTCTTATTATTCATTTGTTTCTAGCTAGCTTTCTCTTGTACTCTAATTTTTCCCTCCTTAGTAATATTTTTGTCACTCTTTTCTGTTCTTATATTCTGTCCAGTCTTCTGACCTGCCATCCATCTTTGCACAATTACAAGTTTTTTATCCAAGTTTGATACTCTCCAAATTTTTTTTAGAAAACTGCGGGTGGTCTGCCCTTTCCCCGGAATTTTTCTTTGTTGGAATGTATCTATTCTGTGTATTCTGAAATATCCCTTTAAATGTCTGCCACTGCATCTTTATTGGCCTATCCCTTAGCCCCATTTTCCAGTTCACTTTAGCCAGCTCCGCTTTCATTGCCACATAATTCCCCTTGTTTAAAGTTTAAAATACTCATCTTGGACCCATTCTTCTCTCCCTCAAACTGAATGTAAAATCCAATTATATTATGATCACTGCTACCCTTCGCCATGAGATTATTAATTAACCCTGTGTGGTTGCACAATACCAGGTCCAGTGTAGCCTATTCTCTAGTTGGCTCCAGAATGTGCTCTTCTAAGAAACTATCTTGAAAACATTCTATGAATGCCTCAGCAATGCTACCTTTGCCCACCTGATTTTTCCAGTCTTTATGTAGATTGAAATCCCCCATGATTATTGCTGTACCTTTCTGAGAAGTTCCCATTATGTCTCGCTTTATACTCTGCCCTACCATGTAGTTCAGTTAGGGGCCCTATACACCACTCTCAAGTGACTTTTCTCATCTCAACCCAAACAGCTTTTACATCCTTGTTTCCTGAACTTTGGGCATCCCTTTCTAACGTGCTAATACGATAATTAATTAACAGAACTACCTTTCCACTTTTCCTAACTTCCTGTCCTTCCTAAAAGTCACATGCCCTTCAATATTCAGGTCCTAATCTATGTCATCTTGCAAACATGTCTCTGTAATGGCTTTCAGATCATACTTATTTCTATTTGTGTTATCAGTTCATCTGTTTTGTTTCAAATGTTATGTGCATTCAGATGCACAGCCATTAATTTTCTCATTTGATTATCTTTATAACCTCTAGCCCTGACTGCTGTTTTACTCTTAGACTTATACTGTGCACCAGCCAGGCAACACAGTCCTCTGGACTCTCACTCTTTGCTGCAGAGAACAGTTTCAATCCCCTCACTATATATTGTCCCCTACTACCACCACTTTCCTTTTTGCTCCTCCTAGTTGAATGGCCTCCTGTACCATGCCAGCTCACCCACCCTGCAGCCTCCTACTCTCATCCAAACAAGCTGAGAACACCTTACATCTTTTGGGACAACTATTATGGCTCAGGCTGCTGTTCGCCTGCCCTCTGGGTCCCTTTACCTGCCTCACTCACAGTCACACCCCACCCCCACCCCTGACCCTGACCAAATCAGAGGACCCTATCTCCTAAGTGATGTGACTGCCTCCTGGTACAAAGCACCCAGGTGACCTTCCCCTTCCCTGATGTGTTGCAGTGTCTGCAGCTTAGCCTCCAGCTCAATGGCTCTGAGCTGTAGCTCCTCAAGCCGCAGATGGGTTTCCCTGGATTACACTAGCATCTAGGAGCTCCCACATTCTGCAGCCATGACACATCACCTGTCCTGCCATTCCAAATGTGTTTTAATTCATTACTTAATTATATTATTCACTTATTTATTTTCATGACCTTATCACCAATTTATACTCTTTTTAAACCTTAGGAGTAGAACACACCTTAACCACTTACCATAACTTTAAAAACTATTTATTACAGTTAGAATAACTTAACAGTTACTCACCAATCAGCTTCTTCCCCTGTAGAAAAATAAAAGACAGCTACTGGAGGCTGAAAAAATGTAGAACAGGAAAGTAGCATCACCTGCCCCTCTTCACTATACTCCCACTTTACTCTCCATGCATCCAATGCAGAACTCAGGGCAGACAAGACAGCACTAAGGATGGCCTGTTTTTATCCTTCCTGAGAAGCAACTAATTCAATCTTCTGAGAAACTAGTTCATACTAGCTAGCTAATTAAGTAGCTGCTGCTCTTAAAGACTTTGTATACCACTGTTTTCAGCTGGAATAAAACTTCTAACTTTAGTAATTTTTACTTAATTTCAAAATTAAGGAAAAAAAACTATACTTCAGATATAAACTGCTCCTTTAAACTTTCACTCCCCAGCTCACTGCAGACTAGAACACAAACTGACAGCAAAAACTGGGTTATTTAAGAGTATTAAACAAACAATGCCAACCCTCCACTTTTCATGGAGACTGTGAGGGTTTCTGAGGGGTGCAATTACCAACCACTTTAGTATCAATGTGAAGTGGTTGTTATGTTCTGGTTTTGGGTCCAAATCCCACTCATGACTGATCACAGCAATCAAGGTTGACACTCCCACGAAGTGCTGTATTGTCCAAGGTACTGTCTTTTGAATGACTCCTTAAAGCAGGGCCCCATCTGCCCTCTCACGTGGGCTGAAAGATCCCATGACACTATTTCAAAGTAAAGCAAGGGAATTATCCCAAGGTCCCTAGTCAATATTTATCTATTAATCAACATAATTGAAACAGATTATGGTCATTATCACATTGCTGTTGTGGGAGCTTGCTGTGCACAAGTGGGTTGCTGCAATTCCTACATTGCAACAGTGACTATAAAAGTACTTCATTAGCTGTTTGTCATGAAAGGCACAATATAAATGCAAATCTTTCTTTTATTTTGGGTTATCAAAACAAAAACATCAGAACCCAAGAGACATCTAAGCAGGTGGACTAAAGCCATGACATATAAATCCAGCATAAAAGGGATTGCACATCAATGTCGTCCTTTATCCCAACCCTTAGATTCAACACAATTTTAATTTAGAAATACAGGGTGGAATTTTCCAGACCCTGTCCCTCCCACACTGTGGTGGGGTTATAGGCGGATGGGAACGCACCATTCCTGTCAGAGGCCGGCGTGAAAACCATTTTACATCCTGTTGATGGGATGTATGTGAAGGCCTGGGGGGGGGGGAATTGTTTCCCTCCTGCCCAATCACCCACACCACCAGTGGGTTTTCACATTGGTCCAGAACACATCTGGATTAACGCGGCATGCAAATGTCGGACTTGCCTGCCAGAAGCCCTGGGGCAACTCGCCGAGATCAGAAGGGAAGATGGAGTCCTGCAGGAACCAGATCCCGGAACGCCATGTGCAGCAGCAGGTGGGTGGAGCATCTATGACGTGGATCTTCTAACCTCAGGATCTTCCAGGGGATGGACCTTCTAACTTCAGTGGTGGCTCAGTTGCTGTCCAGGTGCCTTTTACAAATGCCGCCCAGATGTGATGGCAGAGCGCGAGCCACTCAGCCCGCCCCACCGCGCAAAACCTCAGGAGACCCCCGACTGCATAATTAATTAGACCAGCGTCACACAGTATGGCGTGAATTCCCATTGTCCTCTACAGCGGGAAACTCTCCCCGCTTCCGCCATCACCCTCACCCTGCCCCCCCTCCCCTCCCCCACCACAGTGAGACTTGGTGCCAGAATGGAAAATTCTGCCCACAGGCTTTGTTGCAACGCAGGTTGGATTCAGCAAGTTGCCACAAGGCAGTGAAATAAATGAACCCATTTGTAGCTGAGGAAGGTTATTAACCAGAATGATCAGCAAGAAAGTTGTCTGCTTTTCTTCAATAGTCTTGTGGGGGGAAATTTCACACCCACCTTATCAGCTGAACAGATAAAGCTCTTAAAATTCAACTGGATTTTACAAAGCATCTTGTTTGAATTCTGGATTTGAGGCTTGAACCCATAGCCTTCTTACTCGGGATGGGAACCTGTTGCTCACGCAAGTCAGGACATCAAATAGAACACTTCAGCAACAATATCATTATAAACCGTTTTCTTTTTCCTTAAGAAGACACTCCCTGCTGTGAATTTAATATTACAAAGACTTACTTCTGCCTTTCTGTGTTGTGCCTAAGGACTAAAAATCTTACTCATCTACATATTTACACTTCATAGTTTGTCATTGTGAATTTGACTGTGTTTCAGGCTAGAGTATCTCCAAATTTTGGGAATGTCATTGTGCCCGTTGGAGAAAATTATGGTTAATGCACCTTCTAGTACGGTACTGACCCATGCCAGGCAGTTACATTGATACCCAGTTTGCGTTGAGTTTGTTAATCTGACCAGGGCAAGCAGTGAGACTTGGGGAGAAGAGCAAATCAACTGTGCCCCAGCTTCTGGTCTGTAACAGAGAGTGCCCTAGTGGAAAATGTGTGTCCGCATGGGGGTATCAGGCAAGCTCAGCATTTGGGTACAGCTATTGACAAATAACCACAGCCACTTGGCTTAGGCACCAGAGGCAGGTGAAGATTTAGGACCCAGAAGAGGAAATGGAGAGAATTAGAGACAGGGAAAAGAAACTGAGGGACTGGATCTAATGAGGCTTAAAGGTTCCAAAAATAAACATTGTGATCTAATAGAACATTTTCTCAGTTAAAGACCATCACTGCATTAGAAGCGTTCTGCCAGACATGTCGCACATCTGTTAAGCACCCATTTATGACACAGTTGAGTCAGATCTAAGATTCTGATTGGCCAGTCTGCAATAATTAAATACTTGACAAGGTACCTGAGTTGAAGAATGAATATTAAATTCTTGGAATCAGCAGATAAATACAGCATTTGGAAATAAACACCCACATTTCTAATTGCAATTGGAGACCAGTAAAGCAGCTTCTAATAGGGCTCTCCTGTTGGAGCAACTGGTTCATGCAGACCAGGCACCAGCTTCGGTTCCTGGGCCATGTTAAGTGCCCTGATCGTGGCACTAACAGCTGTTGTGCATTAAAGTCAGAATTGACCGTTACTGAGGACTTCAGCTGGAAGGATATGGTAGAAGTTGGGTAACAGAAAGAGGGGGTGACCTGATGCCTCTTTGCTGAATAAGCCATTGATAAACTTTACCTCGATTCACAGGAGAGTGGCTCCAGAGAAAAGTTAGTCACACATGGGGCCATTCCCCAGCAAGAAACCAGCAGGACGAGAAGAACAGGGTCAAGAAACTCATGAAGTAAGACTACATTTTCCCCTGTATTCTCCTGAGAGGATTTCTCAGGTTAGATGGTTCCTCAGGCAAGCTGTCCACAGACATCTCATCCAAAAGGTTATTGGGGATTCTGGGCAGTGAGAATCATTGCACCATTGAAGTGTGAGGGGAGCCCTCACAGCTGAACCTGCCCCGTGAAGCACAGACTCGTTGGACTGAAAGGCTTGTTTCTCTGCTATATGTTCCATGTAATCCTGGCCTCCTACACACATACATTTTCAAGTAAACGGTCAGTGGACCTTTTTAGCCTCGGGATGTGGGTGTTGCTGGCAAGACCAGAATGTATTGTCCATCCCTAGGTGCCCTTTAGAAGGTGGTGGGCAGCTTTGAACATACACTGGCGGTGTATGAGTGTATGAGTGACTTTCTCAGCACAGTTAGAGGGCAGTTGTGGGACTGGAAACAAAATATATGCCAGACAGGGTAAGGATGGTCAATTTGCTTCCATATTAGAGATCAGGGGTGCAGAGTATGGTATTTGCTCACTGATTCACGAGAGAACACCTAAAGGCACAATTTGGGTTGAGTTTATGATGTGAGAATCATCTCCACTAGGAATTGGATTAAAACTGCCCTTTTTAATCTTCCTCCCATTGTCTTGAGTTTTTTTATGCTGTGATTTCATTTTCTCCCTGTGATCGGGATAACTGTTGATGCTCTCTCTCCTCTTTCAATTTTTCTTGTTCTCCTTTCAGTTTGCAGTTGTGTTGAATGTTATACCTGAAACGTTAGAAGAAGGGGAGGGGTATTCTTCCCCTGTGGCTTGCGGGCCAATATTTATCCTTCAACTAACATCACTAAAGCAGATTGCCTGTCATTCAGCCTGTTGCTGTTTTTGGGTTCTTGCTATGCTCAAACTAGCTGTCACATTTCCTACACTGCAAAATTACCTAATTGACTATGAGGCACTTTGGGATGTCCTGAGGTCAGGATAAGTGCGGTGTACACACAAAGTTCTTCATTCCTCTCTTTGTGATTCTTTCTAATTCATATTATTATAAGCTTAGAATATTGAGAACTCTCACATTCTCATTCAGTGGTCATGCTGAGGAGTTTGGGAAGGTCCTATCTTTGATTGTTTCACACATATATCAACAGTTATTTTGCCTGACATTACATTCACAACATTGTGAGCGTCTTCACAGTCCATGATCCCAAAAATAAACCATTTCTCTCTTAGGTTGACATCCTGACAAACTAAACCACTAGTACAGTTTTAACTGGTCCAAACTAGGGAAGGTTACTATGACGACAATACCTAGACATGTTAAGTATTAAAATGACACAGAAATCAAAAATCTCCCTGCTGTTAAAAAAAATACCCAAATGCCCCATCTCCATGAGATATTTCTGATTGGAGCATTATGTTGTGAAGGTGATGGCAAATTCAGTAGACAGAGATACTCATGCATACACTGTCTTGTAGTCAGCATTTTGTTTCCATGACAACCCTCAATTATTCAGCATTGAAGCTCAAGAATTTTCTGAATCTTCTTTTCTTTCAGAGGATCTGTAGAGTGGAAGGCTATGACAACATTTTTGTCTGAAAAAAGTAACTCTGCTTTGGATTCCTTTCTCTCCATGCCCTTCACTAATAATAATATAACAATCTGAAAATGTCAGCTTCATAACATTCTAATAATATCACTCTGTCAATGTTGCACACTGAGGAGATAACTGGGAGCGAGCTGGTTCATATCCCTGCTTGTGACTTTGTTTAAATCTAGTCCCCCTTTTCATTTCAGTGCTGAATCTCAAATCCCTCCATGGCTATGTCCTTCTCTCACACCCTGTAACATCCTCCAACCGTACAACCTTCTGAGATCTCTGATTCTGGCCTATGGCACATTCCCAGTTTTAATCACTCCACCATTTGCGGCCGTGCCATCAGCTGCCTGGGCCCCAAGCTTTGGAATTCCCTCCCCAAACCTCTCTACCTCTCTCTCTCCTTCAACATGCTCCTTAAAATCTGCCTCTTTGATCAAGCTTTTGGTCATCTGCCCTATTATCTCCTTATTTGCCCATGGGTGTTGCCTCCATGTGGTAGAAAGTCTCTCAAAATAGAGGAAAGTGTCTTTGTGTAATTCCATATAATTAGACCAGAAGAAACATCTTACATTTAAGAGACCTTGCAAATTTGGCTTAGCTTGTTTGCATTATCAAGAATTGCTTTCTTCAGAGCATCCCCATGAACAGGAAGGAGCACCATTCAAAGGATTATATAATTTAACAAAAAGTTCCTACTCTCAATGTGTTGAGGAGGACTTTTTCTAATCTAGAAATAGCAATACAGGCAGTACGATTGATATTTACTCTCTGTATCTGTTGTCATAATGTGCATTCTCAGATGAGTTATTGCATGAATCAAATGCAGACGAAAGCCCCATCTGCATAGTCCTGACAATGTTGCTTTTAAGCTCAGCAGAGAACATCCTACTGAGATAGGACGATGTTTTCATTTGTCTTGCATTACCAATTATCCTCTGGCTCTGAATGAGATTGACAATTTGTACCAAATGCTGAGAATTTGTGCTGGGTTTCTAAGCCCTATTTAGAACTGTATTTCCTCTGTTATAGCTGCACCACTGCACTTCTTCCTTTACCAGCTTGTCTGACTACTGCCACTCTTTCATTCAGGTCTTGACACATAGAGTCCCAGGACCTCAGCTTTGACCTAACATGTAATTTTCTCACTGCTGTGAACCTTTCATAATCGTCTCAAGTTGCCTACTGCCAAACACATGGCACTGATATCTGGCCCACACCAATTTCACAAAGGGCCCTCCTCGCTGAAAGGGAAACATGAATCATGAAAGACAGCAGTAGGTGATAGCAGTGAATTCATTATTAAAATTAAAACAACTCTACGTGACATGTTTTCGATATTTTCCTTCTCCCCTCTTGAGCGTATGAGTAGTTCAGATATGTAACATTATTCTTCTTTTGCATATCCTGCTTCTGCAAGTAAAGTTACAGCTGTAGATTCCCCTGGCGTGTGTAGCTTTATGTTGGAAAGTTATGTGAACGACAGGCCCAAAGAACATCAAAACTCAAGAAAGGAAAGCTGAGATGAGAAAGTGGATTCAGACCATGGAACCATCAGTGGAATTGAGGCAAAGGGGATGTGAGATAGAGAGAAAGAGAATGCATTGAGACTGGAGGTAAGAGGAATTATCTTTTGGAAGACAGGTCTTGTAGACTTCAGGAGTATGCAAGAGAAACTGAAAGAACTTATCTCAATATAACAGCTAGATTTGAGTCTTGGATTTATTTGGAATTTGTCAGTTGTTCCCTTTGATCTGCCAAGTCTGTCTCCTCACCCTCCCTCCCCCCCACCAGATCCACCCTATCTGCCTCCACTTCAGCTCACCCCATCTCACCTCACGCAGTCATTGGCTGCTCTTGTAGACTTCATCTCCTCATGTTGGTATGATACTTTGGGCAAGAATCAAATTCACAATTTTGTAATTTGTGATTGTCAGCAGAGAGACAGTAAGCACTCGGGGCATGTAAAGAGTTATATGACCTTAACTAGCTTTGGAATATAATGAATGAATAAGTGAAAGGCTGGAGAAGGAGATAAATAAGTTTCAAGAACACTGAGGTGGAAAAGGAATTTAAAAACCAAGAATATGACAATCACATGACAATATCATTTAAAACAAATGAGACTGAAGACAGAAGTGTTTAATATGTAAAGTCTCTGGCTGCAATAGTTACAATCAAGCAGGAGCATATTGCACAAACTGAGTTCAAAATATCTGGATTAGTGTTTGCAAATTCTCCTTCCGGCAACTTGCTGAAAATGGACATGTTCAAACATTCACAAAATTGGGCTTCAAACAGACACGGTTTTGAAATGGTTGAAGAGTCTGTGAGAGCTGAAATACCTTCATCACAGTAACCTGGCATTCAGTTCATATTAGAGTGTATGATAGGGTAGGGCTGGAAAAACTTATGAATATTGACATCATTCATTTAGATCATAAAGCTTGCCTCCTTATTCATTAGGATATGAACTTCCTGAAATAATAATGTGCAAGAGGAGGACTAATCTTCAACACAAAAACAGAATTACCTGGAAAAACTCAGCAGGTCTGGGAGCATCGGCGGAGAAGAAAAGAGTTGACGTTTCGAGTCCTCATGACCCTTCGACAGAACTTCATATGCCCATATGGTAATTTTCACCTTGTTTAGATCTTCAACTGTCAGGAACGTAACCGACTCCCATTCCTTTGCAAGTGACTCAAAATCAGTTCCTAATAGAGTCTTGGGAATGATATAGCTGCTGCCTGGATTTTACGGAGGTGCAGTGTCCCCATCCCCAGCATAAGTCTGGCTGACCCCTCCCCCACTTGGCCAGTTTGCCCCACAGCCATTTAATGGCCAAGTGGCTGTTACTTCGCTTGGGATGGGATTTCTGCCCCCCTCGGGGTAGAAGTCCTGCCTTCGAGAGCTGCCAGCCAATCAAGTGGCCAGTAGCACTCTAGTCCCAGCAGTGCCACGAGAAATGGTGGCCACTGCTGGGGTAGCAGCGAGTCCCAAAGAAGGTGTGCTATAATGGAGCCTGACTTTAAGGTAAGGCTGGCAGACCCCAGTGAGGGTTGTGAAGGGGTGAGGACTCGGGGTGGACAGGGCAAAGAGAGGGGATCTGTGGGGCTGGGAAGACCTCAGAGGGGGAGGCTTCTGATGGCCACAAAGGTCTGAATAGGAGGCATATCCTCAACTGGCTACAAACCTGACCATTGAAGCCAGCCAGGCTGCACACTTGGCATAGGCCTTCAAATTATGGTATCAGCAATAATTACCGAATCTGGGCTTGCAAACTGGTATGTCTTGTTAGAACTGTACCCGTTTAGTGCCTATTTTCATTTTTTCAACAAACTAACCTCTGTAATCTAGCCATTTATTCCATTACTATTTGGGTGACCATGTTACAATGAGTGACTACACTTCAAAAAGACTTCATTGCTGTGAAACTCTTTGGGACATCCTAAGACCATGAACGGCGCTGTAGAAATGCAATCATTTTCTTTCTTTACTCCAAAAATTGGAGAGCAATTCTTCTTTGGGTAATGTGATGAGTTACTTTCTATTGCTATGGGTTCTAACTTACATCTTGCAATGTTTTGTGTTTCACCATGGGAACACTGCTGCAGTAACTCTGCTGAATTGCATGTTAAGCTGCTAATGATATGCTGATGAGTTGATAATTATAAAACATTTCCAATGCTCATGTGCTTCCTCCTGCCTCTTTCTTCTGCATGGCTTAGCTGAAACTGTGAAATAACTGGGATTCTTGCCATCCACGTGACCCCTTTAACTGCAATCCATCTGTTTTTGGTGGAAATCTCCTTGCCACCTGTGTGATAACTCATTGTCAGCTCCAGTACTCCCTGACGCTTGGGATCTGACTTTGCTCCTCAGTTTGTAAACATGATTGTGTGATCCTAAATCTTGAGAAGCATCAGGCATTGACAATGGAAGTGTTGACAAAAAAAAACATAATTCAGGCATAGCTCTCCAAGTCTGGGGAAATCTTAAAAGCTCTACTTTCTGTTCATGATGTCTCAGAAAATATTCATTATCTTCACTGTAAGCAGTGAAGAGAAGTGACAACCCATCTGAGTCTTAGTGTACTTGGCAGTCAAAGGGAATTTTTTTTTTTGGCTTTGCCTTTGTTCTAAAAGCACAAGCAATCATGTGGAACCAAAATCCAAAGGATGGAAGAGAATAATCAAATACATTTTGTATCCTGCAACCTTGTAAATCTCGTCATTATTTTGCATTGTTATTTATTGATTTGTGCCTCAGTATAATTTCATAGCTGCCACACTAAAAAGGAATACATGAAGGTGAGGATATTCTCACTCCAAACTTAATTGTTTGTGCACAAGTTTAATAAAACACGACTGCTCCATTGATGATTTAATAGGTTCCAATAGACTGGCTGCAATAAAGATAGTTACAGCCATTGGATGGAGTGTTCACATTGTGACCTGTCAGACAGTTAATCACCCTGAGAATCTTCCAACTCATCCACACTGCTTGACCAGGGAAGAGAGTGAAGATACTAAAACAGCATCACAATGGGAGTCTGAATGATATTTACAGCTGAACTGTCCTACTAGTTTCACTCTCCCATGCAATTATTGAAACCTGGCTAGTTTTCCTATCCTTCCTTCACACTTACACTTTGACAGATTGCTTCAGGTCACTGCTTCTGAGTGTATAATGTGGACAATACTGGAAGGCATTGCACATTGCAGGACATGTTCTATTTTTCTGTGGAGATTGTTCTTTATTATAACTTACTGACACTCTATACTATTCACGCAGACTCTGTGGAGCCACTTGAAGGAATTCAAAGGATGTTCAGTTTTAAGATGTTCAGCACATACTCAGGTGCCACATATCTGGGCCCTACCTTGTCTGTTACATCAGTTTTCAGGATAATGTCCCCGTGTCAACTTTTATGAACAGGTTAGATGGGTGCTTGAAGGAGAGAATATTAAAGAGGTTAGGATACTGCTCATGTGGATGAACAGCAACACCAGCCAATTGGGTCTAACAGCCTGTCTGATATTAGTGTCCCGAGTAAGTGCTTGTGCATCATACAAAGATGATGGTGATGGTAGATTCTTGGCAAGGCAGGTGAAGATCATGGGAAGGTTCGTCTCTATGGCAGTTGGCACGATTGTTGATCTGTAGGCTCATGTGCATTTGAGGCACAGGAACTGGTTTGGAGGAGCTCTGGTATAAGCAGACTCCTTTTACTGTGCTTCTATCACTGCTTGTTTGTCCCTACAACCACACCCCCCACTCCACCTCTCTCTCTCTCTCTCTGCCCCCCACACACACACCTTATAAACCAGCTTATATTTCAACTCTCTCTTGGACTCGAACTCAAGTTCTGTCGAAGGGTCATGAGGACTCGAAACGTCAACTCTTTTCTTCTCCGCCGATGCTGCCAGACCTGCTGAGTTTTTCCAGGTAATTCTGTTTTTGTTTTTGTTTTGGATTTCCAGCATCCGCAGTTTTTTTGTTTTTATCTCTGTGTTTAATTGACTGCCACTGCTCTTCAAGAAATGCCTACCTACTTGAAGAAGTTCTGTTCCTCTCTGCGACAAGATTTCCATATCTCTCTTTTGCCCTGCTCACCTTCCTTGCTTTCCATTTCCCTCCTGGTGTTTGATGATCTGCTTCTATCACTGCTTGTTTGTCCCTACAACCACACCCCCACTCCACTTCTCTCTCTCTCTCTCTCTGCCCCCCACACACACAACTTAAACCAGCTTATATTTCAACTCTTTCTTGGACTCGAACTCAAGTTCTGTCGAAGGGTCATGAGGACTCGAAACGTCAACTCTTTTCTTCTCCGCCGATGCTGCCAGACCTGCTGAGTTTTTCCAGGTAATTCTGTTTTTGTTTTTGTTTCCTTTTACTGTCAGCAGCTGTCTTCAGCAGCCTCCTATCTGTTTGTTTCAAACTTGTGGGCTGCTTTTCTGTTTGTTCCTGTCAGCAACCTCCTGCTTTCACACCCATCGATCAATGTCAGCCAGAGAGAGCTGTCCCCTCAGCTGCTCTTTGAAGCATTTACGAACTGCATCATGGTCTCATTTACCAGAGCATAGTTCAACATAAAACATTGCTTTTGATATTCTAGGATCCTTCATGTGCAGCACATGTCCTGCCCAGTGCAATTGGTGTTGCAAGAAAATGCGCAGATTGGCTCTCCTGAGGATTTCATTGTTTGTGATGTGGTTCTGGCATTTGATATTCATGATGGGTTGAAGCCCTACAACGGTTGCATTTGTTTTCTGCATCGAACCCTTGATTCTGACCCATGCAGGAGGCTGCTGATGACAACTGCTCTGTACACTTGAGTTTTATAGAGAAATGGTTTCACCAAACGTGCTTCAAGGGATGACCTAAGGAGCTGTTGGCCTTGGACAGTTGACTGTCTATGTTCTCGTTGTCAGTGGCATCATTTGAGATACACGGTGTCTCCTGTCAATGCAAGATGACCACACAAGATGGCTGCCGATGCACATCTGCATATCTGCACTTGTCCAAACATGTGCAGAAAATCAATGACATCATTTGCAGGAGATCCGGTGCTGGTCTGACCTTATTCGGATCCTGAAGCCATTCATCCAGTTTCTGAGTCCGGCAGCGGGCAGTCTGGACACGGCCTCCCTGCAGTTTCCGGGGATCAGGATAAGGGAGGGAGGGGAGGCTTCTGATCTACCCAGTGACAGCCACATTTTGGGATTACAACCTCCATATACCGCATTTGCAGCTCCCAGGCTTCTTCCTGGTGATGGACCTAGATTAAAGAGAAGAGGCTCCGGGTAGGAGATTCAGAAACTCCAGGGAGGTCGTGCCCACCTGCTGTAGAGCTCAGATACTGAGGGAACGGTTTCAGGATCTGAATAAGATCCAACCAGAAGAAGTCCCGGAGCTGCAACTTGGAATATGGCAGTTGTAATCCGGAATTGCGGCCGTAACTGAGTAGATCAGGAGCCTCCCCTCCCTCCCCATCCTGAACCCCGGCTCCATTCCTCCCCACAATCTCACCAGCTTTGAGAAGGTGAGACTTTTTCAATCACAGTGTTTAATAACTGTTTGATAAGCATCTCCGCCCCTGGCCGCTGCCTATTCTGTCACTCGCAAGTACATCACAGACTAAAACAGTCCAACTGCGCAAGCACTGCATTGGCAGCAAATGCAACCTTTGAGATCTTGCTATTTGGATAGGTCAACTTTTCTACTGCAATTAAGTTCTTGCTGTTAATACTGATCTGCATTGTAATTTCCTCCGGGGCCTAGTTAGTACATCACTTCTGTTTTCTTCAAGCTAACAGTAAGGCCAGAGAACAGCTTTAAAATGAGCTGCATTGTCTTTTCCCTGTGTGCTTAAAGGGTGTCAGCAGGTTGGAGAGACTGCTGTCTGTTTGGAAGTGGATATAGTTACCGCCTGTCAAACTTGCTTTTGCCTCTTGAAGCATCATACTGAAGAGAATAGAGAAAAGTGTTCGAGCCAGAGTCCAACTGTATATAATAAGTCATAATGTACTGTATATTATCTGGACTACTTCTGGCATTCTAACTGCAGTCTTCATCCTAGCCTCATCCTCAATGATACCACGAATCCCAGTCAATGACCAGGAATTCCCCATCTCTCTGCC
The DNA here is from genome assembly GCF_017639515.1 of Carcharodon carcharias. Taxonomy (NCBI): domain Eukaryota; kingdom Metazoa; phylum Chordata; class Chondrichthyes; order Lamniformes; family Lamnidae; genus Carcharodon; species Carcharodon carcharias. Next base: position 25,665,144 of record NC_054500.1, read on the forward strand.
TTGTGACAGGGAGCCTCCACTTGGCCTTTAGTTCCCGGGAGAGCCTCCACCCTGTGACAGGGCCCAGACTTTGCTGCTCCTAGCTTCCAATCAACAGAAAAATTACTCCATCCTAGTTTCAACTAGGAGCCCATGGACCACTCCACCACCATGCTACCCCACTCCAGCTCTACAATGCCCCCTCCATCCCTAATCCACACCCACTCCACCCCATTGCCTCACCGCTTGATCCGCTCCACCCCCCTCTATCCCTGCTTCAATTCCCATATGTTCCATTCCCTGACCCTGAGTTGTGTGAAGTGACTGGATGTTCTACCCCTCTCCACAATTCTGAACTGCCATGCACACGACCTTGACAAATATTCAAGTTACTGTTAAGCGAATATATTATTTTCCTCTTATGCTCAACTCTAACCCAATCAGAGAAAACAGGCTGGATCTTATAGCTGCCCGGGGGCAAATTGGCAGACGTGGGGATGTAAAATTGGGCACCATGCCATGGGTGTGTTCCCAATGCCTACCTGCCTGCCCCCATCACAATTTTACGAGCCCATATGCCTGTGGGCCAATTGAGGCCCTTAAGTGACCACTTGATGGTCATTTAAGGGCCTCATCCTATTGCTGGGATTCAACCTATTCAAATTTGAACTACTTTGTCTTTCCAGGGGAATTTGAGGTAGACTGGACACTTTTCATGTCCTGGTGCTCGTTGACGAGTTTGCACGATACACAGTGAACAATGAACTGATTGGGATAGCCATTGTCCCATAGGATAGCTTTCATGTGCTTATATTTTTCGATCAAGCTTGCAAGGTGGGCAAATGGCTCAGGCCCTATTTACAAGGTTGTTGTTAGGGCCACATGGAGCAATAAGAATCCCGTCATCTGAACAAGCGCTTAAGCAAGGCTTTTTACACTGGTACGATGAGAGTGGGATTTTCCACTAACAGGATGCTGGCGTCAGTACAAAAATATGTTCTGCTTACTACACAAATGAGCAATGTCATGTGTGAATTTCAGTGCCATGGTGATGCCAGGTACGTAGCCCGTACATCCCAATGATTGGCTGATCGAATCAAACAGCATGTTCCTTTGGTTATTCATATTAGGCAGAGGACTGATCGCACTCAACCAGCCCGTACTTGCAAAACCCAAAACAAAATGTCCACTCTTAGATGTGATTCTGTGTTTGTTCAGCAAGTGCTGCCCAATCCTGAGTGCACTAATAGCTACACTAACAACCAATTTAAGATGATCAGCTAAGCTCGGAACGTGGTTCATTTACGGTTGTTATGAGCGACATACATTCAAATGCAGGGGCCCATTTTCTGCAAACAAAAAGGAATACGTGCCTTCTTTTTTTGAATTAAGCAGGAACTTGGGGCACTGAAGGTTCCCTATTGCTTTCTCCATGGCAATGCCTTGGGCAATTAGATTCGACTTGCCAACCAATCAGAATCCTTTTCTCCTGTAGTATAAACCGTTGTGATCATTTGTAATTTGGCATTCTTGTGTTTGTCCTGATGAGTGCAAGATGAAAAACTTCAGCAACATGTCTCGCTTTGCAGTAAGATTCAAGTCTATACTCCCAAGTGACTGTTAGAATAAGTGTTGTTCAGGTGTTGGTGAAGCCTTGCCAAAGTGTCCCCAAAAGTCTTCTACCGTGTTTCAAAACTTACCTTCACAGCTCCAGCTGCAAGGGAATAGCAAAAGGTGATTTAGCTTCAAGTAGCATGTGAAATCCTTAGCAACAACTTACTCCCAGTCGGCTGGCTGCTGTTGGGAGACGGCTTTAGTTGAAGTGCAAGTCAAAGTGCTATGCAGCCTTTTTAAGGAATGCCAGCAGCATTTTAGGCGATAATCTGCCAATTAATGATCCTCTGGGCAGCTGCTTCCAGTGCGGGCTTCAAATCCTTTACAAAGATGGCATCTTGCGCTAAATCTGCATTTCAGCTTAAGACCCCACCCTAGCCACCTCAGAGACTCTTTAGCATCTAGATTTTTTTATTCTTGTGGGCATTACTGGCTAGGCCAGCTTTTATTGCCTATCCCCAATTGTCCCTTGAGGAGGTGGTGGTGAGCTGTCTTCTTGAACCGTTACATGGTGTAGGTACACCCACAGTACTGTTAAGGAGGGAGTTCCAGGACTTTGACCCAGCAACAGTGAAGGAACGGCGATATATTTCCAAGTCAGGATGGTGAGTGACTTGGACAGGAACTTGCAGGTGATGCTGTTCCCATCTATCTGCTGCCCTTGTTCTTATAGGTGGTAGAGGTTGCGGGTTTGGATTATCCACAGAAAGCTGACCCCTGTGTGTTTTAGGTATTGGTTGAGGTATAGATAATGGCCAGAAAAACCCTTCTGCATTTCCTCAAAATAGATCTTGGGATCTTTTCTGTCACCTGAGAAGGCAGACAGGGCCTCAGTTTAGTGCCTCATCTGAAAGAGGGTACCTGACAGTGCAGCACTCCCTCAGTACTGCCTCCCCGACAGTGCAGCACTCCCTCGGTACTGCCTCCCCGACAGTGCAGCACTCCCTCGGTACTGCCTCCCCGACAGTGCAGCACTCCCTCGGTACTGCCTCCCCGACAGTGCAGCACTCCCTCGGTATTGACCCTTTGACAGTGCAATGCTCCTTCAGTACTGCTGTGGAACACCAGCCTGGACTAAAATCCATTGCCTTCTGCATCACAGAGAGTCCCACTGACTCTGCTTTGATTGATGATGGAAGAAAACAGTAAATACGAAGCATATTGACTTGCAGGAGAACTGTAGAGAGAAATGTGGTTAATAACAATGGGAATGGTTCCAGGAACAATGTTGGATAAAGAATTTGTTTGACGATAGTGAACAGATGGTGGTTATAAAACGCACTTGTTTAAATGGACAGTTGTGACTCGGTGAATCTCACAGGAACCTGCCCTCATGTTTAAGCGGGTCCAAATTCCCATTAATGATCTTGAATCACAGTTGCTTGAGTTCACTTGTAATACAAATTGTGCAGGAAAGCAAGTGCAGCCAGTGGCTTGGCAATCATTCAAACAGATTTAGAGTATTTGCTAAAGAACATGCTTCATCGACCAGTGTGAGGTCACACAAAAGCTAATAAAGATATTAATTATGATAGCACAATGAAAGGTATAACCTCTTAGAATGTGCATGAGGATGGAATAATTGTCCAGTTATTAAAAATATCTTAACAACTTAATCCAGTGATTACTGAAGGAATAAAAAACAGTGCTGAAGTATCGAGCAAGAGACATCGATTATAAAGCTTCAGAAAACAAGTTGATCTAATAGGTGAGACACCATCCCATGTAGCTCCAGGTATTACGTGCCTCTGAGACCGGGTTTTGTGCTGCTTAATTGTTTTCAGCTTGTATTTGAGGGCTACAATTGGTTTCATCCTGGGGAGGAACAGGGGTGAAGGTAGCCAGGATTCTAACTGACCAGTTAGCGCCTTTGCAAAGCACCTGCTTGTGGGCATCGGAGAGAGGGAATTTGATTTGACAATGATAATTAAGCAAATGATGGACACTCACTGCTGAGGGCCAGGTGTGGAGAATGGGCACCTGCAGGAGGTTGTCTAGTAAAGGTCAATAACTTGCAGCACAAGGGAGAGGCGAGAGCTGAATAAACTGTCACTGATGATAATACTGTAACCACCAGTGTTGTATTACATGTAGGCCTGTTCAAAGCCCTGAGTTAGGCAGTGAAAAGCAAGCAAAAGATTCATTAAACAACAAGGAGAACTTGGAGCTGAACCTCAACATGTGACCAACAAATTGAACGTTGGTGAGAGAAACATCATTCAAGTGTTTAATACCATGACTGCAAAAAGATAAAATACAAACTCAAATCTTCTTAGTAAAATAATTACTGCATCTCCAAGCATATAGCAAAAATAATCTTCTAGGAGGAGAGAGAGTTTGGATTGCTCCCTGATTTGGTAGAAAGTGGGGAATAAATAATTTGTATCTAATTATGAACCAACGTAATTTGATCACCTTTCTGGAAGACATACCCAGGATTTAGTTTCAGAATGTTATCCATCCTGAGAGAACTTCCTGCTCTTCTTCAAACAACACTACACACCCAACAGAGCTGAGCTCAATAATCCTTCATTGTTCATATTACTGATTTGTGAACCCACTCCTGGGCATAGTATTAGGGTGTTCATGGCTGAAAGGGTTAATGTGTAGTACAGGAGAAACAGTACGGCCCACGTGATGATGTAAGAGAGACATATGACTAAGAGTCGAGAAAGCTCATGGCAGAGACGGATAACACCTGTTGTTTTGTACTTCTGTAAATAGTTATGTTCATCCAATAAACCATTTATTGTTCAGACATAGCTATACCTCTTAGCCAGTCAACATAACATGGTGGCAGCTGCGAAGGACCCCGAAAACCAACTTTAAAAAAAATTGCCAGTCACCTAAAAAAGGCGCCAAAACAGAAGATTACAGTAAGACAGTTGAAAATCTCCAAAAGAGTTCCATAGAAGATATGGAGGCAGAGAGAGGGGCAGAGAAAAAAAAAATCACCTGTTCAGCTTACTATAGACTACACCATAGTACGCGGTGGTCCATGAAAAATCCTGATCCAGTAGCAGAGTCAAAGAACTTGGTGGCGATCAAGAAAGGTTGAGCAAACCTTGAAAAAGGCTCATAATCTTCAAATTAATGTTACAGTGAACAGGCAGCACTGGGCAAATTCCATTTATAGTGAGTCCAGATCAGAGGTCGGTGTCATTACACATGGTGACAGCAATTGAAAAAAAAAGGCTGTTTAAACATTCCCCAGCAGGAGGAAAGCAGTGAACAGAGCGTAAGAGAAACTTCCAACAATTATTTTCAAAATTCTGTGACGTTTAGGAACAATCTGCGAAGTTCAGCGACTGCAGTGGGTACCAGGGAAAAACTGATCAATGTGGGAAAACTCCATTACTGCAACAGAAGTTTTAAAAAAATCAAGGCAAACCTCCTAAGAACTGAGAACAACTATGGATTCCAAACTTACCTTGCCAGAACGATTTGGGCACATGGAAGAGCCAGATCAAACACAAAATTGGGCATGATGGAAGTAATGATTTTTAAGATTGAGAATTCCATCCAGATTGAACAATAAGTCTAAGGTTGAACAAGCCAATACATTGTTGTACTCGATTGGAGCAATTGCTGATGTGATAGCAAGACAAGGCATTAATGCAACATACAAATTCAAAGAGGATTTAAAAGCTTTTGATAATTATTTTAATTTACAGAGTAACAAGATATTAGAAAGAGCCAAGTTTAACAATAAGGTCCAGGAATCTGGTGAACTACTAGATACCTTTATCAATAACCTGTGTCAACAGGCTGAAGGTTGTGAATATGGTAATCTTATATCTGAGCTGATACGACTGCATCGGAGTCAGAGTAACTGATGACACCTTTTCTGACCTACTGCAATTCAATTAAGACTTAACTTTAGGGAAGATGATAGTCAGTCAGACAGACAGACAGACAGACAATCGAGGTCCATCAGCAAAATAGAGCCATACTAAGAGGGGAAGACAAACTGTGGTTCAGAATACCCCAATGACAGTACAACTTAAACAAAAGGAAGAATGTCAAAGACACTCGGGAAAAAGTTACCTTATTGAACAAAAGCTCAAGATGCCAGTAAACCATGCCAGTGCAGTGGCACCAAAAAACCCCACAGACATGATGCAAGCACTGCAGAATGCTTTCATTGTAAAAGGTTGGGAGTCTTTGGGAGATTGTGCAGAACTAAAACTGAGATACACAAAGGATAACAAGAGAATCTTCGCACACAAGGCCATTAATGAAATAGAGGAACCACAGCAAGAAGGGAAACAACAAGGTTTCCAAGGTGAGATCAAAAATCCATGATATACCTTCGGGAATGTGGATGTTTGTGTCAATGGACACATCACTAATTTCAAATTGGATACGGGAGCAAGTTTTGTCCAGTAAAGAACCTTAGTAACACAATGCCTGAAGACATCTACAACTCAGTTATATGACCCAGGAGGAATCATGCTGCAGGTCAAAGGTACTTTGCAAGCAACGCTCCAATGTAAGAATGAACAGATATGGGAAAACAGTATATGTGCTTCACAACCAGGAGTTCTAGTTGAAAAGCCTGTGTCAGCCTTAAATTTATCCAAAAGATCGAATTGGTCAAGCAGCAAGGATGTAGGTCTGACTTCAAAAAGGATTTTCCAAAACTGTTCACTGGGCTGAAGCGATGGAAAATTGAATACAGCATAATGCTGAGGGAAGATGTTAAACCTGCATGTCTTTTCAGACCCAGGAAGAGACCACAACCACCGTGAAACAGGTCCAATTGCAACTTGACAAGATGACCAAGAAGGGAGTCATCCTTCCCATCACTAAGCCAACAGAAAGGTGCTCCGGAATGGTTCCGGTTCCCAAACCAAACAGGTCCCTTCAAGTTTGTGTTGACCTGACTCACATCAACATGGCTGTGGTGTGGGAAATCCATCCGATGTCCTCGGTGGACAACAACGTGACCAAGTTCTCCAAGAGTACAATGCTCTCGAAAGTCGATGCCAACTGCGGCCCCGTTAGACAAAAAATTTAAATTATTGACAACCTTTTATTACCCAACTCGGCAGATTTTTCTTTAATCGTTTGCTGATTGGCATAAACTCAGCACCTGAAATAATTTCAGTGAACAACGTCGACCATCTTACAAGGCCTGGAATGCGTAATCTGCCACATGGATGACATCCTCGTCCATGGAACAACTGCCGAAGAACATGACTTGAGGTTAAGGCTGTTTTGAACCCATTGCAGGAAGAAGGCTGGACACTTAACATTAAATGTGAATTCTCTAAAACATCCATTAGATTTTTAAGCCACATTGTGAGCAGCAAAGGTATAATGATGGACCCACAAAAAAAAAACAAGAGCCATCAGTGAGTTTCCAACCCCGTTATCCATTCCAGGTCTTCAGAGATTCCTGGGCACAGTAATTGGCTGGCAAAATTCCTGCCAAATCTCGCACAAATCATGGGTGATATCTAAGTGCTTGTCGTGGATGAATGAGTCCAAAGCTCGTCTTTTACTTCAAGCTGGTTTATTCTCAAGGCAGCTCTTCAGTGCTACAGACTAACTCCAGTCCTTTCCACACCAGCGTGTTCCAGCTGTATCTATTGTAATTTCTTGGAGCAGGCGTTTCTTTTCATAAAACAATCTGACAGTTGGTGACTTGTGTCAACCCATTATACCTTAGAGATACCTCTTCTCTCTAAAATTTATTTTATGCTAGGTAGGTCTATTAGTGACACTTTGTCAAATGAACATTATCTCAAAGAGACCAGTTGTCACCATAACATTCTATGGGCAAACTTTTCTCTCGCTACCCCTTATATAATATTTCTGTTAATATAATGGATAAGTAAACTCCCATATCTATCGCTTCCACTACTGCCAGTATTGCAGCAGCTAAGGTGCTTTTCACTACCCTTTTCATTTTCTTGGCTTCCCAAGTCAATGGGTAACATCTATCATTCTTTCCTACCAAGAATATGATAAACCTTGCTGTGCTAGAATAACCATCTGGAAGATTAGCATGTGAAGCATCACTGAAAGCGACCAATGTCGTATCTTCTGGTCCACCCAAGGCTGGAAACTTGAGTGTGCATCTTTCGGAATTTAATTTCTTCAATGTTTTATTTGCTCTCTGAACTTCCTCCACTGTAGCGTGTTTCATCATGGTACTCAGCTCCAACACGCCATAACTAGCGTCAGATGTAGTCTAAGTACACAACCAGTTCAACTGCCCAATCAAACTTCTGAATTGTCCTATTCCTTCCTTGGATGCCGGACCCTGTTTTTCAAAGGATGTAATCTGATTTATAGGGTTGCGATTCACATTTTCTAGATAAAATTGTTGATTCAATGTCACTCCTGATTTGTTCTGCTTAATGTCTAAATCTATGTATTTAAAGGTCCCTGAAGCCTGACTGCCAACCTGGAATTCCTTCTTTATCTTCTTGATTATCTATTGCTCAAATTCTGCAGTGCCTCCCCACAGGATTCCAGCTACTTTCTCCTTATGGTGCCAGTAGAACATGGTGGGGTCTGCCTTTAACTGAATACAACCTGGTTTAAACAGGACAGACCTCACGGAAAAATACCATACTCTTGACGCATCATTCAATTGACTTGTTCAAGTTCCACAGCTTTCTTTTTACATCACCAGCTTCTTTTGGTGGTTTCAAAAAACTTCTTTGAAACTTCTCCCCCTGCAGCCTTTATATCAATAAATTTGCACTTGAAGGAATCTGATGCTATAATAGCTAAAAAAAAAATCTTCAAACTCACTTTCCACCCTAACATCCAGATCCCCGAGTCTCTCTTCAGAGCTTCGGGCCATTAATCTCATTTTAGCCTTGTACGTACCATCTGGAAGTACCTTTTCTGTGCAGATCCACCTGGGAGATAAAGCTGGCTGTCCTCCATCAGGTATTTCAGTATATACCCCAAACTCCTTCCAACTTTCCAACTTTGTTTGGAATCCTTTATCAGCTTATTTTCCAATTTATTTGCTATTAAAACCTCTCAGTCATGAGGACTTCTATTGACATTCTTAGTTTGTTCTATAGTGGAAGTGCAACCACTGTTCAGAACTGCACACTTGAAGGAATCAATCATTAATATACTCATCACTGGATTCAAACTTTCAGTGACCAACACAATTCCATCACAGCAGTCACCATCATCATTTTCAGCCTCACAAGAATCCATCTTGTGAGTTACTTCAAAAACACGATTCTTTCAGTGTGGGCAATACATTGCACCATTAAACCATTCCCCATGCATTTTTCAGTTTCAAACGCCTATGGTCACTGTCCCAGACCTACTTTTTGTCTCTGCTGTCAAATTGACTAAAGGTTATGACCGTTTTCAGACCACCTGTCCGTAACCAAGTCCTTATACTGGAACCTTCATCTAATATATTTGGCTGATCTCAAAATTCAGCCACCATAGAATCTTTCATCCTTTGTTTCACGGCATAGTTTGCAAGTTATTTGCTAAGAAAGCGGCTGGGAACAACTTTTCCCAGAAGTTTTTTTTAGGGCAGCAGCTATTTGATCTAGGAGAGAGTCTTCCTCATGGAATTGAACCCCCGTCAATACTAATAGTCTATCAACATGAGAGATGCGTGCACAATTGAGTAACTTAAATGCCAATACAGACTCCAGGATTTCAAGTTTGAATCTCTTCAATCTTTTATACCATTTATCAAAATCCATAATATATTTCTCATGGACTAATCATCTGTTTTCTTAACTTTATCAAAGGTTGACCATGCTTCATAAGCTGCCAATAAATCATCCTTTTTGTAAAACGTATCCAAAAACTGTAACAGAAGGTCCAATCACTCTTCATGTTCCAAATCATCCACATTCCATTCTGAAAATACTTTACTCCTAATCTTACTTTTGGCTGGTAATGATAACACCAAAGCTATACTTTCGGGGTTAGGAAGTAACCAAGGTCCACATCTCAAGTTCAGCCCTCCATTGCTGATATGGTTCAGACTCAGAAAAAATTGGTGCATAGTCAAAGATTGCAACTTTGCACTGTCCTTCAGTCATTTAAATTGTCAGCAGCAGTACATTTCTTTTCCCTCAGAGGATTGAGACAAAAAACTTCATATACAGCAATCAATCACCAGAGCTTAAAGCTAATCCTCTGCGACCATGTTATTCACAATAAGTGCTTGCCATGGAAGAATGAGTCCAAAGCTCAACTTTTACTTCAAGCTGGTTTATTCTCAGGGCAGTTCTTCAACGTTACAGACTAACTCCAGTCCTTTCCACCCAAGAGTGTTCCAACTGTATCGACTTATACTGTTTTGATGGGAGAACCAATGCCCATCACGTGTTTTAACTAGCAGTTGTCTTTAACAAGGTAATTGCTATGCAATGTAATTACTGATACATTGACAACAAAGCCCTTGAGATAACTGTTGAAGGCCCAAGCATGGTGTTGGAATCCACCCCAGGTGCAAGCATTTCGCCAGATTGAAGACATGCTGCTCTCACCAGATATCCCAGATCACTACAACCCATCCCTACCGACCACAATCACATCTGATGCCTCATCTACAGGACTAGGAGCAGTCTTGTTTCAAGAGCAACTGGATGGTGCCGCCGAACAGTCTATTAAGTGTCTCGGGCGCTATCGGACACTGAAACTAGGAAGGTACTTATAGAGAAGGAGGCTCTCACGGTCATGTGGGCGCTTGTGAGAAATTCTCCAATTATATCACAAACCATTAGTCCCATCCCTGGATGAAAAGGAACTTGCCAGAATGCCCCCCCCCCACCCCCCAGAACACAGAGATTCCACTTGTGACTAATGCATTTCACTTACGAGACAGTGTATGTCTAGGGCAAGCTACAACAACTGCAGACACATTGTCCAGGGCCACAGCTGACCATTCAGCCACACAAGATGTTAATTTGGTCAGTGAGGTCGAGTCCTATTCCCAGTTTGTGGCAGTACAAATGCCAGTGAACTCCAAAAAGCCACAACAGATATGCCAAGAGCAGGTGTAGGATTAAGACTGTATTTGCATTCATCAATACTGCATGCAGGGTTGACGACAGCAGCGTCCCGATGGAACAGTCATGAAAACATACTTCAAACGATGGAAACACTTCATCGCAATTGATCATCTGCTGGTGTATGATGAGCAGTTGGTAATTCCCATCTCACCCTGACCAGAGATTCTGCGACAAATCCATCAAGACCACATGGGCATTACAAAACGCAGAGCACGAACCCAGTGTGGTAGCCAGGAATATCAAGAGCAATCGAAGAGGTGATTTCACATTGCCAGGTGTGCACACGGCACAAACCAGAGCAAAGGGAGACCCTTATACCCATTCAGTTCCCTACCAGACCATGGGAATGTCTGGGAATGGATCTATTTATGTACAATGGCAAATTCTTCCTCATCATTGTCAACTATTTCTCCAATGGATCGAGGTGAAGCGTTTACACAAAGTGACCACTGCGTCAGTCATTAGGTCATTGAAAAAGGTCTTTGTATCTCATGGCATCCTGGACCAGGTGGTGTCCAACAAAGGCACGCAATTCGCCAGTGACTACTTCACCCATTTCACTGAGAACATCAGATTCCTACACCTCACCTGTTCCCTGAGATATCTCCAATCCTACGGTGAGGATGAAAGAGGGCGTCCGCAATTCAAAACCCACTTGAAGAAGAATGAAGATTTTCAAATTAACTTTTAACATTCAGGTCTACTCCACTGCAGTGTGGATTGGCACTGTCAGAACTGCTGATGGGCAGAAAGCTTCCTACTCAGCTTCCCATTCTGCCCAAATAATTAATCCCAGGTCTAGCAGTCTGGGACTTTAAGAAGGTTTAGGACTGTGAACAGTCCTACAGAAAACAACAAGTTCCCACTTACAATAGGAGGCACTGTACCTGAAACCTGCCCAGGCTGAACAAAGGAGACAAGGTTTGGATTAGAGATCGAGGCAGAGATGGTGTCATCGTCCAAAGGGATGACGATCAACAACGACCTTACTTGACACATCCCCCAGAAGGCATGGTAAGAAGGAACAGTGTAATCTTATCCTCATTCCTCAAGGAGAACAATTATACATTTGGAAGAACCAGATGTTGACAATCAAGCTGACAATGCACCAGATACTGTAACTCTGAGTGAAGACCCACCAAGTCAAAGCAAAGAAGTTAAAGGGGGCACTATTGATCTTCCAAGCGTTACAAGGACACGATCCGAGAAAGTCATGAAACCTCCAGACCGATTGAATCCATGAAGTCAGAGACTTGGGGGGCTGGGGTAGTATGAAAATATAAATGTAAATATATTTGGACATAGACTTGGGGAGAGATGTATTTCTTTTTCCATTTATGGGAAGTGGGCGTTGCTGGAAGTGGGCCAGCATTTATTACCCATCCCTAATTGCCTTTGAGAGGGTGGTGGTGTGCTGCCTTCTTGAACTGCTGCAGTCCATGTGATGTAGGTACACCCAATTTCTGTTAGGGAGGGAGCTCCACAACTTTGACCTAGCAACAGGGTTTAGGACTGTGAACGGCGATATATTTCCAAGTCAGGACGGTGAGTGGCTTGGAGAGGAACTTCCCAAGTGTGGTGTTGCCATGTGCCTGCTGCCCTTGTCCTTCTAGATGGCAGTGGTCGTGGGTTTGGAAGGTGCTGTCTAAGGAACCTTGGTGAGTTTCTGCAGTGCATCTTGTAAATGGGTACACACTTCTGCCACCATGTGTTGGTGGTAGAAGAGTGAATGTTTGTGGATGGGGTGCCAATCAAGCGGGCTGCTTTGGCCTATATGGTGTCAATCTTCTTTAGTGTTGTTGGAGCTGCACTCATCCAGGCAAGTGGAGGGTATTGCATCACATCCTGACTTGTGCCTTGTAGATGGTGGACAGGTTTGGGGAGTCAGGAGGTGAGTTACTCACCACAGGGTTCCCAGCCTCTGACCTGCTCTTGTTGCCATAGTATTTATATGGCTAGTCCAGTTCAGTTCCTGTCAATGGAAACCCCCAGGATGTTAATAGTGGGGGATTCAGCAATGATAATGCCATTGAATGTCAAGGAGCAATGGTTAGATTCCCTCTTGTTGGAGATGGTCATTGCCTGGCACTTGGGTGGTGCAAATGTTACTTGCCACTTGTCAGCCCAAGCCTGGATATTGTCCAGGTCTTTCTGCATTTGGATATGGACTGCTTCAGTATCTAAGGAGTCACAAATGGTGCTGAACATTGCGCAATCATCAGCGAATGTCCCCACTTCTGACCTTATGATGGAAGGAAGGTCATTGATGAAGCAGCTGAACATGGTTGGGCCTAGGACACTACCCTGAGGGACTCAGGATATGTAGCATTAGGATTTTCATGGGTGAAAGGATTAATGTGTGGGACTAGAGAAACGGTACTGCCAACATGATGATGTAAGAGTGACACATGACTCAGGCTAGAAAGAGAAAGTTCATGGCTTAGACTGAGTAACACCTAGTCTTGTATATCTGCTTATTCAATAAATCAGTTATTGTTCAGACATATCCAGGTCTCTGCAGCTGTTCTTTAGCCAATCACAAGCAACATGCAAAACTGGGTATTATCCTTTCCATTCTTTAGTTAGGTACTAAATGCAATCTGGGATGGAGCCCTTTCTAGTTTTCCCTCCCATGTAATGATCAGCCTCCTCATGTTCCCTTTACAGTGTGAAGCTCCAGTCCTCATTCTGGGATATCCTCTGAACCCAGATGTTATCCTACTGGAATTTTAAACATAACCGCACAGTGTCTTCTGAAACAGTTACTTTTTAACACTCAGGTTTCTTCCCTTGACTCTTCTCTTTTCCCTTCCCAATTGTTGCATGTTAGGTAAAGGGCCAGAGGTTGTGCAAGCCCTGGCATAAGTGGCAAATATTGACATGTTAAATGCTACTGGGCTCATCATTGCGTAGTCACTTCACCTGACATCCATGCTCCCACTTTGTTGGACGGGAAGTGATCAGGATTCAGGATAATGTTTGCCTCCTTATCTGAGGGTTGTTTTGTCCATTACAATCTTCTCACCATTGCTTTGAATGAAATCAGTTAAGTTATAGCATGGACCAGGGATCAATTCTGGGATCTTTCTGAGTATTGTAATCAAGGAGTACACCAAGCCTTTGTCCACTGAACCCATCGAAGGACAATATTTTTTAAATTGTTGTTCTCTTTAAGTTGTGTGATGTGTTCGTCACACAGATTACTAACCCAGAAACATATTGTGGATGAAATGATGCTACCTGATGGCAATAGTATTCGAACACATTCGAACAATACCTTTAAAAGTAAACCACATATCATCTAAAATAGAAGTCATCCAGAGGGGAAAAAAACATATTTATCATTAATATTACACAACATGCTTCTACCAGCAGTGTTCCAGTATGTATTAAATACTGCTATCATTTCCCTTCCTATTTCAATTTCCCCTCCCCCAATAACCAGCCATTCATTTACTTTCAGTGAGGCTAAAACGAAGAACTCGACATGCTGGAGACATGTAGCAGGTCTATCATTCTCTGATGGGATAGGGCAGCAGTGCAGTTAGGAGCCTCTGTCAGAATTGAGGGATCCTTTTGGAATTGTTAGCCTTTGGTTTTCCTTCAGATGTTCACTGACCTACATCACATTTCACAAGATTTTTATTCTCATCATCTCCACGCCAGCCATTGGCTCGAGCCTAGATGACTAGTGGATGCTTGTTCCTCCATGTCCTACCAGTTGTTGCTCCCTAACAGCCATGGAGGGGGGAACAGGACACTCTACCCTACACTCCTTCCCTCTGGAGACATCTCTGTGCAGCTGATACTGATTTCATTGCCAAAATTCTCTGAATATTTCAATGTGTGGTCAATCAGACATTGATTGATCAGGCATTGATCGGAGCTCTGTTTGTACAATAAAAGAGAAATTACATCGGAAAGGATGAGGTGATAGAGGGTTAAGTGCAGGTTGCAGTTGCTTTGTATTCAATAGTTAACTTGGTTATGCTGAGCCTCATGTAGGATATCCCTTTCCAGTATTTTGAAATATAGAAGGTCTTAATTATTTTTATCATCATAACCATAGGTAATTATTCCTCTTCACACAGGATTTTTACTAATATCTACCACAATATGAATTGGCAATTGATTCGTTTTTATTAGTCTGATTGATCCAGAATGGTGAATAATTGAATTAAATGATATTGCATTGATAATTATAATTAAAAAAAAAACATTTCCATAGCTTCCCTGCTCATTAAAACAAATGGTGCATTGCAAAATATATTATCATCAAGTTTGTGAGATTATGACTGTTCCTATTCTATTTAAATCAATTTTAATCTATTTCAAATTGACCAGTTTGCCGTTTGTTGAATGGCACATTATCCCAAAGGGAATAGCTGGTGTAGAGGGTTAGGGAATCATCCATTTAACTCTAAGACATTTGCTTGATGTGTTAAAAGATATCCTCTCTCACATTGTACTTAAATGTGTTAAGTAAAATGAGTTTGGACAAGACTGATTTGTTCAAGAGCAGAAGAAATGCTGGATAAAGCACTGAACTTCCTATAATTTCACACAATTGGACAATGGGGGATATAGAGGGGATAGGGAACTATCTTGCAAATGTTGAATGCAATCCAGGATTTGGGACTTAAGGTTCCCTATCCATGAGCGTTACTCTGAATGTGGCCCTTACTGCTTCTAGTACAGAGAGAATTCATTCTCCTCGCTTCAGAAGATGAAAAGGGGGAGACGTGTAGTGTAGTGGTAATGTTACTGGACTAACGTCCAGAAGTCCATGCTAATGTTCTGGGTAGATGGGTTCAAATCCCACCATGACAACTGGAAAAATCTGGAATTGAAAGCTAATCTCAATAACGGTGCCATGAAACTATCACTGATTGAGGAAAAAACCCATCTGGTTCACTAATGCCCTTTAGAGAAGGAAATCAGCTATCCTTACCTGGTCTGGCCTACATGTAACTCCAGATCCACAGCAATGTGGCTGACTGTTAACTGCCCTCTGAAAAGCCTAGCAAGACACTCAGTTCAAGGGCAATTAGGAATGTGCAACAAATAATGGTCTTGCCAGCGACGCCTACATTTGATGAAAGAATACATTTTTAAAACCGTCTTAAAATGGTATCAGTGCATGAGATGTGCTGTAGCTTTGTACAGAGAGATGTGTCTAAGGTAACAGGTCAGGTGGACTGTATTGCTGGAGGCTTTGTGACATAATCTCCTGGTTAATCAGGCTGGTCAGGTTTGCAGAAAAGTGTCAAATGGAGTTCAACCAGAGGAGTGTGGAGAGGTGCATTTGAGGAGGTCAAACAAAGCAAAGGATTATACAATAAATGGGAGGGAACTGAGGGGTGTAGAGGAAGCAAGAGAGCTTAGTTAAGAAGGCATATAGAATCTTTTCATTTATTAGCCAAGGCTTGGAATATAAGAGCAGGGAGGTTTGTTGGGATTATATAAAACATTAGTTATGCCACAGCTATGTGTGGTTCTGGTCACCTCATTACAAAGAAAAGTACAGCACAGGAACAGGCCCTTCGGCCCTCCGAGCCTGCGCCGATCATATTGCCCGTCAACTAAAACATTTTGCACTTCCGGGGTCCGTATCCCTCTATTCCCATCCTATTCATGTATTTGTCAAGCTGCCTCTTAAACACCACTATCGTACCTGCTTCCACCACCTCCTCTGGCAGCAAATTCCAGACACTCACTACCCTCTGCATAAAAAACTTGCCCTGCACATCTCCTCTACAGTTTTCTCCTCTCATCTTAAATCTATGTCCCCTAGTAATCGACTCTTCCACCCTGGGAAAAAGCTTCTGACTATCTACTTTGTCCATGCCACTCATAATTTTGTAAACTTCTATCAAGTCGCCCCTCAATCTCCGTCACTCAAGTGAGGACAATCCGAGTTTCAACAACCTCTCCTCATAGCTAATAACCTCCAGACCAGGCAGCATCCTGGTAAACCTCCTCTGCACCCTCTCCAATGCCTCCATATCCTTCTGGTAATGTGGCAACCAGAATTGCACGCAATATTCCAAGTGTGGCCTAACCAAGGTTCTATACAGCTGCAGCATGACTTCCCAGCTTTTATACTCACTACCCCTGCCAATGAAGGCAAGCATGCCATATGCCTTCCTGACTACCTTATCCACCTGCAATGCCACTTTCAGTGACCTGTGGACCTGTACACCCAGATCCCTCTGCCCATCGATGCACTTAAGGGTTCTGCCATTTACTGTATAATTCCTGCCTGTATTAGACCTTCCAAAATGCATTACCTCGCATTTGTCCAGATTACACTTCATCTGCCATTTCTCCGCCCAAGAGTCCAACCAATCTATATCCCGTTGTATCCTTTGACAATCCTCTTCACTATCTGCAACTCCTCCAATCTTAGTGTCGTCTGCAAACTTACTAATTAGCCCAGTTACATTTTCCTCCAAATTATTTATGTATACTACAAACAGCAAATGTCCCAGCACTGATCCCTGCGGAACACCACTAGTCACAGCTCTTCATTCAGCAAAGCACCCTTCCACTGCTACCCTCTGTCTTCTATGACCAAGCTAATTCTGTATCCATCTTGCCAGCTCACCTCTGATCCTGTGCGACTTTACCTTCTGTACTAGTCTGCCATGAGGGACCTTGTCAAAGGCCTTACTGAAACCCATGTAGATAACATCCACTGCCCTTCCATCATCGATCATCTTTGTCACTTCCTCGAAAAACTGGATCAAGTTAGTGAGACATGACCTCCCCTTCACAAAACCATGCTGCCTCTCACTAATATGCCCATTTGCTTCCAAATGGTAGTAAATCCTGTCACAAAGAATCTTCTCCAATAATTTCCCTACCACTGACGTAAGGTTCACCGGCCTGTAATTTCCTGGATTATCCCTGCTACCCTTCTTAAACAATGGAACAACATTGGCCATTCTCCAGTCCTCTGGGACCTCACCTGTAGCCAGTGAGGATACAAATATTTCTGTCAAGGCCCCAGCAATCTCCTCCCTTGCCTCCCTCAGTACTCTGGGGTAGATCTCATCTGGCCCTGGAGACTTATCCACCTTAATATTCTTCAAGATGCCTAACACCTCTTTTTTAATCTCAACATGATCTAGGCTATCTACACACTCTTCCCTAGACAAATCGACCGCTAAGTCTTTCTCTTTGGTGAATACTGATGAGAAGTATTCATTTAGTATCTCTCACATTTCTTCTGGCTCCACACACAGATTCCCCCCTCTGTCCCTGAGTGGACCCACCCTTTCCCTGGCTACCCTCTTGCTTTTTACATATGTATAAAAGGCCTTGGGATTTTCCTTAATCCTGGTTGCCAGTGACTTTTCATGACCCCTTTTAGCCCTCCTGATCCCTTGCTTAAGTTTCTTGCTACTTTCTTTGTGTTCTCCTCAGGCTTCATCTGTTCCCAGCCTTCTAACCCTTACGAATGCTTCCCTTTTCTTTTTGACTAATCTCACAATATCCTTCATTATCTAAGGTTCCTGAAACTTACCATGCTTATCCTTCATCCTAGCAGGAACATGCCAGTCCTGAATTCTTATCAGCTGACGTTTGAAAGCCCTCCACATGTCAGTTGTTGATTTGCCCTCAAACATCTGCCTCCAATCTAGATTCCTCAGTTCCTGCCTAATATTGTTATAATTAGCCTTCCCCCAATTAAGCACCTTAACCCGAGGATTCCTGTTATCCTTATCCACCAGTACCTTGAAACTTACTGAATTATGGTCACTTTTCCCGAAATGCTCTCCTACTGAAACTTCGACCACCTGGCCGGGTTCATTCCCTAATACCAGATCCAGTATTGCCCCTTCCCTAGTTGGGCTATCTACATATTGTCTCAGGAAGCCCTCCTGGATGCACCTTACAAATTCTGCACCATCCAAACCCCTAGCACTAAGTGATTCCCAGTCAACATAGGGAAAGTTAAAATCACTCACCACAACAACCCTATTGCTTTTACATCTTTCCAAAATCTTCCTACATAACTGTTCCTCAATCTCCTGCCGACAGTTGGGAGGCCTACAGTAAACCCCCAACATTGTGACTGCACCCTTCCTATTCCGGAGCTCTACCCATATTGCCTCGCTGCATGAGCCCACGGAGGTGTCCTCCTGTCGTACAGCTGTGATATTCCCCTTAACCAGCAGTGCAACTCCCCCACCTCTTCTACATCTCTCTTTATCCTGCCTGAAACATCTAAATCCTGGAATGTTTATCTGCCAATCCTGTCCATCCTTCAACCAAGTCTCTGTAATAGCAATAACATCATAGTCCCAAGTACTAATCCAAGCTCTAAGCTGTCTTGCCTGTTATACTTCTCGCATTGAAACAAATTCATTTCAGACCCCCAGTCCCACTGTGTTCAGTAATTTCCCCCTGCCTGCCCTTCCTCTTAGTCCTACTGGTCATATTCACTGGTTCCCAGTCATTTGTTTCACCTGCTGACCTACTGCTCTGGTTCCCACCCCCCCTGCCGTACTAGTTTAAACCCTCCCGAGTGACACTAGCAAGCCTCGCAGCCCGGATATTAGTGCTCCTTCAGTTTAGATGCAACCCGTCCTTCTTGTACAGGTCCCACCTGCCCTGGAAGAGATCCCACTGATCCAGATATCGGAAACCCTCCCTCCTACACCATCTGTTCAGCCACGAGTTCAGCTGCACTGTCTTCCTATTTCTAGCCTCACTGGCACGTGGCACAGGGAGTAATCCTGAGATTACAACCCTAGAGGTCCTGTTTTTTAACTTTCTGCCTAACTCCCTGAACTCCCGCTGCAGGACCTCGTCACTCTTCCTGCCTACATCATTAGTATCAATGTGTACCACGGCCTCTGGCTGTTCTCCCTCCCCTTCAGAATGTCCCGTACCCGATCAGAGACGTCCTGGACCCTGGCACCAGGTAGGCAACATACCATCCTGGTGTCTCTTTCACGACCACAGGAGCGCCTATCTGAGCCCCTGACTATAGAGTCCCCTGTGACAATTGCTCTTCTGTGCTTTGACCCCCCCCCCCCCCGCCCCCGCTGAACAACAGAGACAGCCGTGGTGCCACTACTCTGACTACTGCTGTTGTTTTCCCCTGATAGGCCATCCCCCCAACAGTATCCAAAATGGTATACCTGTTAGAGAGGGGGACAGCCACAGGGGATTTCTGCACTGACTGCCTGCCCCTTCTAGCAGTCACCCATTTATCTGTCTGTACCTTGGGTGTGCCCATGTCTATAAAACTCCTGTCAATGACGATTTCCGCCACCTGAATGCTCCTAAGTGCATCCAACTTCTGCTCCAACTGATCCATGCGGGTCTGTGTGGAGCTGCAATTGGGTACACTTCCTGTAGATGTAGTTGTCTGGGACACTTGAAGCATCACAGATTTCCCACATCCCACAGGTGAAGCACTTCACCCCAGCAACGGTCATTCCTAGAACTATTTAATAAATCAATTTACATCTAATAACTGCTTATCGACTCCTTATTAACTACACATTCCCTGGGGCTAGATTTCTACTATAAATGCTAAATTCTAAGAACAGTAATCTGCTGATTCCAGTCTAGATACCCTCTACTTATTAATTAAGTGATTAATTTATTTGGTTTAATTAGTTTAATAATGTTTTAGTTTCAAATTCAGTGTAGATTCTCTACCAGCCAATTAGGTCACAGATTTACCGTGACAACACTTTTAATTATTCTTTTTAAGACTCGAGGTCCGCGAATCCACCTCTCTGAAACTCTGCCCTCCGACTCTGCTCCCTGGAACTAGGCCACGAATCCCCGAGGTAAGGTTTTTATACTCACCGCTCTGGAACTCCGCCCTCCGACTCTGCTCCCTGGAACTAGGCCGCGAATCCCCGAGGTAAGGTTTTTATACTCACCGCTCTGGAACTCCGCCCTCGGACTCTGCTCCCTGGAACTAGAAAGGATGTAATTGCATTCGAGAGGCACAGAGCAGATTTACAAGGATGTTGCCAGGACTGGAAAATTGTAGCTATGAGGGAAGATTGGATAGGCTGGGATTGTTTTCCTTGGAACAGAGAGGGCTGAGTGGAGATACGATTGAGGTATACAAAATTTTGAGGGTCCTAGATGGACTGGATAGGAAGAGCTGTCATGAAGCTATTAATGTATATAATATTGGAAAATATTTTTCTTTTAAAATAGAGGTTTAGTCTATGGGTGTGTCTTAATTGGATTAAAGCCAGCTAGTCTGTGTGCTTTAATATGTACTTGTTTTGAGATGTAAACAGAGAAGTAGAGTATATTTGTATTTTTTGAATAGAGCACTCAAGAAGTGGGGTGAAAACTGATGCTTATCTAGCAGACACCAAGCAATATGTTTATATTAATAATAAAATTGGTACTTTGAAAGGGGTTTTATTGTTGGAGAGGTTTAGTTCAGAGGTTAGTGATACAATGAGAATTTACATCCAGTGGGGGTGGTAGGTATAACTTCAATTTTGTGTGTGCAGAGCAGAGACAATGTGAGATCAAAAGGCAGCTGTAAGCCTCCAACTGTCTCCACAGGAACCAAAGTGAAAAGAACCTCATTTTGAATGCATAAGGTGAAAATCCTTTGCCTGGTGTCTGGTTAGTTCTATGGGTTGCTGTTGCCTTAATGCAGATTAGTTTGGGAATTTGTTAAAAGTTATGATAGTAGTACTTCGTAGCCATGTGTTTATATATTTTAACCTGTGTAAATTAATAAAATGTTTTATCTAGTTTAATGTAAAACTGGTGGTCTGATTCCCGAATTTAGAGTCACATCTCAAACATAACACTTAAAATTATAGGTTATGTCAGTTGTTTAAAGTTTCCCTCTGGGATTTTTAAATAACTCAGCTTTACCAACTGCATCGGTCAAAACATTTAGTGTCTCTGGCTGGGATAAATTATATTTCTAATGCCTTGATTGGTTAGGAATTGGTGAATCTTATAGGTTACGAGTATGAGAGGCACTTTGAATTCAGGAGTCGGTGAGGTAGTTTAATGGTGAAACTGCAAGATGGCTTTGGCTTGTCTGGGAGTAGAAGAGATAACTCTGATTGTATTGGAGAAAAAACCCAAAAGTAAGTTAACGGAGTTGGCAGATAAGTTAAAATTGGGGTTACCTGCGGGGGCTAGGAAATCAGATATAGTTAAAAGTATAGTGCAACATCTACAGTTGGAAGAGAAACCTGACACTAATGAATCACAGCTGGAAGTAGTGAGACTTCAGTTGCAAATGAGGAAGCTTGAATTAGAAGCAAAGGGAATTAGAAATTGTGAAAATAGAGGAGAAGGAAAGAGAGGGAGAGAGAATTCCAACTGAAAATGTAGGCAGTTAGAAAAGAGATGCCAGTGGGTGAGGAAGGATTTATCTCAAAAGTAGAACCCAGTGGGGATATGTTTAAATGTGTACAAGCTCTTCCAAAGTTTGAGGTAAAAGATATTGAAACACTCTTTATTTCATTTGAGAAGCTAGCTAAATGAAATGGCCACAGGAAAACTGGACGTCATTATTACAGTCTAAGTTGTTAGGCAGGGCACATGAGGTATATGTTTTGCTTTCAGAAGAAATATTGTGAATTTTGATGTGGCGAGAGAAGCTATTTTTAATGCATATGAGTTGGTTCCTGAAACTTACAGGTAGGAATTTATGAATATGAGAAAACAGCCAGGGCAAACTTATATTGAGTTTGAAAGAGTAAAACAAAGTAATTTTGACTGGTGGATACGGGCATTAAAAATAGAGACAACCTATGTAGCTCTTAGGGAAGTCATTCTTTTGGAACAATTCAAAGATTCAATCCCTTCGGTAGTGAGAACTCATGTGGAGGAACAGAGAGTTGATTCTGTAAGACAAGCAGCAGAGATAGCTGATGATTATGAGTTAGTTCATAGAGCTAAACCCTTTTTCCTGCACATTTTCAAATTGGAAAAGGATTAAAAGTGGGGAGGTGAAAGGAAGGTAGGTAGTCAGGGAAGAGAAGGAGTAGCTGGAAGTTCCCAGCAAGTTTTTTTCTCAGAATAAAAAGGAAGGTGCTGAAGTTGAAGTGACATTCAAAAATTGAGGCATTTGCATTGTAATAAAGTAGGGCACACAAAGTCAGCGTATTGGAGATTGAAGGAAAAATCTGTTGGAATTGTAGGGGTACAGAAAAGCTCTTGAAGTAAAAGTACTGTGGATTCTGAGGTTCAGGCACAGGAGAAACCAGTAGTTTGTGTACAAGTGAAATAGGGACAATCAGTGAAAGGTAAAGAAGTGGGGTGTGTTCACAGTTTACTCAAGATAATTCTGGGGAGCAGGTTGCAGAAATGTTTAACGACTTTGTATGTGGAGGGAAACTCTTTCCACGTGTACAGGGCAGAGTAGGTAAAGATGTTAAAAGTTTAAGAGAAACAGGGGCTAGTCAATCCTTAATGTTGTGGGATAGTGATATTTGTTTTCAGAGGGAATGTTGCAAAAGAAGGTAATAATAGGTGGAGTTCATGGAGATGCTAAATCTATTCCATTGTGGAAGGTAAATTTAAAGAGCAAATGGAAGACTGGTGAAGTTATAGTTGGAGTGGTGGGAAAATTGCCAATTGCAGGGGTTCAGTTTATTCTGGGTAATGAAAAAGCTGGAAAGCAAATGTGGGTGATGTCCATGGTAGTTGATCAGCCTGTAGAAGTGTTTTCAACAGAAGTGCTACAAAAGGAACATCATGGATTGTTTCGTGATTGTGTTATAACGAGATCAAAGGCCCAAAGGGAAAAACAAAATAAACACGATGAGCAGGTAGTTCAAAGGCAAGAAGAAGGTGTTGAAATCCAATTAGCTGGCCCTGTATTTAATAACATTGTTCAGGAGGAAGGAATGTAGGACAGTTCAGTTGAAGTGTTTAACTCAAAGAGGTTAGTGGCGTTATAGAAAAATGATTTGCAATTAAAGCAGTTATATCAGAGAGCTTATTCAGAAACCGAAGCAAAATGTATTCCAGTATGTTATTATCTTCAAGAAGATATTTTAATGAGAAAGTGGAGGTCGGATTATGTCTCAGCAAATGAAAGCTGGAGGGAGGTGCATCAAATTGTTATCCCATTAGGGTATAGAAATGAGATTGAGGATTGCTCGTGAAATTCCAATGGGGGGACACAGGAAAAGATACAGAGGGCTTGTTTGGCCAGGATTGCACAGGGATGTAGTCAAATTCTGTAGAACTTGTCATATATGTCAAGTAACAGGAAAACCACAAGCAGTGATTAAGCCGGCACCTTTAATCCCAATATCAGCATTTGAAGAACCTTTTACCAGAGTCATGACTGATTGTGTAGGATCCCTCCCTAAGAATAAAAGTGGAAATCAGAATTATTGACAATAATGGATGTGTTGACCAGGTTTCCTGAAGTGACTCCTTTAAGACATATTACAACTAAGAAGATTGTGGAGGAGGTAATTAAATTTTTCACAAGATATGGTTTACCTAAGGAAATACAGTCAGATCAGGGGTCAAATTTCATGTCGCAGCTGTTTAAGGAAGTAATGAACAGTTTGGGGATAAAACAGTTTAAGTCAACAGCTTATCATTTGGAGTCACAAGAAGCTTTGGAAAGATGACATCAACTTTAAAAACTATGATAAGAGCGTACTGTCAGGATTATCCACAGGATTGGGATATGAGAATTCCATTTTTGTTATTTGCTATTCGACACACTCCTAATGCATCAACTGGCTTTAGCCCTTTTGAACTAGTTTATGGTCATGAGGTAAGGGGACCACTGAAATTGATTCATGAGAAATTGGTGGGTCAAAATTCAGAAACCACTCTCCTGGATTACACCTCAAATTTCAGGGAAGGATTGAACAGAGCATGTGAGCTGGCTGGGGAACATTTAAAGATCTCACAGCAAGTGATGAAAGTGAAAGCAGATAAGAAGGCTAAAATTCACAGTTTTGTTTCCGGAGAGAAAGTATTAGTTTTGTTACCAGTACTAGGTGGTTTCTTAAATGCAAGAGTTAGTAGGCCTTGCAGGATTGAAAAGAAATTGAGTGAAGTAAATTATTTAATAAATACTCCAGATAGAAGAAAGAACCAGAGGATGTGTCATGTAAATATGCTGAAAACGTACTTTGACAGGAAAAACGAACAAGAGGT
The DNA here is from genome assembly GCF_017639515.1 of Carcharodon carcharias. Lineage (NCBI taxonomy): Eukaryota > Metazoa > Chordata > Chondrichthyes > Lamniformes > Lamnidae > Carcharodon > Carcharodon carcharias. The sequence goes on from NC_054500.1 coordinate 25,689,905, forward strand.
GTTAGTGATGGTGGATGATGAGAATGGGGTAGAAGTGTAGGACTCTGAAATTGGTTTTCCTCTAATCAAATTGGATAATGAGGGGTACTTGAAAATTTAATGAAATATTGAGTTACCTTCCAAGCAAGTGTCAAAGTGATTTGGAAAAGCTATTACAGTCACACGAACCTATTTGTGGAAATAAGTTGGGAAAGACACATTTAGTTTTACATGATGTATGTATAGGAATATCATCTTCAATAAGGCAACAACCTTATAGATTAAATCTGGAAAAGATATCACAAGTACAGAAAGAAATTGATTTTATGCTTCAAAATTATAACATTGAATCTAGTTGCAGTAACTAGAGTTTGCCTATTGTACTGGTACCGAAACCGAATGGAACACACAGACTGTGTGTGGACTATCAAAAGATGAATGCGGTGACAATAGCGGATTCATATCCCATACCACGGTTGGAAGATTGCATTGAGAAAGAGGGACAATCGAAATTTACCTCAAAGATTGACTTGCTAAAAGGATATTGGCAGGTACCATTGTCAGAGAGAGCAAAGGAGATATCAACTCATGCCATTTGGTATGAAGAATACACCTTGCAATATTTCAAAGACTGGCAAACAAAGTAACTGCAGGTCTAAGCAAATGTGCTGTTTATATCGATGATCTAATTGTTTTCAGTAAGATGTGGGAGGAGCATTCTGGAAGAACTATTTACTCGACTACAGGAAGCCAATTTGGTGATGAGCTTGGCTAAAAGTGAATTTGCAAAAGCACAAGTTACATATCTAGGCCACACCATTGGACATGGTAAGGTGGCTCTGAGAGATGTGAAAGTCAAGGTTATTGTGGATCTCCGTCCCAATGCCTATAACAAAGCGAGAAGTTTTCAGATTTCTGGGCATGAGTGGGTTTTACCAGAAATTTGTACCAAATTTTAGCCGAGTAGTTGCTCCACTGACTGAACTATTAAAAAAGAACAAAAAGTTTCAATGGACACTGGAGTGTCAGGAGACATTCGATAATTTGAAAACTGTATTAACTACGACACCAGTGTTAGCAGTACGCAATTATGCCAAGCAATTCAAGTTGGCTGTTGATGCAAGCGATATAGGCATTGGGGCTGTACTGTGACAAGAGAATGACACTGGAATTGAAAAACCGATAGGGTATTTTTCACAGGAACTGAATGTACAACTGGGAAAATGTTCAACGATCAAAAAAAAAGACTTTGAGTTTGGTGTTAGCATTGCAGCATTTTGAAATTTATGATGCAAACAATTCACCAGAACCAATTGTTGAGACAGACCATAATCCTTTGAAGTTTTTGGACAAATTTCCTGACAAAAGTGCAAGGATTTTCAGCTGGAGCTTATTGTTACAACCATTTAATCTGTTTTATACATATTGCTGGAAGAGAAAATCTGTTCGCAGATGCATTATCAAGAGTTTGATGCTTAAAGGAAAATGGGACGTTTAAAAAAAACCTGGACACTTAAGTGGAGTGATCTCTGTTGATACCAAGGACTTGTGAATATATATTGTTATGTTAATGCATGCATCTGGTAATAGTGTAAGAAGTATAGGAGATAGTGTGAGATGGATTATTAAAATGAATCTGTCTTTTAGAATTATGATGACTCATTTTTCAATAAGGAGGGAGATGTTATGAAGCTATTAATGTATATAATATTATTGGAAAATATTTTTATTTTAAAATTGAGGTTTAGTCCATCTAATTGGATTAAAGCCAGTTAGTCTGGATGCTTTGATATGCACTAGTTTTGAGATGTAAGAGGTAGAATGCGTTTGCATTTTTTGAATAGAGCATTCAAGAAGCGGAGTGAAAACTAATGCCTATCTAGCAGACACCAAGCAATATGTTTATATTGCTAATGAAATTGGTATTTTGTAAGGAGTTTTATTGTTAGAGAGGTATAATTCAGAGGTTGGTGATACAATGACAATTTACATTCAATGGAGGTGGTAGGTATAACTTCAGTTTTGTGAGTGCAAGGTAGAGGCAATGTGAGATCAAAAGGCAGCTGCCAGCCTCCACTGTCTCCACAGGAACCAAAGTGAAAAGAACCTCATTTTGAATTCATAAGGTGAAAATGCTTTGCCTGGTGTCTGGTTAAGCCTATGGGTTGCTGTTGCCTTAATGGAGATTAGTTTGGGAATTTATTAAAAGTTGTAATAGTAATAATTTGTAGCCATGTGTATATATTTTTTAACCTGTTTAAATTAATAAAATGTTTTATTTAGCTTTAGCTCGAGAACTGGTGGTCTGCTCCTGAATTTAGAGTCAGTTTAAAGTTTTTGGGATTTTTAAATAACTTAGTTTAACCAACTGCATCGGTCATAGCAAAGGCCTATTTACCTTAGCAGAGAGGTCAGTGACTAGGGGACATAGATTTAAAGTGATTGGCAGAAAGAAGGGAGATGAGGAAACATTTTTTCACCCAGTGGGTGTGGGGGTCTAGAATGCACTGCCTGAAAGGGGAATAGAGGCAGAAACTCTCATCCCATTTAAAAGTTGTCTGGATATGCACCTCATGTGCCGGAATTTGCAGGGCTACGGACTAAATGCTGGAAAGTGAAATTAAACTGGGTGGCTCATTTTTTGTGTGGCGCAAACATGATGGGCCAAGTGCTGTAAACTTTCTATGATTCTATCAATCTATTTCCCACCTCCATGTATTTGATAACTAATTAGAAAAAGTGCTCAAAGAAGAAAAAGAAATAAAATGCACATTGTTTTTCAATGCTGACTGATTTTTCAGTGTCTGGGAAGGACTGGAGTCTCCTCAATGCCAAGGTGATGTCAAGTTAATCCCACCAAGAGACCATGCATTTCCCTTTGCATAACAGGGAGAGAGAGAGAGCACCATTGAGATCGGAAAAGGTAAGAGAGAATTGTTGGAGAAAGGGTAAACTGAAGGAGGAGAGGAAGAGGTCCAGAGAAAGGATGAGTAAGAGTTTGAGATGATGTGATGATCCTTAGTTTTGAAATGGTGAAGGTGCAGAAAGAACAAAAGGAATCACGCTGGATAACATAGATTAAGATCAGGGAGATATTCCGGAGTTTTACTGGATTTTAGTGGATAAGGAGGAGTTTTTCCATTGGAACTGATGAATCCCATGATGGGGTGGTGTTGAATGACAGGGACTGGGAAAAGAGGCACAGTGAAGTAGGCAGAGAGATTGTAGGGTAATTCTGAAATGGATCAGCAAGGGTGTGGAGGGGCGAAATCAGCCATCGATAAAATTTGTCAGCCTCAACTCTCCTAGTTTAAGTGCACCTGGATGTGATAGAGTCAACAGCCTTTCTCCAATTCAAGCTGCTTTCTTGTATTTCTGTTCTTTTGTTTTCACAAAGTTAACTCATAGATTTGTCAGCTAAGCATTTTGTTCCCATTTTGTACTCACCTCCCACTCACCTCCATCTCTCTAGAGCTGCTCTGTCAATTGTGTTGTTCTTATCTTTGTTGAAACAACAAGATTATCAAGCAAGATTGCAAGGATTATTAGTCATTTCCTTCTCCTGTTATGACTTTCTATGTTGCTCCCACGTCATAATTTCTGTTCCTTCAATGTCTTTGCTAATTATAATGTGAAATCAAAATCCTGTCTGCAGATTAGTCTGACAGTTGAGGTGGACGCTGCTTTAATTTATTTCCTAAATGCACACCCAGGCAGCAGACTCAGAGCTCTTACTAATACTCCAATAAACTCTCATCGAACCCATGAATAAGACTTTGTTTAGTGGCTGGAAAATAATGCAGCTGCAAAACGTATTCTAACTGGGAAAAGGCTGTCGTAAAAGGCCATAGCCTCAGCATTGTCACAGCTGGAGAGTTTTACTGCAATTCGCTAATGGCCTCTCATTTTACCTTATTGTGCTTGATAAATGGAGTGAATGAACAACTCATCAAGTGCCTCAGTGTGAAACCAAGCCGCTTTATAAAGGGTAACAATTATATCTGGAAATTTCAAAGCAGCAATTTTGAAGAATGAAGAAACGAGAAGGTTGCTTTGCTGTTACCTCTACAATTTAGCAAAATTAGTATTTGCTGAGAATCTGACATCCAATTAGTTTCTGGGGATCTTTTTTTGTTCTTTGAAGTACGGATGTTTAATGCAAGGTAAGTGGAACATGCGTTTCATACACCCAGGTCCTGTGTTGACATTGTTGGTGCTTGTACTTAACATTGCCAGAGGCAGCAGCTCATTAACTTATAAAAACAGAAAATGCTGGAAATTCTCAGCAGGTCTAGCAGCAACAGTGGGAAACTAAGAATTGTTTTAGGTTGATGACCTTCCAGCAAGTTACTATCTCCAGTGGGAATAGGACGGGAGATGTTTTTCTAAGTTTTTACTTTCATTATTTGTATTCTTTTACCCCATATTGTCATTTCAAAACCTGTGGTTCATTCTCAGGCACCGTGTGGTTACCTACAGGAGGAGACCCCCTTCACCAACAACATGGCTCAGATCTGGTTTCAGATCCTCCTATAAAACCTAAGTGACAGTTTTCCATCTCTCACATTAGCCATCTGAGGATCTGTCTGAATTAGATTCAGCACGAAATTATAAGCAGGTTTATGCTGTACATCTGTGTCCACCAGGAACGGATAGAAACTTAGAAAATAGAAGCAGGAGTAGGTCATTCAGCCCTTTGAGCCTGCTCCACCATTCAATATGATCGTGGCTGATCCCCTATCTCAATGCCATACTCCCACTCTCCCCCCATACCCCTCAACACTAGTCCATCTATCTGTTTCCTTCTTAAATATATTCAGTATCTTGGCCTCCACAGCCTCTGTGGTAGAGAATTCCGCTGGTTCACCACCCTCTAAGTGAAGAAGCTTCTCCTCATCTCAGTCCTAAATGGCCTACCCTGTATCCTGAGACTGTGACCCCTTGTTCTGGACCCCCAGCCAGAGGAAACACCATCCATGCATCCAGTCTGTCCAACCCTGTCAGAATGTTATACATTTCAATGATACCTGACACTTTTCAAACTCATGTCATGATCTTGTAAACACAGAAACCCTCGATCACAGTCAATGCTGGTTACTGAAGCACTTTAAATGGCTGTAGTGCAAAGATGCTATGCTATAGATCAACATTACATCAGCTTTTCTTTCAAGGTAGGAAGAGACCCAATTACAGTGAGACAGTGAAAGGGATAGAGAGAGAGAGAGACAAAGACAGAGATAAAGATAAGCAAAGACAGACAGTTGAGAGACACAAGATAGAGTGAGATAGGAAGAGAGAAAGAAAGTGAGGCAATGAATGAAACAAAAAGAGACAGCGAATGAGACAGACAGAGTGATAGAGAAATTTGGGCAGAATCTTCTGCTCTTGTTGGTGTTGAGTTTGTAGGCAGGAAGATTAGGCAATTAGGCGGGATGATGATGTAATGGAACCCCAGGACCCTCCCACCTATGCCAGAATTAAGTTATGAGCAGGAAGGCCATGGTCGATCTTCCCACCATTGACTGAGGCCCTTACATGACCAATTATTGATCACTTAAGGGCCTCATCCCACTGTCAATGGTATTAACCCAGCGGCACACGTGCGCGACAGCTCAAAGGAACTCAGTGCCTCATCGAGGGACTGGACATCGGGAAGAGCCAGCCTGCTGATGGTCAACCCTCCTGCCCTTGCAGCTGACCCCCTGCACCCCTCTCCCTGCGACCCTCATCTTCGAACACCCTCAACACCCACATTACTGACTGGTAGCCTGGATCACTCTGTGACCTTAGACTCCAGTGCCTGTCCTTCCGGCAGCAGCCACAGCCTCCTCAGTGGCCAGCAGCTCTCAATAGGTGAGACTTAGGCCCCGGGGTATTGATTCCAGGGGAAGGCTAGCTGCTGGTCTCGCAACCACCTGATAGCTTGTGGTTCGGTGGGCCTTCCTGAAAAGAGGAAAAAAAGCCGGCAGGTAAGATCCCCAATGCTGCAGCAAGATTCTACCTAAAGAGAGAGACATACAGAGGTACAACAAGAGAGAGACATACAGAGGTACAGCAAGAGAGAGAGACATACAGAGAGGGGGAGACACAGTCAAAGACACAAGGTCCAGAGAGAGGAAGAGAGAGAGAAATATAGAGACAGAAACAGACAGCGGGAGAGACAGAGAGAGATACAAAGACGCTTACACAACATATTCAACACTCTTTTAAGATGCACTTAACCTGGTGGTTATATTTTGCTATAATAGATTTGATGGGCTAATCCTTGGATCATTTTAAGTTATAATTAAACATTCACCTTCAAATCTGCAGAAAGCTGCAACTTAATCAGCAACAAAAACAAAAATACCTGGAAAAACTCAGCAAGTCTGGCAGCATCTGTGGAAGGGATACAGTTAACGTTTTGAGTCCTCATGACTCTTCAACAGAACTCTCCAGTTCTGTTGAAGGGTCATGCGGACTTGAAACGTTAACTGTATCCCTTCCACAGATGCTGCCAGACCTGCTGAGTTTTTCCAGATATTTTTGTTTTTGATTTCCAGCATCCACAGTTTTTTGCTTTTAATTAGTAACCTCATTCCCAAATCTTTAAATGCAGCTTTCCCCTAATGTTAAAGGTGGAGTGAAAGGGCCAACTAACCACAAATTTGTTTGTCTGCAGTTTGTGTGGATGAATCTGCAGCAGATGTAAACCATGAGGAACATGTTATCACACAATGAATGGCTTGTTGAACATGCCTAGAGTCCCTATTAGTTATTACCATTGATTCACTATCACCATATTCAATCCTAAAACATGTTCTATAAAATGAATCCCCGGTCTAAATTAGGAACATCACAATTCTCACAAGCAATTAATTCCTTATTAAATGTTCAGGGGTTTACAATCCTGAATACGCTCCATCAATTCTGCTGCCAGTGATGTTGCAGCCCACCCCGCTTCCTGCTGGTACTTAATGGGCTCTTCTACCACTCATATGCAGAGCTAGACATTGGCCAAGGTTGTCAGACTCCAGGAGATTTACCCCATGTGGTGGTTCACTGAATGAAAGAACAGGGAGCACCTTCAAATTTATCGATTAAGTTAATTTACATGTAGATTACGATTTTTCACTTTCTTTCAGCACTGTGTGGAATTGAGGAATGTTAGAATGTTCTAAAGCCACACACACAGGTACTGATTGGGTACAATAAAAGATTCACAAGGATAATATCAGAACTGAGAGATTGTCACTGTCGGGAAAGACTGTATAGGCTTTTCTCCCAAAAAGAGAAGCCTGAGAGGTGACCTGATTGAGACCTTTAAAATGATGAAGAGTATATATGGAGAGGAGATTTACTCTTGTGGGAGAGACCAGAACTCGGGGCCATCAATATATTGTAGCGATCCTTGGCCAGACCCCAGGATGTGGGGGTGGACCTGTTAGGGACCAGTAATGTTTTGTTTAAGGTAAATTCAAGACACCTGCTTTTGGAATAAAGCCACAAGATTCCACGGCCAGGATTTTCCCGTCAGCGAGCAGGGGGCGGGGCCCACTGGCCGACAGGTAAAATGATGCGCGGTGATGTCGTGCGGAACTCCCGCTGTCACCCCGCCCCATTTAAATTTTCAGGTAGGTGGAGGTGCAGCAAAATCAGCTGTGCACCCGCTGTCCTGTCAGTGGCCAATTGAGGCCATTGACAGTCATTTAAGTAATTAATGGACCTGCCCGTCCAACCTTAAAGCCGGCGGGCAGGCCAGGAGCCCTGGTGGGCATTAAAAAAAGCATCAAACCTCATCCACGGGCGAAATGAGGTTTCATGTAGGTTTTAAAACATTTAATTAAAGTTTTTTTAGAAAGTTATGGACATGTCCCAACTCGTGACAGTGTCACATGAGAGGACATGTCAGGGAATTTTTTTTTTCTATTTCTAATACTTTCTTGCAGCACAGCCGATCTCCCTGAGGCAGCACTTTGCGGGCCTTAATTGGTCCACCCACGTAAAATGGCGGTGTGCCCCCAATCAGGGGCGCCGATCGGAAGCGCGCCTTTGCGCGCCCGCTCATCAACTTCTCCCCAACGGGGGGAGAATCCTGGACCATGGGTTTTGAACAAACAAAAACAAACTTTACTATACAAGTTCCCAAAGGTAAAACAATTTACAATTTGTATCTTATATTCTAACATCCAGTACGAGGTACATGTGAATTAACAGACAAACTCTGGCCTGACACACCAGACTAGAGTAAATTACAGATGCAACCAAGATTTTAATAAACTGTAATCCCATTAAGACAATGGAAAGGCTGTCATCCAGCTGACTATACATCTTTCATTCCACCCCAAATAGGATGAAAAGGAACAGACACTCAAATCCCTTGGGGAATGTGAAATACCCCACCTCCTGTTGACTTTTACACTATTACTCCTGAAAAGTTTCTGACATGAGACATTAGAAATGTAACTACCTGTTGTACAACACAATGGCTGGATAGTATGGTCCCCCCGAACTGAATGCAGATTTAAATGACTCACTGCCTAGCCAGGGGGAGACACGTCATGGCGAGGCTCATAAAATCCTGGCCAATGACTGCAGCAGGCATGGTAATCAAATTCCTCTGGAATACACAGCCAGCAAGGCTTTTTAAGAACTGTTTTACCAAGTCAGAGCAGAGATCGGAAGAATTATGCTGAAAGGCTGCAAGAGCCATGTCTCTTTATCTCTTTCTCTCTCTTTCTCTCTCTCGGAAGTACTATGCACAGATATTGCAGAGTAACTATTCCGGGAAGAGAAAATTACTGCAAACGAAGATCTTTTGGGTTTAAAACATGGATATCCGTTCCGTCCAGCTACACCCAGGAGAACAACTGATCAAAATGGCCGCCATGTGGAGCCATTGCATCAAGACCAGTCAAAGGACAGTTAACTGTATTTTTCTTTGATTGTTTATTTTCTTCACGAACTGTAAAAAATCTTTAAGTTTATCCTTGTATTCTACTACCTCTGCTAGAGTGTGTGGGGCCCAGGGAATGTGTGTGACAGAAAAATGAGGTTTACAGTTTACCTAGTTTTTCTTCAATTTGGGAAGTAGGATCAATAAACCTATCTTGTTCCTTGATTTAAAATCAGAAACCCTGTCTGATTAATTCTTTCTAATCTGAAAGCCTACATAGTAGGACTCCTGCAATATTGACAAAGTACATCCTCACTAAATTCACATCAAAACCCTGTTACAGCCAGACCTGGACTGGTAAATTAGGGAAGTCAGTTTTTACCCCTCCTCATGTGGTTGTAACAATGTTTGTATATGGTTGATTAGCAGTTTATAAAAATCAGCAAGACTCCAAGACAGATGGTTAAATCAGTTGTTTAATACTTGTTGCATCGTTGTTTTATCAATATTAGCTTAATATTTCCTCCATCATTTAATGTTTAAATTATACAACTCTTCACTGCTTGAAAAACCAAGAAAACCAGGAGGCCAAGCATGATTTTGTATAAAAGCTCATTGATTTTTGCCATGTTTCATGTCTGTATAAAATGGATCAAGAGGGGTCCCCTGATAAATCAGAGTTTATTCACTGATGTGTCGGGCAGCTTTGAGGTTTAATCCCTGCACTGTACTATTTTAACTGATTATATCTGGGATGGCACTAGGGGATATTTGGTGCTCCAGAGTTTGCAAGCATTAACTGAAATCAGCACAAAGCAGACATTTCCATTCCAATCTTCATGTGGATTACAAGACAGGAAACCAACAACTGGGATTTAGATGAGATGATAAAATCAGAAGAATAAGATCTCTCCATTGCTAAACCTCTAAATTTCTCAGTTAGATTATGGCCTGTAATTTTCTAGCATTTTTCTAAATGTTTGCATTCACTAAGGTTTGGGATATTCAAGTTGTGGCTTCCCACTTTCATATTAAGGTTCCAGGTGTCATCATAAAAAACTCCCATCGAAGGTACATCTTAGGTCAGATACAGAGTAAAGCTTCCTCTACATTGTCTCCATCAAATGCTCCCAGGACAGGTACAGCACGGGGTTAGATACAGAGTAAAGCTCCCTCTACACTGTCCCCATCGAACACTCCCAGGACAGGTACAGCACGGGGTTAGATACAGAGTAAAGCTCCCTCTACACTGTCCCCATCAAACACTCCCAGGACAGGTACAGCACGGGGTTAGATACAGAGTAAAGCTCCCTCTACACTGTCCCCATCAAACACTCCCAGGACAGGTACAGCACGGGGTTAGATACAGAGTAAAGCTCCCTCTACACTGTCCCCATCAAACACTCCCAGGGAAGCTATTGAAGCCAGTTAAAGAGTGATGCTTTCTCTATTTTGCCCCTTTTCCCTTGCTTTAGAGGATCACCTCATCCAGCCCAAATGTAACACTCCCATCTCCCTTCACCACTCATCGGGTCAGGTTGCTAATTTCGTGCTAGTTGATGTTCATTTGAACCTTTCTCTACTTTGGGAATTGCTTCCAAGTTATGGTTTTCTATTGATATTTATTTAAGAAGACAAGACTGATTAATTGGTGGATTTTATTCATGAAACATCACTTACAAAGAGCACCACTTTCAATCAAAGAATACCAGTGATCCCAAAGAATAGTCGGAAAAATCAGGCAGCAGATTGTTTTCCATAACTTGCTACAGTTTCATTTTATCTTTGTGTGCAATGTGGACAGTGTGTTCAATGTATAAATTTAATTCTTAACCTGCTGAACAAACTGAACTTCAATAACTTATTGCAATCATTTAACTCTGCCCTCTTATTATTTACCCACAATTGTCCTACCACACAAAACCACCAACCTGAATTCTCAAGAAGAATTAAATGACATACACAAAACTAGCTGGTCAAAAGTAAGTAAAATAAATTGATTTGATAAGAGTTGTTCAGAATGATGCGTAGATAGAGAGAAGTTTCTCATTGAAGGAAGGGTTGAGAACCGGAAGGCACAGATTGAAGGTGATTGGCAAAGAAGCAATGGAGACATGAGGAAAAATTTTACGCAGTGAGTGGTTAGGATCTGGAATGCACTGCCTAAGAGTGTAATGGAAGCAGGTTCATTCGAGGCATTAAAAAGAGAATTAGATAATTACCTGAAGAGAAAAAATTTGCAAGGCAATGGGAAAACGCGGAGGAGCAGGACTACGTGAGTTGATTTTGCAGTGAGCCACTGGGACTTGATGGGCCGAATGGCCTCTTTCTATGCTGTAATCATTCTATGATTCCAAAAGTGAGCACAGTGAGTTCTGGTCTGTGTAGAAGAATAAATAGTTAATACATAATTCATGAGAACTAACGGGAGAGAAAAATCACAAATGAACCACATTCTCAACCACAATAATCTCTTTTAATCTAACAGTCAGCTATTGCAAACTGGAAGGATTATTGGATCGACCGTCTGCCTCTGGTGCTACCCCTTCATCCTGGGCAAACATTGCTGCCTGAAGCAGGGCCACCAAAAGAAGATTGACTGCTCATTCATCTCAGTGCTGTTGGTGAGATCTTACTTGGCAAAAAAAGTTACATCGTTTGGCTACACGAGAAAAGATGCTGCACTTCATGGTAAATCATTCTATGTGAAAAGCTCTGAGGTACTTTTCAAGCAATGGGATAAGGTTCTATATATAAGTGAAAGTCTAAGCTTCATAAAATCGTAATCCTGGTGCCGAATTTTACACCGGCGGGATTTTAACAGTCCCGCCGAAGTCAATGGATTTTTGAACGGCATTTTGCCGCATTTTCCAGCCCCGCCCCTGATATCTAACCAGTTCCTTACGGCAATCTAATGCTTTCTTATTCTACATACCATTTAGAACAAACCCATTCCTTAAGATCTTTTCATTCCACATGTGTCACCTTCCACTGAAATTGAATGTGAGAATGTGGGTCGCCTCACGTGAATCCTGTGCTTCACCTCCTTAAGGCTGCCATAATTTGTCAATCCCAGCCCTGCATGTGATGATTCCTTGGATGGTAAAAACATTTTCATTTTCGATTACTGAGTTACCTAGCCAACAATGAATTCAGTGACGCTAAACTAATCTAAAATGAATTGGACGGAGTGAATAAACTGTGCAGCCTAGTGGGCTGAGCTGATTCCCCACGTTAAGTGCTTATGTTGTTGGAATCAAAAACAGAATTACCTGGAAAAACTCAGCAGGTCTGGCAGCATCGGCGGAGAAGAAAAGAGTTGACGTTTCGAGTCCTCATGACCCTTCGACAGAACTTGAGTGAGTCCAAGAAAGAGTTGAAATATAAGCTGGTTTGGGGGGGTGGGGGGGGGAGGGAGAGAGAAGTGGAGGGGGTTGGTGTGGTTGTAGGGACAAACAAGCAGTGATAGAAGCAGATCATCAAAAGATGTCACAAAAAGATGTTTGTGACATCTTTTGATGATCTGCTTCTATCACTGCTTGTTTGTCCCTACAACCACACCCTCCCTCCACTTCTCTCTCCCTCCCCCCCCCCCCCCCACACCTTAAACCAGCTTATATTTCAACTCTTTCTTGTACTCACTCAAGTTCTGTCGAAGGGTCATGAGGACTCGAAACGTCAACTCTTTTCTTCTCCGCCGATGCTGCCAGACCTGCTGAGTTTTTCCAGGTAATTCTGTTTTTGTTTTGGATTTCCAGCATCTGCAGTTTTTTTGTTTTTATTTATGCTGTTGGAATGTTTGTTTCAATTTGGTGAGACTCTGGGTAACCGCCCTTCTTCTCCTGAAATGGTGATAGTGGGTGGAGTTTAGTCGTCATATGTAACAACTACTCATCCTCGTCATGGAGCATTTCGTTACGCGTGGGTGTCCACCATGAGCTGTTTGACCACCATATGCATCACAGCTAAGCACAGCCCTGTCAGCGCAGCTTCTGTGGAGATACAGTCAAGCAGGGACAAAGTAATAGGAGAAGTTTTCAATTACCTTGTGGAACCGGGAACAGCTGGAGAATTTTCCCCTGGTCCCACACAAATAATGTGGCCCCGATGTCAAACCTGGCACAGAACAACACTCCTGCACCCTCTGTGTGGACAGACAGTCTGTGGGAGTGTCAATATATACAGGAGGTCCCTCGGACGGTGTCAGTATTTACAAGAGTACCCAGGTAGTGGGTCAGTATTTCACGGGGTCCTTGGGGAGTGTGTCAGTATTTACAGGGGGTCCCTGGGGAGTGTGTCAGTATTTACAGGGGGTCCCCTGGGAGTGTGTCAGTAGTTCATGGGATCCTTGGGGAGTGTGTTAATATTTACAGGAGAGTCCCTGGGGAGTGCGTCAGTATTTACAAGAGTACCCAGGTAGTGGGTCAGTATTTTCGGGGTCCATGGGGAGTGTGTCAGTATTTACAGGGGGTCCCCTGGGGAGTGTATTATTATTTCATGGGATCCTTGGGGAGTGTGTCAGTATTTACAAGGGAGTCCCTGGGGAGTGTGTCAGTATTTACAAGAGTACCCAGGTAGTGGATCAGTATTTCACGGGGTCCTTGGGGAGTGTGTCAGTATTTACAGGGGGTCCCCGGGGAGTGTGTCAGTATTTACAGGGGGTCCCCGGGGAGTGTGTCAGTATTTACAGGGGGTCCCCGGGGAGTGTGTCAGTATTTTCAGGGGGTTCCCGGGGAGAGTGTCCAAATTTACAGGGGGTCCCCGGGGAGTGTGTCAGTATTTACAGGGGGTCCCCGGGGAGTGTGTCAGTATTTACAGGGGGTTCCCGGGGAGAGTGTCCAAATTTACAGGGGGTCCCCGGGGAGTGTGTCAGTATCTACAGGGGATCCCCGGGGAGTGTGTCAGTATTTACAGGTGGTCCCAGGGGAGTGTGTCAGTTTTACAGGGGGATCCCGGGGGTGTGTCAGTATTGACAGGGGGATCCCGGGGAGTGTGTCAGTATTTATAAGGGGTCCCCGGAGAGTGTGTATTTACAGGGGGGTCCCCGGGGAGTGTGTCAGTATTTCCAGGGGGTCCCTGGGAGTGTGTCAGTATTTACAGGAGGGTCCCCGGGGAGTGTGTCAGTATTTACAGGGGGGTCCCCGGGGAGTGTGTCAGTATTTCACGGGGTCCTTGGGGAGTGTGTGTGTATTTACAGGGGTTCCCTGGGGTGTGTGTCAGTATTTACAGGGGCCCCCGGGAGTCTCCATATTTACAGGGGGTCCCTGGCGAGTGTGTGAATATTTACAAGCAGCCCCTGAGGATTTTGTCAATATTTGCAGGGGGTGCCTGGGAATGCCAGTATTTATAGGAGCGTTTCCAGGGGAGTGTGTCAGTATTTACGTGGGGTCCCCGGAGTGTGTGTCAGTATTTACAGGTGCATTTCCAGGGTGTGTGTGTCAGTATTTACAGGAGGTCCCCAGGCAGAGTTCTCCATATCCATAAGGAACTTCCTGAAAACATCACCTCATTTGTCGCACAAATTCCTGACCTACCACTGGGAGTTGTGAAGCTGTCAGGGTTGTCGTTTCCCTTTCAGGGTTACTAGTTGAGGCAGAAACTATGTCAACGTCCAAGATTAGCTTAGAGAAATGAATGAGGGATAAGGGCTTGGAGAAACAATGGAACAAGGCGGTTAAGTAACATTCGAACTATTTTGATCACTTGGAATATAAACAGGTTTGATTAGGCTGAATACCTGTTTCCGGGTTATAACTTCTACGAAACACAAATCAACAAAGCTAGGGCTATGGGGGCCAAGTGTGAGAAAGCTAACTACTGCTCAATCTGTGCTGAACTGATTCAACACAGATAGAAGAAGGGTGGCCTGAATAAGGTCATAGATAGAGTAGATAGAATGAAGCTATTTGGATTGGATGGAGAGTCTAGGACTAGGGCAGAATCTAAAAATTAGAGCCAGACCTTTCCAGAATGAAATGAGAAAAGACTTCTTCACACACAAAGCGTAGTAGAAGTTTGGAACTCTCTTCCACAAGTGGCAATTGATGCTAGATCAATTGGTAATCTTTTAATTGAGATTGATAGATTTTTATTATCCAAAGTTATTAAAGGAGTTTGGGTCAAAGAAGTTAGGTCACAGGTCAGCCATAATTTTATTTAATGGTGGAAAAGGCTCCAGAGGTTAAATGGCCTCTTCCTGTTACAACGTATGACTCAGTACTACATTGGGTTGCTCCTCAGCCACCTTGGGAAGCTTTTCTCTTGGAGGAATTCTTGAAATGTCCACTCATTCTTCAACAGATGCTTGATGGGGGAGGTGGGGAAAGCTCTCCATATCTAAAGGAAACTATCTAAAAACATAGTTTTGTCTGTCAGATCAGTAAAGTTGATTAATGTGGTACCACCACTGACATAAGATAGTTTAATACTGTCAGCTGCATTAGATGAAAAATGGTCCATATTCTCAGCTTTGCCTGTCATCTTGGCCTTATTGAGGGAAGCCAGTAAGAACATGCAAGCACACGGCTCCAATCAGACCTTTCTCTTTTGTACTACAAACACCAAAGGACACATTTTCTTTGGTTGCATACATTCAGGCTTTGGTGCTATCACACAGGGACAGGACAGCACAGAGAGGGAGAAGCAGCAAGGGGAAGATTTCCAGCCAAGCAACTCTGTCACCATCCAGCTGATAGTTCCTATTTTCTCCACTTTATCTCACTTAGAATGAAATGACATCTTGTATGATTTATCAGCCTTGGCCTTTGCCATCAGTCCTTTGACTTCTGAAAAGATGTACAGTCAGATAATAGCCGTTGGAGATTCCATTTAGGAATTCTCAATTCACTTTGGCCTTGTTACTTGGTAATATAAATACAGAAGCAGAGGTGGAGTTGTGATTTTTGTGATGCATTTCCCACACTGATTTCATTTATTATTTAATTCCAACCTCTCGATTTCTGTCACTTTTTATTCCAGACAGATAGTAAACATGAGTGAAATAGGATCTCCTCAGCAGGGGCTCATCACAAGAGTTTTAATAATGCAATGACTTCTCTATTAAGACAGAAATAGGGTGCTTCTGATGATTAAAAATTCTGTACCTTTAGGATGTGCCTTTGATTTGCAGTTGAAGCAGGTGTGAGGCACTCATATTCTGGGTTTCTCACCATCTTTGCAGGGTTGAATTCAGATACATTACCTAGGAGTCACTGATTGACCAGTGGAGAATTCCCCTTGTCACTAATATCCCAATCTTTCTTCCATTCAATAAAGATACCATCAGCCTCTTCCTCTTCAGCTGCTGTCTCCAGTCCAAAGGTTACCCGTCTTGACCCCGAGCTGGTCGTAGAATTTGGTTGACCTTCTTGTCTTTGATCCAATCGTCAGCGTCATCCAGACATTCAGTCAGCCAGTAATTTTCTCTGTCTCTTGTTCTCTTCCCTTCCAATTTTCCCAATATTATTTCACACATCAGTCTGCCCCTTTGATTCCGACATCATAACAGTGCAGCATTTACCTCTTAACCCTAGTTAGGACATACAAGATAAAAAGAGACCAAAGTCCATGTAGTTTGCCTTCTACCATCCTTGCAGTTGTATGGTACAGCCTCCAGCCCTGCTCATTCATTTCACAATTTGGTTGAAATAATTATAAACAACTTTTCCTCTTGTTCCTAAATATTTAATCTATATTTCCTTTCAGCAGAAAGCACCAAGTACTTGGATCAATACTTGTTCAATTGCTTTCACAATCCTGAAACTCTCAATTTAGTTTTGAGGAGAGATTGGAGAGACTGGGGTTATTTTCCCTGGAGCAGAGGAGATTGAGGGAGGACATGATTGAGGTGTATAAAATTATGAGGAGCATGGATAGGGTAGACAGGAAGGAACCTTTCCCCTTGGTGGACGGATCAATAACCAGGAGGCATAGATTTAAGGTGAGGGGCAGGAGGTTTAGAGGGGATGTGAGGAAGAATTTTTTCACCCAGAGGGTGGTGGGAACCTGGAACTCACTGCTTGAAAGGGTGGTAGAGGCACAAACTCTCATAACATTTAAGAAGTATTTGGATGTGCACTTGCCATGGCGTACAGGGCTATGGGCCTAGTGCTGGAAAATGGGATTAGAATAGTTAGGTACTTGTTTGACTGGCGCAGACTCAATGGGCCAAAGGGCTTTTTTTTGTGCTGTAGACCTCTATGACTTTATGACTCACTCCCTCTAGTCAAATTCCTGAGGTACTTTGACAGAAGCTAAATATATTTATTGCATGTCGCATCTTGAATGTACTGGATTTAATTTCTTTATTCCTTCATGGGATGTGAGCATCGCTGGCAAGGCCGGCATTAATTTAACAGATACTCTGTTTCTGTAGAGCATTAATCATCAGATGGATTTGAGACAATCGGCTGCAGCTTATTGGTGGCAGAATTCTGTTGTTGCTGTTTCCCAGTTGCACAATCTAAACTTCCTATGATAGTACTTAAATCACTCGACTGCTGTGCCTGGATCTGACACACAAGGGGGCTTATTATAGCCTCAGAGAGAAGCATTTTATTTTTTTATTAATAATTTTTAAAACACTTTCAGTCAGCTATTGAGGAATAATTAGAAAAAAGGAATTAAATTGAGGGCAACTTGCTCATTGGCTTTGAGCCCCTCACACCCTGAGTGAAGTAACTATCTCGCCGGTCTTCTCAGGCTCAATTTAAACCTCATCAACAAAATTCTCTGCAGAAGACAATTCAACCTCCCAATAGTACTCGGACAATCTTTTTCCCATTTGAAAAAGGATGGCTCAGCCTCTTGTTTTATATAGGTCTATATCTTGAGAGGTCAAGGACCAAAACTCTCCGCTGCCCTAGCTGTGTGCAATGTACACTGGAAAGATTAGAAAGAAGATTTGCAGCTAAATGTTTTATCCCTCAGTAAAGTCTCAGAGTATTGGCCCATATTGCATGGAGTTTGTCTCACAGACCATGGTGTGATAAAGGACCAATTAATATGTTTACAGGGTAGTGTTTGGTGAGACGAATAATGACCAAGACACTGGGAGAATGCAGATGGACCTTTATAGGGCTTTTAGTGAGGTCCTAACAAGTATTTTTACAAAATAACTTTAGTACCACACTTTTTTTTAAAAGGGACAGAACTCAGACTAGAAGCTGAAAGGGAGGAAGAGACTTCCTACTTCACTGTTTGCTTACATCTACACCCAACTCCCTCACTTTACAAACTGTACAGTACAGAACTTGGCCCACAATTGATTTTTCTGTCCTGTATCCACAGTTTCACTTAAGCAATTTTTTGGGTCAAATAATCCAGGGCAGCATTACCGACTGAAGCACTTTCTTTCTGCTCCAGGGGATTGGCTTCACCATCATTACATGGGAACTCAGCACTAGTCCACACACACTCCAAGGAACCATTTTCATTGATACTAATGTTTGTTGTCAAACTCATAAATGGCAATCACGATTTCTGAGGTGATTTTATTAAAGCTTTCTGATCCCAGTAATGAGACCATCTGTTGTCAAGTTATAGGTAGTTAAAGGGCTATAAAAGTTCTGTCATTGCCATCTGTGACAATCTCTTTCCAATGCGTTTATCTCTCTTCCTCCCTTGAAGGTGCTGGCTAATATTGTGTTTGATTCAGTGCGAATCCTATTCTTTGATCAAGGGGCCATTCTGTCTTGCTGGGCCTTCATAATCAATGTTGCAAAGCTATCTAGCAGTGCACAGGTTAGTGAGCAGTGGTCAGGAGCAGGAAACCTCGTCAGCCTTCTGCCTCCCTAGCTCAAGGGTGCTCAGACCAATCATGGCATCTTTACTGTGACCCTGCCAGAAATCAGTCAATTTAGCACATGGAGCAAAACTGCCATATTATACATCCTGGAACTCCCTCCCTAACAGCACAGTGGGTGTACCTACACCACATGGACTGCAGCGGTTCAAGAAGGCAGCTCACCACCACCTTCTCAAGGATAATTAATGATTGGCAATAAATGCTGACCTAGCCAGTGACGTTCCATGAATGAACAAAAAAAAAGCTGCACCTTCCTGTTATGTGTGGTTCATACTAACTCAAGTTAGCATTTACCTTGAAGGTTTTTGGAGGGTGGGCGGGGTTGGTAGCAGTTACAGAATTATTTATTATAAGTAAACCACATTAACCTCCATGACGATGTAAATGGCTATTGCGTTGCATCATTAGATACAACACTTGCACTCCACCCCATCATTTCCAGTGTTTCATATGAGTTTCACCTTGAACATGGTAACATTACCCTGCTACGTAGCTTCAAACAACAATTGCACATTTCCACACCTGCTGTGAGTCAGATATTTCATGTTCACTGCTGGCTAACTGTAAAACTAATATTACAGATGCAAACGATTAGCTCTTTTAAAAGAAACTTCTGCTAACACAATCACATTTAGCAAATTCCCTCACTTCCAAACTTGTACTTCTGCAATTTCAGTGATTTTCATAAACCTCTTTGAAAAGTTAACTTTTTTTCCTCAAAGAAGTGGAGGATCTGGATGCATTGGTGTCTTTAGGTACCTGTAGTCCACTTTCCAGGTCTTAACCCACATATTTATCAGGCTTGACTCTGTATGTAAGGAGCAAAGCAGGTATTTATCAAGGAAGCAGAAACTGTTTGTCACTTGACCTTTAAAGGTCGTTAACAAAGATGGCCTGCACATCATTCAAGTCAAAACACTGGAAGATCTACAAGCAGGTTCCAGCCAATTCTCTGGGAACTCTGCCAGGTAATTTTTCACAACAGGAGTTAAAGCTTTCAAAGGACATTGTCTCGTGCTAAAAGTGCTGCAGTTGGTACCACCTAACATTGCAATTTGAATATCGCTGAAAAGAGAGACATGTTGCTGAACCATTTCATTTTGCATTCATCAGGACAAATTCAAGAATACCAAATTTCAAACGACCACAACAATTGATACTGCAGGAGATAAGGGTGCTGATTGATTGGCAAGTCGACTCTGATTGGCCAAGCGTTGCCAGGGAGAAAGCAATGGGGAGAAACAATAGGCTTCCCAAGCTTCCAGGTAATTCAAAAAAGTTGTAAAGCTTAAACATAGTATTTTTGTTTGCAGAGAATGAATGCTGCTTCTAACGAGCATAAATAAGCCACGTTATGAGCTCGACTGTTTACCTTAAATTGGTTGTTAGTGTAACTATTAGCACACTCAGGATTGTTCAGCAAGTGCTGTCCAATCACGGAATCACATCTAACAGTAGAGTCCATAACTTACAATCTCCAAAATGTCGTCCCAGGAGGTACCTCAGAAGGTGCGCTAGGGGACCGCCCCAGAAGTTCCCATGCAAGGACTGCACTGGAATTGTCTGGGATGTTCAAACTTCTGATGGGCAGTTACCCTGGACTGAGAACTGTCTGATACTCCGATTTTAAACTGGAGGCATTGGGTGGTTCTGACTGTCTTGCCAGAATAGTTACCCCAGGAAAAGTTAGGCCTGAATCTCCTGGTCGGCGTGCAGGGGCAGGCCTCACTCACTGCCATTTAACAACTAATTAAACTGATAGTCTGGACTGCCCTTCCAGCCTGATGGTTAGCGGACAGGCAAAGAGCCCAGGCGGCCTTCACATTTCTCATGAAACCACATCCACGGGCGGGATGAGGTTTCATGAAGGGTTTATAAATCAAATAAAATTTTTAATTAAAATTCATTGACATGTCCCAGCTCATGTGACACTGTCCGTGCCTCAGAGAGATTTCTGCGCTCTTTTGTGCATATGCGAATTGGCCTGCCCACATAAAATGGTGGCACACAGCCGATCGCGGGCAGCAATTGGCTGCATGCACTCCCATGCCCGCTCCCGCCCAGCCCACACAACAGGGAGAAAATTCTCCCCTTAGAAAAGTTAAAAGCAGTTCGAACTCCTGGGTAACAATAGTACTGATCCCCACCCCACACCCCCCCAACCCATGGGAACCCCCGACTACCCTCCCGACCCCATGACTACCCTCACCGCCCCCAACTTCCCTCCCGACCCTCTGACAACCCTCCTGACCTCCAACCACTCCCTGACAGCCCTCCCCACCCCCAACTTCTCTCCTGAAACCTCCCAACTGCACCCCCTGGACTACCCCCCCCCCCCCCACCCCCCCCACCCACCGACTGACCACCCAACCTCCCGGCCACTAACCACCCTACTCCACCTGCACCCCCCCTCCCCCAATCCTAACCACTCACCCTGTACACTTACCTTCTCCTTGACTTCTCAAAGTGGCTGGAATTTTAAACTGACCTGCTTTACACCAGAAGTGCAGTTAAAAGGGAGTGTGGCTTTCTTTCCTCTGAGTCTGCTGCAGTCGACTGCCCTTTTCAGAGGAGGCCCGAGTCGAAATGTCGTGTGTGGAAGGCACGGCTGCATTTTAGTGTAAGTAAAAAGGAGTAGAGCAGCTATTTGACTGTGGTTGCCACTCCTCAGAAGTTCTGGCCCTAGATGTTTTGCTTTGTGTGTTTCAAGTGCAGGCTGATTGAGTTTGGCCAGTACGCTGCCCATTATGAATAACCAAAGGAACACACTGTTTGATTTATCAGCCAATCACTGGAATGTACGGTCTACACACCTGGCATCACACACTGGCACTGAAATTCATACAGAATGTTGCTCAATTGTCTGGTTGGCAGTACACCTTATGGGCTGACAGCAGCATCCTGTTGGTGGAAAATAGTGGAAAGTATCTCAAAAATTTGAATAACAGATTAAGTAGGCCGTTTCACGCTGCTACTATGCAGTGACTATGCAAGTGGTATTTTTTATGTCAGTCCAAAAGACGTTCTGCCTATCACACAACTAAGCAACATTATATATGAGTTTCAGTGCCAGAGTGATGCCAGGTACATAAGCTGTACGTCCCAGCAGTCAGCTGATCGAATCAAACAGCACGTTCCTTCGGCTGTTTGTAATAGACAGAGTACAGACTGCACTTGCAAAACCCAAAATAAAACATTAGGTGTGATTCCACGATTGGGCAGCGCTTGCTGAACAATCCTGAGTGTGCTAATAGCTACACTAACAACCAATTTAAGATAATCATTCGAGCTAATAACGTGGCTCATTTACGATTGCTGGAAGTGCCATACGTTCATACACAGGACCCTGTTCTCCGCAAACAGAAGGAATCTGTTCATCTTTTTTGAATTGCCCGGGAGCCTGGGGAACCTATAGTTCCCTGTTGTTTTCTCCAAGACAACACCTTGGCCATTCAGAGTCAACTTCCCAACCCATCAACACCCTTTTCCTCTGTGCTATAAATTGTTGAGATGGTTTGAAATGTGGTATTATTTTGTTTATTCAGATGAGTGCAAAAGGAAAAGCTTCAACAGCATTGCAATTAGGAAGTTGTTAACATTGTTCAGATGAATAGAGGAGTATGCTTTCTATATAAGGGAGAAATTGGAAGGAGAGATACAGGAAGAGAAATAGCGATGTTAGTTCCTTATAATCAAATAGAGAGAACTGAAGTATACAAATCAAAATGGATGTTGGGTTATATTATCAAATCAGCTAAATCTGGGCTTCCCAAACTGTGGGCCGTCAGACACGATTTCAGGGTCACGAGCTCCCAGGCAGCAATGGCTGCAATGAAGCTTGGACTGAATGCTAACAACTGCAAGGCCCCTTTAAGTACTCACGTTTTTTTCTATTGGTGGATGTGGCTAATGGACTGCTCTCTGAGGCCTGATTGCTGCTGTAAAAGAAGCCTGTGAATAGGTAGGTGTTTGTAGTTTTTTACAAACCACCCCCCCCCCCCAATTCATTAACTCACCCGCACGAGGGCAATGGGAGAGGTGGTTGAAAGAGGGGGAGGTCGGCGGGCGAAGAAGGAGGGATGGAGGGTGAAGAAGGGCAAGATGGGAGGGCAATGAGGGAGAGATGGGGCAAAGTAGGGGGACATCATAGGGGTGGAGGAGGGGCAGATAGAGGTGTGAAGGAGGGGGAGATGGAGGTGAAAGAGGGGGAAATGAGGGTGATAGAGGGGCAATGGGGGTGTGAAGGGTGAGATGGGGAGTGAAGGAGGGGGAGATGGGGGGGATGTTGAATGAGGGGGAGATGGGACACACTTTCACCACCACCCTTTCAGGTTGCAAGTTTCAGATCTTGACAACCCTTTGTGCCAATTATTGTCTCCTCAATTTTCCTCTAGTTCTTTTGCCAAATATTTTAAATACATGACCTTTGGTTAAGGACCTACATGCCAGAAGAAACAGTATATCTCTATTTGGTCTATCAAAAACCTCATAATTTTGAATAGCTCTATTAAATTTCCCTCTAACCCTCTCTGCTATAAGGAAAGTAGTCACAGCTTCTCCAATCTCTACATATAACTGAAATCTATCATTCCTGGTGACTGTTTCATTACTAATTATTAAAGAGTTGCCTGTTTTCTGTTTAATTTATAACATGCACATCTGACAGGAATGTTTTAAGAGCTCAGTCAAGTGCTAAGCTGGGAGCTAAATTGGCCCTCGGTTTAAAACCTGTCAGGTTTCACTCAATTCTTCACCTTTCAAAGACAGTTGGGATCCAAGTAACGTTTAAAGATGCTGGGGGAGAGTAGGAGGCTGAAGGGCTGCACAGGATGTTTGCTGCACTGTTACAAGCACCATCTTTAGACAATGCTAGCTGTCAACTTAGAAACACCACTTCATATCACCATCTGCTGGTGATAAAGTGGGTGTCTCTCTGCCATTCTGTAACCTTTACTTCTTTGTCTTCCATTACAGTGATATTCCTGCAAGATATGTATAAACAACTTTTATAAAAAGCATTCAAACTCTGTCCTTTAGTTATAGCTGCAAACCTCTCCCATGTGTTGTGTCCCTTGACCTGTGATCCCACCAGAGTGCACAAGGCCAGAGGGTGAATTCACACATCTGACCACATGGTTGATGTCACCATGGAGACATTGGAAACAATGACGTTGGATTTTCAACGGGGGTTGTTGGTGGCACAGTAGAAGAAACAGTCTTCAGGAGTTTTACGCCCAGGATTTATCTATTTGGATCACACCCCTTCAGCAATGGTCGTAAGAGGATAGGCCAGATTGGCAACTAGGCAACAGGAGTGTGCCCCTGACCCCATACCACCTCTGAGCAACACTGTGCAACATGAACTCACATCTTTAAAAATATGGCACAGGTGAGGCACTGTGTGAATACTGTTCCTTACTTCACAACAACCATCATTCAGCCAAGCTGGCCTTTTCACATTCATGCCAAAGTGTGGTTGTGACAATCCTACCAAACTAAATTGTAATACTCACTCTCTTGTGGAAAAGATATCAATGTTACAGCTTCCATCAGCACAAATGTCTTTGTCTGAGATGATTCATGAAGCTGATCATTGGCCAAAGTGACATAAAGCAGTGACTGGATGATAGCAATGAGAGTGTGGAGGCTCAGGGAGCAGTACATCAATAAACTGATTGATCTTTAGAATTAAACTAACTGCTTCATCAGCTGTGGCTGTAGGGGCTAAACCATTTGTGTGATTTGCTCTTTTACGGTTTTATTGTCAGAAGGAATCACTGTAAAAGCAATTGCCCTCTCCCTTTTCCTCCATCCGTCTGTCCGTCTTTCTCTCTCTCTCTCTCTCTCTCTCTCTAATAAAGAGAGAGTTCTGACATCTGTACCATCGCTTCCTCCTTTTTCTCTCTCTCCTTTCCTCAAAGTGCCAGCAGCCTCTTTGGCTACCTTGCCCCAGATGCTGTTCCTCAGGTGACTAGTGTAGCCATTGAACCGTGAGTGGCATTGTTCACGCACTCTCCAGCAGGTGCCAGCAGCTAACGCAGCATTAGGCTGTGGCAGATTGAGAGTGTGACAATGCAGTCATCATGAGGAAATGTTAAGGAGCGACTTATGATTAGAAAGACTGGGTCAAATTACAAACCCACTTACGATAACTTTGTCTGCATATACACAATGGAACAATGTTAACAGTGCTTGTACTCTGTGGTATCTGGTGAAGGAAAGATTACATATTTAAAAACTAGAAGCACCAATAGATTACATTGAAATTCCTGTCCTGTTGGACTTAGGAAACAAGCAAATGTTGGCTGGATTGGGAACAGAAGTTTACTGACAAGTAGAGATGTTCATTAGAAATGCCCTAAAATAATGTGCGACTAGATTGTTTAGCAAATCTTCAATGACTTCTCATTAATATACAGATAACTAAAAACACTTTGTAGTGTTAGCTGTTGTTAAACACACCTATATTTTTAATCACACTATCAGATTTATGTTTATAATTTCTGCTGTTGAAAGAATGTGATTATCTTCAAGACTTTTTCTCCTCATGCGTTCTCTGCTCTATGAATCTTTTGTCCTCCTTCTGTATTGGTTGATATAGTAGCTATTTTCCTTTAATTCTTTTGGGGATTGTTAAATCAAAGCTGCTACTTGTCTAATCCCCATGTGCTTGTTAAACATATAGCTGTCAACCTCTAAATAATTCACCTGTAGGACCGTGCACCTTTCCTCCTGAAACCCTAACTACTTGGCTTGTCCAATGACACTCTGTGGAGGTAACTTAACTTGGGCCGCTATTGAATTTCCTGCTGCTTACTGGTATAAGCTTGACCTGATCTTCCTTTCCATTGAAGTCAATGAAAGTGAAGATTGACCATTATGTATAACAGGCAGCCAGTTTGATATCATCCACTTTGCACCTTTACTCAAAGTTAGAATTATGTGGAAGAAACTGGGGCCAAAGAGAATTTTGAAAAATAAATAAATCTCAAAGATAATCTGGCCCCTTGTTTCCCGGATCTATTGTTCAACCCAGCTGCTTCCAATCAATATCAATGGCTTAAGTGAGGGGAATGAAGGTGTGGCAGCTGAATTTGCAGATGACACAGAGATATGTAGGAAAGTATGTGCTGAACAGGACATAAGGAGGTTGCAGATGGATATAGTTAGGTTGAGTAAGTGGACAAAAAATCTGGCAGATGTAGTATAATGTGGGAAAATGTGAAGTTGTTCACTTTGGCAGGAAGAATAATAAAAGCAGAGCATTACTTAAATGGAGAATGACCACAGAATTCCAAAGTGCAGAAGGATCTAGGGCATGAGTCACAAAAGGTTAGTATGCAGGTACAGCAGTACTCAAGAAGGCTAATGGAATGCTATCCTTTATTACTGGAGGAATTAAACATAAAAGTAAGGATATTATGTTTCAGTTATACAGGGCATTTGTGAGACCGTATCTTGAATACTGTGTGCAGCTTTGGTCTCCTTATTTAAGGAAGGATGTAGATGCAGAGGAGATGTAAATGCATTCAGAGGAGATTTTCTAGATTGATATCTAGAATGAGCAGATGGTCTAATGAGGATAGGTTGGACAGACTGGCTTGTTTCTGTTGGAGTTTAGAAGAGTGAGGAGTGACTTGATTGAAGTATATAAGATTCTGAACAGTCTCGATAAAGTTGATGTGGAAAGGATGTTTCCTCTTGTGGGTGAGTCCAGAACTAGGGGGCACTGGTTTAAAATTAGGGGTTGCCCTTTTAGGACAGAGATGAGGAGAGTTTTTTTTTCTCTGAGGGTTGTGTGACTTTGGAGTTCTCTGCCTCAGAAGGCGGTGGAGGTGAGATCACAGAGTGCAGAAGAGGCCCTTCGGCCCATTGAGTTTGCACCGACACATGAGAAACATCTGGCCTACCTACCTAACCGCATTTACCAGCACTTGGCCCATAGTCTTGAATGTTATGACATGCCAAGTGCTCACCCAGGTACTTTTTAAAAGATGTGAGGCAACCCGCCTCCACCACCCTCCCAGGCAGCGCATTCCAGACCCTCACCACCCTCTGGGTAAAAAAGTTTTTCCTCACATCTCCCCTAAACCTCCTGCTCCTCACCTTGAACTTATGCCCCCTCGTGACTGATCCTTCAACTAAGGGGAACAGCTGCTCCCTATCCACCCTGTCCATGCCTCTCATAATCTTGTACACCTTGATCAGGTCACCCCTCAGTCTTCTATGCTCCAACGAAAACAACCTGAGTCTATCCAACCTCTCTTCATATCTTAAATGGTCAATGAGTATTTTTAAGGCGGAGATGGATAGATTCTTGTTAGGCTAGGGAATCAAAGGTTATTGGGGGTAGACGGGAATGTGGAATTTGAAACACAAACAGATCAGCCATGATCTTATTGAATGGTGGAGCAGGTTTGTGGGCTGAATGGGCTACTGCTCCTATTTTGTATCTTCGCAACCTCAACCTCACTCCTACTGCAATCAGTGACCTGATATGGGTTTCTGCAGGGGTCTCGTTTGTCCACAGTGACTTTCACAGATAATTCATGGGGATCCCTGGTGAAACAATGTAAACTGCCAGTAATAACATTTTTTTGGTATTGCTGTGGATCTGTCTTAAGACATGGCAGACAATCAGGCAAGTCTCCCTGCCGGAATGCGAACTCTTTACTCTCTTACAAAGATGAGCAGTTTTCAGTTGGGCTCGACTGACAATTTTGGGGCTTCACATGGATTCCCATGGTACCCATGAGGAAACAAATATCAGCGATGTGTAGAAATAAACTTCATTATTGAAACTACAGATAAAGCTAGTGGTACAAAAATGGAGCATGTTGAACACGGTGTCTTGGAATAGGAGGACGTGCATTGGCATTCCCAAACATCCCTGGATTGAGTTCCTTCTGTGCTGAGTTGTGGAGGATGAGCGCTTTTGTAGATGGAGGGAGGAAACTTGGATCCCAGCACTCATTTCCAATACAGATTGTTAAATGTGTTTAGCTAAGTCAGAGTTGGCAATACTCACAGTTTGACTGGCTCTTCATAATTTAGCATGGAGAGGGGAACCTCATTCACAAGTGACAAGACTGACTAAGTCAGAGGTTTAAAAGTTAGACTGTAAGCAATTATGTGCTGTGGCTATGTGTATTGAGGAAGGATGGAGACAAGGTTCACCCAGTCACCTGTTGCCGTTTGCTTCCATTGGACACAAGTAAGAGAATATTCTCTGCTGCAGCAAATTATTCTTCATGACCTTAAATTTTCGCCCCTGCAGAAAAGAGAAGCACATAAACTGAAAGAATATTTGAGTGGCTTGTGCACGTTGCTCAGTGATCTGCATCAATGCTCAATTTGCCTGACTTTCAGTTGGTGATGGACCGATTTATACTCAATAGCGTTGGCCCCAAGAGACGGTAATATCCTGCACAAAGCATGGGTTCTATGTACTTTATACTCTTTCATCACAGTGATTTTGTCATCTTATCTGACTGGAGTAACTTTGTGACGCTGTGTGAAGTTCCCTGCCCTCGTGACCACCTGATGCATGAGAGGGTGGGCCAAGTGAGAACATCAGCTTGATCGGTGCAGGTACAAGGGAACGGCTGACATTACCAACACTGATTATCTGCATCTGATGCTCATTGACAGACCCTCGTTCTTGTGGGACTACCTTACCCTCGGAATGTGGGCCATTGCAGGACAGTCTCTACAGCTACATAAAGCTGCCTTTCGGCAGACATTTGCTTGGAGTGTTCCACCTAGAAGGAGAATAAAAGGTCTTCTGATTGCAATCGGCTTGTTTGCCATGCGAACTGAGAGGCCTGCAATTAGAGCTTGCGCCTCGGTGATGGTTTATGTGTGACTCACTGATGCCTACCTTGGCTCCACGAGTAACTCGCTGATTCTAGGAGTAGCCTGAAGGTACGTTCTGGGAGGGGGCTGGGGAAAGTTGGAGAGGAAGCACTGGACCCTTTTCACGTCAATTGAATTTCTGTGAGTGACTTATAACAGTTGTTAGCCCCCTTATTTGCAACTTATGGGATTCTTCTTCAAGATGGCCACCAGCAGACAGGGTGGTGGTATAGTGGTAATGTCACTGGATTTGTAATAGACAGACCTGGAGTAATGCTCTGGGGAGTATGGGTTCAAACCCCACCGTGGCAGCCGGTGGGATTTAAATTTCATTAATTAAAAAAAAATTCTGAATTGAAAGTCTCAGTCATGGCGACCAAAAAACCCACCTGGTTCACTAATGCTCTTTGGGGGAAGGAAATCTGCCAGCTTTGCCTGGTCTGCATGTGAATCTAGACAGCCAGCAACGTGGTTGACTCTTAACTGCAAGCCATTCAGTTCAAGGGACAGCAAATTCTGGTCTTGCTACTGACATCAAGGAACTTTTTTTTTAAGGAAATAGAAAAATAGATCAAATTTAAAAAAAAAAAGCTGCCCATTTTAATCCCTCCTTCCAGCACCAGGCCTGGCCTTGCAGGTGCAGATCCAGGCGCCTTTTAAATGAATTGAGGGTTTGTGCCTTCACCACCTCAATCCTGACAGACAGTTCCATATACCCACCACCCTCTGGGTGAAGAAGTTTTTCCTCATATCCCCTCTAATCCTTCTGCCAATTACCTCCTGGTAATTGACCTCTCTGCTAGTGGAATCAAGGCATCCCTGTCTACTTTATCTAGGCCCCTCCTAATCTTGTGCACCTCAATCACGTCACCCCTCAGCCTCCTCAGCCCCAAGGAAAACAACTCCAGCCTATCCAGTCTTTCCTCATAGCTGCAATTTTCAAGCCCTGGCAACATTCTTGTAAATCTCTCCAGAGCAATTATGTCCTTACTGTAATGTGGCGACCAGAACTGTACACAAAATTCCAGCTGTGGCCTAACCAACGTTTTATACAGTCCAGCATTTATATCTCTGCTTTTGGATTCTACACCTCACCCAATAAAGAAAAGGATTCTATATGCTTTCTTGACCACCTTACGCACCTGCCCTGCCACTGTCAGGGACCCAATGTCTCTCACTTCCTCTACCCCTCCCAATATCCTCCCATTTGTCATGTAATTCCTAGCTTTGTTTTCCCTCCCCAAACGCATTACCTCACACTTCTCTGGATTAAATTCCATCTGCCACTTTTCTACCCACTCAACCAAACCATTGATATCATTCTGGATACAACAGCTATCCTTTTCACTATCAACTACACGGCTAATTTTTGTGCCATCTGCAAATTTCCCAATTGTGCCACCCACATTTAAGTCCAAATCATTAATATATACAACAAACAGCAAGGGACCCAACACTGAGCCCTGTGGAACACTACTGGAAACTGTTCGCACAAACATCCATCAGCCATTACATTTTGTTTCCTGTCACTGAGCCAATTTTGAATCCAACCTGCCACATTCCCCTGTATCCCATGGGCTTTTATTTTTCTGACCAGGCTACCATGTGGGTCCTTGTCAAATGCCTTACTAAAATCCATAGACAACACTACCCCCATCAATCCTCCCTGTTACTTCCTAAAAAAACTTCGATTAAGTTGGTAAGACACAACCTTCCTCTAACAAAACCATGCTGACTATCCCTAATTAATCCGTGCCTTTCTAAGTTTATATTGTCTCTCAGAATTGATTCTAATAATTTGCCCACCACAGAAGTCAGACTGACTGGCCTGTAATTATTTGGTCTATCCATCGCAGCCTTTTTAAATTGGACAACATTCGCAGACCTCCAATCCTCTGGTAACTTGCCTGTGTCAAGTGAGGATTGAAAAATTATCCTAAAAGAATCCACTTTTTCCTCCCTGGCTTCCTTTAATATCCTGGGTTATAATCCATCTGGCCGTGGTGACTTATCCACCTTCAAAGATGTCAGTCCCTCCATTACTTCCTCTCAAACTATGCTTGTTGCATCTAATATTTCACATTCCTCCTCTTTAAGTACCAAATCTGCTTTATCCCTCTCCTTAATAAAGACACAGACAAGTACCCATTGGGCAGGATCTTTGGGTCGGTGAGCAGGGCCGACGGGTAAAATGATGCGCGGTGATGTCAGGAGTGTGTCCCGATGTCACCGCGCGTTATTCTGATCCTCAGTTTGGCGGGTGCAGTGGAGTTGGCTGTGCACCCGCCGAACTGTCAAAGGCCTATTAAAGCCTTTTAAAAACTAATTAAAGTAATTAATTGAGCTGCCCGTCCAACCTTAAGGTTGGGGGGACAGGTGAAGAGCCCAGGCGGCCTTCGCATTTATCATGGAACCTCATCCATGAGCAGGATGAGGTTTCATGAAGGGTTTATAAATTAAATAAATTTTTTAGGAGGGGACATGTCTTAAAAAATATTTTTTTCTCTATTAAAATTTTAAGAAATCAAACTAATCTCCCTGAGGCAGCTCCATACCTCAGCGAGATTTCTGCACCCTTTCTCGCAGAGCACAGGCCCCGACTATCCCTCCTCCCCCGGCCTGCACAGGGAGCGCATGTCAGACTGGGCAGGCCTTAATTAACCTGCCCACGCAAAATGGCGGGGCCCAGCTGATTGTGGGCGGTGATCAGCTGCGCGCTTGCCTGTGCCCACTCCCACCCAACCCACCCCCAGTGGGGAGAAAATTCTCCCCATTGAGAACCCTGTCCACATCTTCAGCATCAACGCACATGTTACCATGTACACCTGTGATCGGCTGTAACCATTCCTGTTATTCTCTTGCTCTTAACGAACTGATAAAACATCTTTAGGTTTTCTTTGATTTTACCTGGCAATATTTTTTCATATCCCCTCTTTGCTTTACTAATTATCATTTTTACTTCACTCCTTTACTTTCTATTCTCCTCTAGGCTTTCTACAGTCTTAAGTTTCTTGTGACTGTCATAAGTTTTCTTTTTCTGCTTTATCTTACCTTGTGTGCTTTTAGATAACCAATTCGGCTGTAATCTTTTGTAGAGGTCTTTGAGGTGCAGAATGTTGGTCCCATTTGGGCCCCTTTGCATTCATTCAACACCCATAATACAAGGTCCAATTTCACCCCTCCCCGGCTCTGATTCTGTGACCTTGGACAGCCTTATGCTTCCTCTTATGCTCACTGATCCTCTGTCACTGGTGCCTCAGAAACTCTTCACTGTTCCCTTACGTCATCACTGGTGCCAAGCCTTTCAGATAATTTCTGTAACTACACATCCCGCCTCTTCCATTTACAACTAGTGAAACCTTCTCAATGACCATCCAATGGTTGACAGGACCTGCACGCTGCACTCAGAGGGGTGCTGACTAGTGCCTCACACAGCAAGTTGAAAACCATTTTCATCTACCAATCTGCTAATGCAACTCAGAACTTCATAGCAACTAAATAAATTATAAGGGACAATTTTACAAACCATTGCTACTCACTACAAAGGAGAGCCCAGGGCTCTCTTGTAAGATTTCCCATTCTCACACTATCACTAGTGCCTTTGTTAGTACAAGAAAAAGTAGTTCACAAGTTTCTCACTTGCATTTGGCTTTTATATAAGGAGGTCAAAAATTGAATTGATTTAATGAGAACACAATACCAGATGGAACAAGGAGATTGGGATGGAGAGGATATAGAAGGTTGAGATGGAGAATATTGGGATGGAGGGGATTGGGATTGAGAGGATTTAGATGATTGAGATGGAGGGGATTGAGATGGAGGGGATTGAGATGGAGGGGATTGAGATGGAGGGAATTGAGATGGAGGGGATTGGGATGGAGGAGATTGGGATGGAGGAAATTGGGATGGAAAGGAAGGGGGTTTTCAGGGATGGAGCCTTCAGAAATAAATTCACCATTTCTTGCAAGAACTTTAAAAAAAACTTAATACTTACTGTTGCACTGTACATTAACTTTACAGAGAATATTGCCTGTTCTGAACATGAATTGAACTACAAAGTTAATGGCCCATAACCTGTTTGTTACAGTATCCTAATGGTGAAGCTTTGAGGGAAAAATACATTTATCCAATGGATTTAGTGACTCAAAATCTGGTGCCCTTAAGCTAATCCACTAAGTGAACAAATAAAAATGAAGATTCTGCTAGTTTTATCAGCAAAAGATCCAATGTCCTTACATGCTGACACCTTGGAGCTACAGAGTATTCTGTGGAGATATTCCTTGACCCTTTCATTTCAAACAGGATATCCCTCAGCAGGATTGCAACACAGCCCATCCATCATCAACCATCGTTATGCAAACTACTCTATAGCATTGACATCAACAGATTCTCCATAGAAGAGGAGGACCAGTGGAGGCCACCTGTGGCTTTGGTTGTTGGCTCTTGTGTGAGCCTCCTGGCCTGTGAGCACCCAGCTGTGAAACTTCAAAAGCCTGCACGTGCCTTGCAGGCCTGATAAATTTGTAATCATTATTGTTGATGAATTGTTCCTGGCTGTGGCTCTGTTAGAGCTCATTCCTATAGGTATTTAAATGATACTTAAAGTGCCAATGTGGCTGTGTGAAAACACAACAGGGACTCAAGGATGCACTGTTCCTGTTACAAGTGAGATAGTTTGCAATGAATGAAACCGAAAGAGCATGCTGTTAAGGCTTTCATGAAACTGTAATAGTTAGCTAGTTCCACAGGCAGAGACATTCCACACGTGGAGTGCTAGCTGAGGACTATGAGAGCTGAAAGGATTTGGGAAGAGGATAGGCAAGAATGATTTGGGCTGCTTGCCATGTGGAGAGAAAATGGACTGGTTGGGCCAAATGGCCTACTTCCATGTTGGATCTGTGCAAATCTATGTAGAGGACCAAACACTGAACCTCTATAGGACAGTTAAAAGAGTCAAAGAGGCTTTGATAATGAAGTGTGCTTTAAGGAGTCTTTTGGGTAGGAAGAGGAATAGAGAAACAGAAGTGCTTAGAGATTAGGACAGCAAGCTGAGTGCTCTGAACACAATGGTGTAACAGAGGTGAGGAGGATGCACAGAAGACTGGACAATGATAGTGAAGGGAAACACAGGTCATTCTGATCCTATTCTGGCATGACACACCTTCGAGCAGGATTCGATGATTGAGGTTAAGGTTTTTATTTCCTAGCTCAAGACAAAGAAAAAAATTGTAATCCATGAGCTGCTGGTCTGGCTCGAAACTGAAAGTGAGTAATTTCTACTTTAAATGTTTAAGTCATTGTTTATATACTGAACACCAGACATTTGTGTAACTGATAGATGAATTTTATGGAATGTGAGTGATGTCTGGTCAGGCTTAAGTCAGATTGTGGTATCACGCAAGGTTTATGAAATGATTCTGTTACATTAGATTCATAAAAATAATTAAATGTAAACATATTGTTGCAAAGTTTGGAGTCTAATATGGTTCACAGTGTCTGCAAATCGGCTGTGAATGTGTGAGCCAGTTGCCATGTCAATGAGGATATGGCCAGGGGTTGAGTTAGGGCTGAGGTGAAGAGAACGGAAGGAGATAGCAGGACACTGAGACCAGAAAGAAGCAGGAAGGAAAATGTGAGATAGAAACAAGAAAAAGGAGGCAGTAAAATAAACAACATCAGAAATGTGGCAGGGAATGGGGGAAACAGGCCTGGACACCGGAATTTACTGTGGATGTACTTTAAAGGGTTAATGATAAATAAATAAATGCATAGTCTACATCATCAGTGATGTAAAATCACATGACAACAGAATACGCTGAGAGAGAGTTCTATGTTGAGTCTCGTACAAAGCCTGTTCAGTATAGATTTAATATAGTGTTCAATAATAGTTAAAGTTTACCAACAACCTTGCTCCAGCATTATCTGTGATTCCAGACCCATGGCAACCCTCTCTAAGACCCACAACGATGATAACAGATGGCGACAGCAGAAAACACGATGAAAAAAGCAACAAGAGCCCAGTGACTGGAAGAAGCAGCAAGAGGACTGACAACAGGACAAGGACAGCATGGGAAAATCACCAATGGAACTCCAGAAAAGCTACAGTGAAGGGAAGCCATGGAGAAAACCCTAGCTTTACCAGAGTGCTTCGAGCACGTGGACGGCCTGGATCAAACTGAGAAGTGGCAGAACCAGATTCGCAATGTACAGAACAGCTTTGGGACTAGCAAGGAACAGGTCAGTAACTTACTCTGTACCATAGGCAGTAGTCCAGACGACATAATTGTCAGACAGGGCATAAACAAAGATGCAGTGACATATGAATAAGTTATCAAAGCCTTTGATACTTATACTTTAAGGGTATTAAAGGATATGGAATGAAAGTGGGTAAATTAAGTTATGGTACAGATCTAATTGAATGATAGAACAGCCTTGAGGATGAATGGTGGTCTCCTATTTCTATGCTAACAATACCATCATTGGGCTGGGGATAGGCTGAGCACTTACCACAGACTAATAGGCCATAACCTCACTCCTCATGGCCTGCAGGAATTTCTAGCCTTGGTAATTGTTAGTGGGCAAATAGGCCTTGGTATAACATCTGATAATCAGGATATTGACCACTGGACCTGGACTGTGCACTAACGTTCTACACTGGGACTTGAATCCAGTCTTCTGACTCCAGGGTAGACTGCTACCAACTCAGCCAAACTGAATCTTAATGATATTTATATTTTTGATAAATTGTTTGCAATCTACATTTGAAATGGAAACCAGAATTAAGCTAATTACCCATCAATTCTTCCTGATCTACAGCAATTACTGGGTGAGCATCACATTGCTTTCTTTTAAATAATTTCCAGCCACAAAAATTGCAAGCTTCCTGCTTTGCAAGGAGAAGCAGAAGCCCTTTGGGGCAAGTGGCCTTTGTTTGAGGTAATGGAAATGTGAATTAGGAACTCATATCTCTGAGGCAAGCTCTTGGCACCTGAATCTCCTGTGGTTTTGTAGTATTTTAGTGACTTTGCAGCTCGCGTAAGTAGTCATTTTTATGGCAATATTATCAATTTTTTAAGGGACGTTAATAGAATTTTTTATTATTGATGAGCTAGGTTGAAAATCAAACCCATAGTGTCAGACAGCTCCACATTTGTAAGCATCAAAGATGTAGTGACTGGAGGTTGGCCAAACTTGGTCTTTAAAAGCTTGTGGACTGAGAATAGTCTGAAATCATGAGGTCGCTCGGGAAATGATTGGTAGGACACAGTAAGGTGACTTTTGACTTGATCACCATGCAGAGATTGGGTAGGGCAAAAGAGTGTATTAGATACATGAGGGATTGGGTGGAATGGGACTTATAACTGTGTGGTACACTTGCTCAGTTGTTCTTCCCTGCATCTGATTCAACACCAGTGAAACATATTACAAACACTGGGTCAGGGGAGGGGGGGATGGTGCATTGCCTTATAAATATATGAACATTTCTCAGGTAAGACCCAAGGCAGTTTTAATGATGCTTTACCTAAGGAATCCATTTGGACACTCCGACCAACCTGGCAGAGCAGAAATGGTGATCCCGAATGATGAGTTTAAAAAAACAATTGAGGGACTTGGAGGAACAGGGTGCCTTTCACTGGGTCTCCTTTAGGCTCTGCCATCTTTGTAGCGTGGCATCAGCCAGTTGCCTGTTTATCCCCCCCGCCCCTTGCAGACAGACAGATGCCCAGGGAAATAGACTGGACTCCCCATGACAACCTTTGGGCAGGAATTCTGGAGTCAAAATCCCTGCTACATCTGAAGTTTAGACAGAATAAGAGATGAAAGTTGCAAAGAGCACTGACCTTTGCACCATCAATAGAGTCCACTGATCATAAAGATAGAAATTGGACAGAGATTGGTACGTCAAGGACCCTCTCTTTGTGACATCAAGTTCTAAACAGACAGGAGATGGAATGGAAGCTTTGATCATTGGAGTTATTTCAAGATTGGAAGGATCCAGATCGAATCGGAGAGTTAAAGTTTATTGAAAGAAAGCTAAGCATCAAAAAAATCCATCCATCGATTTTCACACCACTTCCCTTGGCAAGGTTGGCGGTAGCAGTAAAGCTGAGCAAGGATTACAAGACTTCCTTTTCCTCAGCCATAGATTCTAGCTCCTCCTGAGGGATTCCCAGGCATTCCCAGGCCAGCCTAGAGATGTAATCCCTCCAGCGTGTCCTCGGTCGGCCTCGAAGTCTCCACCCAGTGGCCATGCCCGGTACAGCTCCAGCGGGGGCCTACCGGTGGCATCCTTATCAGATGCCCGAACCACCTCAATCTGCCCCTCTCGATCTGGAGGAGCAGCGACTCTACTCCGAGGCTCTCCCAGATTGGCGAACTCCTCATCCTGTCCCGGAAAGTACGCCTAGCAACCCTGCAGAGACACCTCATTTCCACCGCTTGTACCCGCAATTTTATCCTTTCGGTCATTATCCACAGTTCATGACCGTAGCTGAGGATGGGGACATAGATCAATCTGTAAACCGAGAGCTTCACCGTAAAACTCAGCTCCCGCTTCACCATCACGGACTGGCAGAGCACCCGCAGAACCTCAGCTGTGCCTTGATATCCTGTCCATGTAAATCACTAACAGGAGTGGAGACGAGGCACACCATTGGCAAAGTCCAATGCACACCTGGAATGAATTTGACTTAACGCTGATAATGTGGACACAACTCTTCCTCCATGAATAGAGGGAGCTGATAGCATGCAGAAGTGGCACTCGCACCTCATATTCCCACAGCACCTCTGACAAAATATCCAGAGGAATGCGTTCATATGCCTTCTCCAGGTTCACAAATTAGAGGTAGACTGGATTACAAAGAACAAAGAAAAGTACAGCACAGGAACAGGCCCTTCGGCCCTCCGAGCCTGCGCCGATCATATTGCCCGTCAAACTAAAACATTTTGCACTTCCAGGGTCCGTATCCCTCTATTCCCATCCTATTCATGTATTTGTCAAGCTGCCTCTTAAACACCACTATTGTACCTGCTTCCACCACCTCCTCTGACAGCAAATTCCAGACACCCAATACCCTCTGCGTAAAAAAACTTGCCCCGCACATCTCCTTTATAGTTTTCTCCTCTCACCTTAAATCTATGTCCCCAAGTAATTGACTCTTTCACCCTGGGAAAAAGCTTCTATCTACTCTGTCCGTGCCACTCATAATTTTGTAAACTTCTATCAAGTTGCCCCTCAATCTCCTTCGCTCTAGTGAGAACAATCCGAGTTTCTCCAACCTCTCCTCATAGCTAATAACCTCCAGACCAGGCAGCATCCTGGTAAACTTCCTCTGCACCCTCTCCAACGCCTCCATACCCTTCTGATAATGTGGTGACCAGAATTGCACGCAATATTCCAAGTGTGGCCTAACCAAGGTTCTATACAGCTTCAGCATGACTTCCCAGCTTTTATACTCAATACCCCTGCCAATGAAGGCAAGCATGCCATATGCCTTCGTGACTACCTTATCCACCTGCGTTGCCACTTTCAGTGACCTGTGGACCTGTACACCCAGATCCCTCTGCCCATCAATGTACTCAAGGGTTCTGCCATTTACTGTATAATTCCTACCTGTATTAGACCTTCTAAAATGCATTACTTCACATTTGTCCGGATTAAACTCCATCTGCCATTTCTCCACCCAGGTCTCTAACCGATCTATATCCCATTGTATCCTTTGACAATCCTCTTCACTATCTGCAACTCCTCCAATCTTAGTGTCATTTGCAAACTTACTATTTAGCCCAGTTACATTTTCCTCCAAATCATTTATGTATACTACAAACAGCAAAGATCCCAGCACTGATCCCTGCGGAACACCACTAGTCACAGCTCTCCATTCAGTAAAGCATCCTTCCACTGCTACCCTCTGTCTTCTATGACCAAGCCAATTCTGTATCCATCTTACCAGCTCACCTCTGATCCCGTGCGACTTTACCTTCTGTACCAGTCTGCAATGAGGGACCTTGTCAAAGGCCTTACTGAAATCCATGTAGATAACATCCACTGCCCTTCCATCGTCGATCATCTTTGTCACTTCCTCGAAAAACTCGATCAAGTTAATGAGACACAACCTCCCCTTCACAAAACCATGCTGCCTCTCACTAATACGCCCATTTGCTTCTGAATGGTGGTAAATCCTGTCACGAAGAATCTTCTCCAATAATTTCCCTACCACTGATGTAAGGCTCACCGGCATGTAATTTCCTGGATTATCCCTGCTACCCTTCTTAAACAATGGAGCAACATTGGCCATTCTCCAGTCCTCTGAGACCTCACCTGTAGCCAGTGAGCATACAAAGATTTTTGTGAAGGCCCCAGCAATCTCCTCCCTTGCCTCCCTCAGTACTCTGGGGTAGATTCCATCTGGCACTGGGGACTTATCCACCTTAATATTCTTCAAGACGCCTAACACCTCCTCTTTTTTGAACTCAACATGATCCAGGCTATCTATACACTCTTCCCTAGATAAATTGACCGCTAAGTTCTTCTCTTTGGTGAATACTGAT
The DNA here is from genome assembly GCF_017639515.1 of Carcharodon carcharias. Taxonomy (NCBI): domain Eukaryota; kingdom Metazoa; phylum Chordata; class Chondrichthyes; order Lamniformes; family Lamnidae; genus Carcharodon; species Carcharodon carcharias. The sequence continues at coordinate 25,728,970 of NC_054500.1, forward strand.
GAGAAGTATTCACTTAGTATCTCTCCCATTTCTTCTGGCTCCACACACAGATTCCCACCTCTGTCCCTGAGTGGGCCCTTTTCCTGGCTACCCTCTTGCTTTTTACATATGTATAAAAGGCCTTGGGATTTTCCTTAATCCTGGTTGCCAATGACTTTTCATGACCCCGTTTGATCCCTTGCTTAAGTTTCTTCCTACTTTCTTTGAATTCTCCATGGACTCCATCTGTTCCCAGCCTTCTAGCCCTTACAAATGCTTCCCTTTTCTTTTTGACTAATCTCACAATATCCTTCGTTATCCGAGGTTCCTGAAACGTGCCATGCTTATCCTTCATCCTAGCAGGAACATGCCAGTCCTGAATTCTTATCAGCTGACGTTTGAAAGCCCCCCCACATGTCAGTTGTTGATTTGCCCTCAAACACCCGCCTCCAGTCTAGATTCCTCAGTTCCTGCCTAATATTGTTATAATTAGGCTTCCCCCAATTAAGCACCTTAACCCGAGGATTCTTGTTATCCTTATCCACCAGTACCTCGAAACTTACTGAATTATGGTCACTTTTCCCGAAATGCTCTCCTACTGAAACTTCGACCACCTGGCCGGGTTCATTCCCTAATATCAGATCCAGTATTGCCCCTTTCCTAGTTGGACTATCTACATATTGTCTCAGGAAGCCCTCCTGGATGCACCTTACAAATTCTGCACCATCCAAACCCCTAGCACCAAGTGATTCCCAGTCAATATAGGTAAAGTTAAAATCATCCACCACAACAACCCTATTTCTTTTACATCTTTCCAAAATCTGCCTACATAACTGTTCCTCAATATCAGTGGTCACTGTTGTAATGTAGGAAACATGGCAGCCAATTGGTGCACAGCAAGATCCCACAAACACCAATCAGCTAATGACCAGATAACCTGTTCAAAGTTCTCATTGAGGGACAAATATTTGCAAGGATACCAGGGAGAAACACCCTGCTCCTCTTTGAATCATGCTTTGGGCTTTTTTACATCCGCCTGAGGGGACAGTTGGGATCTTGGTTTGACCTCACATCCTTTTAAACTGAGGTCTGACGAGTTCAATCCAGAGCAGCCGAGGATATTATCTCTGAATGTACAATACCCTGGTGCCTAGATTAGATAACGCAATCCTGGAGTGGGATGCAAATCCACAATCTTCTGACCAATGTTTCCTCTAGGCTGCAGATGTGCAGCCACACAGCAACCTGGATGGTATTGCACAGGTGTGTGCACAGTCATATTTTAAGGTACCACACCTTCAAGTGAACAGGCTGCGCTCAATGAAAAATATTTAACAGGGACATTGCTTCTGACTGAGAGCTAGGTTTTACTGACACTGAATGAGCCAACCTGACACTATTCTTCAAGTTTTAAACTGATTCATTAAATACAATCTATATAATAAAATGTAATGTCAGACTGGGTCCAATACCACATTGTAAAAATTTTAGATATTCTTGAATGAAAGCAAGAATTTTGATTATGAGTTACATATGCCTTGATGGTAGCTTGATTAGACCTCAACCTTGTAATATATAATTCAGAGAACCATTACAGACATGATGGGCTGAATGGCCTCCTTCTGTGCTGTAACCATTCTGTGATTCTATGTACAATTCAGTATATTCTGGTCTGTGTTTTATGGCTAACACGTTTATTCCATTATCTCCATTCCATATTTTGTGACTGAGTCAGTATGGTGCAGCGAATCAGGCAGAGCTTGGAGCACATGACTTGAGTTTAGTGATGCAGAAAGTAGTGAAATGATATAGAAAAGTTGTTTGAACAAAACCTTCCCCTTATTAAATGAGCAATTGATTATTCAGCTCAGTGGGTAAATTTACTGCTCCCACTGTCCCTTTGAGTATTGATCTGATCTTTGGAACTTGGCGTTGCAGTGGAGCAGATTCCCTAGAATTAGTTAAATATTTGAAGGGGACAAAATTGCAGGGCTGTGGGGAAAGCAGGACTGGCACTAATTGGTTAGATCTTTTCGAGAGCCAGTACTGGCATGATGGGCCAAATGGTCTCTTTCTGTGCTGTATCATTCTACGGTTACTCTCGCCCATTATCCCACTCTTGGAATTCTTATCCTCCATCTTTGTAAGCATTCTGAAAGACTAAATTGTTTCCCCTGCATCTGGTCTGACTAAGTTAGCAGATCCTCCCTGGTCCGATCTGGACTAAGCTAGCAGATCTCTGAACAGTGCTGCAAGTGTTACAAACGGCCCTAAGAAAGAGTTGGAAAAATCAGCAAGGATTCCTAACTGATTGCCATGCAATAGCTCCTTGTTGAGAAGCGTGACCGTATGGAGTTCTGATCAGGGCACGATGGCACATGGCATGGTTGAATAGTGTGTTGATGCTCACTGTCCCAGCCCACAGGTGATGAGTAATTGTTAGAAAGCTGCTTGTTCCTGTGAAATATCCAGCACCAAGAAGAGAGCAGAAAATAACCCTGTGCATTTAACAAGGAGAGCTGACAGGAATGGTGTGCATTAATCAACGTTTTCTATTTCAGCACAAGAAAAGCTTTCCACTGTTTGACAGGAGTTTGATACTTAAATTACATTAATACATGAATTCCTCATAAAAAGATTCAATCTGACTGGGAAGCCAGCCGGTACAAACCTGTGTTCGACACATGTTATTACAAAGCAATTGAAGATAAGAGGCAGCCCTACACCAACTCCTTTCTTTTACAATTTCCTTCCTTTAAGATACCGACCTGATGGAGCAGTTTCTGGGATGTAGTTTGGGTGCTGGTAACTTTCACAAGTGGTCCTCAGGCATGTACACGTCAAAACCAGAGATTTGCAACTTGTGACACCGGAGTCACCTATGGCTCTTTAACATCTTGTTTGCTGCTCCTAACCATTTAAGAGCCATGTTTTTATCATGGAGATAAAAAGCTATTCATTATGCTGCACTCTATGGTTTCCAATGATTAACAAAAAACATCATTGTGCTCTAAATAAACCTGTTTGAGTGGAACAGCTACTTCATGGTTGTAGATAATGCTTTGATATGAGGAGTAGGTTTTATGGTTGTGACCATTATTGTTTCCAATATAGCTGAGATGAGAAATTGTCCTGAATGTCCTGAATGTGCTATTGAAAGCTATGTCCTATCATGAGAATCAATAATTCTACACACCTTAAATTGAAGTTTGTTTTAAAGATGACTTTACTGACAAAGTTATCAACAATAAAGTGATAATTCAGATTGTCTATTCTCAATTCCAATTTTTTTCTCGATTGACATATAAATTCAATCCGTGTTTAATTATATATGCAAATTATGCATTCTACCAGAGAATCTTGGTTTAGAAATGTCAAATTTTCATCTTACGGTTCCAGTAGTTTTTATCTTATGCAAACCTTTTGAAAAGGCTCTTCAAGTTTTAAAAAAAATTGTTGTTGATCCCTTGACTAGACTGAGCTGGCCACTGAGGGAGACAATAGTGGAACTCAAACCCTTTGTCTGGTCTCCTCCTGAATGAGTGTTTGCTGCTTCCCTCCACAGACAAATGACCTTTCATTTCATCAGTTTAATGTAGGAGAATGAAGGCTTGATCCCTTGTTCCTGCCATGCACCAAGTGCCTAAACAATAGATTTGAACTTTCACATCAACCTCATCCTGTCACTGAGTAATGGCTAGAATTAATGTTGCAGCACTGTTTAATCAGAGATTGAGGGCCCTCGGGCTAAGTAAAACACTTGCCTACTCTTTGTGCTGTAATTAGCACTCTGTCCCTAGTTTGCCATAAATATACCAGAGCGTTCATTACAGTTTACATTCTTTGACTGCATCAGTCCGACAGGAATTGATGCCCTGGAGGCAGCCAGTCAGTTTGCCTGATGTGAGTAACCCAACTTCTAAAGGGCCTACCGTTTCACCAATGGACACAGAGGAACTTCTTAGAGAATGGCCCCTATTCTGAATGGGACGATCTTTGTGAAGTTCTTGACAATTGCTCCAATCATCCAGACAGTTTAGAATGAACCATTTTGACCCCTACTTTAGGTATGAAGATGTTCCTCTTTTGGTGGGCTGCACTCCTTATTTTTCTGTTTTTAATTGGCCTTGTTTCTTCTGTGGTTATTCTATTATTCTTAGTCTTGGTGTGGTAACAGGGAATATTTACAAAGTCTGCTGAGGTAAGGAAAACATAACTTTATTTAGCTTACTGTGAGCTACATCTCACCATGAGGACTACAAGAGAGTAAGATCATGAGACATTGCGCCACTTCCTGTGATGATGTATAGCATCTCATTAGCATATCACAGTTTGAATTAACCCCTTATACATCACTTATTGGTGGAGTTTTTCCCTCTAAAGGAGGAATTGGGCTCAGTGACTCTGACTGGAAGGACCCACGATTAACCCATACTCTTTGCTTAGAGACCTAATCTTAGTCAGGATGCATAAGAGACCAATAGTGTGGCGACTCCACATGGTCAATTTTTGAACTCAGCTGTGCTGAGAAGCCACACAGGAACAGGAGGACCTTGGTTCCATAAGCATTAGTGTACTTGCATAACACAAATCTGGTCTGTCTTTCTTGAGCTCAAATTGGGTGAGCTCCTACTTGCCTTTATTGACCTCTGGTTCGCTCGATCTGTCAATGTTCCTTTGCAACTTTTCCATCTATGCTTCTCATTATACAACCTAATGTTTTTCCTCACAAATACCTTGTCTACAGGAGAGTGAGGCTAGATCAGAATGTGGGTAATACCCGTTGTAGTCCCAACAGCTGATTCCAGATGCATTAGGAGAGGATTAGCAGCCTGCCACTTTCTAAACCTGTCTGCTGATGGATGCACAAGGATAATGAAGGAGACGCAGACAAAAATTTATTCAGCAAATAAAATAAGTCCATGGGAGCCTAAAGTAACAACCTTTTTGATGTAAAACTTTTCAGTTTGTTCCAGGTTTTGGCAGTGTCTGAATTGTGTGTTTGGGTTTTTGATTTGTACTAAATGCCCTTGTACACATTTAACGTCTGTCACTGAGTCAATGGGATTTTCTCATTTTGCCACTCCATGCTCAGAGGAGTTGGTGGTTCGGCTGTAATTCTACAGTAAGCTGCAAACATGAGACACTGGTCCTTGGAGACTTGCAGGTTTCAGCAAGGCAGGAACAAGTTCAGCATACAATAAGCTGCGAACTTTGGCTTGAGGCGTGGTGAATGTGGGATCCCTCCCTCCCTCCCTCTGTGTATTGCTGAGCTATGTAAATCAGTAAGTCCCAGGTTTGATTTGTAGCCTCTGCTGATCTCTAACATGGCAGTAAAACATTGCAACCGACCTTAGCAGAGCTGAGAGGAAATGATCGAGAGTTTCTGCTCTTGACATCCAGTGATCTCCAGCAGGGAAGTGTAAGAGTGGATCTCTGATCGCAACAGAATTTGTGATCAACCAGCCGGCCACAATCACTGTCCAGACTTGCACATAAAAGCATATAATGCTTGGCTGAACTATTAGAACAGTTACATTGGTCTTGGAAGGAGTCCAGTGTAGATTTATCAGAATGTTTTCAGGATTCTATAAGAGTTACATTATATGGAATGGTTACAGAAACTAGGAATATAGATGGTTAGGTGATAATTTGATTGAGATTTTAGGATTTTGAAATTAATTGATAGGGTAGGTAGAGAGAAACTATTTCTACTGGTGAAGGATTCCAGAAGGTAAGGGGACATAACCTTAAACTCAGAGCCAGACTGTTCGGGATAGAAGTTAGAAAACACTTCTTCACACAAAGGGTGGGAGAATGTGGAACTCTCTCCCACAGGAAGCAGTGGATGCTAGCTCAATTAATACTTTTAAATTTGAGAACACTAGATTTTTGCAGGACATGGGGATTAAGGAATATGAAGTCAAGGTGGATGGATGGAGTTAGGGTGCAGATAAGTTGTAATTTCCCTGAATGGCATGGAACACGCTCGACGGGCTGAATGTCCACTTTCTGGATCCTTTTTTTCAAATAGGAGGAATGGCAAGGCCCATGGAAAAATAAAAAGCAGAGAATGAATTAGCATTTCTATCGCACCATTCACATCTTCTGCTGATCCACAGCCAAGCTGCTGCTAAGAAAAGGATTGTGAAGATAAATCATACCATAGGCAGAATCTTCTGGCTGGTGTGCAGGTGGCGGAGTCCACACGCCAGCACTTAAATGTCACCCGAGCGTCCCGATGTCAGCATGTGGCATCACGATATCTTGGTCAGCAGAATGCGTGCCCACCATTAATTAAAGGCCTCGTTAAGGCCCTTAACTTGCCAATCGTCGATGATTTTGAGGGGCCCGTGCGAACTTCGGCTCAGCGCTCGGGCCCAACAGGTAGGTGGGTAGGAGATTTTTTTACAAACCTCATCCAATGGCGGGATGAGGTTTGACTGCGGTTTTAAAAACGTTTTAATAAAGTTTTTGTTTATTTCATTAACACGTCCCATCTCGTGTGACATTTTCACATGAGGGGGACATGTTAATGAATTTTCTATTGTTATGTTTGTTATATTTGCCAGTCTTTCAGCGATCTCCCTGAGGCAGCACTTAGTCTCAGGGAGATGTGTGCATGTGTGAGAGAGCGCACTCTGACAGCCGGGGAATCCTTACTCTTATATGATTCCTTGGTGCAATATGGCGTTCACACACTCTGTCCCTTCCTTTCGCTTGTTGGTAACAATCAGCCTCATCACTAACCTGCACTCTTACCCTCTCCTTAAACTTTGAATTTTTATATTTCCATGCAACTTAACCACCACCTCCCCACCACCCCCACCCCCCCGTCACTATTTAGTTTAAAGCCCTATCCAGAACCCTACTTATGCAATTCACCAGGACACTGGTCCCAGCCTGATTAAAGTGGAGCCTGTATGAATGAAATAACTCCCTCTTTCCCCAGTACTGGTGCCAATGTCCCATGAATTCGAACCCATTTCTCCCACACCAATCTTTGAGCTATGCATTTACCTCTTTAATCTTATTGACCCTGTGCCAATTAGCTCGTGGCTCAGGTAGTAATCTGGAGATTATTACCTTTTTAGTTCTGCTTTTTAATTTAGCCCCTAGCTGCTCATATTCCCTCAGCAGAACCTCTTTCCTCGTTCTAACTATATCGTTGGTACCTACGTGGACCACGACAACTGGATCCTTCCTTTCCCACTGCAAGTTCCTCTGCAGCCCAGATGAGAGATCCTTAACCCTGGCACCAGGTAGACAACACAGCCTTCGGGACTCTCGATCCTGGCTACGGAGAACAGTATAATTCCCCTAACTATACTATCCCCGATTACAACTACATTTCTCTTTTCTCTCCCCACTTGAATGGCTCCCTGTACCATGGTGCTGTGGTCAGTTTGCTCATCCTCCCTACAGTCCCTGCTCTCGTCCACACAGGGAGCAAGAATCTCGAACCTGTTGGATAAGGGCAAGGGCTGAGGCTCCTGCAGTGCTACTTCCTGGATCCCTCTACCTGCCTCACTCATAGTCACACCCTCCTGTCCCTGACCACTGGTCGAATTTAAGGTAGTTAATCTAAGGGGTGTGACTGTCTGCTGAAACAGGGCGTCTAGGTAACTCTTCCCCCTCCCCGATGTGTCGCTGTGTGCGAAGCTCAGACTCCAGCTCATCAACTCTGAGCTGGAGTTCCTCGAGCAACCAACATTTGCTACAGATGTAGTCACTAGGAACCACAATGGGGCCCAGCAGCTCCCACATCATGCAGCTACAACACATCGCCTGGCCCTGCATCTCTAGTTTAATTAATTAGTTTTTCAACTTGTTTTTAAATTTCCTACTGGTCTTTAGTTTATCAATCTGTAAAATATTTCTCCTATTTACCTTTAATCTGAAAGCAAGCTAGAATAGAGATTCAAAATACACTTTTTAAAATCAACTGGAACTTGTTCTCTCTGCTGAGTTGAAGCTGAAGGGTTAGGCCTCCGATCCTGGGCCCCAGTCATCACCTTTAACCTGAAATCAACTTAGAATAGGTAGTTAAAACTAGCAGTTACTTACCAACCAATGAACTTACAGTTTTCCTGTGATGTCACTCTTTGTTTTTTTTCACTCAGTGACGGTGACTACAGAGGACGCTCTAACCAGACTGCTTCACGGCGACGGTGACTACAGAGGACACTCTTCCCAGACTGCTTCACGGCGACAGTGACTGTAGAGGACACTCTTCCCAGACTGCTTCACGGTGATGGTGACTGCAGAGGATGCTCTTCCCAGACTGCTTCACGGCGACGGTGACTACAGAGGACGCTCTAACCAGACTGCTTCACGGCGACGGTGACTGCAGAGGACACTCTTCCCAGACTGCTTCACGGTGACGGTGACTGCAGAGGACACTCTTCCCAGACTGCTTCACGGTGACGGTGACTGCAGAGGACACTCTTCCCAGACTGCTTCACGGTGATGGTGACTGCAGAGGATGCTCTTCCCAGACTGCTTCACGGCGACGGTGACTACAGAGGACGCTCTAACCAGACTGCTTCACGGCGACAGTGACTGCAGAGGACACTCTTCCCAAACTGCTTCACGGCGACAGTGACTGCAGAGGATGCTCTAACCAGACTGCTTCACGGTGATGGTGACTGCAGAGGATGCTCTTCCCAGACTGCTTCACGGCGACGGTGACTACAGAGGACGCTCTAACCAGACTGCTTCACGGCGACGGTGACTGCAGAGGACGCTCTAACCAGACTGCTTCACGGCGACGGTGACTGCAGAGGACACTCTTCCCAGACTGCTTCACGGTGACGGTGACTGCAGAGGACACTCTTCCCAGACTGCTTCACGGTGATGGTGACTGTAGAGGACGCTCTTCCCAGACTGCTTCACGGCGACGGTGACTACAGAGGACGCTCTAACCAGACTGCTTCACGGCGACAGTGACTGCAGAGGACACTCTTCCCAAACTGCTTCACGGCGACAGTGCCTGCAGAGGACGCTCTAACCAGACTGCTTCACGGCGACGGTGACTGCAGAGGACACTCTTCCCAGACTGCTTCATGGCGACAGTGACTGCAGAGGACGCTCTAACCAGACTGCTTCATGGCGACGGTGACTGTAGGGGACGCTCTAACCAGACTGCTTCACAGCGACAGTGACGGCAGAGGACACTCTAACCAGACTGCTTCACGGCGACGGTGACTACAGAGGACGCTCTAACCAGACAGTTTCACGGCGACGGTGACTACAGAGGATGCTCTAACCAGACTGTTTCATGGCGATGGTGACTGTAGAGGACGCTCTAACCAGACTGCTTCATGGTGTCGGTGACTGCAGAGGACGCTCTTCCCAGACTGCTTCACGGCGACAGTGACTGCAGAGGATGCTCTAACCAGACTGCTTCACGGCGACGGTGACTGCAGAGGACGATCTAACCAGACTGCTTCATGGTAATGGTGACTGCAGAGGACGCTCTTCCCGGACTGCTTCACGGCGATAGTGACTGTAGAGGACGCTCTAACCAGACTGCTTCACGGTGATGGTAACTGCAGAGGACGCTCTTCCCGGAGTGCTTCATGGCGATGGTGACTGCAGAGGATGCTCTAACCAGACTGCTTCACGGTAACGGTGACTGCAGAGGACGCTCTTCCCAGACTGCTTCAAGACGATGGTGACTGCAGAGGACGATCTAACCAGACTGCTTCACGGTAACAGTGACTGCAGAGGACGCTCTTCCCGGACTGCTTCACGACGATGGTGACTGCAGCGGACACTCTAACCAGACTGCTTCACGGCGATGGTGACTGCAGAGGATGCTCTTCCCAGACTGCTTCACGGTGACGGTGACTGCAGAGGACGCTCTTCCCAGACTGCTTCACGACGATGGTGACTGCAGCGGACACTCTAACCAGACTGCTTCACGGCGATGGTGACTGCAGAGGATGCTCTTCCCAGACTGCTTCATGGCGATGGTGACTGCAGAGGATGCTCTTCCCAGACTGCTTCACGGCGATGGTGACTGCAGAGGACACTCTTCCCAGACTGCTTCACGGTAACGGTGACTGCAGAGGACGCTCTTCCCAGACTGCTTCACGGCGATAGTGACTGTAGAGGATGCTCTAACCAGACTGCTTCACGGTGATGGTGACTGCAGAGGACGCTCTTCCCGGACTACTTCATGGCGATGCTGACTGCAGAGGATGCTCTTCCCAGACTGCTTCACGGCGATGGTGACTGCAGAGGATGCTCTTCCCAGACTGCTTCACGGCGATGGTGACTGCAGAGGATGCTCTTCCCGGACTGCTTCATGGCGATGGTGACTGCAGAGGATGCTCTTCCCAGACTGCTTCACGACGATGGTGACTGCAGAGGACACTCTAACCAGACTGCTTCACGGCGATGGTGACTGCAGAGGATGCTCTTCCCAGACTGCTTCACGGTGATGGTGACTGCAGGGGATGCTCTTCCCAGACTGCTTCACGGCGACGGTGACTGCAGCGGACACTCTAACCAGACTGCTTCACGGCGATGGTGACTGCAGAGGATGCTCTTCCCAGACTGCTTCACGGTGACGGTGACTGCAGAGGACGCTCTTCCCAGACTGCTTCACGACGATGGTGACTGCAGCGGACACTCTAACCAGACTGCTTCACGGCGATGGTGACTGCAGAGGATGCTCTTCCCAGACTGCTTCATGGCGATGGTGACTGCAGAGGATGCTCTTCCCAGACTGCTTCACGGCGATGGTGACTGCAGAGGACACTCTTCCCAGACTGCTTCACGGTAACGGTGACTGCAGAGGACGCTCTTCCCAGACTGCTTCACGGCGATAGTGACTGTAGAGGACGCTCTAACCAGACTGCTTCACGGTGATGGTGACTGCAGAGGACGCTCTTCCCGGACTACTTCATGGCGATGCTGACTGCAGAGGATGCTCTTCCCAGACTGCTTCACGGCGATGGTGACTGCAGAGGATGCTCTTCCCAGACTGCTTCACGGCGATGGTGACTGCAGAGGATGCTCTTCCCGGACTGCTTCATGGCGATGGTGACTGCAGAGGATGCTCTTCCCAGACTGCTTCACGACGATGGTGACTGCAGAGGACACTCTAACCAGACTGCTTCACGGCGATGGTGACTGCAGAGGATGCTCTTCCCAGACTGCTTCACGGTGATGGTGACTGCAGGGGATGCTCTTCCCAGACTGCTTCACGGCGACGGTGACTGCAGAGGACGCTCTAACCAGACTGCTTCATGGCGATGGTGACTGCAGAGGATGCTCATCCCAGATGTATCAGATATTAAACTGATAAGAACAGATGCTACACTTGATCTTAACCAAAAGGCCGAGAAGCGGCCGAAGGAAATGACTGAACACTAGTCAACACCTGGGTCTTCACCTCATGGATCAACCTGACAGTGGCACAGCAAGCTTTAAAATAAAACAGCTGGATGAATGAAACTGGGAGTCAATTGATTGTAGGATAGAGAAAGTGGTTTCTGAGTTAATGAGACAGAAGATTAGATAGATATCTTGGTTGAATTTCCTTTGTTTGCAGGACAGGATTTGTAAAACCTTCCTGTAAGAGATGGAACTAGTTGGATTAGAGTGCACAGTGGGGAGATTGTACATGCACTGGTTTATGGTGGGAATGGGTTTGTGGATCTAAAGGCCCAATAGTCATCGAAGATTGAAAATGCTAGAGATATAGAGCAGGCCCTCCACTGTTGAAAAGAGCAAAGGCAAATTAATGTTTGGGTAAAGAAGAGATCCTCATCAGAACTGAAAGGGAAAAGAGCGATGAACCCTTTGTACAAACAAAAAATTGACCAGAGGTGGTGGGGAGAGGAAGATGGGGTGGTGGGGGAGACAAAAGGTAAAGGTCAAAGGTCACATTTTCACAAAATACTTGTCAAGCGGGAAGTTGCTAATGGTTTAAAAGCCTGCGCATAGTTGAATATTTTATAAGACAGTGTAATAATTCCCAAAGGATGAGGAAGAAACAGATGAATAAAACTGCTTTAAAATAAAGCATTTTACAGTATTAGAGGAAAAAGGCAGAAAGGTCAAAGTGCAAATGGAGTGGTTGAAGGTGAAATGGTAAAAGCACAAAGAACTTGGGGTGTTGATTAGCACAACAGCTGTTCGATAAAGCAGCCACCAAAGGTGTTTATAAAGATAATCTGTAAGAACAACAACAATTTGCACCTAAACCATCTCAAGTCAATCACACAACAACATGGAAAGTGTAAGGTCCAGACTGGCAGCTCCCATTGTACTGAGGATTTCAGAGAAAAATGTCTGTTGGGTTGGTTTATTGTCCAACATGCATTACATACAGAGGTATATTCAATCCATGTTCTGAACTAACTGTAAGAAGGGAGAGAGCAATAGATGTACTTTAATTGCTCCCAGTGCCCCTGGGAATGTTAACCAGCATTCCTTCTAGGCTATTGATTTCTGCAGGTCTCTATTAAGCTCATTAATCTTGTGCTGCAACTAATCAGAATGCCCTTAGGCTAAGGGAGGGAAAAAAATCAACCAGAATTTCCAACCTCGGGCATATCCAGGGCTTGTTCACCTGACTGATTCCTGGAATGGCAAGATTGACATATGGGGAGAGATTGGGTTGACTAGACCTGTATTCACTGGAGTTTATAAGAATTCAAGGGGATCTGATTGAAATGTATAAAATTCCGACAGGGCTGGACAGACTGGATGCAGGGATGATGTTTCCTCTGGCTGGGGGAGTCTGGAACAAGAGGTCACAGTCTCAGTATACAGGGTAGGCCATTTAGGACTGAGATGAGGAGAAACTTCTTCACTCAGAGGGTGGTAATCCTGTGGAGACCAAGTCACTGAATATAGTTAAGAAGGAAATAGAAAGGTTTCTAGACTCCTATAAGTGTCAAGGAGTATAAGGGAAAGAGTGGGAGTATGGCGTTGAGATAGAGGATCAGCCATGATCATATTGAATGGCGGAACAGGCTCGAAGGGCCGAATGACCTACTCCTGCTCCTATTTTCTATGTTTCTATAATGGGATGGGCTCAATATTGATGTCTCCAGGAATAAATAACCTGTCATCACTCACAAGTCTAAATTTGTGTGTGTCCAGTTGGGTGTGGTACTGAAGAGCAGTCAGATCTCTGGGAACTGAACCCAATATAAAACACCATCACCAGGAGAGGAGGGAGAAGATGGGAGTCATTCCTGTAATTTATTAGACTGTGCATTGTAAGTTGTATGTGTCCAATCAGGGCTGATGGTTTGTAAGCTTTTTTAAAAAGGAAATATTCTGCTTCTTGCTTCTAGCAAGAATCTAGGTATAAATTTAGTAACGATTCATGCCCTATTTGACAAAAGATTTTTATACATGACACAGTACATGTTCTCCATTGTCATTGTTGAACTCCATTTCACAATGTGCTAGTGAATTTAACTGCAGTGCCCACTATAGCTTAACACTTCGTTGGATATGATAAAGGAACTGAAAGCTTCATAAACTATTGTGTGTGGATTTTTTTTAGTCAATAAACTGTTATTGTTGGAGAGACATAGGCCTCTGGAAGCAGTGTTATATGAATCATCTTTTTAACGGTGGAAGACGTTTAATGTGCCTCCAATAATAGTTTCAGTTCAGCCGTGTGAGTGATAAATTGGGTTTCCCTGTCTCTTCCTCAATAGTCCTGACAGATTTTATTGCGCTTGTAGAAAGCTACAGCTGTTGCAAGCATAATAGCAAATGGCCCCATGCCCATACTCAAGTTTGATTTAGAGAAGGTTTGCTGCCTTGAAAAAAGTAAGTCCAACTTTCTGTAGAGCAGTTTCAGATGCCCAGTCAAAGGTAAGCTGTGTCCTTGCACAAATATCATATTTTAATTCCTCACTCTCCAATTCCTTATCCTTCTGAAAGACCACTTTTTAAACCTAGATCTTTGAACATCCTTCTTTTCCTCAGATAAAAGCAAAAAACTGTAGATGCTGGAAATCCAAAACAAATACAAAAATACCGGGAAAAACTCAGCAGGTCTGACAGCATCTCCAGAGAAGAACACAGTTAACGTTTCGAGTCCGAATGACCCTTCAACAGAACCAAGTATAAATAGAAAAGGTGAAATATAAGCTGGTTTAAGGGGGGGTGGGACAAGTGGAGCTGAATAGAAGGCCAGTGATAGGTGGAGATAACCAAAAGATGTCACAGACAAAAGGACAAAGAGGTGTTGAAGGTGGTGATATTATCTAAGGAATGTGCTAATTAAGGGTAGAAAGCAGGACAAGCAAGGTACAGATAGCCCTGGTGGGGGTGGGGTGGGGGAAAGGAATCGAAAAGGCTAAAAGGTAGAGATAAAACAATGGATGGAAATACATTTAAAAATAATGGAAGCAGGTGGGAAAAGAAATCTATATAAACTATTGGAAAAAAAGGGGGGGGGGATTAGAAATGGGGTGGGGATGGAGGAGAGAGTTCATGATCTAAAATTGAACTCAATATCCAGTCCGGAAAGCTGTAAAGTGCCTAGTCGGAAGATGAGGTGCTGTTCCTCCAGTTTGCGTTGAGCTTCACTGGAACAATGCAGCAGGCCAAGGACGGACATGTGGGCATGAGAGCAGGGTGGAGTGTTGAAATGGCAAGCGACAGGGAGGTCTGGGTAATGCTTGCAGACAGACTGAAGGTGTTCTGCAAAGCGGTCACCCAGTCTGTGTTTGGTCTCTCCAATGTAGAGGAAACCGCATTGGGAGCAACAAATGCAGTAGACTAAGTTGAGGGAAGTGCAAGTGAAATGCTGCTTCACTTGAAAGGAGTGTTTGGGCCCTTGGACAGTGAGGAGAGGGGAAGTAAAGGGGCAGGTGTTGCACCTTCTGCGGTTGCATGGGAAGGTGCCGTGGGAGGGGGTTGAGGTGTAGGGGGTGATGGAGGAGTGGACCAGGGTGTCCTGGAGGTAACAATGCCTGCGGAATGCCTCCGGGGGTGGTGGTGGGTGGGGGGGGGGAGCGGGGTGAAAGGAAGATGTGTTTGGTGTTGGCATCGTGCTGGAGTTGGCCGAAATGGTGGAGGATGATCCTTTGAATGTGGAGGCTGGTGGGGTGATATGTGAGGACAAGGGGGACCCTATCATGGTTCTGGGAGGGAGGAGAAGGTGTGAGGGCGGATGCACGGGAGATGGGCCGGACACAGTTGAGGGCCCTGTCAACCACCGTGGGTGGAAAACCTCAGTTAAGGAAGAAGGAAGACATGCCAGAGGAACTGTTTTTGAAAGTGGTATCATCAGAACAGATGCGACGGAAGCAAAGGAGCTGAGAGAATGGGATGGAGTCCTTACAGGAAGCGGGGTGTGAGGAGCTGTAGTCGAGGTAGCTGTGGGAGTTGGTAGGCTTGTAATGAATATTGGTGGACAGTCTATCACCAGAAACTGAGACAGAGAGGTCAAGGAAGGGAAGGGAAGTGTCAGAGATGGACCATGTGAAAATGATGGAGGGGTGGAAATTGGAAGCAAAATTAATAAATTTTTACAGATCCATACGAGAGCATGAAGCAGCACCGAAGTAATCATTGATATACCAGAGAAAGAGTTGTGGGATGGGGCCAGAGTAGGACTGGAACAAGGAATGTTCCACATACCCCTTGAAGAGACAGGCACAACTGGGGTCCATGCGGGTACCCATAGCCACACCTTTTATTTGGAGGAAGTGAGAGGAGTTTAAGGAGAAATTGTTCAGTGTGAGAACAAGTTCAGCCAGGCGGAGCATGTACCATTTGATTATCATTCTGTGAAGTGCCTTATGTAAAAGGTGTTATAGAAATGTAAGTTTCTGTTGAGAGCAAACAGTGAGTGTATCTATACACACTGAACTTGCATCAAAGGTAACCAAAGTGTAACAGCTTATATATGAAGTCAAGCTTAAAAAACACATTCTGACTCTTCTATAACCTGGTGAGTATATATTGAGGATTCATGTAGAATTGATCTTTGAGCAAAGAAAGACTTGCATTTATTTCACACCTTTCATGACCACAGGATGTCCCAAAGAGCCTTACAGCCAATTAAGTAAATTTGTTGAAGTGTAATCACTATTATAATGTAGGAAACATAGCAGCCAACTTACCAAGTTACATCAAGTTACCACAAACAGCTATGTGATAATGACCAGTTCATATGTGTTTGTAATTTTGATTCAGGGACCAATATTGGCCAGGACACTGAGGAAAGCCCCCCCCACCCCCCGCTCTCCTCCAAAATAGTAATCATGGGATCTTTTATGTCCACCTGAAAGGATAGACAGGGCCTCACTTTAACATTTCATCCAAAGACAATGCAGCAATGGATGTGTTAGCTCAGGATTTCTGTGCTCAAATCCTGGAGTGGGACTTGAATCCATACCCTACTGTCATAAAGCCCAAGGTGTTACCAACTGAGCCGCAGCTGACAATCACTTTGAGATCTGTTGGAAACAAGATGTATTAGGCCCAGCAGATCTACTACAGGTCTACTCTCGATCATCAGTAAAGTAATGGAAGGGGTCATCAACAGTACTGTCAAGAGGCACTTGCTTAGCAATACTCTGCTCACTGATTCCTAGCTTGGGTTCCGCCAGGGCCGCTCAACTCCTGACCTCATTACAGCCTTGGTTCAAACATGGATGAAAGAGCTGAACTCCCGAGATGAGGTGACAGTGACTGCCCTTGACATCAAGGCTGCATTTGACCAAGTGTGGCATCAAGGAGCCTGAGCATAACTGGAGTCAGGGAGAAAGCTCTCTGCTGGTTGGAGTCATACCTAGCACAAAGAAAGATGGTTGTGGTTGTTGGAGGTCAGTCATCTCAGCTCCAGGATATCACTGTAGTAGTTCCTCAGGGTAGTGTCCTAGGCTCAACCATCTTCAGCTGTTTCATCAATGACTTTACTTCCATCATAAGGTCAGAGGTAGGGATGTTCACTGATGATTGCACAATGTTCAGCACCATTCGCGGCCCCTCAGATACTGAAGCAGTTCATGTCCAAATGCAGCAAGACCTGGACAATATCCAGGCTTAGGCTGACAAGTGGCAAGTAACATTCACGCCACACAAGTGTCAGGCAATGACCATCTTCAACAAGAGAGAATCCAGCCATCGCTCCTTGATGTTCAATGGCGTTACCAACACTGAGTCCCCCACTATCAACAACCTGGGGGCAACCATTGACCAGAAACTGAACTGGACTAGCCATATAAGTACTGTGACTATAACAGCAGGTTAGAGGCTAGGATTTGTGCGACGAGTAACTCGCCTCCTGACTCCCCAAAGCCTGTCCACCATCTACAAGGCACAAGTCAGGAGCGTGATGGAATACTCCCACTTGCCTGGATGAGTGCAGCTCCTACAATACTGAAGAAGCTGGACACCGTCCAGGACAAAGCAGCCCCGCTTGATTGGCACCACATTGACAAACATTCACTCCCTCCGCCACCGACGCACAGTAGCAGCAGTGTGTGTACCATCGACAAGATGCACTGCAGCAACTCACCAAGGCTCCTTCGACAGCACCTTTCAAACCCGTGAGCTCTACCAGCTGGAAGGAGAAGGGTAGCATGTAGATGGGAACACCACCACCTGGAAGTTCCCCCTCCAAGTCACTCACCATCCTGACATCGCTGTTCCTTCACTGTCGCTGGGTCAAAGCCCTGGAACTCCCTCCCTAACAGCACTGTGGGTGTACCTACACCGCATGGACTGCAGCGGCTCAAGAAGGCAGCTCACCACCACCTCCTCAAGGGAAACGAGGGATGGGCGATAAATGCTGGCCCAGCCAGCGAAGCCCATATCCCGTGATGAATAAAAACAAATACTCTTTTTTTCTCCCCCTTTTGAGACTTTGTAGCTTTAGACTTTCGGAGATTTTGCGGAGTTCCTGTTTAAGACTTTCTTGGGGTTAATCTTCCTTGGCATAAGCTAATAATGGATAGGGTCAGCAAATCTGTGTTCAGTGTCTCTTTGGTTCCTAACTGCAATGGCCCAGTTATGTTACTATGAATTTGTTATCTTCTTTGCATTATTCCAAGGTCCCAGACTTGTCAGTCGCTGTGAAATCATAGTTCAACATTTTGCCCAAAGCTTGATTGCTTCTGAACAGCAATGAGACCTGCGCTGTCCTCAAAGAATTTTGGCAAATGTGTTTCATGTAGTTTGTTTTCACTTAAATCAGATTGGAAGACATATCGCTGCACAAGCTTTCTCCCTACATCTTCACTGTGTTGAAATAAAGAGACATCGCACTATCTCCTCCGCTAGCTCACCCAGCTTCCATTTTTTTCTCCTGCACTTTGCAACATTTCTTGTCTTATTGTTTTTGAGGTTTGGTTTCTCCATGGAAAATAGCAGTTTTGTTAAAATGATGATGCATCAACATCTTGGTTCCCTTCCCAGCTTTTCAGTAGCTCCATCCAAGTGGGACCTGGTGTAACTTAACTAATCGTAAAGATGCAGGGTAGTTCTGTCACAGTACAGGATGCATTAACATTAGAGGCAGCTATAGACGGAGCAAAGTGATCCTACACCTAATGGATCCATTCAAAGCTCTGCCACATCTAATCTTGAATGATGGTGGACATTTAAACAAGTAATGGGGGGGGGGGTGGAGTCTTCTTGAATATCTCCATCCTCTTCTTCTTAGGCAGTCTGTCAGGATTGAGGATGACTTGCTTCCACTCTGGATTGATGGCTGATAAGTCCAATGTGTGATCTGCAGGCTCAGCCACATGTGGAGCCGGTGGTGCTTGAAGGGTTGCATAGATGGGTTTTGGAAGGCTCATGCATTCTTTGACACCTTGACTTTGAGAGACTTGGCCAGGGACCTGCAGAGGCAACATGTTCAGTGCCTTCCCGAATGAAGCTTCCCCATTTTGGTCAGTCACATGCCAGGGTCTTCCGTAAGTCAACGGGGATGTTTGACTTCTTCAGCGATGCTTCGAGTACATCCCTAAAGCATTTCTGCTGTCCTTCTGGGAATCTCCTGCCCATGACTGAGTTCTGAGTAGAACAATTGCTTCCGGAGTCTGGTGTCAGGCATATGAATGACATTTATTGCCCAGCGGAGCTGGTTTAGTGTGATTAGCACCCCTATGCTAGGCTAAGTTGGTTCGGGGAGGCCTCTGTTGTTGGACCGTCTTTCTTGACAGTAGATCTGGAAGATCTTGTGAAGGTGCCGCTGGTGGGACTGCTCCAGTGCTTTGAGGTGCCTGCTGTCCAAGCAGATAGGAGTGCAGGGAATCACTGCTGCCCAGTAAACCATGACCTTAGTCACCGGTTTGAGATCCTGATCCTCAAATACTCTTTTCCTGAGTCAACTGAAGGCTGAGCTGGTGCACTGGAGGCGATGATGAGTTTTGTTGTTTATATCTGCCTCTGCCGCCTTCAATCCAAAACCAAAATCAATCCAACTTGGCCAGTCATTGATCTCGGTCCATGTCCAAATGCAGAAAGACCTGGACTTGGGCTAACAAGTGACAAGTAACAATCGTGCCGCACAAGTGCCAGGCAATGACTGTCTCCAACAAGAGAATCCAACCATCGCCCCATAACATTCAATGGCATTACCATCACTGAATCCCTGACTATTAACATCCTGGGGGTTACCATTGACCAAAAACTGAACTGGACTAGCCATATAAATACTGTGGCTACAAGAGCAGGTCAGAGGCTAGTAACCCTGCAACGAGTAGCTCACCTCCTGACTCCCCAAAACCTGTCCACCATCTACAAGGCACAAGTCAGGAGTGTGATGGAATACTCCCCACTTGCCTGGATGAGTGCAGCTCCCACAACACTCAAGAAGCTTGACATCGTCCAGTGCAAAGCAGTCCCGCTTGATTGGCACCCCATCCACAAACATTCACGCCATCTAGGATAAATTCACCAAGGCTCCTTCGTCAGCATCTTCCAAACCCACCCATGACCACTACCATCTAGAAGGAGAAAGGCAGCAGATAGATGGGAACACCATCACCTGTAAGTACCCCTCCAAGTCACTCTGGCTTGGAAATATATCGCCGTTCCTTCACTGTCGCTGGGTCAAAATCCTGGAACTCCCTCCCTAACAGCACTGTGGGTGTACCTACACCACATGGACTGCAGCGGCTCAAGAAGGCAGCTCCCCACCGCCTTCTTAATGCTGGCCTTGCCAGTGGCATCCACATCCTGTGGACAAATTAAAAAAAAACATTTAACCAGCGAGAGTTGCAGGTCACAGCTTTAGTTTCCCAGGCTGTGCAGGGTCAGCTGGTTTCAGTTTTGGAACCAAACGATGACTTAGTATCACTGAGTTCAGGATGAAAAAGGACTTGGCTAATTTCAAGAAGCTATCTTTCTTGGGAGGAAAGTGGACTTTGCAGGAGACCAGCGTCAGGGCCAGAGTTGGATGTGATGCACTCCCATTGTCGACATTCTGCGTTTGACCTTGCATATGAGGCTTGACCATTTGAAACTTTACCTCCACACAAGCCAGCTTCATGGGCGAAAGAAAACGGTAAAAAAGATCATTTGTCTTTTCAGTAGTTACATTGGTCAAGGGGCTCTGCTATTAACTGAGATACAAGGTGAATACACCTAGTTAAGTGGGTTCAAAAGTGTCTGTGCAACAGTGTCTCTCTGCTCTGAGGCAATGACAAAACTTGTAACATTCATGTGAAATGAATGTTTACTGGGGTTTGGAGGAATATCTGTACTGTTTTTAATGGCCTTTACCATCACTCTGTTATTTTCCTACTACAGGCTGAGTTAAATGACAGGCACTGGAATCAGAAGCAGTCTCCCCTGAGAGGACAGCAACATATTCAGTTGAAAGTGATGAGTTAAAGGGTTATCTGTAAAGTTTGAACAAATTGGTTTTCTACTTTAATTATGGAAGAGTGAGACTGCAGTGATTATTTCTGAAGGCTGCTCTTCCGTTTTCAGCTCCACACAAGCAGAGCTCGAGTGTACTGATGACATATTATCAACACGTGTGTATGCCTTGAGACGTGGTCTCCCAGGTGAGTGAAGTGGAAGGTGCAATGTTCCTGGAAACCTGAAGGTTTTTATTGTGGAATGAAAAGAAGGATGAGCCTTTATATTTCATAACCTCAGGATGTCCCAAAATGCTTTACAGCCAACAAAGTTTTGTTTGTGGTGTAGTTGCTGTTGTAATATAGGAGACACGGCAGCCAATTTAAACATAGAAAGATCCCACAAACAGCTGATAATGATGTTAGATGAGAGAGAAATGCTAACTCAAACACCCAGGAGAACCTCGTTGCTCTTCTTTGTAATGGTACAGGGGATCTTTTACATCCATCTGACAGAGGAGATAGGGTTTAATGGTTCACCTGAAAGACGGCACTTCAAACAGTGCAGGTCTCCCTCAGTACTGCATTGGAATGTCTCGATAATGTCTCTAAGAGTGAGATTTGAATCTACAATCTTCTGACTCCAAGGTGAGAATGTTACCCACCAAGTCAGGCTGATGCCCCGCGTTTAGGTTAGCAGCAACTCAGATCACCAGTTCCTTTTTTCAGCTTTATTCCTCCATTTTTCTGCTAAAGGCTGGCAGGCTCTTACCCAGGTGAGTACTCTTAATGTGAGCTTGTATAATGAGCAGCAGGAAGCTATGCATTTAGCTGTGAGGGGGCATCACAATCCTGTTTCAGAATTACATTGAAATTACAAGACATAAAGAGGTTCAACCAAACTGTGTTAGTGTCTGTGCTCTACATGACTAGCAGTTCTAATCCCAGGTATGTGTCTTGTTCTCATATTTTCCTTAACTCCCTTTCCAAACTAGTTATCTAATCTTCTCTAGCATTATATAGCACCAGGAGCCTGCTTTTCAGCATCTCGAGTCTGCTTCACCTTTCAGTTAGATCATGGTTGCTTTGTACCTTTACTCATGTTTGCTCAGTGTTCCTTGACACCCTTCCCAAGAAAAATGTCAAAACATTACCCCCAACATTTCCATTTACTCAGCGCTGTTCCATTTTTTTTGTAGGAGAAGGGCTGCACCTGCCTTGAAAGAGTTAATACCTGGTACCAGATTGGAACCAGATCGAGGCCTATATGAATTGACAATCTGCAACATGCATCTGTGCTTCTAAACTGAATTAGAAGTCAACTCCACTGGGAGAGAGAAATACCTGGATGTCTCACAACCTTATCATTGCACAACAACAGAAGAAACTCCTTCAAATCCCAGGAGATCTGAAGCAATCGGTTTTGCCTGTCCTCCCTTGACAACATCTGATATAAAGGAGAGCAGCCCAGACTTCATTCCTGTGTAGAACTGTGAGAGTTTGCTGTTCCTACATTGCCAGCCTCACAAGTCACATTTGTAGATCGCGAGCTCGTACCAGAGCAGAAAAATACAGACCAGAGTTGAGATTATCCACTCCTTCTTTCACCAAGTCACTTTGCCTTTTAAATTACCTCTGAGTTGCTTTTTAACCTTGCCAAGAATCTAAGCTCACTTTCAAAATGGCCTGGACCAGCACGACAAGCTGTCCATTACTGTGGCATTCACGAGGCATTCTTGTTCTGGCTCTGAGGCAGTGATTGGTTCCAATCTGTCTGATTGGGGAGAGGTCAACACCGAGCTCGATGCTGACTGTCCCATGAGATCCACACCCACATACACTCCTGCAGAGTCAACTCGGATGGCAAGCAGAAGGAGGGCTGACTGTTTTTATTATTTCTCCCTTGCTAGCCCAGACTAGCAGTGATAGGCAGTGAGTTCAGCAATAGAACCTGGCACCATTCCTAATCTGTGTAGCTCAATATTTCATGGTGCAGAACACTGACTAACCAAACAATGTGTGAAAGAGTTAACCTGGGACTGGAAATTTCAGTCAATACTCTGTGGCATTTTCAAAGTGTGACATCAGTCTGCAGACTTTATAAATGGGCAAATTGTCAAATTTCAAGTCTCGCACTTTTACTCAGAGCTTGGAAAGTCTGCTTGTGTCAGCAATCTTGTACACGTCACCATCCATTAGAAACACATTTCATAAATGGATGAGCAAGACAGGGGTTGTACATTTTCCTACACTGGAATAATGCCAATCCATGCTAGTCGATGAGATGTATTGACAGAATAAGGACTATGGGCAACAGAAGGAGTCTTTCGATCAGTATCATAGATCAAGTAACCGGCCTTTGAATAAATTAACATTAGGACAAGCGATTTCTTGTCACAGTGGATACACTGGGCAGGTGACATCGAGCGTCTACTGGACATGTCAAGGTAGGTGATAAGTTGTGATTTTAGCACAGTTGTAATTTAGAAAACACAGCCTCCAATCTGCGCACAGCAGGATCCCACAAACAGCAAAAAAAGAAATGACAAGTTAAGCTTTATCTTTGGTGGTGCTGATTGAGGATAAATATTTATCTTCTTCCAAGAGTAACACAGGACCTTTTACGCCCATTTGAGAGAGCAGACGGGGCCTCATTCTTATGTTACTTCTGAAAGATGGCCCCTCAGTCAATGTAGCACTCCCTCAATACTGCACTGAAGCTTAAAAACAAGCACATAATGAAACCTAAATCCTGAGAGAATTTTTATTGGTACTGATGTAACCAAACAGTGATATAGTAAATGTAAAGTTTACCTGTGGGGTAATGGGGAGAATTAATTTGAAATGCAAACCTTAGAAGAGAAATGGAAGTTGAGCAAAAGTAATTGGTACCTAGAAAGACAGGTCAAGCATGTGTCACTCTCCGAATGCAGTGTGGACCTGGTTTTCTGTCATTGACTCATCAGTTTCGATGCTGGCTGACTCTAACAGACAGGCAGTAGCCCGTAGGAAAGGAAATGAGGCTGAGTGATGCTGGAGTGTTGCAGTTCTGTTCTCCTCAAGCTAGCACGTCAAAGTAAAAGCAGCAGCTTTATCAGTTCCCCAATTCTCTCTGGCCCCCAACACTATTCTGCTGGAGCTTGGCAAGAACCAGGACTTAATCACTGGTGAAGCAGTTCTATTTTCCAGCTAATTTTTAGCATGTATTTTAAATAATATAATAATAAAAACAGAAAAATCTGCCTACTGCTGCTGATCCCTGACTCCAGTTGGTTTTTTGGGGGAAAAACTCCATTTACAATGGAAAATACAGCCCTATTTATCAGTGCCATAGACTGGATAGGGAATCAGAGACCAGAGACTGATATCACTCCCTATACCTGTTAGACCCTACCACCACTGCTCCCCTCCCCCCAACAACCCCCAACCCTGGGATAGGAAAACCCTCTTCGCCACCCTTAGGATTGCTCTCCCTCAATAAAGTCCCTGGGATTGACACCCCGCACCCCCCCGATACACTACTCCCTACTGAGATTGCAGTCCACACCACCAGCCACCCCCACCAGCCTGGATCTCCCTTTTCCTGCTGCCTTCACTGAACTGTTCCTCACCAAATTGGAAGACAAGCCTGTCAATTGGCCTTATCAGCATGTGTGTGTGTGCATCAGTGTGCTTGGGTGTGGGTCAGTGTGTATGTGGGTGCGAGTCCATGTCAATGCATGTGTGAATGTGTGCGTGTGCATGTCAGTGAGAGTGACTGACAGGTGTGCAAAAAGAAAGAGAATAAAAGGAAGGAAACGAATCACTCATTAACATATCTCCAATACCACCACCCAAGTGTAACTACTGTGGGTTTCAGCAGTGCATTGATTTGTAAATTGGTAATCCTGTTTTTGAAACTATTTGCGTCATTGGTTGACTGCATTCCATCTATGATGTAACTGCATCAATTTTTATTGTTGGGTTTGTAAACGGCTGAAAAATGAGCCTTTGCAGATATCTTTCAGCCAATGAAATCTCACTTTTGGAAGATGTACCAGCATGGGCTTATCAAAGTAATGATCTCCATGGATTCCACCTGGCTGCTGAGAAATATAAAACAATGCATTGCATTTTTAAAAGGTAATTTTGGGATCTTTTTTAAAAATTAGGATGATGAAAGTCAATATCATTAAATGAAACATTTTCCATTTCAGATAGCCATTGTCAGCATTAACATCTAGGGATGACCAATCAATCCTGATATGCTCAAAGACGCTCACATCCCATAAATTAATTTTAAAAAATCAGGTCTAGGTACAAAGCTTGCAATACATTTTACCCTAAGACATAATGACCTCAGTGAGGCAGCTTGACAATCTAGAAAAAAGAACTGCATTTCTGTTGTGCCAATTTCCAAATACCCTAACACTTTACAGGCAGTGAAGAATGCAGTAGCTATTGTTTTAATATAATCAGTAGTGCCACGGGATCTTTTATGTCCACCTTAGAGGATAGATGAGATCTCTGTTTAATGTCTCATCCAAAAGCCAGTACCCCCAACAGTGCAGCACCCCAATTGCACTGAAGTAACCACTTCAAAATTATGCTCAAGACTCTGGAGTAGAACTTGAACTTACTACTTTCTGATTCAGAGACAAGTGTGTTGCTCACTGAACCACAGCTGATACGCTGTGAGTGAGGTTGCCAACCAATGTGGAATTGGGGATAATTTTATGTGGTGATTCCAGGTCTGCCAGGAATTGGTTAGACGAACCCCAAACTCAGTGGCCTAAGGTTGAAAGAGCCTTGATAGGAAACTATCAGCCAATGGGCTGGTTTCAAACCCAGGTCCCAGGCTTGAAAGGGCAGTACCTAACTCTCTGGACCACTTGGTCCTTTTAATGTGTCTTCACAATTATACAGAAAGCATGCTGAGAATATGCCTTGAGTTCTGCAGTACATCAGGACTTTCCTGGACAAAAGTTGGGGATACTTTTAGAAGCAAAATCTGAGTCAAAATTAACAGTCACTTGGGCAAGTGTGAATTAATTAAGGAAAGTCAGCATGGATTCATCAAGGCAAATTGAGTTTAACTAATTTGTTTGAGGTTTTTTATGTTACAGAGAGGGCGATGATGGTCATGTGGTTTATGTGGTGTACATGGACTTCTAAAAGGCAATTGATAAGGTGCCACATAACAGACTTGTTAGCAAAGCTGAGGCCCATTAAATAAAAGGGACAGTGGCAGCATGGATGTGAAGTTGGCTGAGTGAGAGCAGTAATGAGCTGTTGTTAATTGGACTAGAGGAAGCTATAGAGTGGAAAACAAAAACAGAATTACCTGGAAAAATTCAGCAGGTCTGGCAGCATCGGCGGAGAAGAAAAGAGTTGACGTTTCGAGTCCTCATGACCCTTCAACAGCTATAGAGTGGAGTTTCCCAGGGGTCAGTATTAAGACCACGACTTTTCTTGATGTATATTAATGACCTAAACCTGTATGTACAGGTTACAATTTCAAAATTGGTGGATGACACAAAACTTGGAAGTATTATGAAGTGTGAGGAAGATAGTGATGGATTTCAAGAGGACATAGAACAGGTTGGTGGAATGGACAGACGTGTAACAGATGAAATTTAATGCAGAGAAATATGAAGTGATACATTTTGGTAGGAAGAATGAGGAGGGGAATATAAAATAAAGGATGCAATTCTGAAGGTGGCGTAGGAACAGAGGGACCTGGGGGTATATGTGCACACGTCATTGAAGCTGGCAGAACAGGTTGAGAAATTGGCTAATTAGGTATATTGATATTGGATCCTGGGCTTTATAACAAAAGCAAGGGAGTTATACAGAACCTTTATAAAACTCTGATTTGGCCTCAACTGAAGTATTTGGCCCAGTTCTGGTAACCACACTTTAGGACACATGACAGCATTAAAGAGGGTGCAATAAGGACTCATGAGACTGGTTCCAGCAATGAGAGACTTCAGTTATGTAGACAGATTAAAAAGGCTGAGATTGTTCTCTTTAGAGAAGAAAAGGCTGAGGGGAGATTTGATGAAGTTGTTCAAAATCATGAGGGGTCTGGATAGAGTAGATAAGGAGAAACTGTTCCCATTGGTGGAAGGATCGAGAGCCAGAGGACACAGATTTAAGGTGATTGGCAAAAGGAACAATTGCGACATGAGGAGAAACTTTTTAGGCAGCGAGTGGTTAGGATCTGGAATGCACTGCTTCAGAGTGTGGCGGCGGTGCTGGGAGATTGAATTGTAACTTTCTAAAGGGAATTAGATCATTATCTGAAGAGAAAATTTATAATTAAAGACGGGGAGGGAATGAGACCAGTTGAGTGACTCTTATAGTGAACCAGCACAAACACAATGGCTGCAACAGGCCTGTAAAACTCTGCCCAGACAGTAGGAGTGAATGGTTGAGAGAGCAGTTGGTACAGAGAAAGGGAAAGGATAGAACAATTGTTGAACAACAGACTGTCAAAGATAATTGTGAATTGAGGTGAGACAGTGGTGTTGGGGAAGGAGTTGCAGAGTGCTCAGGGACTGGGAATGTATTTTAAATTTTATTCAAAGGCACATTATTTTGCCATGATTGTTACAAATTGTCAGGTCATAGACTTGAACTATAATCTTGGAAACAAACTGCAGCCATTATAAGAGTGTAAATGATGGTAAATAGATGGATTTTGCAGCGGGTGATAACTGTTCTTTCACGCATGTAGGTTGTTAATTTGTGTGAAAAATGAGCTGTGAAAATATTCAGACCAGGAGATTAAAAATTACCTCAAGAAGCCCAGAACTTGCTTAGCGTTGTATTGTAGAAAGGGCCACCCAATAATATACAAGGTTTGATAATTTCACAAAACTGAAAATGTTTGGAAGGTGCTACACCTTAGGAAGGATATAATGGCCTTGGAGGAAACCCAGAATGACACCTGGACTCCAAAGATTAGATTAAATTATAAAGAGAGATTACACAAACTAGGGTTGTGTTCTCTGGAATTGAAAAGGTTAAGGGGTGATTTGATTGAGGTTTTCAAGATATTAAGGGGAACTGAATGGGTAGATAGAAGCTATTTCCACTAGTTGGGGAGTCTAGGATTACGGGGCATAATCTAAAAATTAGAGCCAGGCCTGTCAGGAGTGAAATTAGGAAACACTTCAACACACACAGGGTGGTAGGAGTTTGGAACTCTCTTCCACAAATGCCAATTGATGCTCGATGAATTGTTATTTTAAAACTAAGATTTGATATATTTTTATTAACCAAAGGTGTTGAGGGATATGGGGTATATGGGACAAAGTTGAGTATGTGGATTTAGGTTGCAGATCAGCCATCATAGACTCGTAGACATTTACAGCACAGAAAGAGGCCATTCGGCCCATCGTGTCTGCGCCAGTCAACAAAATCTGTGAGCACTAATCCCATTTTCCAGTGCTTGGCCCATAGCCCTGGAGGCTATGCCAATGCAAGTGAAAATTTAAATACTTCTTAAATGTTATGAGAGTTTCTGACTCAACCACCCTTTCAGGCGAGTTCCAGACTCCCACCACCTTCTGGGTGAAAAAACTTCTCCTCAACTCCCCTCTTAGCCTTCTACCTCTTACCTTAAATCTATGCCACCTTATTGACCCCTCTACTAATGGAAAAAGTGCTTTCCTATCCATCCTATCTATGCCCCTCATAATCTTATACACCTCCCCTCTTGTACAACCTCAGCAACAAATCTGCTTCTCTCATGTTCCTTTTGGGCTGTAACCTAAAACCTGATGATCTTAATCCTCAACTTTATTTATTTAATTTTTTAAAGAAAATCATGCTTTCCTTTCTGATAATTCTAAATTGCGCATGATGAAGAATGAACATCAAGCTGCCTGTTAGTAAAAAAGGATAGCTAATCATTTATGACATAACTACTTAACTCCTCCTCAGGTCCCCTCTTGACCTTCTCTGTTCTAAGGTAAACAACTCCAGCCTATCCAATCTTTCCTCATAGCTCAGACCCTCCAGCCCAGGCAGCAACCTGGTAAATCTCCTCTGCACCCTCTCCAGTGCAATCACATCCTTCCTATAATGTGGTGACCAGAACTACACACAGTACACCAGTTGTGGCCTAACCAGCACTTTATACAGTTGCAGCATAACCTCCCTGCTCTTGTATTCTACGCCACTGCTTATAAAGGCAAGTAACCCATATGACTTCTTAACCACCTCATCTCAATCGTCTCATTGATTGGCAGACTAGGCTCGAGGGGCTGAATGGCCTCCTGTTCCCATGTTTCTAAGAGCAAGGTAAGAGAATAGAAAACAAACTCTTCTCTTTCTCCCCCATAAGATAATGGATCTGAAACAAACTCCCTTCTAAAGAGGATCTGGATTGACATCTGTTGAGAAACGGTGTTAAGGGTCAGTGAGATATGAACAGCATTGCTTCTTTATGTTGTCAGAGAGGTAGAGCATACTCAGTAAGGTAGGAAATCAGGAGTGTGATCAGTCTCAACTGCAGTACTGCGTCCAGTTCTGGGCACCATAGAGAGAATGGTTCCAGGGATGAGGAACTTCAGCAATGTGGATAGATTGGAGAAGCTGGGGCTGTTCTCTTTGGAGAAGAGAATGTTGAGAGGAGATTTGATAGAGATGTTCAAAATCATGACGGGTCTGGAGAGAGCAGATAGGATGAAACTGTTCCCATTGGTGGAAGGATTGAGAAGCAGCGGGCATAGATTTAAGGTGATTGGCAAAAGAAGCAATGGTGACATGAGGAAAAGCTTTTTCTAACTGCAGCTAGTTAGGATCTGGAATGCATTGCCTGAGAGTGTGGTGGAAGCCGTGTCAATTGTGGTTTTCAAATGAGAATTGAGTAACTACCTGAAGAGGGAAAATTTGCAGGGCTATGAGGAACATGCAGGAGAGCAGCGTTAGGTTAATTGCACTTGCAGAGAGCCAGCAGAGGCACAATGGGCTGAATAGCCTTCTTCTGTGCTGTAACCATTCTGTGATTCTATAATCTGATTGGAGCAGGCTTAATGGATTGAATGGTCATTCCAAGCTCGGAAACTTCATCTTTTGGACCAGAGCTTACCAAATGAATGATGGAATTTCCTTTAGTACTCAGCACCCCTTCTGGACACAGATACAATGACCACATCGTACCTAAACATTACAATTGAAAGAAAAATCAAAATCCAAGATCTGTATAAAATTCAGGCTGTATGAGTGTGTTTTCAGCAGGGGGCACATAAAATACGAGAGGTGGCAAGCCCACCACATGTCTTATTATCCCCCATTAGGTCCCCATAATATGGTGGATGGGCGGGCGCCAGAATTGGTAGCTTGCCTGTCATTATTTAAATAATTAAGGGCAAGTGAGCTTGTTTAAGCGAATTAACCCATGTTTCTCACTGTCCAATGCCAAAAAGTGATTGACATGGACAGATAGGCAGGAAAGAGGAGCCGCTTTTGAAAAACATTTTTGTCAATGTGGGAAGAAAGTGGGCAAAACATTTGGGGAGTGCCCTCTGTCATGTTGCCCCACCCCCACACCCTCCACTGACCTCCAAAACCCACCCACCGGGCTCCCCTCCCTAAGATGCTCAATCCCACCCGACCCAAAGGCACCAGCATCCATCTTCTGTTCTTCATGGAACTCTTTGCAGTCCCAGCTGTGCCCACTACTGAGTTCTGGTGCTGCTGGGACTGGTAGAGCTGTTGGTCAATCAGATTGGCCGGTAGCTCTTGAGAGTGGGACTTCCTCCCACTGAGGGGCAGAAGTCTCACTCCCAGCCTGTTTAGCCTGCAGGCAGCGTATTATCGCTGGCAGTGTGTTATCGCAGTGTGGTATCGCTGGCAGTGTGTTATCATTGGCAGTGTGTGATCACTGCAGGGTGTTATCACTGCAGTGTGTTATCACTGGCAGTGTGTTATCACTGCAGTGTGTTATCACTGGCAGTGTGTTATCACTGGCAGTGTGTTATCGCTGGCAGTGTGTTATCACTGCAGTGAGTTATCGCAGTGTGTTATCACTGCAATGTGTTATCGCTGGCAGTGTGTTATCACTGCAGTGTGTTATCGCAGTGTGTTAACACTGCACTGTGTTATCACTGGCAGTGTGATATTGCAGTGTGTTATCACTGGCAGTGTGTTATCGCTGGCAGTGTGTTATTGCAGTTTGTTATCACGGCAGTATGTTATCGCTGCAAGTGTGTTACCACTGGCAGTGTGTTATCACTGCAGTGTGTTATCGCACTGTGTTATCACTGCAGTGTGTTATCACTGGCAGTGTGTTATTGCAGTTTGTTATCACTGCAGTGTGTTATCGCTGGCAGTGTGTTATCACTGGAAGTGTGTTATCACTGGAGTGTGTTATGGCTGGCAGTGTGTTATCACTGCAGTGTGTTATCACTGCAGTGTGTTATCACTGGCAGTGTGTTATCACTGGAAGTGTGTTATCACTGCAGTGTGTTATCGCAGGCAATGTGTTATCGTTGGCAGTGTGATATCGCAGTGTGTTTTCACTGCAGCGTGTTATCGCTGGCAGTGTGTTATCACTGGCAGTGTGTTATCGGTGGCAGTGTGTTATCCCAGTATGTTATCACTGCAGTGTGTTTTCACTGGCAGTGTGTTATCACTGCAGTGTGTTATCGCTGGCAGTGTGTTATCAATGCAGTGTGTTATCGCTGGCAGTGTGTTATCACTGCAGTGTGTTATCGCTGGCAGTGTGTTATCACTGCAGGGTGTTATCACTGGCAGTGTGTTATCACTGCAGGGTGTTATGACTGGCAGTGTGTTATCACTGGAGTGTGTTATCACTGGCAGTGTGTTATCACTGTAGTGTGTTATCACTGGCAGTGTGTTATCGCTGGCAGTGTGTTATCGCTGGCAGTGTGTTATCACTGCAGTGTGTAATCACTGCAGCGTGTTATCATTGGCAGTGTGTTATAGCTGGCAGTGTGTTATCACTGCAGGGTGTTATCACTGCAGGGTGTTATCACTGCAGTGTGTTATCAGTGGCAGTGTGTTATCACTGCAGTGTGTTATCACTGCAATGTGTTATCACTGCAGTGAGTTATCGCAGTGTGTTATCACTGCAATGTGTTATCGCTGGCAGTGTGTTATCACTGCAGTGTGTTATCGCAGTGTGTTAACACTGCACTGTGTTATCACTGGCAGTGTGAAATCGCAGTGTGTTTTCGTTGCAGTGTGTTATCGCTGGCAGTGTGTTATCACTGGCAGTGTGTTATCACTGGCAGTGTGTTATCACTGCAGTGTGTTATCGCTGGCAGTGTGTTATCACTGCAGTGTGTTATCGCTGGCAGTGTGTTATCACTGCAGTGTGTTATCGCTGGCAGTGTGTTATCACTGCAGTGTGTTATCGCTGACAGTGTGTTATCACTGGCAGTGTGTTATCACTGCAGTGTGTTATCGCTGGCAGTGTGTTATCACTGCAGTGTGTTATCGCTGGCAGTGTGTTATCACTGCAGTGTGTTATCGCTGAGAGTGTGTTATCACTGCAGGGTGTTATCACTGGCAGTGTGTTATCACTGTAGTGTGTTATCACTGGCAGTGTGTTATCACTACAGTGTGTTATCGCTGGCAGTGTGTTATCACTGCAGTGTGTTATCACTGCAGTGTGTTATCGCTGGCAGTGTGTTATCGCTGGCAGTGTGTTATCGCCACAGTGTCTTATCACTGGCAGTGTGTTATCGCTGGCAGTGTGTAATCACTGTAGTGTTGTATCACTGCAGTGTGTTATCGCTGCATTGTTTATCACTGGCAGTGTGTTATCACTGCAGTGTGTTATCGCTGCAGTGTGTTATCGCTGCAGTGTGTTATCGCTGCAGTGTGTAATCACTGGCAGTCTGTTATCACTGGCAGTGTGTTATCGCTACAGTGTGTTATCACTGTAGTGTGTTATCGCCGTAGTGTGTTATCGCTGCAGTGTGTTATCGCTGCAGTGTGTTATCGCTGCAGTGTGTTATCACTGCATTGTGTTATCGCTGCAGTGAGTTATCACTGGCAGTGTGTTATCGCTGGCAGTGTGTTATCGCTTGCAGTGTATTATCGCTAGCAGTGTGTTATCGCTGCAGTGGGTTATGACAGGCAGTGTGTTATCGCTGTAGTGTGTTATCACTGGCAGTGTGTTATCGCTGCAGTGCGTTATCACTGCAGTGTGTCATCACTGGCAGTGCGTTATCGCTGCAGTGTGTTATCGCTGGCAGTGTGTTATCACTGTAGTGTGTTATTGCTGCCGTGTTTATCACAAGCAGTGTGTTATCGCTGAAGTTTGTTATCGCTGCAGTGTTTTATCGCTGGCGGTGTGTTTTCACTGTAGTGTGTTATCGCTGTAGTGTGTTATCACTGGCAGTGTGTTATCGCTGGCAGTGTGTTATCACTGCAGTGTGTTATTGCTGCAGTGGGTAATCACTGGCAGTGTGTTATCGCAGCAGTGTGTTATCACTGGCAATGTGTTATCACTGCAGTGTGTTATCGCTGCAGTGTGTTATCACTGGCAGTGTGTTATCGCTGTAGTGTGTTGTTACTGTAGTGTGTTTTCGCTGCAGTGTGTTATCACTGGCAGTGTGTTATCGCTGCAGTTTGTTATCGCCACAGTTTGTTATCACTGGTAGTCAGTTATCGCTGGCAGTATGTTATCGCTGCTGTGTGTTATGGCCGCAGTGTTTTATCTCTGTAGTGTGTTATCGCTGCAGTGTGTTATCGCTGCAGTGTGTTATCGCTGGCAGTGTGTCATCGCTGGCAGTGTGTTATCGCTGGCAGCGTGTTATCACTGTAGTATGTTATCATTGGCATTGTGTTATCAAGGCAGTGTGTTATCACTGCAGTGTGTTATCGCTGGCTGTGTGTTATCACTGTAGGGTGTTATCACTGCAGTGTTTTATCGCTGCAGTGTTTATCACTGACAGTGTGTTATCGCTGCAGTGTGTTATCGCTGCAGTGTTTTATTGCTGGCAGTGTGTTATCACTGTAGATTGTTATCGCTGGTAGTGTCTTATCACTGGCAGTGTGTTATCGCTGCAGTGTGTTATCGCTGCAGTGTGTTATCACTGTAGTGTGTTATCACTGCAGTGTGTTATTGCTGCAGTGTGTTATCGCTGCAGTGTATTATCGCCGCAGTGTGTTATCGCTGTAGTGTGTTATCACTGCAGTGTGTTATCGCTGCAGTGTGTTATCACTGGCAGTGTGTTAACGCTCGCAGTGTGTTATTGCTGGCAGTGTGTTATCGCTGGCAGTGTGTTAACGCTGGCAGTGTGTAAACGTTGTCAGTATGTTATCACTGCAGTGTGTTATCACTGCAGTGTGTCATCACTGGCAGCGTGTTATCGCTGGCAGTGTGTTATTGCTGTAGTGTGTTTTCACTGCAATGTGTTTTCGCTGTAGTTTGTTATCGCTGCAGTGTGTTATCGCTGGTAGTGTCTTATCACTGGCAGTGTGTTATCGCTGCAGTGTGTTATCGCTGCAGTGTGTTATTACTGTAGTGTGTTATCACTGCAGTGTGTTATTGCTGCAGTGTGTTATCGCTGCAGTGTATTATCGCCGCAGTGTGTTATCGCTGTAGTGTGTTATCACTGCAGTGTGTTATCGCTGCAGTGTGTTAACACGGCATTGTGTTATCTCTGCAGTTTGTTATCATTGGCAGTGTGTTATCGCTGGCAGTGTGTTATCACTGGCAGTGTGTTTTTGCTGTAGTGTGTTATCACTGCAGTGTGTTATCACTGCAGTGTGTTATCACTGCAGTGTGTTATCGCTGCAGTGTGTAATCACTGGCAGTCTGTTATCACTGGCAGTGTGTTATCGCTACAGTGTTTTATCACTGTAGTGTGTTATCGCCGTAGTGTGTTATCATTGGCAGTGTGTTATAGCTGGCAGTGTGTTATCACTGCAGGGTGTTATCACTGCAGTGCGTTATCGCTGGCAGTGTGTTATCAGTGTAGGGTGTTATCACTGCAGTGTGTTATCACTGCAGTGTGTTATCACTGGCAGCGTGTTATCACTGCAGGGTGTTATCACTGCAGTGTGTTTTCGCTGGCCGTGTGTTATCGCTGGCAGTGTGTTATTGCTGGCAGTGTGTTATCGCTGCAAAGCGTTATCGCTGGCAGTGTGTTATCACTGCAGTGTGTTATCACTGCAGTGTGTTATCACTGGCTGTGTGTTATCGCTGGCAGTGTGTTATCGCTGCAGTATGTTATCACTGGCAGTGCGTTATCACTGCAGTGTGATTTCGCCGCAGTGTGTCATCACTGGCAGTGCGTTATCGCTGCAGTGTGTTATCGCTGGCAGTGTGTTATCACTGTAGTGTGTTATTGTTGCCGTGTTTATCACTAGCAGAGTGTTATCGCTGCAGTTTGTTATCGCTGCAGTGTTTTATTGCTGGCGGTGTGTTTTCACTGTAGTGTGTTATCGCTGTAGTGTGTTATGACTGGCAGTGTGTTATCGCTGCAGTGGGTAATCACTGGCAGTGATTTATCGCAGCAGTGTGTTATCACTGGCAGTATGTTATCACTGCAGTGTGTTATCGCTGCAGTGTGTTATCACTGGCAGTGTGTTATCGCTGTAGTGTGTTATCACTGCAGTGTGTTATCACTGCAAAGTGTTATCACTGCAGTGAGTTATCGCAGTGTGTTATCACTGCAATGTGTTAACGCTGGCAGTGTGTTATCACTGCAGTGTGTTATCGCAGTGTGTTAACACTGCACTGTGTTATCACTGGCAGTGTGAAATCGCAGTGTGTTTTCACTGCAGTGTGTTATCGCTGGCAGTGTGTTATCACTGGCAGTGTGTTATCACTGGCAGTGTGTTATCACTGCAGTGTGTTATCGCTGGCAGTGTGTTATCACTGCAGTGTGTTATCGCTGGCAGTGTGTTATCACTGCAGTGTGTTATCGCTGACAGTGTGTTATCACTGGCAGTGTGTTATCACTGCAGTGTGTTATCGCTGGAAGTGTGTTATCACTGCAGTGTGTTATCGCTGGCAGTGTGTTATCACTGCAGTGTGTTATCGCTGACAGTGTGTTATCACTGCAGGGTGTTATCACTGCAGGATGTTATGACTGGCAGCGTGTTATCGCTGGAGTGTGTTATCACTGGCAGTGTGTTATCACTGTAGTGTGTTATCACTGGCAGTGTGTTATCACTACAGTGTGTTATCGCTGGCAGTGTGTTATCACTGCAGTGTGTTATCACTGCAGTGTGTTATCGCTGGCAGTGTGTTATTGCTGGCAGTGTGTTATCACTGCAGTGTGTTATCACTGCAGTGTGTTATCACTGGCAGTGTGTTATCGTTGGCAGTGTGTTATCACTGCAGGGTGTAATCACTGCAGTGTGTTATCACTGGCAGTGTGTTATCACTGCAGTGTGTTATCACTGCAGTGTGTTATCATTGGCAGTGTGTTATAGCTGGCAGTGTGTTATCACTGCAGGGTGTTATCACTGCAGTGCGTTATCGCTGGCAGTGTGTTATCACTGTAGGGTGTTATCACTGCAGTGTGTTATCACTGCAGTGTGTTATCACTGGCAGCGTGTTATCACTGCAGGGTGTTATCACTGCAGTGTGTTTTCGCTGGCAGTGTGTTATCGCTGGCAGTGTGTTATCGCTGGCAGTTTGTTATCGCTGCAAAGTGTTATCGCTGGCAGTGTGTTATCACTGCAGTGTGTTATCGCTGGCAGTGTGTTATCACTGCAGTGTGTTATCACTGCAGTGTGTTATCACTGGCTGTGTGTTATCGCTGGCAGTGTGTTATCACTGCAGTATGTTATCACTGGCAGGGCGTTATCACTGCAGTGTGATTTCGCCGCAGTGTGTTATCACTGCAGTGTGTTATCACTGCAGTGTGTTATCATTGGCAGTGTGTTATAGCTGGCAGTGTGTTATCACTGCAGGGTGTTATCACTGCAGTGCGTTATCGCTGGCAGTGTGTTATCACTGTAGGGTGTTATCACTGCAGTGTGTTATCACTGCAGTGTGTTATCACTGGCAGCGTGTTATCACTGCAGGGTGTTATCACTGCAGTGTGTTTTCGCTGGCAGTGTGTTATCGCTGGCAGTGTGTTATCGCTGGCAGTTTGTTATCGCTGCAAAGTGTTATCGCTGGCAGTGTGTTATCACTGCAGTGTGTTATCGCTGGCAGTGTGTTATCACTGCAGTGTGTTATCACTGCAGTGTGTTATCACTGGCTGTGTGTTATCGCTGGCAGTGTGTTATCACTGCAGTATGTTATCACTGGCAGGGCGTTATCACTGCAGTGTGATTTCGCCGCAGTGTGTCATCACTGGCAGTGTGTTATCGCTGCAGTGTGTTATCGCTGGCAGTGTGTTATCACTGTAGTGTGTTATTGTTGCCGTGTTTATCACTAGCAGT
This sequence comes from Carcharodon carcharias, assembly GCF_017639515.1. Taxonomy (NCBI): domain Eukaryota; kingdom Metazoa; phylum Chordata; class Chondrichthyes; order Lamniformes; family Lamnidae; genus Carcharodon; species Carcharodon carcharias. Next base: position 25,766,124 of record NC_054500.1, read on the forward strand.
GTGTTATCGCTGCAGTTTGTTATTGCTGCAGTGTTTTATTGCTGGCGGTGTGTTTTCACTGTAGTGTGTTATCGCTGTAGTGTGTTATGACTGGCAGTGTGTTATCGCTGCAGTGGGTAATCACTGGCAGTGATTTATCGCAGCAGTGTGTTATCACTGGCAGTATGTTATCACTGCAGTGTGTTATCGCTGCAGTGTGTTATCGCTGTAGTGTGTTATCACTGCAGTGTGTTTTCGCTGCAGTGTGTTATCACTGGCAGTGTGTTATCGCTGCAGTTTGTTATCGCCACAGTGTGTTATCATTGGCAGTCAGTTATCGCTGGCAGTATGTTATCGCTGCTGTGTGTTATCGCCGCAGTGTGATATCGCTGCAGTGTGTTATCGCTGCAGTGTGTCATCACTGGCAGTGCGTTATCGCTGCAGTGTGTTATCGCTGGCAATGTGTTATCACTGTAGTGTGTTATTGCTGCCGTGTTTATCACTAGCAGTGTGTTATCGCTGCAGTTTGTTATCGCTGCAGTGTTTTATCGCTGGCGGTGTGTTTTCACTGTAGTGTGTTATCGCTGTAGTGTGTTATCACTGGCAGTGTGTTATCGCTGGCAGTGTGTTATCACTGCAGTGTGTTATTGCTGCAGTGGGTAATCACTGGCAGTGTGTTATCGCAGCAGTGTGTTATCACTGGCAATGTGTTATCACTGCAGTGTGTTATCGCTGCAGTGTGTTATCACTGGCAGTGTGTTATCGCTGTAGTGTGTTATTACTGTAGTGTGTTTTCGCTGCAGTGTGTTATCACTGGCAGTGTGTTATCGCTGCAGTTTGTTATCGCCACAGTTTGTTATCACTGGTAGTCAGTTATCGCTGGCAGTATGTTATCGCTGCTGTGTGTTATGGCCGCAGTGTGTTATCGCTGTAGTGTGTTATCGCTGCAGTGTGTTATCGCTGCAGTGTGTTATCGCTGGCAGTGTGTCATCGCTGGCAGTGTGTTATCGCTGGCAGCGTGTTATCACTGTAGTGTGTTATCATTGGCATTGTGTTGTCAACGCAGTGTGTTATCACTGCAGTGTGTTATCGCTGGCTGTGTGTTATCACTGCAGGGTGTTATCACTGCAGTGTTTTATCGCTGCAGTGTTTATCACTGACAGTGTGTTATCGCTGCAGTGTGTTATCGCTGCAGTGTTTTATCGCTGGCAGTGTGTTATCACTGTAGATTGTTATCGCTGGTAGTGTCTTATCACTGGCAGTGTGTTATCGCTGCAGTGTGTTATCGCTGCAGTGTGTTATCACTGTAGTGTGTTATCACTGCAGTGTGTTATTGCTGCAGTGTGTTATCGCTGCAGTGTATTATCGCCGCAGTGTGTTATCGCTGTAGTGTGTTATCACTGCAGTGTGTTATCGCTGCAGTGTGTTATCACTGGCAGTGTGTTAACGCTCGCAGTGTGTTATTGCTGGCAGTGTGTTATCGCTGGCAGTGTGTTAACGCTGGCAGTGTGTAAACGTTGTCAGTATGTTATCACTGCAGTGTGTTATTGCTGGCAGTGTGTAGACACTGCAGTGTGTTATCACTGCAGTGTGTCATCACTGGCAGTGTGTTAACGCTGGCAGTGTGTAAACGTTGTCAGTATGTTATCAATGCAGTGTGTTATTGCTGGCAGTGTGCGGACACTGCAGTGTGTCATCACTGGCAGCGTGTTATCGCTGGCAGTGTGTTATTGCTGTAGTGTGTTTTCACTGCAATGTGTTTTCGCTGTAGTTTGTTATCGCTGCAGTGTGTTATCACTGGCAGTGTCTTATCGCTGTAGTGCGTTATCACGGCAGTGTGTTAACACGGCATTGTGTTATCTCTGCAGTTTGTTATCATTGGCAGTGTGTTATCGCTGGCAGTGTGTTATCACTGGCAGTGTGTTTTTGCTGTAGTGTGTTATCACTGCAGTGTGTTATCACTGCAGTGTGTTATCGCTGCAGTGTGTTATCGCTGCAGTGTGTAATCACTGGCAGTCTGTTATCACTGGCAGTGTGTTATCGCTACAGTGTTTTATCACTGTAGTGTGTTATCGCCGTAGTGTGTTATCATTGGCAGTGTGTTATAGCTGGCAGTGTGTTATCACTGCAGGGTGATATCACTGCAGTGCGTTATTGCTGGCAGTGTGTTATCACTGTAGGGTGTTATCACTGCAGTGTGTTATCACAGCAGTGTGTTATCACTGGCAGCGTGTTATCACTGCAGGGTGTTATCACTGCAGTGTGTTTTCGCTGGCAGTGTGTTATCGCTGGCAGTGTGTTATCGCTGGCAGTTTGTTATCGCTGCAAAGTGTTATCGCTGGCAGTGTGTTATCACTGCAGTGTGTTATCGCTGGCAGTGTGTTATCACTGCAGTGTGCTATCACTGCAGTGTGTTATCACTGGCTGTGTGTTAACGCTGGCAGTGTGTAAACGTTGTCAGTATGTTATCACTGCAGTGTGTTATTGCTGGCAGTGTGTGGACACTGCAGTGTGTTATCACTGCAGTGTGTCATCACTGGCAGTGTGTTAACGCTGGCAGTGTGTAAACGTTGTCAGTATGTTATCACTGCAGTGTGTTATTGCTGGCAGTGTGTGGACACTGCAGTGTGTTATCACTGCAGTGTGTCATCACTGGCAGTGTGTTATCGCTGGCAGTGTGTTATTGCTGTAGTGTGTTTTCACTGCAATGTGTTTTCGCTGTAGTTTGTTATCGCTGCAGTGTGTTATCACTGGCAGTGTCTTATCGCTGTAGTGCGTTATCACGGCAGTATGTTAACATGGCATTGTGTTATCTCTGCAGTTTGTTATCATTGGCAGTGTGTTATCACTGGCAGTGTGTTATCACTGGCAGTGTGTTTTTGCTGTAGTGTGTTATCACTGCAGTGTGTTATCACTGCAGTGTGTTATCGCTGCAGTGTGTTATCGCTGCAGTGTGTAATCACTGGCAGTCTGTTATCACTGGCAGTGTGTTATCGCTACAGTGTTTTATCACTGTAGTGTGTTATCGCCGTAGTGTGTTATCATTGGCAGTGTGTTATAGCTGGCAGTGTGTTATCACTGCAGGGTGTTATCACTGCAGTGCGTTATTGCTGGCAGTGTGTTATCACTGTAGGGTGTTATCACTGCAGTGTGTTATCACAGCAGTGTGTTATCACTGGCAGCGTGTTATCACTGCAGGGTGTTATCACTGCAGTGTGTTTTCGCTGGCAGTGTGTTATCGCTGGCAGTGTGTTATCGCTGGCAGTTTGTTATCGCTGCAAAGCGTTATCACTGGCAGTGTGTTATCACTGCAGTGTGTTATCGCTGGCAGTGTGTTATCACTGCAGTGTGCTATCACTGCAGTGTGTTATCACTGGCTGTGTGTTAACGCTGGCAGTGTGTAAACGTTGTCAGTATGTTATCACTGCAGTGTGTTATTGCTGGCAGTGTGTGGACACTGCAGTGTGTTATCACTGCAGTGTGTCATCACTGGCAGTGTGTTAACGCTGGCAGTGTGTAAACGTTGTCAGTATGTTATCACTGCAGTGTGTTATTGCTGGCAGTGTGTGGACACTGCAGTGTGTTATCACTGCAGTGTGTCATCACTGGCAGCGTGTTATTGCTGGCAGTGTGTTATTGCTGTAGTGTGTTTTCACTGCAATGTGTTTTCGCTGTAGTTTGTTATCGCTGCAGTGTGTTATCACTGGCAGTGTCTTATCGCTGTAGTGCGTTATCACGGCAGTGTGTTAACACAGCATTGTGTTATCTCTGCAGTTTGTTATCATTGGCAGTGTGTTATCGCTGGCAGTGTGTTATCACTGGCAGTGTGTTTTTGCTGTAGTGTGTTATCACTGCAGTGTGTTATCACTGCAGTGTGTTATCGCTGCAGTGTGTTATCGCTGCAGTGTGTAATCACTGTAGTGTGTTATCGCCGTAGTGTGTTATCATTGGCAGTGTGTTATCACTGCAGGGTGTTATCACTGCAGTGCGTTATAGCTGGCAGTGTGTTATCAGTGTAGGGTGTTATCACTGCAGTGTATTATCACTGCAGTGTGTTATCACTGGCAGCGTGTTATCACTGCAGGGTGTTATCACTGCAGTGTGTTTTCGCTGGCAGTGTGTTATCGCTGGCAGTGTGTTATTGCTGGCAGTTTGTTATCGCTGCAAAGCGTTATCGCTGGCAGTGTGTTATCACTGCAGTGTGTTATCGCTGGCAGTGTGTTATCACTGCAGTGTGTTATCACTGCAGTGTGTTATCACTGGCTGTGTGTTATCGCTGGCAGTGTGTTATCGCTGCAGTATGTTATCACTGGCAGTGCGTTATCACTGAAGTGTGATTTTGCCGCAGTGTGTCATCACTGGCAGGGCGTTATCGCTGCAGTGTGTTATCGCTGGCAGTGTGTTATCACTGTAGTATGTTATTGTTGCCGTGTTTATCACTAGCAGTGTGTTATCGCTGCAGTTTGTTATCGCTGCAGTGTTTTATTGCTGGCGGTGTGTTTTCACTGTAGTGTGTTATCGCTGTAGTGTGTTATGACTGGCAGTGTGTTATCGCTGCAGTGGGTAATCACTGGCAGTGATTTATCGCAGCAGTGTGTTATCACTGGCAGTATGTTATCACTGCAGTGTGTTATCGCTGCAGTGTGTTATCACTGGCAGTGTGTTATCGCTGTAGTGTGTTATCGCTGCAGTGTGTTATCGCTGCAGTGTGTTATCGCTGGCAGTGTGTCATCGCTGGCAGTGTGTTATCGCTGGCAGCGTGTTATCACTGTAGTGTGTTATCATTGGCATTGTGTTATCAACGCAGTGTGTTATCACTGCAGTGTGTTATCGCTGGCTGTGTGTTATCACTGCAGGGTGTTATCACTGCAGTGTTTTATCGCTGCAGTGTTTATCACTGACAGTGTGTTATCGCTGCAGTGTGTTATCGCTGCAGTGTTTTATCGCTGGCAGTGTGTTATCACTGTAGATTGTTATCGCTGGTAGTGTCTTATCACTGGCAGTGTGTTATCGCTGCAGTGTGTTATCGCTGCAGTGTGTTATCACTGTAGTGTGTTATCACTGCAGTGTGTTATTGCTGCAGTGTGTTATCGCTGCAGTGTATTATCGCCGCAGTGTGTTATCGCTGTAGTGTGTTATCACTGCAGTGTGTTATCGCTGCAGTGTGTTATCACTGGCAGTGTGTTAACGCTCGCAGTGTGTTATTGCTGGCAGTGTGTTATCGCTGGCAGTGTGTTAACGCTGGCAGTGTGTAAACGTTGTCAGTATGTTATCACTGCAGTGTGTTATTGCTGGCAGTGTGTAGACACTGCAGTGTGTTATCACTGCAGTATGTCATCACTGGCAGTGTGTTAACGCTGGCAGTGTGTAAACGTTGTCAGTATGTTATCAATGCAGTGTGTTATTGCTGGCAGTGTGTGGACACTGCAGTGTGTCATCACTGGCAGCGTGTTATCGCTGGCAGTGTGTTATTGCTGTAGTGTGTTTTCACTGCAATGTGTTTTCGCTGAAGTTTGTTATCGCTGCAGTGTGTTATCACTGGCAGTGTCTTATCGCTGTAGTGCGTTATCACGGCAGTGTGTTAACACGGCATTGTGTTATCTCTGCAGTTTGTTATCATTGGCAGTGTGTTATCGCTGGCAGTGTGTTATCACTGGCAGTGTGTTTTTGCTGTAGTGTGTTATCACTGCAGTGTGTTATCACTGCAGTGTGTTATCGCTGCAGTGTGTTATCGCTGCAGTGTGTAATCACTGGCAGTCTGTTATCACTGGCAGTGTGTTATCGCTACAGTGTTTTATCACTGTAGTGTGTTATCGCCGTAGTGTGTTATCATTGGCAGTGTGTTATAGCTGGCAGTGTGTTATCACTGCAGGGTGATATCACTGCAGTGCGTTATTGCTGGCAGTGTGTTATCACTGTAGGGTGTTATCACTGCAGTGTGTTATCACAGCAGTGTGTTATCACTGGCAGCGTGTTATCACTGCAGGGTGTTATCACTGCAGTGTGTTTTCGCTGGCAGTGTGTTATCGCTGGCAGTGTGTTATCGCTGGCAGTTTGTTATCGCTGCAAAGTGTTATCGCTGGCAGTGTGTTATCACTGCAGTGTGTTATCGCTGGCAGTGTGTTATCACTGCAGTGTGCTATCATTGCAGTGTGTTATCACTGGCTGTGTGTTAACGCTGGCAGTGTGTAAACGTTGTCAGTATGTTATCACTGCAGTGTGTTATTGCTGGCAGTGTGTGGACACTGCAGTGTGTTATCACTGCAGTGTGTCATCACTGGCAGTGTGTTAACGCTGGCAGTGTGTAAACGTTGTCAGTATGTTATCACTGCAGTGTGTTATTGCTGGCAGTGTGTGGACACTGCAGTGTGTTATCACTGCAGTGTGTCATCACTGGCAGTGTGTTATCGCTGGCAGTGTGTTATTGCTGTAGTGTGTTTTCACTGCAATGTGTTTTCGCTGTAGTTTGTTATCGCTGCAGTGTGTTATCACTGGCAGTGTCTTATCGCTGTAGTGCGTTATCACGGCAGTATGTTAACATGGCATTGTGTTATCTCTGCAGTTTGTTATCATTGGCAGTGTGTTATCACTGGCAGTGTGTTATCACTGGCAGTGTGTTTTTGCTGTAGTGTGTTATCACTGCAGTGTGTTATCACTGCAGTGTGTTATCGCTGCAGTGTGTTATCGCTGCAGTGTGTAATCACTGGCAGTCTGTTATCACTGGCAGTGTGTTATCGCTACAGTGTTTTATCACTGTAGTGTGTTATCGCCGTAGTGTGTTATCATTGGCAGTGTGTTATAGCTGGCAGTGTGTTATCACTGCAGGGTGTTATCACTGCAGTGCGTTATTGCTGGCAGTGTGTTATCACTGTAGGGTGTTATCACTGCAGTGTGTTATCACAGCAGTGTGTTATCACTGGCAGCGTGTTATCACTGCAGGGTGTTATCACTGCAGTGTGTTTTCGCTGGCAGTGTGTTATCGCTGGCAGTGTGTTATCGCTGGCAGTTTGTTATCGCTGCAAAGCGTTATCGCTGGCAGTGTGTTATCACTGCAGTGTGTTATCTCTGGCAGTGTGTTATCACTGCAGTGTGCTATCACTGCAGTGTGTTATCACTGGCTGTGTGTTAACGCTGGCAGTGTGTAAACGTTGTCAGTATGTTATCACTGCAGTGTGTTATTGCTGGCAGTGTGTGGACACTGCAGTGTGTTATCACTGCAGTGTGTCATCACTGGCAGTGTGTTAACGCTGGCAGTGTGTAAACGTTGTCAGTATGTTATCACTGCAGTGTGTTATTGCTGGCAGTGTGTGGACACTGCAGTGTGTTATCACTGCAGTGTGTCATCACTGTCAGCGTGTTATTGCTGGCAGTGTGTTATTGCTGTAGTGTGTTTTCACTGCAATGTGTTTTCGCTGTAGTTTGTTATCGCTGCAGTGTGTTATCACTGGCAGTGTCTTATCGCTGTAGTGCGTTATCACGGCAGTGTGTTAACACAGCATTGTGTTATCTCTGCAGTTTGTTATCATTGGCAGTGTGTTATCGCTGGCAGTGTGTTATCACTGGCAGTGTGTTTTTGCTGTAGTGTGTTATCACTGCAGTGTGTTATCACTGCAGTGTGTTATCGCTGCAGTGTGTTATCGCTGCAGTGTGTAATCACTGTAGTGTGTTATCGCCGTAGTGTGTTATCATTGGCAGTGTGTTATCACTGCAGGGTGTTATCACTGCAGTGCGTTATAGCTGGCAGTGTGTTATCAGTGTAGGGTGTTATCACTGCAGTGTATTATCACTGCAGTGTGTTATCACTGGCAGCGTGTTATCACTGCAGGGTGTTATCACTGCAGTGTGTTTTCGCTGGCAGTGTGTTATCGCTGGCAGTGTGTTATTGCTGGCAGTTTGTTATCGCTGCAAAGCGTTATCGCTGGCAGTGTGTTATCACTGCAGTGTGTTATCGCTGGCAGTGTGTTATCACTGCAGTGTGTTATCACTGCAGTGTGTTATCACTGGCTGTGTGTTATCGCTGGCAGTGTGTTATCGCTGCAGTATGTTATCACTGGCAGTGCGTTATCACTGCAGTGTGATTTCGCCGCAGTGTGTCATCACTGGCAGGGCGTTATCGCTGCAGTGTGTTATCGCTGGCAGTGTGTTATCACTGTAGTATGTTATTGTTGCCGTGTTTATCACTAGCAGTGTGTTATCGCTGCAGTTTGTTATCGCTGCAGTGTTTTATTGCTGGCGGTGTGTTTTCACTGTAGTGTGTTATCGCTGTAGTGTGTTATGACTGGCAGTGTGTTATCGCTGCAGTGGGTAATCACTGGCAGTGATTTATCGCAGCAGTGTGTTATCACTGGCAGTATGTTATCACTGCAGTGTGTTATCGCTGCAGTGTGTTATCACTGGCAGTGTGTTATCGCTGTAGTGTGTTATCACTGCAGTGTGTTTTCGCTGCAGTGTGTTATCGCTGGCAGTGTGTCATCGCTGGCAGTGTGTTATCGCTGGCAGCGTGTTATCACTGTAGTGTGTTACCATTGGCATTGTGTTATCAACCCAGTGTGTTATCACTGTTGTGTGTTATCGCTGGCAGTGTGTTATCACTGTAGGGTGTTATCACTGCAGTGTGTTATTGTTGCAGTGTTTTATCGCTGCAGTGTATTAACGCCGCTGTGTGTTATCGCTGTAGTGTGTTATCACTGCAGTGTGTTATCGCTGCAGTGTGTTATCACTGGCAGTGTGTTATCGCTGGCAGTGTGTAAACGTTGGCAGTATGTTATCACTGCAGTGTGTTATTGCTGGCAGTGTGTTATCGCTGGCAGTGTGTTATCGCTGCAGTGTGTTATCACTGGCAGTCAGTTATCGCTGGCAGTATGTTACCGCTGCTGTGTGTTATGGCCGCAGTGTGTTATCGCTGTAGTGTGTTATCGCTGCAGTGTGTTATCGCTGCAGTGTGTCATCGCTGGCAGTGTGTCATCGCTGGCAGTGTGTTATCGCTGGCAGCGTGTTATCACTGTAGTGTTTTATCATTGGCATTGTGTTATCAACGCAGTGTGTTATCACTGTTGTGTGTTATCGCTGGCAGTGTGTTATCACTGTAGGGTGTTATCACTGCAGTGTTTTATCGCTGCAGTGTTTATCACTGACAGTGTGTTATCACTGTAGTGTGTTATCACTGCAGTGTGTTATTGCTGCAGTGTTTTATCGCTGCAGTGTATTATCGCCGCTGTGTGTTATCGCTGTAGTGTGTTATCACTGCAGTGTGTTATCGCTGCAGTGTGTTATCACTGGCAGTGTGTTAACGCTGGCAGAGTGTAAACGTTGGCAGTATGTTATCACTGCAGTGTGTTATCACTGCAGTGTGTTATTGCTGGCAGTGTGTTATCGCTGTAGTGTGTTATCACTGCAATGTGTTTTCGCTGTAGTCTGTTATCGCTGCAGTGTGTTATCACTGGCAGTGTCTTATCGCTGTAGTGCGTTATCACGGCAGTGTGGTAACATGGCATTGTGTTATCTCTGCAATTTGTTATCATTGGCAGTGTATTATCACCACAGTGTCTTATCACTGGCAGTGTGTTATCGCTGGCAGTGTGTAATCATTGTAGTGTTGTATCACTGCAGTGTGTTATCGCTGCATTGTTTATCACTGGCAGTGTGTTATCGCTGCAGTGTGTTATCGCTGGCAGTGTGTTATCACTGGCAGTGTGTTTTCGCTGTAGTGTGTTATCACCGCAGTGTGTTATCGCTGCAGTGTGTTATCGCTGCAGTGTGTTATCACTGCAGTGTGTAATCACTGGCAGTCTGTTATCACTGGCAGTGTGATATCGCTACAGTGTGCTATCACTGTAGTGTGTTATCGCCGTAGTGTGTTATCGCTGCAGTGTGTTATCGCTGCAGTGCGTTATCGCTGCAGTGTGTTATCACTGCATTGTGTTATCGCTGCAGTGAGTTATCACTGGCAGTGTGTTATCGCTGGCAGTGTGTTATTGCTTGCAGTGTATTATCGCTAGCAGTGTGTTATCGCTGCAGTGGGTTATGACAGGCAGTGTGTTATCGCTGTAGTGTGTTATCACTGGCAGTGTGTTATCGCTGCAGTGTGTTATCACTGCAGTGCGTTATCACTGCAGTGTGTCATCACTGGCAGTGCGTTATCGCTGCAGTGTGTTATCGCTGGCAGTGTGTTATCACTGTAGTGTGTTATTGCTGCCGTGTTTATCACTAGCAGTGTGTTATCGCTGCAGTTTGTTATCACTGCAGTGTTTTATCGCTGGCTGTGTGTTTTCACTGTAGTGTGTTATCGCTGTAGTGTGTTATCACTGGCAGTGTGTTATCGCTGGCAGTGTGTTATCACTGCAGTGTGTTATTGCTGCAGTGGGTAATCACTGGCAGTGTGTTATCGCAGCAGTGTGTTATCACTGGCAATGTGTTATCACTGCAGTGTGTTATCGCTTGCAGTGTGTTATCGCTGGCAGTGTGTTATCACTGTAGTGTTTTATCACTGCAGTGTGTTATCGCTGCATTGTTTATCACTGGCAGTGTGATATCGCTGCAGTGTGTTAACGCTGGCAGTGTGTTATCACTGCAGTGTGTTATCGCCCCAGTGTGTTATCACTGGCAGTGTGTTATCGCTGCAGTGTGTTACCGCTGGCAGTGTGTTATTGCCACAGTGTGTTATCGCTGACAGTGTGTTATCGCTGGCAGTGTGTTATTGCAGCAGTGTGTTATCACTGTAGTGTTTTATCACTGCAGTGTTTTATCGCTGCATTGTTTATCACTGGCAGTGTGTTATCGCTGCAGTGTGTTACCGCTGGCAGTGTGTTATCACTGACAGTGTGTTATCGCTGGTAGTGTGTTATCGCTGGTAGTGTGTTATTGCAGCAGTGTGTTATCGCTGGCAGTGTGTTATCTCTGCAGTGTGTTATTGTTGGCAATGTGCCGACGCTGCAGTGTGTTATCACTGCAGTGTGTCATCACTGGCAGCGTGTTATCGCTGTAGTTTGTTATCTCCGCAGTTTGTTATCATTGGCAGTGTGTTATCGCCGCAGTGTCTTATCACTGGCCGTGTGTTATCGCTGGCAGTGTGTTATCACTGTAGTGTGTTATCACTGGCAGTCTGTTATCGCTGGCAGTGTGGTATCACTGCAGTGTCTTATCGCTGGCAGTGTGTTTTCGCTGGCAGTGTGTTATCACTGTCAGTGTGTTATCGCTGGCAATGTGTTATCGCTGGCAGTGTGTTATCGCTGCAGTGTGTTATCGCCATAGTTTATTATCGCTGCAGTGTTTTATCACTGGCAGTTTGTAATCACTGCAGTGTGTTTTCGCCGCAGTGTGTCATCACTGGCAGTGTTTTATCACTGGCAGTGTGTTATCACTGCAGTGTGTTTTCGCCGCAGTGTGTCATCACTGGCAGTGTGTTATCGCTGCAGTGTGTTATCACTGGCAGTGTGTTATCACTGTAGTGTGTTATTGCTGCAGTGTTTATCACTGGCAGCGTGTTATCACTGTAGTGTGTTATCGCTGTAGTGTGTTATCACTGTAGTGTGTTATTGCTGCAGTGTTTATCACTGGCAGTGTGTTATCACTGCAGTTTGTATCGCTGCAGTGTTTTATCGCTGGCGGTGTGTTATGACTGTAGTGTGTTATCTCCGCAGTGTGTTATCACTGGCAATGTGTTATCACTGGCAGTGTGTTATCACTGGCAGTGTGTTATCGCTGCAGTGTGTTATCGCCGCAGTGTGTTATGTTTGGCAGTGTGTTATCGCTGCAGTGTGTTATCGCTGCAGTGTGTTATCGCTGGCAGCGTGTTATCACTGTAGTCTGTTATTATTGGCATTGTGTTATCACTGCAGTGTGTTATCACTGTTGTCTGTTATCGCTGGCAGTGTGTTATCACTGTAGGGTGTTATCACTGCAGTGTTTTATCGCCGCAGTGTGTCATGTTTGGCAGTGTGTTATCGCTGCAGTGTGTTATTGCTGCAGTGTGTTATCGCTGGCAGTGTGTCATCGCTGGCAGTGTGTTATCGCTGGCAGCGTGTTATCACTATAGTGTGTTATCATTGGCATTGTGTTATCACCGCAGTGTGTTATCACTGTTGTCTGTTATCGCTGGCAGTGTGTTATCACTGTAGGGTGTTATCACTGACAGTGTGTTATCGCTGCAGTGTGTTATCACTGCAGTGTTTTATCGCTGGCAGTGTGTTATCACTGTAGATTGTTCTCGCTGGTAGTGTCTTATCACTGGCAGTGTGTTATCGCTGCAGTGTGTTATCGCTGCAGTGTGTTAACACTGGCAGTCTGTTATTGATGGCAGTATGTTATCACTGCAGTGTGTTATCGCCGCAGTGTGTTATCACTGTAGTGTGTTATCACTGCAGTGTGTTATTGCTGCAGTGTGTTATCGCTGCAGTGTGTTATCGCCGCAGTGTGTTATCGCTGTAGTGTGTTATCACTGGCAGTGTATTATCGCTGCAGTGTGTTATCACTGTCAGTGTGTTATCGCTGGCAATGTGTTATCACTGTAGTGTGTTATCGCCATAGTTTATTATCGCTGCAGTGTTTTATCACTGGCAGTTTGTAATCACTGCAGTGTGTTTTCGCCGCAGTGTGTCATCACTGGCAGTGTTTTATCACTGGCAGTGTGTTATCACTGCAGTGTGTTTTCGCCGCAGTGTGTCATCACTGGCAGTGTGTTATCGCTGCAGTGTGTTATCACTGGCAGTGTGTTATCACTGTAGTGTGTTATCGCTGGCAGCGTGTTATCACTGTAGTGTGTTATCATTGGCATTGTGTTATCACCGCAGTGTGTTACCACTGTTGTCTGTTATCGCTGGCAGTGTGTTATCATTGTAGGGTGTTATCACTGCAGTGTTTTATCGCCGCAGTGTGTCATGTTTGGCAGTGTGTTATCGCTGCAGTGTGTTATTGCTGCAGTGTGTTATCGCTGGCAGTGTGTCATCGCTGGCAGTGTGTTATCGTTGGCAGCGTGTTATCACTGTAGTGTGTTATCATTGGCATTGTGTTATCACCGCAGTGTGTTATCACTGTTGTCTGTTATCGCTGGCAGTGTGTTATCGCTGCAGTGTGTTATCGCTGCAGTGTTTTATCGCTGGCAGTGTGTTATCACTGTAGATTGTTATCGCTGGTAGTGTCTTATCACTGGCAGTGTGTTATCGCTGCAGTGTGTTATCGCTGCAGTGTGTTCACACCGGCAGTCTGTTATTGATGGCAGTATGTTATCACTGCAGTGTGTTATCGCCGCAGTGTGTTATCACTGTAGTGTGTTATCACTGCAGTGTGTTATTGCTGCAGTGTGTTATCGCTGCAGTGTGTAATCGCCGCAGTGTGTTATCACTGCAGTTTGTTATCACTGCAGTGTGTTATCACTGCATTGTGTTATCTCCGCAGTTTGTTATCATTGGTAGTGTGTTATCGCCGCAGTGTGTTATCACTTGCAGTGTGTTATCGCTGGCAGTGTGTTATCACTGTAGTGTGTTATCACTGCAATGTGTTTTCGCTGTAGTTTGTTATCGCTGCAGTGTGTTATCACTGGCAGTGTCTTATCGCTGTAGTGTGTTATCACGGCAGTGTGTTATCACTGCATTGTGTTATCTCCGCAGTTCGTTATCATTGGCAGTGTGTTATCGCCGCAGTGTGTTATCACTTGCAGTGTGTTATCGCTGGCAGTGTGTTATCACTGTAGTGTTTTATCACTGCAGTGTGTTATCGCTGCATTGTTTATCACTGGCAGTGTGATATCACTGCAGTGTGTTAACGCTGGCAGTGTGTTATCACTGCAGTGTGTTATCGCCCCAGTGTGTTATCACTGGCAGTGTGTGATCGCTGCAGTGTGTTACCGCTGGCAGTGTGTTATTGCCACAGTGTGTTATCGCTGACAGTGTGTTATCGCTGGCAGTGTGTTATTGCAGCAGTGTGTTATCACTGTAGTGTTTTATCACTGCAGTGTGTTATCGCTGCATTGTTTATCACTGGCAGTGTGTTATCGCTGCAGTGTGTTATCGCTGGCAGTGTGTTATCACTGCAGTGTTTTATCACCCCAGTGTGTTATCGCTGCAGTGTGTTACCGCTGGCAGTGTGTTATTGCCACAGTGTGTTATCACTGACAGTGTGTTATCGCTGGCAGTGTGTTATCTCTGCAGTGTGTTATTGTTGGCAATGTGCCGACGCTGCAGTGTGTTATCACTGCAGTGTGTCATCACTGGCAGCGTGTTATCGCTGTAGTTTGTTATCTCCGCAGTTTGTTATCATTGGCAGTGTGTTATCGCCGCAGTGTCTTATCACTGGCCGTGTGTTATCGCTGGCAGTGTGTTATCACTGTAGTGTGTTATCACTGGCAGTCTGTTATCGCTGGCAGTGTGGTATCACTGCAGTGTCTTATCGCTGGCAGTGTGTTTTCGCTGGCAGTGTGTTATCACTGTCAGTGTGTTATCACTGGCAATGTGTTATCGCTGGCAGTGTGTTATCGCTGCAGTGTGTTATCGCCATAGTTTATTATCGCTGCAGTGTTTTATCACTGGCAGTTTGTAATCACTGCAGTGTGTTTTCGCCGCAGTGTGTCATCACTGGCAGTGTTTTATCACTGGCAGTGTGTTATCACTGCAGTGTGTTTTCGCCGCAGTGTGTCATCACTGGCAGTGTGTTATCGCTGCAGTGTGTTATCACTGGCAGTGTGTTATCACTGTAGTGTGTTATTGCTGCAGTGTTTATCACTGGCAGCGTGTTATCACTGTAGTGTGTTATCGCTGTAGTGTGTTATCACTGTAGTGTGTTATTGCTGCAGTGTTTATCACTGGCAGTGTGTTATCACTGCAGTTTGTTATCGCTGCAGTGTTTTATCGCTGGCGGTGTGTTATGACTATAGTGTGTTATCTCCGCAGTGTGTTATCACTGGCAATGTGTTATCACTGGCAGTGTGTTATCACTGGCAGTGTGTTATCGCTGCAGTGTGTTATCGCCGCAGTGTGTTATGTTTGGCAGTGTGTTATCACTGCAGTGTGTTATCGCTGCAGTGTGTTATCGCTGGCAGCGTGTTATCACTGTAGTCTGTTATTATTGGCATTGTGTTATCACTGCAGTGTGTTATCACTGTTGTCTGTTATCGCTGGCAGTGTGTTATCACTGTAGGGTGTTATCACTGCAGTGTTTTATCGCCGCAGTGTGTCATGTTTGGCAGTGTGTTATCGCTGCAGTGTGTTATTGCTGCAGTGTGTTATCGCTGGCAGTGTGTCATCGCTGGCAGTGTGTTATCGCTGGCAGCGTGTTATCACTATAGTGTGTTATCATTGGCATTGTGTTATCACCGCAGTGTGTTATCACTGTTGTCTGTTATCGCTGGCAGTGTGTTATCACTGTAGGGTGTTATCACTGACAGTGTGTTATCGCTGCAGTGTGTTATCACTGCAGGGTTTTATCGCTGGCAGTGTGTTATCACTGTAGATTGTTCTCGCTGGTAGTGTCTTATCACTGGCAGTGTGTTATCACTGCAGTGTGTTATCGCTGCAGTGTGTTAACACTGGCAGTCTGTTATTGATGGCAGTATGTTATCACTGCAGTGTGTTATCGCCGCAGTGTGTTATCACTGTAGTGTGTTATCACTGCAGTGTGTTATTGCTGCAGTGTGTTATCGCTGCAGTGTGTTATCGCCGCAGTGTGTTATCGCTGTAGTGTGTTATCACTGCAGTGTGTTATCACTGCATTGTGTTATCTCCGCAGTTTGTTATCATTGGCAGTGTGTTATCGCCGCAGTGTGTTATCACTTGCAGTGTGTTATCGCTGGCAGTGTGTTATCACTGTAGTGTGTTATCACTGCAATGTGTTTTCGCTGTAGTTTGTTATCGCTGCAGTGTGTTTTCACTGGCAGTGTCTTATTGCTGTAGTGTGTTATCACGGCAGTGTGTTATCACTGCATTGTGTTATCTCCGCAGTTCGTTATCATTGGCAGTGTGTTATCGCCGCAGTGTGTTATCACTTGCAGTGTGTTATCGCTGGCAGTGTGTTATCACTGTAGTGTTTTATCACTGCAGTGTGTTGTCGCTGCATTGTTTATCACTGGCAGTGTGTTATTGCTGCAGTGTGTTAACGCTGGCAGTGTGTTATCACTGCAGTGTGTTATCGCCCCAGTGTGTTATCACTGGCAGTGTGTTATCGCTGCAGTGTGTTACCGCTGGCCAGTGTGTTATTGCCACAGTGTGTTATCGCTGACAGTGTGTTATCGCTGGCAGTGTGTTATCACTGTAGATTGTTATCGCTGGTAGTGTCTTATCACTGGCAGTGTGTTATCGCTGCAGTGTGTTATCGCTGCAGTGTGTTAACACCGGCAGTCTGTTATTGATGGCAGTATGTTATCACTGTAGTGTGTTATCACTGCAGTGTGTTATTGCTGCAGTGTGTTATCGCTGCAGTGTGTAATCGCCGCAGTGTGTTATCGCTGCAGTGTGTTATCACTGCAGTGTGTTATCACTGCATTGTGTTATCTCCGCAGTTTGTTATCATTGGCAGTGTGTTATCGCCGCAGTGTGTTATCACTTGCAGTGTGTTATCGCTGGCAGTGTGTTATCACTGTAGTGTGTTATCACTGCAATGTGTTTTCGCTGTAGTTTGTTATCGCTGCAGTGTGTTATCACTGGCAGTGTCTTATCGCTGTAGTGTGTTATCACGGCAGTGTGTTATCACTGCATTGTGTTATCTCCGCAGTTCGTTATCATTGGCAGTGTGTTATCGCCGCAGTGTGTTATCACTTGCAGTGTGTTATCGCTGGCAGTGTGTTATCACTGTAGTGTTTTATCACTGCAGTGTGTCATCGCTGCATTGTTTATCACTGGCAGTGTGATATCACTGCAGTGTGTTAACGCTGGCAGTGTGTTATCACTGCAGTGTGTTATCGGCCCAGTGTGTTATCACTGGCAGTGTGTGATCGCTGCAGTGTGTTACCGCTGGCAGTGTGTTATTGCCACAGTGTGTTATTGCTGACGGTGTGTTATCGCTGGCAGTGTGTTATTGCAGCAGTGTGTTATCACTGTAGTGTTTTATCACTGCAGTGTGTTATCGCTGCATTGTTTATCACTGGCAGTGTGTTATCGCTGCAGTGTGTTATCGCTGGCAGTGTGTTATCACTGCAGTGTTTTATCACCCCAGTGTGTTATCACTGGCAGTGTGTTATCGCTGCAGTGTGTTACCGCTGGCAGTGTGTTATTGCCACAGTGTGTTATCACTGACAGTGTGTTATCGCTGGCAGTGTGTTATCTCTGCAGTGTGTTATTGTTGGCAATGTGCCGACGCTGCAGTGTGTTATCACTGCAGTGTGTCATCACTGGCAGCGTGTTATCGCTGTAGTTTGTTATCTCCGCAGTTTGTTATCATTGGCAGTGTGTTATCGCCGCAGTGTCTTATCACTGGCCGTGTGTTATCGCTGGCAGTGTGTTATCACTGTAGTGTGTTATCACTGGCAGTCTGTTATCGCTGGCAGTGTGGTATCACTGCAGTGTCTTATCACTGGCAGTGTGTTTTCGCTGGCAGTGTTTTATCACTGGCAGTGTGTTATCACTGCAGTGTGTTTTCGCCGCAGTGTGTCATCACTGGCAGTGTGTTATCGCTGCAGTGTGTTATCACTGGCAGTGTGTTATCACTGTAGTGTGTTATTGCTGCAGTGTTTATCACTGGCAGCGTGTTATCACTGTAGTGTGTTATCGCTGCAGTGTTTATCACTGGCAGTGTGTTATCACTGCAGTTTGTTATCACTGCAGTGTTTTATCGCTGGCGGTGTGTTATGACTATAGTGTGTTATCTCCGCAGTGTGTTATCACTGGCAATGTGTTATCACTGGCAGTGTGTTATCACTGGCAGTGTGTTATCGCTGCAGTGTGTTATCGCCGCAGTGTGTTATGTTTGGCAGTGTGTTATCGCTGCAGTGTGTTATCGCTGCAGTGTGTTATCGCTGGCAGCGTGTTATCACTGTAGTCTGTTATTATTGGCATTGTGTTATCACTGCAGTGTGTTATCACTGTTGTCTGTTATCGCTGGCAGTGTGTTATCACTGTAGGGTGTTATCACTGCAGTGTTTTATCGCCGCAGTGTGTCATGTTTGGCAGTGTGTTATCGCTGCAGTGTGTTATTGCTGCAGTGTGTTATCGCTGGCAGTGTGTCATCGCTGGCAGTGTGTTATCGCTGGCAGCGTGTTATCACTATAGTGTGTTATCATTGGCATTGTGTTATCACCGCAGTGTGTTATCACTGTTGTCTGTTATCGCTGGCAGTGTGTTATCACTGTAGGGTGTTATCACTGACAGTGTGTTATCGCTGCAGTGTGTTATCACTGCAGTGTTTTATCGCTGGCAGTGTGTTATCACTGTAGATTGTTCTCGCTGGTAGTGTCTTATCACTGGCAGTGTGTTATCGCTGCAGTGTGTTATCGCTGCAGTGTGTTAACACTGGCAGTCTGTTATTGATGGCAGTATGTTATCACTGCAGTGTGTTATCGCCGCAGTGTGTTATCACTGTAGTGTGTTATCACTGCAGTGTGTTATTGCTGCAGTGTGTTATCGCTGCAGTGTGTTATCGCCGCAGTGTGTTATCGCTGTAGTGTGTTATCACTGCAGTGTGTTATCACTGCATTGTGTTATCTCCGCAGTTTGTTATCATTGGCAGTGTGTTATCGCCGCAGTGTGTTATCACTTGCAGTGTGTTATCGCTGGCAGTGTGTTATCACTGTAGTGTGTTATCACTGCAATGTGTTTTCGCTGTAGTTTGTTATCGCTGCAGTGTGTTTTCACTGGCAGTGTCTTATTGCTGTAGTGTGTTATCACGGCAGTGTGTTATCACTGCATTGTGTTATCTCCGCAGTTCGTTATCATTGGCAGTGTGTTATCGCCGCAGTGTGTTATCACTTGCAGTGTGTTATCGCTGGCAGTGTGTTATCACTGTAGTGTTTTATCACTGCAGTGTGTTGTCGCTGCATTGTTTATCACTGGCAGTGTGTTATCGCTGCAGTGTGTTAATGCTGGCAGTGTGTTATCACTGCAGTGTGTTATCGCCCCAGTGTGTTATCACTGGCAGTGTGTGATCGCTGCAGTGTGTTACCGCTGGCAGTGTGTTATTGCCACAGTGTGTTATCGCTGACAGTGTGTTATCGCTGGCAGTGTGTTATCACTGTAGATTGTTATCGCTGGTAGTGTCTTATCACTGGCAGTGTGTTATCGCTGCAGTGTGTTATCGCTGCAGTGTGTTAACACCGGCAGTCTGTTATTGATGGCAGTATGTTATCACTGTAGTGTGTTATCACTGCAGTGTGTTATTGCTGCAGTGTGTCATCGCTGCAGTGTGTAATCGCCGCAGTGTGTTATCGCTGCAGTGTGTTATCACTGCAGTGTGTTATCACTGCATTGTGTTATCTCCGCAGTTTGTTATCATTGGCAGTGTGTTATCGCCGCAGTGTGTTATCACTTGCAGTGTGTTATCGCTGGCAGTGTGTTATCACTGTAGTGTGTTATCACTGCAATGTGTTTTCGCTGTAGTTTGTTATCGCTGCAGTGTGTTATCACTGGCAGTGTCTTATCGCTGTAGTGTGTTATCACGGCAGTGTGTTATCACTGCATTGTGTTATCTCCGCAGTTCGTTATCATTGGCAGTGTGTTATCGCCGCAGTGTGTTATCACTTGCAGTGTGTTATCGCTGGCAGTGTGTTATCACTGTAGTGTTTTATCACTGCAGTGTGTTATCGCTGCATTGTTTATCACTGGCAGTGTGATATCACTGCAGTGTGTTAACGCTGGCAGTGTGTTATCACTGCAGTGTGTTATCGCCCCAGTGTGTTATCACTGGCAGTGTGTGATCGCTGCAGTGTGTTACCGCTGGCAGTGTGTTATTGCCACAGTGTGTTATTGCTGAGGGTGTGTTATCGCTGGCAGTGTGTTATTGCAGCAGTGTGTTATCACTGTAGTGTTTTATCACTGCAGTGTGTTATCGCTGCATTGTTTATCACTGGCAGTGTGTTATCGCTGCAGTGTGTTATCGCTGGCAGTGTGTTATCACTGCAGTGTTTTATCACCCCAGTGTGTTATCACTGGCAGTGTGTTATCGCTGCAGTGTGTTACCGCTGGCAGTGTGTTATTGCCACAGTGTGTTATCACTGACAGTGTGTTATCGCTGGCAGTGTGTTATCTCTGCAGTGTGTTATTGTTGGCAATGTGCCGACGCTGCAGTGTGTTATCACTGCAGTGTGTCATCACTGGCAGCGTGTTATCGCTGTAGTTTGTTATCTCCGCAGTTTGTTATCATTGGCAGTGTGTTATCGCCGCAGTGTCTTATCACTGGCCGTGTGTTATCACTGGCAGTGTGTTATCACTGTAGTGTGTTATCACTGGCAGTCTGTTATCGCTGGCAGTGTGGTATCACTGCAGTGTCTTATCACTGGCAGTGTGTTTTCGCTGGCAGTGTGTTATCACTGGCAATGTGTTATCGCTGGCAGTGTGTTGTCGCTGCAGTGTGTTATCGCCATAGTTTATTATCGCTGCAGTGTTTTATCACTGGCAGTTTGTAATCACTGCAGTGTGTTTTCGCCGCAGTGTGTCATCACTGGCAGTGTTTTATCACTGGCAGTGTGTTATCACTGCAGTGTGTTTTCGCCGCAGTGTGTCATCACTGGCAGTGTGTTATCGCTGCAGTGTGTTATCACTGGCAGTGTGTTATCACTGTAGTGTGTTATTGCTGCAGTGTTTATCACTGGCAGCGTGTTATCACTGTAGTGTGTTATCGCTGTAGTGTGTTATCACTGTAGTGTGTTATTGCTGCAGTGTTTATCACTGGCAGTGTGTTATCACTGCAGTTTGTTATCGCTGCAGTGTTTTATCGCTGGCGGTGTGTTATGACTGTAGTGTGTTATCTCCGCAGTGTGTTATCACTGGCAATGTGTTATCACTGGCAGTGTGTTATCACTGGCAGTGTGTTATCGCTGCAGTGTGTTATCGCCGCAGTGTGTTATGTTTGGCAGTGTGTTATCGCTGCAGTGTGTTATCGCTGCAGTGTGTTATCGCTGGCAGCGTGTTATCACTGTAGTGTGTTATCATTGGCATTGTGTTATCACTGCAGTGTGTTATCACTGTTGCCTGTTATCGCTGGCAGTGTGTTATCACTGTAGGGTGTTATCACTGCAGTGTTTTATAGCCGCAGTGTGTCATGTTTGGCAGTGTGTTATCGCTGCAGTGTGTTATCGCTGCAGTGTGTTATCGCTGGCAGTGTGTCATCGCTGGCAGTGTGTTATCGCTGGCAGCGTGTTATCACTGTAGTGTGTTATCATTGGCATTGTGTTATCATCGCAGTGTGTTATCACTGTTGTCTGTTATCGCTGGCAGTGTGTTATCGCTGTAGGGTGTTATCACTGCAGTGTTTTATCGCTGCAGTGTTTATCACTGACAGTGTGTTATCACTGCAGTGTGTTATCACTGCATTGTGTTATCTCCGCAGTTTGTTATCATTGGCAGTGTGTTATCGCCGCAGTGTGTTATCACTTGCAGTGTGTTATCGCTGGCAGTGTGTTATCACTGTAGTGTGTTATCACTGCAATGTGTTTTCGCTGTAGTTTGTTATCGCTGCAGTGTGTTATCACTGGCAGTGTCTTATCGCTGTAGTGTGTTATCACGGCAGTGTGTTATCACTGCATTGTGTTATCTCCGCAGTTCGTTATCATTGGCAGTGTGTTATCGCCGCAGTGTGTTATCACTTGCAGTGTGTTATCGCTGGCAGTGTGTTATCACTGTAGTGTTTTATCACTGCAGTGTGTTATCGCTGCATTGTTTATCACTGGCAGTGTGATATCACTGCAGTGTGTTAACGCTGGCAGTGTGTTATCACTGCAGTGTGTTATCGCCCCAGTGTGTTATCACTGGCAGTGTGTGATCGCTGCAGTGTGTTACCGCTGGCAGTGTGTTATTGCCACAGTGTGTTATTGCTGACGGTGTGTTATCGCTGGCAGTGTGTTATTGCAGCAGTGTGTTATCACTGTAGTGTTTTATCACTGCAGTGTGTTATCGCTGCATTGTTTATCACTGGCAGTGTGTTATCGCTGCAGTGTGTTATCGCTGGCAGTGTGTTATCACTGCAGTGTTTTATCACCCCAGTGTGTTATCACTGGCAGTGTGTTATCGCTGCAGTGTGTTACCGCTGGCAGTGTGTTAATGCCACAGTGTGTTATCACTGACAGTGTGTTATCGCTGGCAGTGTGTTATCTCTGCAGTGTGTTATTGTTGGCAATGTGCCGACGCTGCAGTGTGTTATCACTGCAGTGTGTCATCACTGGCAGCGTGTTATCGCTGTAGTTTGTTATCTCCGCAGTTTGTTATCATTGGCAGTGTGTTATCGCCGCAGTGTCTTATCACTGGCCGTGTGTTATCGCTGGCAGTGTGTTATCACTGTAGTGTGTTATCACTGGCAGTCTGTTATCGCTGGCAGTGTGGTATCACTGCAGTGTCTTATCACTGGCAGTGTGTTTTCGCTGGCAGTGTGTTATCACTGGCAATGTGTTATCGCTGGCAGTGTGTTATCGCTGCAGTGTGTTATCGCCATAGTTTATTATCGCTGCAGTGTTTTATCACTGGCAGTTTGTAATCACTGCAGTGTGTTTTCGCCGCAGTGTGTCATCACTGGCAGTGTTTTATCACTGGCAGTGTGTTATCACTGCAGTGTGTTTTCGCCGCAGTGTGTCATCACTGGCAGTGTGTTATCGCTGCAGTGTGTTATCACTGGCAGTGTGTTATCACTGTAGTGTGTTATTGCTGCAGTGTTTATCACTGGCAGCGTGTTATCACTGTAGTGTGTTATCGCTGTAGTGTGTTATCACTGTAGTGTGTTATTGCTGCAGTGTTTATCACTGGCAGTGTGTTATCACTGCAGTTGGTTATCGCTGCAGTGTTTTATCACTGGCGGTGTGTTATGACTGTAGTGTGTTACCTCCGCAGTGTGTTATCACTGGCAATGTGTTATCACTGGCAGTGTGTTATCACTGGCAGTGTGTTATCGCTGCAGTGTGTTATCGCCGCAGTGTGTTATGTTTGGCAGTGTGTTATCGCTGCAGTGTGTTATCGCTGCAGTGTGTTATCGCTGGCAGCGTGTTATCACTGTAGTGTGTTATCATTGGCATTGTGTTATCACTGCAGTGTGTTATCACTGTTGCCTGTTATCGCTGGCAGTGTGTTATCACTGTAGGGTGTTATCACTGCAGTGTTTTATCGCCGCAGTGTGTCATGTTTGGCAGTGTGTTATCGCTGCAGTGTGTTATCGCTGCAGTGTGTTATCGCTGGCAGTGTGTCATCGCTGGCAGTGTGTTATCGCTGGCAGCGTGTTATCACTGTAGTGTGTTATCATTGGCATTGTGTTATCACCGCAGTGTGTTATCACTGTTGTCTGTTATCGCTGGCAGTGTGTTATCGCTGTAGGGTGTTATCACTGCAGTGTTTTATCGCTGCAGTGTTTATCACTGACAGTGTGTTATCACTGCAGTGTGTTATCACTGCAGTGTTTTATCGCTGGCAGTGTGTTATCACTGTAGATTGTTATCGCTGGTAGTGTCTTATCACTGGCAGTGTGTTATCGCTGCAGTGTGTTATCGCTGCAGTGTGTTAACACTGGCAGTCTGTTATTGATGGCAGTATGTTATCACTGCAGTGTGTTATTGCCGCAGTGTGTTATCACTGTAGTGTGTTATCACTGCAGTGTGTTATTGCTGCAGTGTGTTATCGCTGCAGTGTGTTATCGCCGCAGTGTGTTATCGCTGTAGTGTGTTATCACTGCAGTGTGTTATCACTGCATTGTGTTATCTCCGCAGTTTGTTATCATTGGCAGTGTGTTATTGCCGCAGTGTGTTATCACTTGCAGTGTGTTATCGCTGGCAGTGTGTTATCACTGTAGTGTGTTATCACTGCAATGTGTTTTCGCTGTAGTTTGTTATCGCTGCAGTGTGTTTTCACTGGCAGTGTCTTATCGCTGTAGTGTGTTATCACGGCAGTGTGTTATCACTGCATTGTGTTATCTCCGCAGTTCGTTATCATTGGCAGTGTGTTATCGCCGCAGTGTGTTATCACTTGCAGTGTGTTATCGCTGGCAGTGTGTTATCACTGTAGTGTTTTATCACTGCAGTGTGTTATCGCTGCATTGTTTATCACTGGCAGTGTGATATCACTGCAGTGTGTTAATGCTGGCAGTGTGTTATCACTGCAGTGTGTTATCGCCCCAGTGTGTTGTCACTGGCAGTGTGTGATCGCTGCAGTGTGTTACCGCTGGCAATGTGTTATTGCCACAGTGTGTTATCGCTGACGGTGTGTTATCGCTGGCAGTGTGTTATTGCAGCAGTGTGTTATCACTGTAGTGTTTTATCACTGCAGTGTGTTATCGCTGCATTGTTTATCACTGGCAGTGTGTTATCGCTGCAGTGTGTTATCGCTGGCAGTGTGTTATCACTGCAGTGTTTTATCACCCCAGTGTGTTATCACTGGCAGTGTGTTATCGCTGCAGTGTGTTACCGCTGGCAGTGTGTTATTGCCACAGTGTGTTATCACTGACAGTGTGTTATCGCTGGCAGTGTGTTATCTCTGCAGTGTGTTATTGTTGGCAATGTGCCGACGCTGCAGTGTGTTATCACTGCAGTGTGTCATCACTGGCAGCGTGTTATCGCTGTAGTTTGTTATCTCCGCAGTTTGTTATCATTGGCAGTGTGTTATCGCCGCAGTGTCTTATCACTGGCCGTGTGTTATCGCTGGCAGTGTGTTATCACTGTAGTGTTATCACTGGCAGTCTGTTATCGCTGGCAGTATGGTATCACTGCAGTGTCTTATTGCTGGCAGTGTGTTTTCGCTGGCAGTGTGTTATCACTGTCAGTGTGTTATCACTGGCAATGTGTTATCGCTGGCAGTGTGTTATCGCTGCAGTGTATTATCGCCATAGTTTATTATCGCTGCAGTGTTTTATCACTGGCAGTTTGTAATCACTGCAGTGTGTTTTTGCCGCAGTGTGTCATCACTGGCAGTGTTTTATCACTGGCAGTGTGTTATCACTGCAGTGTGTTTTCGCCACAGTGTGTCATCACTGGCAGTGTGTTATCGCTGCAGTGTGTTATCACTAGCAGTGTGTTATCACTGTAGTGTGTTATTGCTGCAGTGTTTATCACTGGCAGCGTGTTATCACTGTAGTGTGTTATCGCTGCAGTGTCTTATCACTGTAGTGTGTTATTGCTGCAGTGTTTATCATTGGCAGTGTGTTATCACTGCAGTTTGTTATCGCTGCAGTGTTTTATCGCTGGCGGTGTGTTATGACTGTAGTGTGTTATCTCCGCAGTGTGTTATCACTGGCAATGTGTTATCACTGGCAGTGTGTTATCACTGGCAGTGTGTTATCGCTGCAGTGTGTTATCGCCGCAGTGTGTTATGTTTGGCAGTGTGTTATCGCTGCAGTGTGTTATCGCTGCAGTGTGTTATCGCTGGCAGCGTGTTATCACTGTAGTGTGTTATCATTGGCATTGTGTTATCACTGCAGTGTTTTATCGCCGCAGTGTGTCATGTTTGGCAGTGTGTTATCGCTGCAGTGTGTTATTGCTGCAGTGTGTTATCGCTGGCAGTGTGTCATCGCTGGCAGTGTGTTATCACTGGCAGCGTGTTATCACTGTAGTGTGTTATCATTGGCATTGTGTTATCACCGCAGTGTGTTATCACTGTTGTCTGTTATCGCTGGCAGTGTGTTATCACTGTAGGGTGTTATCACTGCAGTGTTTTATCGCTGCAGTGTTTATCACTGACAGTGTGTTATCGCTGCAGTGTGTTATCACTGCAGTGTTTTATCGCTGGCAGTGTGTTATCACTGTAGATTGTTATCGCTGGTAGTGTCTTATCACTGGCAGTGTGTTATCACTGCAGTGTGTTATCGCTGCAGTGTGTTAACACTGGCAGTCTGTTATTGATGGCAGTATGTTATCACTGCAGTGTGTTATCGCCGCAGTGTGTTATCACTGTAGTGTGTTATCACTTGCAGTGTGTTATCGCTGGCAGTGTGTTATCACTGTAGTGTGTTATCACTGCAATGTGTTTTCGCTGTAGTTTGTTATCGCTGCAGTGTGTTATCACTGGCAGTGTCTTATCGCTGTAGTGTGTTATCACGGCAGTGTGTTATCACTGCATTGTGTTATCTCCGCAGTTCGTTATCATTGGCAGTGTGTTATTGCCGCAGTGTGTTATCACTTGCAGTGTGTTATCGCTGGCAGTGTGTTATCACTGTAGTGTTTTATCACTGCAGTGTGTTGTCGCTGCATTGTTTATCACTGGCAGTGTGTTATCGCTGCAGTGTGTTAACGCTGGCAGTGTGTTATCACTGCAGTGTGTTATCGCCCCAGTGTGTTATCACTGGCAGTGTGTTATCGCAGCAGTGTGTTACCGCTGGCAGTGTGTTATTGCCACAGTGTGTTATCGCTGACAGTGTGTTATCGCTGGCAGTGTGTCATTGCAGCAGTGTGTTATCACTGTAGTGTTTTATCACTGCAGTGTGTTATCGCTGCATTGTTTATCACTGGCAGTGTGTTATCGCTGCAGTGTGTTATCGCTGGCAGTGTGTTATCACTGCAGTGTTTTATCACCCTAGTGTGTTATCACTGGCAGTGTGTTATCGCTGCAGTGTGTTACCACTGGCAGTGTGTTATTGCCACAGTGTGTTATCACTGACAGTGTGTTATCGCTGGTAGTGTGTTATTGCAGCAGTGTGTTATCGCTGGCAGCGTGTTATCACTGTAGAGTGTTATCATTGGCATTGTGTTATCACTGTTGTCTGTTATCGCTGGCAGTGTGTTATCACTGTAGGGTGTTATCACTGCAGTGTTTTATCGCCGCAGTGTGTCATGTTTATCAGTGTGTTATCGCTGCAGTGTGTTATTGCTGCAGTGTGTTATCGCTGGCAGTGTGTCATCGCTGGCAGTGTGTTATCGCTGGCAGCGTGTTATCACTGTAGTGTGTTATCATTGGCATTGTGTTATCACCGCAGTGTGTTATCACTGTTGTCTGTTATCGCTGGCAGTGTGTTATCACTGTAGGGTGTTATCACTGCAGTGTTTTATCGCTGCAGTGTTTATCACTGACAGTGTGTTATCGCTGCAGTGTGTTATCGCTGCAGTGTTTTATCGCTGTCAGTGTGTTATCACTGTAGATTGTTATCGCTGGTAGTGTCTTATCACTGGCAGTGTGTTATCGCTGCAGTGTGTTATCGCTGCAGTTTGTTAACACTGGCAGTCTGTTATTGATGGCAGTATGTTATCACTGCAGTGTGTTATCGCCGCAGTGTGTTATCACTGTAGTGTGTTATCACTGCAGTGTGTTATTGCTGCAGTGTGTTATCGCTGCAGTGTGTTATCGCCGCAGTGTGTTATCGCTGTAGTGTGTTATCACTGCAGTGTGTTATCACTGCATTGTGTTATCTCCGCAGTTTGTTATCATTGGCAGTGTGTTATCGCCGCAGTGTGTTATCACTTGCAGTGTGTTATCACTGTAGTGGGTTATCACTGCAATGTGTTTTCGCCGTAGTTTGTTATCGCTGCAGTGTGTTATCACTGGCAGTGTCTTATCGCTGTAGTGTGTTATCACGGCAGTGTGTTATCACCGCAGTGTGTTATCACTTGCAGTGTGTTATCGCTGGCAGTGTGTTATCACTGTAGTGTTTTATCACTGCAGTGTGTTGTCGCTGCATTGTTTATCACTGGCAGTGTGTTATTGCTGCAGTGTGTTAACGCTCGCAGTGTGTTATCACTGCAGTGTGTTATCGCCCCAGTGTGTTATCACTGGCAGTGTGTTATCGCTGCAGTGTGTTACCGCTGGCAGTGTGTTATTGCCACAGTGTGTTATCGCTGACAGTGTGTTATCGCTGGCAGTGTGTCATTGCAGCAGTGTGTTATCACTGTAGTGTTTTATCACTGCAGTGTGTTATCGCTGCATTGTTTATCACTGGCAGTGTGTTATCGCTGCAGTGTGTTATCGCTGGCAGTGTGTTATCACTGCAGTGTTTTATCACCCCAGTGTGTTATCACTGGCAGTGTGTTATCGCTGCAGTGTGTTACCGCTGGCAGTGTGTTATTGCCACAGTGTGTTATCACTGACAGTGTGTTATCGCTGGTAGTGTGTTATTGCAGCAGTGTGTTATCGCTGGCAGTGTGTTATCTCTGCAGTGTGTTATTGTTGGCAATGTGCCGACGCTACAGTGTGTTATCACTGCAGTGTGTCATCACTGGCAGCGAGTTATCGCTGTAGTTTGTTATCTCCGCCGTTTGTTATCATTGGCAGTGTGTTATCGCCGCAGTGTCTTATCACTGGCCGTGTGTTATCGCTGGCAGTGTGTTATCACTGTAGTGTGTTATCACTGGCAGTCTGTTATCGCTGGCACTGTGGTATCACTGCAGTGTCTTATCGCTGGCAGTGTGTTTTCGCTGGCAGTGTGTTATGACTACAGTGTGTTATCGCTGCAGTGTATTATCACTGGCAGTGTGTTATCGCTACAGTGTGTTAACGTTGACAGTGTGTTATCACTGGCAGTGTGTTATTGCCGCAGTGTGTTATCGCTGACAGTGTGTTATTGCTGGCGGTGTATTATTGCAGCAGTGGGTTATCGCTAGCAATGTGTTATCGCTGGCAGTGTGTTATTGCTGGCAGTGTGTTATTGCTGGCAATGTGTTATCACTGGCAGTGTCTTATCGCCCCAGTGTATTATCACTGGCAGTGTGTTATCGCTGGCAGTGTGTTATCACTGCAGTGTGTTATCACTGGCATTGTGTTATCGCTGCAGTGTGTTATCGCTGCATTGTGTTATCACTGTCAGTGTGTTATCACTGGCAGTGTGTTATCGCTGGCAGTGTGTTATCACTGCAGTGTGTTATCGCCATAGTTTGTTATCACTGCATTGTTTTTATCACTGGCAGTGTGTTATCACTGCAGTGTGTTTTCGCCACAGTGTGTCATCACTGGCAGTGTGTTATCGCTGCAGTATGTTATCACTGACAGTGTGTTATCACTGCAGTGTGATTTCACCGCAGTGTGTCATCACTGGCAGTGCGTTATCGCTGCAGTGAGTTATCGCTGGCAGTGTGTTATCACTGTAGTGTGTTATTGCTGCCGTGTTTATCACTGGCAGTGTGTTATCGCTGCAGTTTGTTATCGCTGCAGTGTTCTTTCGCTGGCGGTGTGTTTTCACTGTAGTGTGTTATCACTGTAGTGTGTTATCACTGGCAATGTGTTTTAACGCTGGCAGTGTGTTAAAGCTCGCAGTGTGTTATTGCTGGCAGTGTGTTATCGCTGGCAGAGTGTTAACGCTGGCAGTGTGTAAACGTTGGCAGTATGTTATCGCTGCAGTGTGTTATCGCCATAGTTTGTTATCGCTGTAGTGTTTTATCACTGGCAGTGTGTTATCACTGCAGTGTGATTTCGCCACAGTGTGTCATCACTGGCAGTGTGTTATTGCTGCAGTGTGTTATCGCTGGCAGTGTGTTATCACTGTAGTGTGTTCTCACTGCAGTGTGTTATCGCTGCATTGTTTATCACTGGCAGTGTGTTATCGCTGTATTGTGTTATCACTGCAGTGTGTTATCGATGCAGTGTGTTATCGCTGCAGTGTGTTATCGCAGCAGTGTATAATCACTGACAGTCTGTTATCACTGGCAGTTTGTTATTACTGCAGTGTGTTATCGCTGTAGTGTGTTAGCACTGGCATTGTGTTATCGCTGCAATGTGTTATCACTGCAGTGTCTTATCGCCCCAGTGTGTTATCACTGGCAGTGTGTTATCGCTGGCAGTGTGTTATCACTGCAGTGTGTTATCACTGGCAGTGTGTTATCGCTGCAGTGTGTTATCACTGTCAGTGTGTTATCGCTGGCAATGTGTTATCGCTGGCAGTGTGTTATTGCTGCAGTGTGTTATTGCCATAGTTTGTTATCGCTGCAGTGTTTTATCACTGGCAGTGTGTTATTACTGCAGTGTGTTTTCGCCGCAGTGTGTCATCACTGGCAGTTTTTTATCACTGGCAGTGTGTTATCACTGCAGTGTGTTTTCGTCGCAGTGTGTCATCACTGGCAGTGTGTTATCGCTGCAGTGTGTTATCACTGGCAGTGTGTTATCACTGTAGTGTGTTATTGCTGCAGTGTTTTTCACTGGCAGCGTGTTATCACTGTAGTGTGTTATCGCTGTAGTGTGTTATCACTGTAGTGTGTTATTGCTGCAGTGTTTATCAATGGCAGTGTGTTATCACTGCAGTTTGTTATCGCTGCAGTGTTTTATCGCTGGCGGTGTGTTATGACTGTAGTGTGTTATCTCCGCAGTGTGTTATCACTGGCAATGTGTTATCACTGGCAGTGTGTTATCACTGGCAGTGTGTTATCGCTGCAGTGTGTTATCGCCGCAGTGTGTTATGTTTGGCAGTGTGTTATCGCTGACAGCGTGTTATCACTGTAATGTGTTATCATTGGCAGTGTGTTATCACCGCAGTGTGTTATCACTGTTGTCTGTTATCGCTGGCAGTGTGTTATCACTGTAGGGTGTTATCACTGCAGTGTTTTATCGCCGCAGTGTGTCATGTTTGGCAGTGTGTTATCGCAGCAGTGTGTTATTGCTGCAGTGTGTTATCGCTCGCAGTGTGTCATCGCTGGCAGTGTGTTATCGCTGGCAGCGTGTTATCACTGTAGTGTGTTATCATTGGCATTGTGTTATCACCGCAGTGTGTTATCACTGTTGTCTGTTATCGCTGGCAGTGTGTTATCACTGTAGGGTGTTATCACTGCAGTGTTTTATCGCTGCAGTGTTTATCACTGACAGTGTGTTATCGCTGCAGTGTGTTATTGCTGCAGTGTTTTGTCGCTGGCAGTGTGTTATCACTGCAGATTGTTATCGCTGGTAGTGTCTTATCACTGGCAGTGTGTTATCGCTGCAGTGTTTTATCGCTGCAGTGTGTTATCACTGGCAGTCTGTTATTGCTGGCAGTATGTTATCACTGCAGTGTGTTATCGCCGCAGTGTGTTATCACTGTAGTGTGTTATCACTGCAGTGTGTTATCGCCGCAGTGTGTTATCGCTGTAGTGTGTTATCACTGCAGTGTGTTATCGCTGCAGTGTGTTATCACTGGCAGTGTGTTATTACTGGCAGCATGTTATCGCTGGCAGTGTGTTATCGCTGTAGTGTGTTATCACTGCAATGTGTTTTCGCTGTAGTTTGTTATTGCTGCAGTGTGTTATCACTGGCAGTGTCTTATCGCTGTAGTGCGTTATCACGGCAGTGTGTTATCACTGCATCGTGTTATCTCCACAGTTTGATATCATTGGCAGTGTGTTATCGCCGCAGTGTTATCACTGTAGTTTTTTATCACTGCAGTGTGTTATCGCTGCATTGATAATCACTGGCAGTGTGTTATCGCTGCAGTGTGTTATCGCTGGCAGTGTGTTATCACTGGCAGTGTGTTATCGCTGTAGTGTGTTATCACTGCAGTGTGTTATTGCTGCAGTGTTTTATTGCTGCAGTGTGTTATCACTACAGTGTGTTATCACTGCAGTGTGTTATCGCTGCAGTTTGTTATTGCTGCAGTGTTTTATCGCTGGCGGTGTGTTTTCACTGTAGTGTGTTATCACTGTAGTGTGTTATCACTGGCAGTGTGTTATCGCTGTAGTGTGTTATCACTGCAGTGTGTTATCGCTGCAGTGGGTAATCACTGGCAGTGTGTTATCGCTGCAGTGTGTTATCTCTGCAGTGTTTTATCACTGGCAGTCTTTTATCGCTGGCAGTATGTTATCACTGCAGTGTGTTATCGCTGCAGTGTATTATCGACGCAGTGTGTTATCACTGCAGTGTATTATCACTGGCAGTGTGTTATTGCTGGCAGCGTGTTATCACTGGCAGTGTGTTATCGCTGTAGTGTGTTATCACTGCAACGTGTTTTCGCTGTAGTTTGTTATTGCTGCAGTGTGTTATCACTGGCAGTGTCTTATCGCTGTAGTGCGTTATCACGGCAATGTGTTATCTCTGCATTGTGTGATCTCCGCAGTTTGTTATCATTGGCAGTGTGCTATCGCTGGCAGAGTGTTAGCACTGTAGTTTTTTATCACTGCAGTGTGTTATCGCTGCATTGTTTATCACTGGCAG
Source organism: Carcharodon carcharias (assembly GCF_017639515.1). Classification (NCBI taxonomy): domain Eukaryota; kingdom Metazoa; phylum Chordata; class Chondrichthyes; order Lamniformes; family Lamnidae; genus Carcharodon; species Carcharodon carcharias. Next base: position 25,798,238 of record NC_054500.1, read on the forward strand.
TGTGTTATCTCTGCAGTGTGTTATCACTGGCAGTGTGTTATCACTGGCAGTGTGTTATTGCTGGCAGCGTGTTATCGCTGGCAGTGTGTTATTGCTGTGGTGTGTTATCACTGCAATGTGTTTTCGCTGTAGTTTGTTATCGCTGCAGTGTGTTATCACTGGCAGTGTCTTATCACTGTAGTGCGTTATCACGGCAGTGTGTTATCACTGCATTGTGTTATCTCCGCAGTTTGTTATCATTGGCAGTGTGTTATCGCCACAGTGTGTTATCACTGGCAGTGTGTTATCACTGGCAGTGTGTTATCACTGTAGTTTTTTATCACTGCAGTGTGTTATCGCTGCATTGTTTATCACTGGCAGTGTGTTATCGCTGCAGTGTGTTATGGCTGGCAGTGTGTTATCGCTGTAGTGTGTTATCACTGCAGTGTGTTTTCGTTGCAGTGTGTTATCACTGGCAGTGTGTTATCGCTGCAGTTTGGTATCGCCACAGTGTGTTATCACTTGCAGTCAGTTATCGCTGGCAGTATGTTATTGCTGCTGTGTGTTATCGCCGCATTGTGTTATCGCTGTAGTGTGTTATCACTGGCAGTCTGTTATCGCTGGCAGTGTGTTATCGCTGTAGGGTGTTATCACTGCAGTGATTTATCGCTGCAGTGTTTATCACTGACAGTGTGTTATTGCGGCAGGGTGTTATCGCTGCAGTGTTTTATCGCTGGCCGTGTGTTATCACTGGAGATTGTTATTGCTGGTAGTGTCTTATCACTGGCAGTGTGTTATCGCTGAAGTGTGTTATCGCCGCAGTGTGTTATCACTGTAGTGTGTTATTGATGCCGTGTTTATCACTGGCAGTGTGTTATCGCTGCAGTTTGTTATCGCTGCAATGTTTTATCGCTGGCGGTGTGTTTTCACTGTAGTGTGTTATCGCTGTAGTGTGTTATCACTGGCAGTGTGTTATCGCTGTAGTGTGTTATCACTGCAGTGTGTTATCGCTACAGTGGGTAATCACTGGCAGTGTGTTATCGCTGCAGTGTGTTATCTCTGCAGTGTTTTATCACTGGCAGTCTTTCATCGCTGGCAGTATGTTATCACTGCATTGTGTTATCGCCGCAGTGTGTTATCACTGTCGTGTGTTATCACTGCAGTGTGTTATTGCTGCAGTGTGTTATCGCTGCAGTGTGTTATCGCCGCAGTGTGTTATCGCTGTAGTGTGTTATCACTGCAGTGTGTTATCGCTGCAGTGTGTTATCACTGGCAGTGTGTTATTGCTGGCAGCATGTTATCGCTGGCAGTGTGTTATCGCTGTAGTGTGTTATCACTGCAATGTGTTTTCGCTGTAGTTTGTTATTGCTGCAGTGTGTTATCACTGGCAGTGTCTTATCGCTGTAGTGCGTTATCACGGCAGTGTGTTATCACTGCATCGTGTTATCTCCAAAGTTTGATATCATTGGCAGTGTGTTATCGCCGCAGTGTTATCACTGTAGTTTTTTATCACTGCAGTGTGTTATCGCTGCATTGATAATCACTGGCAGTGTGTTATCGCTGCAGTGTGTTATCGCTGGCAGTGTGTTATCACTGGCAGTGTGTTATCGCTGTAGTGTGTTATCACTGCAGTGTGTTATTGCTGCAGTGTGTTATTGCTGCAGTGTGTTATCACTACAGTGTGTTATCACTGCAGTGTGTTATCGCTGCAGTTTGTTATTGCTGCAGTGTTTTATCGCTGGCGGTGTGTTTTCACTGTAGTGTGTTATCACTGTAGTGTGTTATCACTGGCAGTGTGTTATCGCTGTAGTGTGTTATCACTGCAGTGTGTTATCGCTGCAGTGGGTAATCACTGGCAGTGTGTTATCGCTGCAGTGTGTTATCTCTGCAGTGTTTTATCACTGGCAGTCTTTTATCGCTGGCAGTATGTTATCACTGCAGTGTGTTATCGCTGCAGTGTATTATCGACGCAGTGTGTTATCACTGCAGTGTATTATCACTGGCAGTGTGTTATTGCTGGCAGCGTGTTATCACTGGCAGTGTGTTATCGCTGTAGTGTGTTATCACTGCAACGTGTTTTCGCTGTAGTTTGTTATTGCTGCAGTGTGTTATCACTGGCAGTGTCTTATCGCTGTAGTGCGTTATCACGGCAATGTGTTATCTCTGCATTGTGTGATCTCCGCAGTTTGTTATCAATGGCAGTGTGCTATCGCTGGCAGAGTGTTAGCACTGTAGTTTATTATCACTGCAGTGTGTTATCGCTGCATTGTTTATCACTGGCAGTGTGTTATCTCTGCAGTGTGTTATCACTGGCAGTGTGTTATCACTGGCAGTGTGTTATTGCTGGCAGCATGTTATCGCTGGCAGTGTGTTATTGCTGTGGTGTGTTATCACTGCAATGTGTTTTCGCTGTAGTTTGTTATCGCTGCAGTGTGTTATCACTGGCAGTGTCTTATCACTGTAGTGCGGTATCACGGCAGTGTGTTATCACTGCATTGTGTTATCTCCGCAGTTTGTTATCATTGGCAGTGTGTTATCGCCGCAGTGTGTTATCACTGGCAGTGTGTTATCACTGGCAGTGTGTTATCACTGTAGTTTTTTATCACTGCAGTGTGTTATCGCTGCATTGTTTATCACTGGCAGTGTGTTATCGCTGCAGTGTGTTATGGCTGGCAGTGTGTTATCGCTGTAGTGTGTTATCACTGCAGTGTGTTTTCGTTGCAGTGTGTTATCACTGGCAGTGTGTTATCACTGCAGTTTGGTATCGCCACAGTGTGTTATCACTTGCAGTCAGTTATCGCTGGCAGTATGTTATTGCTGCTGTGTGTTATCGCCGCATTGTGTTATCGCTGTAGTGTGTTATCACTGGCAGTCTGTTATCGCTGGCAGTGTGTTATCGCTGTAGGGTGTTATCACTGCAGTGATTTATCGCTGCAGTGTTTATCACTGACAGTGTGTTATTGCGGCAGGGTGTTATCGCTGCAGTGTTTTATCGGTGGCCGTGTGTTATCACTGGAGATTGTTATTGCTGGTAGTGTCTTATCACTGGCAGTGTGTTATCGCTGAAGTGTGTTATCGCCGCAGTGTGTTATCACTGTAGTGTGTTATTGATGCCGTGTTTATCACTGGCAGTGTGTTATCGCTGCAGTTTGTTATCGCTGCAATGTTTTATCGCTGGCGGTGTGTTTTCACTGTAGTGTGTTATCGCTGTAGTGTGTTATCACTGGCAGTGTGTTATCGCTGTAGTGTGTTATCACTGCAGTGTGTTATCGCTGCAGTGGGTAATCACTGGCAGTGTGTTATCGCTGCAGTGTGTTATCTCTGCAGTGTTTTATCACTGGCAGTCTTTCATCGCTGGCAGTATGTTATCACTGCATTGTGTTATCGCCGCAGTGTGTTATCACTGTCGTGTGTTATCACTGCAGTGTGTTATTGCTGCAGTGTGTTATCGCTGCAGTGTATTATCGCCGCAGTGTGTTATCGCTGCAGTGTGTTATCACTGGCAGTGTGTTATTGCCGGCAGCGTGTTATCGCTGGCAGTGTGTTATCACTGCAGTGTGTTATCGCTGCAGTGTGTTATCACTGGCAGTCTGTTATCGCTGGCAGTATGTTATCACTGCAGTGTGTTATCGCCGCAGCGTGGTATCACTGTAGTGTGTTATTGATGCCGTGTTTATCACTGGCAGTGTGTTATCGCTGCAGTTTGTTATCGCTGCAGTGTTTTATCGCTGTAGTGTGTTATCACTGCAATGTGTTTTCGCTGTAGTTTGTTATTGCTGCAGTGTGTTATCACTGGCAGTGTCTTATCGCTGTAGTGCGTTATCACGGCAGTGTGTTATCACTGCATCGTGTTATCTCCACAGTTTGATATCATTGGCAGTGTGTTATCGCCGCAGTGTTATCACTGTAGTTTTTTATCACTGCAGTGTGTTATCGCTGCATTGATAATCACTGGCAGTGTGTTATCGCTGCAGTGTGTTATCGCTGGCAGTGTGTTATCACTGGCAGTGTGTTATCGCTGTAGTGTGTTATCACTGCAGTGTGTTATTGCTGCAGTGTTTTATTGCTGCAGTGTGTTATCACTACAGTGTGTTATCACTGCAGTGTGTTATCGCTGCAGTTTGTTATTGCTGCAGTGTTTTATCGCTGGCGGTGTGTTTTCACTGTAGTGTGTTATCACTGTAGTGTGTTATCACTGGCAGTGTGTTATCGCTGTAGTGTGTTATCACTGCAGTGTGTTATCGCTGCAGTGGGTAATCACTGGCAGTGTGTTATCGCTGCAGTGTGTTATCTCTGCAGTGTTTTATCACTGGCAGTCTTTTATCGCTGGCAGTATGTTATCACTGCAGTGTGTTATCGCTGCAGTGTATTATCGACGCAGTGTGTTATCACTGCAGTGTATTATCACTGGCAGTGTGTTATTGCTGGCAGCGTGTTATCACTGGCAGTGTGTTATCGCTGTAGTGTGTTATCACTGCAACGTGTTTTCGCTGTAGTTTGTTATTGCTGCAGTGTGTTATCACTGGCAGTGTCTTATCGCTGTAGTGCGTTATCACGGCAATGTGTTATCTCTGCATTGTGTGATCTCCGCAGTTTGTTATCATTGGCAGTGTGCTATCGCTGGCAGAGTGTTAGCACTGTAGTTTTTTATCACTGCAGTGTGTTATCGCTGCATTGTTTATCACTGGCAGTGTGTTATCTCTGCAGTGTGTTATCACTGGCAGTGTGTTATCACTGGCAGTGTGTTATTGCTGGCAGCGTGTTATCGCTGGCAGTGTGTTATTGCTGTGGTGTGTTATCACTGCAATGTGTTTTCGCTGTAGTTTGTTATCGCTGCAGTGTGTTATCACTGGCAGTGTCTTATCACTGTAGTGCGTTATCACGGCAGTGTGTTATCACTGCATTGTGTTATCTCCGCAGTTTGTTATCATTGGCAGTGTGTTATCGCCACAGTGTGTTATCACTGGCAGTGTGTTATCACTGGCAGTGTGTTATCACTGGCAGTGTGTTATCGCTGCAGTGTGTTATGGCTGGCAGTGTGTTATCGCTGTAGTGTGTTATCACTGCAGTGTGTTTTCGTTGCAGTGTGTTATCACTGGCAGTGTGTTATCGCTGCAGTTTGGTATCGCCACAGTGTGTTATCACTTGCAGTCAGTTATCGCTGGCAGTATGTTATTGCTGCTGTGTGTTATCGCCGCATTGTGTTATCGCTGTAGTGTGTTATCACTGGCAGTCTGTTATCGCTGGCAGTGTGTTATCGCTGTAGGGTGTTATCACTGCAGTGATTTATCGCTGCAGTGTTTATCACTGACAGTGTGTTATTGCGGCAGGGTGTTATCGCTGCAGTGTTTTATCGCTGGCCGTGTGTTATCACTGGAGATTGTTATTGCTGGTAGTGTCTTATCACTGGCAGTGTGTTATCGCTGAAGTGTGTTATCGCCGCAGTGTGTTATCACTGTAGTGTGTTATTGATGCCGTGTTTATCACTGGCAGTGTGTTATCGCTGCAGTTTGTTATCGCTGCAATGTTTTATCGCTGGCGGTGTGTTTTCACTGTAGTGTGTTATCGCTGTAGTGTGTTATCACTGGCAGTGTGTTATCGCTGTAGTGTGTTATCACTGCAGTGTGTTATCGCTACAGTGGGTAATCACTGGCAGTGTGTTATCGCTGCAGTGTGTTATCTCTGCAGTGTTTTATCACTGGCAGTCTTTCATCGCTGGCAGTATGTTATCACTGCATTGTGTTATCGCCGCAGTGTGTTATCACTGTCGTGTGTTATCACTGCAGTGTGTTATTGCTGCAGTGTGTTATCGCTGCAGTGTGTTATCGCCGCAGTGTGTTATCGCTGTAGTGTGTTATCACTGCAGTGTGTTATCGCTGCAGTGTGTTATCACTGGCAGTGTGTTATTGCTGGCAGCATGTTATCGCTGGCAGTGTGTTATCGCTGTAGTGTGTTATCACTGCAATGTGTTTTCGCTGTAGTTTGTTATTGCTGCAGTGTGTTATCACTGGCAGTGTCTTATCGCTGTAGTGCGTTATCACGGCAGTGTGTTATCACTGCATCGTGTTATCTCCAAAGTTTGATATCATTGGCAGTGTGTTATCGCCGCAGTGTTATCACTGTAGTTTTTTATCACTGCAGTGTGTTATCGCTGCATTGATAATCACTGGCAGTGTGTTATCGCTGCAGTGTGTTATCGCTGGCAGTGTGTTATCACTGGCAGTGTGTTATCGCTGTAGTGTGTTATCACTGCAGTGTGTTATTGCTGCAGTGTGTTATTGCTGCAGTGTGTTATCACTACAGTGTGTTATCACTGCAGTGTGTTATCGCTGCAGTTTGTTATTGCTGCAGTGTTTTATCGCTGGCGGTGTGTTTTCACTGTAGTGTGTTATCACTGTAGTGTGTTATCACTGGCAGTGTGTTATCGCTGTAGTGTGTTATCACTGCAGTGTGTTATCGCTGCAGTGGGTAATCACTGGCAGTGTGTTATCGCTGCAGTGTGTTATCTCTGCAGTGTTTTATCACTGGCAGTCTTTTATCGCTGGCAGTATGTTATCACTGCAGTGTGTTATCGCTGCAGTGTATTATCGACGCAGTGTGTTATCACTGCAGTGTATTATCACTGGCAGTGTGTTATTGCTGGCAGCGTGTTATCACTGGCAGTGTGTTATCGCTGTAGTGTGTTATCACTGCAACGTGTTTTCGCTGTAGTTTGTTATTGCTGCAGTGTGTTATCACTGGCAGTGTCTTATCGCTGTAGTGCGTTATCACGGCAATGTGTTATCTCTGCATTGTGTGATCTCCGCAGTTTGTTATCAATGGCAGTGTGCTATCGCTGGCAGAGTGTTAGCACTGTAGTTTATTATCACTGCAGTGTGTTATCGCTGCATTGTTTATCACTGGCAGTGTGTTATCTCTGCAGTGTGTTATCACTGGCAGTGTGTTATCACTGTCGTGTGTTATCACTGCAGTGTGTTATTGCTGCAGTGTGTTATCGCTGCAGTGCATTATCGCCGCAGTGTGTTATCACTGCATTGTGTTATCGCCGCAGTGTGTTATCACTGTCGTGTGTTATCACTGCAGTGTGTTATTGCTGCAGTGTGTTATCGCTGCAGTGTATTATCGCCGCAGTGTGTTATCGCTGCAGTGTGTTATCACTGGCAGTGTGTTATTGCCGGCAGCGTGTTATCGCTGGCAGTGTGTTATCACTGCAGTGTGTTATCGCTGCAGTGTGTTATCACTGGCAGTCTGTTATCGCTGGCAGTATGTTATCACTGCAGTGTGTTATCGCCGCAGCGTGGTATCACTGTAGTGTGTTATTGATGCCGTGTTTATCACTGGCAGTGTGTTATCGCTGCAGTTTGTTATCGCTGCAGTGTTTTATCGCTGGCGGTGTGTTTTCACTGTAGTGTGTTATCGCTGTAGTGTGTTATCACTGGCAGTGTGTTATCGCTGTAGTGTGTTATCACTGCAGTGTGTTATCGCTGCAGTGGGTAATCACTGGCAGTGTGTTATCGCTGCAGTGTGTTATCTCTGCAGTGTTTTATCACTGGCAGTCTTTTATCGCTGGCAGTATGTTATCACTGCAGTGTGTTATCGCCGCAGTGTGTTATCACTGTCGTGTGTTATCACTGCAGTGTGTTATCGCAGCAGTGTGTTATCACTGTAGTGTGTTATGGCCGTAGTGTGTTATCGCCGCAGTGTGTTATTGCTGCAGTGTGTTATCGCTGTATTTTGTTATCACTGCAGTGTGTTATCGCTGCAGTGGGTTATCACTGACAGTGTGTTATCGCTGGCAGTGTGTTTTCGCTTGCAGTGTATTATCACTGGCAGTGTGTTATTGCTGCAGTGTGTTATTGCTGGCAGTATGTTATCACTGGCAGTGTATTATCACTGTAGTGTGTTATCACTGCAGTGTGTTATCACTGTAGTGTGTTATGGCCGTAGTGTGTTATCGCCGCAGCGTGTTATTGCTGCAGTGTGTTATCGCTGTATTGTGTTATCACTGCAGTTTGTTATCGCTGCAGTGAGTTATCACTGGCAGTGTGTTATCGCTGCAGTGGGCTATCACTGGTGGAGTGTTATCGCTGTAGTGTGTTAGCACTGGCAGTGTGTTATCGCTGCAATGTGTTATCACTGCAGTGTCTTATTGCCCCAGTGTGTTATCACTGGCAGTGTGTTATCGCTGGCAGTGTGTTATCACTGCACTGTGTTATCACTGGCATTGTGTTATCGCTGCAGTGTGTTATCGCTGGCAGTATGTTATCGCTGCAGTTTGTTATCACTGCAGTGTTTTATCGCTGGCGGTGTGTTATCAGTGTAGTGTGTTATTGCTGTAGTGTGTTATCACTGGCAGTGTGTTATCGCTGTACTGTGTTATCACTGCAGTGTGTTATCGCTGCAGTGTGTAATCACTGGCAGTGTGTTATCGCTGCAGTGTGTTATCACTGGCAGTGTGCTATCACTGCAGTGTGTTATCGCTGCAGTGTGTTATCGCTGTAGTGTGTTATGACTGCAGTGTGTTTTTGCTGCAGTGTGTTTTCACTGGTAGAGTGTTATCGCTGCAGTGTGTTACCGCCACAGTGTGTTATCACTGGCAGTCAGTTATCGCTGGCAGTATGTTATCGCTGCTGTGTGTTATCGCCGCACTGTGTTATCGCTGTAGTGTGTTATCACTGCAGTGTGTTATCGCCGCTGTGTGTTACCACTGGCAGTGTGTTATCGCTGCAATGTGTTATCACTGGCAGTGTGTTATCGCTGCAGTTTGATATCGCTTCAGTGTGTTATCACTGGTAGTTTATTATCGTGCAGTGTGTTATCGCTGGAAGTGTGTTATCATGGGCAGTGTGTTATCGCTGTAGTGTCTTATCACTGCAATATGTTATCGCTGCAGTGTGTTATCATTGGTAGTGTGTTATCGCTGGCAGTGTGTTATCACTGTAGTTTTTTATCACTGCAGTGTGTTATCAATGCATTGTTTATCACTGGCAGTGTGTTATCGCTGCAGTGTGTTATCGCTGGCAGCGTGTTATCACTGGCAGTGTGTTATCGCTGTAGTGTGTTATCACTGCAGTGTGTTATTGCTGCAGTGTGTTATTGCTGCAGTGTGTTATCACTGCAGTGTGTTATCGCTGCAGTTTGATATCTCTTCAGTGTGTTATCACTGGCAGTGTATTATCGCTGCAGTGTGTTATCGCTGGAAGTGTGTTATCATGGGCAGTGTGTTATCACTGCAGTGTGTTATTACTGGCAGTGCGTTATCGCTGTAGTGCGTTATCACTGCAATATGTTATCGCTGCAGTTTGTTATTACTGGCAGTGTGTTATCGCTGCAGTTTGTAATCACTGGCAGTGTGTTATAGCTGGCAGTGTGTTATCGCTGGCAGTGTGTTATCGCTGCAGTGTATTATCGCCGTAGTGTGTTATCATTGGCAGTGTGTTATCGCTGGCAATGTGTTATCACTGGCAGTGTGTTATCGCCGCAGTTTGTTTTCACTAGCTTTGTGTTATCATTGGCAGTGTGTTATCGCTGGCAGTGTGTTATCGCTGTAGTGTGTTATCTCTGCAGTGTGTGATTGCTGCAGTGTGTTATCACTGCAGTGTGTTATCGCTGCAGTGTGTTATCACTGGCAGTGTGTTATTGCTGGCAGCATGTTATCCCTGGCGGTGTGTTATCGCTGTAGTGTGTTATCACTGCAATGTGTTTTCGCTGTAGTTTGTTATCGCTGCATTGTATTATCACTGGCAGTGTCTTATCGCTCTAGTGCGTTATCACGGCAGTGTGTTATCACTGCATCGTGTTATCTACACAGTTTGTTATCATTGGCAGTGTGTTATCGGCGCAGTGTGTTATCACTGTAGTTTTTTATCACTGCAGTGTGTTATCGCTGCATTGATAATCACTGGCAGTGTGTTATCGCTGCAGTGTGTTATCGCTGGCAGTGTGTTATCACTGGCAGTGTGTTATCGCTGTAGTGTGTTATCACTGCAGTGTGTTATTGCTGCAGTGTGTTATTGCTGCAGTGTGTTATCACTACAGTGTGTTATCACTGCAGTGTGTTATCGCTGCAATTTGTTATTGCTGCAGTGTTTTATCGCTGGCGGTGTGTTTTCACTGTTGTGTGTTATCACTGTAGTGTGTTATCACTGGCAGTGTGTTATCGCTGTAGTGTGTTATCACTGCAGTGTGTTATCGCTGCAGTGGGTAATCACTGGCAGTGTGTTATCGCTGCATTGTGTTATCTCTGCAGTGTTTTATCACTGGCAGTCTTTTATCGCTGGCAGTATGTTATCACTGCAGGGTGTTATCGCCGCAGTGTGTTATCACTGTAGTGTGTTATCACTGCAGTGTGTTATTGCTGCAGTGTGTTATCGCTGCAGTGTATTATCGACGCAGTGTGTTATCGCAGCAGTGTGTTATCACTGGCAGTGTGTTATTGCTGGCAGCGTGTTATCGCTGTCAGTGTGTTATCGCTGGCAGTGTGTTATCACTGGCAACGTGTTTTCGCTGTAGTTTGTTATCGCTGCAGTGTGTTATCACTGGCAGTGTCTTATCGCTGTAGTGCGTTATCACGGCAGTGTGTTATCACTGCATTGTGTGATCTCCGCAGTTTGTTATCATTGGCAGTGTGTTATCGCTGGCAGAGTGTTAGCACTGTAGTTTTTTATCACTGCAGTGTGTTATCGCTGCATTGTTTATCACTGGCAGTGTGTTATCTCTGCAGTGTGTTATCACTGGCAGTGTGTTATCACTGGCAGTGTGTTATTGCTGGCAGCGTGTTATCGCTGGCAGTGTGTTATCGCTGTGGTGTGTTATCACTGCAATGTGTTTTTGCTGTAGTTTGTTATCGCTGCAGTGTGTTATCACTGGCAGTGTCTTATCACTGTAGTGCATTATCACGGCACTGTGTTATCACTGCATTGTGTTATCTCCGCAGTTTGTTATCATTGGCAGTGCGTTATCGCCGCAGTGTGTAATCACTGGCAGTGTGTTATCGCTGGCAGTGTGTTATCACTGTAGTTTTTTATCACTGCAGTGTGTTATCGCCGCATTGTTTATCACTGGCAGTGTGTTATCGCTGCAGTGTGTTATCGCTGGCAGTGTGTTATCGCTGTAGTGTGTTATCACTGCAGTGTGTTTTCGTTGCAGTGTGTTATCACTGGCAGTGTGTTATCGCTGCAGTCTGGTATCGCCACAGTCTGTTATCACTTGCAGTCAGTTATCGCTGGCAGTATGTTATCGCTGCTGTGTGTTATCTCCGCAGTGTGTTATCGCTGTAGTGTGTTATCGCTGGCAGCGTGTTATCACTGTAGTGTGTTATCATTGGCATTGTGTTATCAACCCAGTATGTTATCACTGTTGTGTGTTATCGCTGGCAGTGTGTTATCACTGTAGGGTGTTATCACTGCAGTGATTTATTGCTGCAGTGTTTATCACTGACAGTGTGTTATTGCGGCAGTGTGTTATCGCTGCAGTGTTTTATCACTGGCAGTGTGTTATCACTGTAGATTGTTATTGCTGGTAGTGTCTTATCACTGGCAGTGTGTTATCGCTGCAGTGTGTTATCGCCGCAGTGTGTTATCACTGTAGTGTGTTATTGATGCCGTGTTTATCACTGGCAGTGTGTTATCGCTGCAGTTTGTTATCGCTGCAGTGTTTTATCGCTGGCGGTGTGTTTTCACTGTAGTGTGTTATCGCTGTAGTGTGTTATCACTGGCAGTGTGTTATCGCTGTAGTGTGTTATCACTGCAGTGTGTTATCGCTACAGTGGGTAATCACTGGCAGTGTGTTATCGCTGCAGTGTGTTATCTCTGCAGTGTTTTATCACTGGCAGTCTTTCATCGCTGGCAGTATGTTATCACTGCAGTGTGTTATCGCCGCAGTGTGTTATCACTGTTGTGTGTTATCACTGCAGTGTGTTATTGCTGCAGTGTGTTATCGATGCAGTGTATTATCGCCGCAGTGTGTTATCGCTGCAGTGTGTTATCACTGGCAGTGTGTTATTGCCGGCAGCGTGTTATCGCTGGCAGTGTGTTATCACTGCAGTGTGTTATCGCTGCAGTGTGTTATCACTGGCAGTCTGTTAACGCTGGCAGTATGTTATCACTGCAGTGTGTTATCGCCACAGCGTGTTATCACTGTAGTGTGTTATTGCTGCAGTGTGTTATCGCTGCAGTGTATTATCGCCGCAGTGTGTTATCGCTGCAGTGTGTTTACACTGGCAGTGTGTTATTGCCGGCAGCGTGTTATCGCTGGCAGTGTGTTATCGCTGTAGTGTGTTATCACTGCAATGTGTTTTCGTTGTAGTTTGTTATCGCTTCAGTGTGTTATCACTGGCAGTGTCCTATCGCTGTAGTGCGTTATCACGGCAATGTGTTATCACTGCATTGTGTGATCTCCGCAGTTTGTTATCATTGGCAGTGTGTTATCACTGGCAGTGTCTTATCGCTGTAGTGCGTTATCACGGCAGTGTGTTATCACTGCATTGTGTTATCTCCGCAGTTTGTTATCATTGGCAGTGTGTTATTGCCGCAGTTTGTTATCACTGGCAGTGTGTTATCGCTGGCAGTGTGTTATCACTGTAGTTTTTTATCACTGCAGTGTGTTATCGCTGCATTGTTTATCACTGGCAGTGTGTTATCGCTGCAGTGTGTTATCGCTGGCAGTGTGTTATCACTGGCAGTGTGTTATCGCTGTAGTGTGTTATCACTGCAGTGTGTTATCGCTGCAGTGTGTTATCGCTGCAGTGTGTTATTGCTGCAGTGTGTAATCCCTGGCAGTCTGTTATCACTGGCAGTGTGTTATCGCAGCAGTGTGTTATCACTGTAGTGTGTTATGGCCATAGTGTGTTATCGCCGCAGTGTGTTATAGCTGCAGTGTGTTATCGCTGTATTGTGTTATCACTGCAGTGTGTTATCGCTGCAGTGAGTTATCACTGACAGTGTGTTATCACTGGCAGTGTGTTTTTGCTTGCAGTGTATTATCACTGGCAGTGTGTTATCGCTGCAGTGTGTTATTGCTGGCAGTGTGTTATCACTGGCAGTGTATTATCACTGTAGTGTGTTATCACTGCAGTGTGTTATCGCTGCAGTGTGTTATCGCTGCAGTGTGTAATCACTGGCAGTCTGTTATCACTGGCAGTGTGTTATCGCTGCAGTGCGTTATCACTGTAGTGTGTTATGGCCGTAGTGTGTTATCGCCGCAGCGTGTTATTGCTGCAGTGTGTTATCGCTGTATTGTGTTATCACTGCAGTTTGTTATCGCTGCAGTGAGTTATCACTGGCAGTGTGTTATCGCTGCAGTGGCTATCACTGGTGGAGTGTTATCGATGTAGTGTGTTAGCACTGGCAGTGTGTTATCGCTGCAATGTGTTATCACTGCAGTGTCTTATTGCCCCAGTGTGTTATCGCTGACAGTGTGTTATCGCTGGCAGTGTGTTTTCGCTTGCAGTGTATTATCACTGGCAGTGTGTTATCGCTGCAGTGTGTTATTGCTGGCAGTGTGTTATCACTGGCAGTGTGTTATCGCTGGCAGTGTGTTATCACTGCAGTGCGTTATCACTGGCATTGTGTTATCGCTGCAGTGTGTTATCGCTGGCAGTGTGTTATCGCTGCAGTTTGTTATCGCTGCAGTGTTTTATCGCTGGCATTGTGTTATCACTGTAGTGTGTTATTGCTGTAGTGTGTTATCACTGGCAATGTGTTATCGCTGTACTGTGTTATCACTGCAGTGTGTTATCGCTGCAGTGTGTAATCACTGGCAGTGTGTTATCGCTGCAGTGTGTTATCACTGGCAGTGTGCTATCACTGAAGTGTGTTATCGCTGCAGTGTGTTATTGCTGTAGTGTGTTATGACTGCAGTGTGTTTTCGCTGCAGTGTGTTTTCATTGGTAGAGTGTTATCGCTGCAGTGTGTTAACGCCACAGTGTGTTATCACTGGCAGTCAGTTATCGCTGGCAGTATGTTATCGCTGCTGTGTGTTATCGCCGCACTGTGTTATCGCTGTAGTGTGTTATCACTGCAGTGTGTTATCGCCGCTGTGTGTTACCACTGGCAGTGTTTTATCGCTGCAATGTGTTATCACTGGCAGTGTGTTATCGCTGCAGTTTGATATCGCTTCAGTGTGTTATCACTGGTAGTTTGTTATCGTGCAGTGTGTTATCGCTGGAAGTGTGTTATCTTGGGCAGTGTGTTATCGCTGCAGTGTGTTATCACTGGCAGTGCGTTATCGCTGTAGTGTCTTATCACTGCAATATGTTATCGCTGCAGTGTGTTATCACTGGCAGTGTGTTATTGCTGGCAGTGTGTTATCACTGTAGTTTTTTATCACTGCAGTGTCTTATCAATGCATTGTTTATCACTGGCAGTGTGTTATCGCTGCAGTGTGTTATCGCTGGCAGCGTGTTATCACTGGCAGTGTGTTATCGCTGTAGTGTGTTATCACTGCATTGTGTTATTGCTGCAGTGTGTTATTGCTGCAGTGTGTTATCACTGCAGTGTGTTATCGCTGCAGTTTGATATCGCTTCAGTGTGTTATCACTGGCAGTGTACTATCGCTGCAGTGTGTTATCGCCGCAGTGTGTTATCACTGTAGTGTGTTATCACTGCAGTGTGTTATTGCTGCAGTGTGTTATCGCTGCAGTGTATTATCGCCGCAGTGTGTTATTGCTGTAGTGTGTTCTCACTGCAGTGTGTTATCGCTGCAGTGTGTTATCACTGGCAGTGTGTTATTGCTGGCAGCGTGTTATCGCTGGCCGTGTGTTATCACTGTAGTGTGTTATCACTGCAGTGCGTTATCGCTGCAGTGTGTTATCACTGGCAGTGTGTTATTGCTGCCGTGTTTATCACTGGCAGTGTGTTATCGCTGCAGTGTTTTATAGCTGGCAGTGTGTTTTCACTGTAGTGTGTTATCACTGGCAGTGTGTTATCGCTGTAGTGTGTTATCACTGCAGCGTGTTATCGCTGCAGTGGGTAATCACTGGCAGTGTGTTATCGCTGCAGTGTGTTACCGCCACAGTTTGTTATCACTGGCAGTCAGTTATCGCTGGCAGTATGTTATCGCTGCTGTGTGTTATCGCCGCACTGTGTTATCGCTGTAGTGTGTTATCACTGCAGTGTGCTATCGCTGCTGTGTGTTACCACTGGCAGTGTGTTATCGCTGCAATTTGTTAACACTGGCAGTGTGTTATCACTGGCAGTGTGTTATCGTGCAGTGTGTTATCGCTGTAAGTGTGTTATCATGGGCAGTGTGTGATCGCTGCAGTGTGTTATCACTGGCAGTGCGTTATCGCTGTAGTGTCTTATCACTGCAATATTTTATCGCTGCAGTGTGTTATCACTGGCAGTGTGTTATCGCTGGCAGTGTGTTATCACTGTAGTTTTTTTATCACTGCAGTGTGTTATCAATGCATTGTTTATCACTGGCAGTGTGTTATCGCTGCAGTGTGTTATCGCTGGCAGTGTGTTATCACTGGCAGTGTGTTATCGCTGTAGTGTGTTATCACTACAGTGTGTTATTGCTGCAGTGTGTTATTGCTGCAGTGTGTTATCGCTGCAGTTTGATATCGCTTCAGTGTGTTATCACTGGCAGTGTATTATCGCTGCAGTGTGTTATCGCTGGAAGTGTGTTATCATGGGCAGTGTGTTATCACTGCAGTGTGTTATTACTGGCAGTGCGTTATCGCTGTAGTGCGTTATCACTGCAATATGTTATCGCTGCAGTTTGCTATTACTGGCAGTGTGTTATCGCTGCAGTTTGTAATCACTGGCAGTGTGTTATAGCTGGCAGTTTGTTATCGCTGGCAGTGTGTTATCGCTGCAGTGTATTATTGCCGTAGTGTGTTATCATTGGCAGTGTGTTATCGCTGGAAATGTATTATCACTGGCAGTGTGTTATCATTGGCAGTGTGTTATCGCTGGCAGTGTGTTATCGCTGTAGTGTGTTATCTCTGCAGTGTGTTATTGCTGCAGTGTGTTATCGCCGCAGTGTGTTATCACTGTGGTGTGTTATCGCTGGCAGTTTGTTTTCACTGCGGTGTGTTATCGCCGCAGTGTGTTATCACTGTAGTGTGTTATCAATGCAGTGTGTTATTGCTGCAGTGTGTTATCGCTGCAGTGTATTATCGCCGCAGTGTGTTATTGCTGTAGTGTGTTATCACTGCAGGGTGTTATCGCTGCAGTGTGTTATCACTGGCAGTGTGTTATTGCTGGCAGCGTGTTATCGCTGGCCGTGTGTTATCACTGTAGTGTGTTATCACTGCAGTGCATTATCGCTGCAGTGTGTTATCGCTGGCAGTGTGTCATTGCTGCCGTGTTTATCACTGGCAGTGTGTTATCGCTGCAGTTTGTTATCGCTGCAGTGTTTTATCGCTGGCGGTGTGTTTTCACTGTAGTGTGTTATCGCTGTAGTGTGTTATCACTGGCAGTGTGTTATCGCTGTAGTGTGTTATCACTGCAGTGTATTATCTCTGCAGTGGGTAATCACTGGCAGTGTGTTATCGCTGCAGTGTGTTATCTCTGCAGTGTTGTATCACTGGCAGTCTTTTATCGCTGGCAGTATGTTATCACTGCAGGGTGTTATCGCCGCAGTGTGTTATCACTGTAGTGTGTTATCACTGCAGTGTGTTATTGCTGCAGTGTGTTATTGCTGCAGTGTATTATCGCCGCAGTGTGTTATTGCTGTAGTGTGTTATCACTGCAGTGTGTTATTGCTACAGTGTGTTATCACTGGCAGTGTGTTATTGCTGGCAGCGTGTTATTACTGGCAGTGTGTTATCACTGTAGTGTGTTATCACTGCAATGTGTTTTCGCTGTAGTTTGTTATCGCTGCAGTGTGTTATCATTGGCAATGTCTTATCGCTGTAGTGCGTTATCACGGCAGTGTGTTATCACTGCATTGTGTTATCTCCGCAGTTTGTTATAATTGGCAGTGTGTTATCGCCGCAGTGTGTTATCACTGGCAGTGTGTTATCGCTGTAGTGTGTTATCACTGCAGTGTATTATCTCTGCAGTGGGTAATCACTGGCAGTGTGTTATCGCTGCAGTGTGTTATCTCTGCAGTGTTGTATCACTGGCAGTCTTTTATCGCTGGCAGTATGTTATCACTGCAGGGTGTTATCGCCGCAGTGTGTTATCACTGTAGTGTGTTATCACTGCAGTGTGTTATTGCTGCAGTGTGTTATTGCTGCAGTGTATTATCGCCGCAGTGTGTTATTGCTGTAGTGTGTTATCACTGCAGTGTGTTATTGCTACAGTGTGTTATCACTGGCAGTGTGTTATTGCTGGCAGCGTGTTATTACTGGCAGTGTGTTATCACTGTAGTGTGTTATCACTGCAATGTGTTTTCGCTGTAGTTTGTTATCGCTGCAGTGTGTTATCATTGGCAATGTCTTATCGCTGTAGTGCGTTATCACGGCAGTGTGTTATCACTGCATTGTGTTATCTCCGCAGTTTGTTATAATTGGCAGTGTGTTATCGCCGCAGTGTGTTATCACTGGCAGTGTGTTGTCGCTGGCAGTGTGTTATCACTGTAGTGTTTTATCACTGCAGTGTGTTATCGCTGCATTGTTTATCACTGGCAGTGTGTTATCGCTGCAGTGTGTTATCACTGGCAGTGTGTAATCGCTGTAGTGTGTTATCACTGCAGTGTGTTATCGCTGCAGTGTGTTATCGCTGCAGTGTGTTATCGCTGCAGTGTGTAATCACTGGCAGTCTGTTATCACTGGCAGTGTGTTATCACTGAAGTGTGTTATCACTGTAGTGTGTTATGGCCGTAGTGTGTTATCGCCGCAGTGTGTTATTGCTGCAGTGTGTTATCGCTGTATTGTGTAATCACTGCAGTGTGTTATCGCTGCAGTGAGTTATCAATGGCACTGTGTTATCACTGGCAGTGTTTTTTCGCTTGCAGTGTATTATCACTGGCAGTGTGCTATCGCCGCAGTGTGTTATTTTTGGCACTGTGTTATCACTGGCAGTGTGTAATCTCTGTAGTGTGTTATCACTGCAGTGTGTTATCGCTGCAGTGTGTTATCGCTGCAGTGTGTTATCGCTGCTGTGTGTAATCACTGGCAGTCTGTTATCACTTGCAGTGTGTTATCGCTGCAGTGTGTTATCACTGTTGTGTGTCATGGCTGTAGTGTGTTATCGCCGCAGTGTGTTATTGCTGCATTGTGTTATCGCTGTATTGTGTTATCACTGCAGGGTGTTATCGCTGCAGTGAGTTATCACTGGCAGTGTGTTATCGCTGGCAGTGTGTTTTTGATTGCAGTGTATTATCACTGGCAGTGTGTTATCGCTGCAGTGGGTTATCACTGGCGGAGTCTTATCGTTGTAATGTGTTAGCACTGGCAGTGTGTTATCGCTGCAATGTGTTATCGCTGCAATGTCTTATTGCCCCAGTGTGTTATCACTGGCAGTGTGTTATCGCTGGCAGTGTGTTATCACTGCAGTGTGTTATCACTGGCACTGTGTTATCGCTGCAGTGTGTTATCGCTGGCAGTGTGTTATCGCTGCAGTGTGTTATCGCCATAGTTTGTTATCGCTGCATTGTTTTATCACTGCAGTGTGTTTTCACCGCAGTGTGTCATCACTGGCAGTGTGTTATCACTGGTAGTGCATTATTGCTGCAGTGTGTTATCGCTGGCAGTGTGTTAACACTGTAGTGTGCTATTGCTGCCATGTTTATCACTGGCAGTGTGTTATCGCTGCAGTTTGTTATCGCTGCAGTGTTTTATCGCTGGCTGTGTGTTATCACTGCAGTGTGTTATTGCTGTAGTGTGTTATCACTGCAGTGTGTTTTCGCTGCAGTGTGTTATCACTGGTAGAGTGTTATCGCTGCAGTGTGTTATCGCCACAGTGTGTTATCACTTGCTGTCAGTTATCACTGGCAGTATCTTATTGCTGCTGTGTGTTATCGCCGCAGTGTGTTATCGCTGTAGTGTTTTATCACTGCAGTGTGTTTTCGCCGCTGTGTGTTACCACTGGCAGTGTGTTATCGCTGCAATGTTTTATCACTGGCAATGTGTTATCGTGCAGTGTGTTATCGCTGGAAGTGTGTTATCATGGGCAGTGTGTTATCGCTGCAGTGTGTTATCACTGGTAGTGCGTTATAGCTGTTGTGTCTTATCACTGCAATATGTTATCGCTGCAGTGTTATCACTGGCAGTGTGTTATCGCTGGCAGTGTGTTATCACTGTAGTTTTTTATCACTGCAGTGTGTTATCGCTGCATTGTTAATCATTTGCAGTGTGTTATCGCTGCAGTGTGTTATCGCTGGCAGTGTGTTATCACTGGCAGTGTGTTATCGCTGTAGTGTGTTATCACTGCAGTGTGTTATTGCTGCAGTGTGTTATTGCTGCAGTGTGTTATCACTGCAGTGTGTTATCACTGCAGTGTGTTATCGCAGCAGTTTGATATCGCTTCAGTGTGTTATCACTGGCAGTGTATTATCACTGCAGTGTGTTATTGCTGGAAGTGTGTTATCATGGGCAGTGTGTTATCACTGCAGTGTTTTATTACTGGCAGTGCGTTATCACTGTAGTCCGTTATCACTGCAATATGTTATCGCTGCAGTTTGTTATTACTGGCAGTGTGTTATCGCTGCAGTTTGTAATGACTGGCAGCGTGTTATCGCTGGCAGTGTGTTATCGCTGCAATGTGTTATCACTGGCAGCGTGTTATCGTGCAGTGTGTTATCGCTGGAAGTGTGTTATCATTGGCAGTGTGTTATCGTTGGCAGTGTGTTATCGCTGTAGTGTGTTATCACTGCAGAGTGTTTTCGCTGCAGTGTGTTGTCACTGGCAGTGTGTTATCGCTGCAGTTTGTTATCGCCACAGTGTGTTATCACTGGCAGTCAGCTATCACTGGCAGTATGTTATCGCTGCTGTGTGTTATCGCCGCAGTGTTTTATCGCTGTAGTGTGTTATTGCTGGCAGCGTGTTATCACTGTAGTGTGTTATCATTGGCATTGTGTTATCAACCCAGTGTGTTATCACTGTTGTGTGTTATCGCTGGCAGTGTGTTATCACTGTAGGGTGTTATCACTGCAGTGTTTTATCGCTGCTGTGTTTATCACTGACAGTGTGTTATTGCTGCTGTGTGTTATCGCCGCACTGTGTTATCGCTGTAGTGTGTTATCACTGCAGTGTGCTATCGCTGCTGTGTGTTACCACTGGCAGTGTGTTATCGCTGCAATTTGTTATCACTGGCAGTGTGTTATCGCTGCAGTTTGATATCGATTCAGTGTGTTATCACTGGCAGTGTGTTATCGTGCAGTGTGTTATCGCTGTAAGTCTGTTATCATGGGCAGTGTGTGATCGCTGCAGTGTGTTATCACTGGCAGTGCGTTATCGCTGTAGTGTCTTATCACTGCAATATTTTATCGCTGCAGTGTGTTATCACTGGCAGTGTGTTATCGCTGGCAGTGTGTTATCACTGTAGTTTTTTTATCACTGCAGTGTGTTATCAATGCATTGTTTATCACTGGCAGTGTGTTATCGCTGCAGTGTGTTATCGCTGGCAGTGTGTTATCACTGGCAGTGTGTTATCGCTGTAGTGTGTTATCACTACAGTGTGTTATTGCTGCAGTGTGTTATTGCTGCAGTGTGTTATCGCTGCAGTTTGATATCGCTTCAGTGTGTTATCACTGGCAGTGTATTATCGCTGCAGTGTGTTATCGCTGGAAGTGTGTTATCATGGGCAGTGTGTTATCACTGCAGTGTGTTATTACTGGCAGTGCGTTATCGCTGTAGTGCGTTATCACTGCAATATGTTATCGCTGCAGTTTGCTATTACTGGCAGTGTGTTATCGCTGCAGTTTGTAATCACTGGCAGTGTGTTATAGCTGGCAGTTTGTTATCGCTGGCAGTGTGTTATCGCTGCAGTGTATTATCGCCGTAGTGTGTTATCATTGGCAGTGTGTTATCGCTGGCAATGTATTATCACTGGCAGTGTGTTATCATTGGCAGTGTGTTATCGCTGGCAGTGTGTTATCGCTGTAGTGTGTTATCTCTGCAGTGTGTTATTGCTGCAGTGTGTTATCGCCGCAGTGTGTTATCACTGTGGTGTGTTATCGCTGGCAGTTTGTTTTCACTGCGGTGTGTTATCGCCGCAGTGTGTTATCACTGTAGTGTGTTATCAATGCAGTGTGTTATTGCTGCAGTGTGTTATCGCTGCAGTGTATTATCGCCGCAGTGTGTTATTGCTGTAGTGTGTTATCACTGCAGGGTGTTATCGCTGCAGTGTGTTATCACTGGCAGTGTGTTATTGCTGGCAGCGTGTTATCGCTGGCCGTGTGTTATCACTGTAGTGTGTTATCACTGCAGTGCATTATCGCTGCAGTGTGTTATCGCTGGCAGTGTGTCATTGCTGCCGTGTTTATCACTGGCAGTGTGTTATCGCTGCAGTTTGTTATCGCTGCAGTGTTTTATCGCTGGCGGTGTGTTTTCACTGTAGTGTGTTATCGCTGTAGTGTGTTATCACTGGCAGTGTATTATCGCTGCAGTGTGTTATCGCTGGAAGTGTGTTATCATGGGCAGTGTGTTATCACTGCAGTGTGTTATTACTGGCAGTGCGTTATCGCTGTAGTGCGTTATCACTGCAATATGTTATCGCTGCAGTTTGCTATTACTGGCAGTGTGTTATCGCTGCAGTTTGTAATCACTGGCAGTGTGTTATAGCTGTCTGTTTGTTATCGCTGGCAGTGTGTTATCGCTGCAGTGTATTATCGCCGTAGTGTGTTATCATTGGCAGTGTGTTATCGCTGGCAATGTATTATCACTGGCAGTGTGTTATCGCCACAGTGTGTTTTCACTGGCAGTGTGTTATCATTGGCAGTGTGTTATCGCTGGCAGTGTGTTATCGCTGTAGTGTGTTATCTCTGCAGTGTGTTATTGCTGCAGTGTGTTATCGCCGCAGTGTGTTATCACTGTGGTGTGTTATCGCTGGCAGTTTGTTTTCACTGCGGTGTGTTATCGCCGCAGTGTGTTATCACTGTAGTGTGTTATCAATGCAGTGTGTTATTGCTGCAGTGTGTTATCGCTGCAGTGTATTATCGCCGCAGTGTGTTATTGCTGTAGTGTGTTATCACTGCAGGGTGTTATCGCTGCAGTGTGTTATCACTGGCAGTGTGTTATTGCTGGCAGCGTGTTATCGCTGGCCGTGTGTTATCACTGTAGTGTGTTATCACTGCAGTGCATTATCGCTGCAGTGTGTTATCGCTGGCAGTGTGTCATTGCTGCCGTGTTTATCACTGGCAGTGTGTTATCGCTGCAGTTTGTTATCGCTGCAGTGTTTTATCGCTGGCGGTGTGTTTTCACTGTAGTGTGTTATCGCTGTAGTGTGTTATCACTGGCAGTGTGTTATCGCTGTAGTGTGTTATCACTGCAGTGTATTATCTCTGCAGTGGGTAATCACTGGCAGTGTGTTATCGCTGCAGTGTGTTATCTCTGCAGTGTTGTATCACTGGCAGTCTTTTATCGCTGGCAGTATGTTATCACTGCAGGGTGTTATCGCCGCAGTGTGTTATCACTGTAGTGTGTTATCACTGCAGTGTGTTATTGCTGCAGTGTGTTATTGCTGCAGTGTATTATCGCCGCAGTGTGTTATTGCTGTAGTGTGTTATCACTGCAGTGTGTTATTGCTACAGTGTGTTATCACTGGCAGTGTGTTATTGCTGGCAGCGTGTTATTACTGGCAGTGTGTTATCACTGTAGTGTGTTATCACTGCAATGTGTTTTCGCTGTAGTTTGTTATCGCTGCAGTGTGTTATCATTGGCAGTGTCTTATCGCTGTAGTGCGTTATCACGGCAGTGTGTTATCACTGCATTGTGTTATCTCCGCAGTTTGTTATAATTGGCAGTGTGTTATCGCCGCAGTGTGTTATCACTGGCAGTGTGTTGTCGCTGGCAGTGTGTTATCACTGTAGTGTTTTATCACTGCAGTGTGTTATCGCTGCATTGTTTATCACTGGCAGTGTGTTATCGCTGCAGTGTGTTATCGCTGGCAGTGTGTTATCACTGGCAGTGTGTAATCGCTGTAGTGTGTTATCACTGCAGTGTGTTATCGCTGCAGTGTGTTATCGCTGCAGTGTGTTATCGCTGCAGTGTGTAATCACTGGCAGTCTGTTATCACTGGCAGTGTGTTATCACTGAAGTGTGTTATCACTGTAGTGTGTTATGGCCGTAGTGTGTTATCGCCGCAGTGTGTTATTGCTGCAGTGTGTTATCGCTGTATTGTGTAATCACTGCAGTGTGTTATCGCTGCAGTGAGTTATCAATGGCACTGTGTTATCACTGGCAGTGTTTTTTCGCTTGCAGTGTATTATCACTGGCAGTGTGTTATCGCCGCAGTGTGTTATTTTTGGCAGTGTGTTATCACTGGCAGTGTGTAATCTCTGTAGTGTGTTATCACTGCAGTGTGTTATCGCTGCAGTGTGTTATCGCTGCAGTGTGTTATCGCTGCTGTGTGTAATCACTGGCAGTCTGTTATCACTTGCAGTGTGTTATCGCTGCAGTGTGTTATCACTGTTGTGTGTCATGGCTGTAGTGTGTTATCGCCGCAGTGTGTTATTGCTGCATTGTGTTATCGCTGTATTGTGTTATCACTGCAGGGTGTTATCGCTGCAGTGAGTTATCACTGGCAGTGTGTTATCGCTGGCAGTGTGTTTTTGATTGCAGTGTATTATCACTGGCAGTGTGTTATCGCTGCAGTGGGTTATCACTGGCGGAGTCTTATCGTTGTAATGTGTTAGCACTGGCAGTGTGTTATCGCTGCAATGTGTTATCGCTGCAATGTCTTATTGCCCCAGTGTGTTATCACTGGCAGTGTGTTATCGCTGGCAGTGTGTTATCACTGCAGTGTGTTATCACTGGCACTGTGTTATCGCTGCAGTGTGTTATCGCTGGCAGTGTGTTATCGCTGCAGTGTGTTATCGCCATAGTTTGTTATCGCTGCATTGTTTTATCACTGCAGTGTGTTTTCACCGCAGTGTGTCATCACTGGCAGTGTGTTATCACTGGTAGTGCATTATTGCTGCAGTGTGTTATCGCTGGCAGTGTGTTAACACTGTAGTGTGCTATTGCTGCCATGTTTATCACTGGCAGTGTGTTATCGCTGCAGTTTGTTATCGCTGCAGTGTTTTATCGCTGGCGGTGTGTTATCACTGCAGTGTGTTATTGCTGTAGTGTGTTATCACTGCAGTGTGTTTTCGCTGCAGTGTGTTATCACTGGTAGAGTGTTATCGCTGCAGTGTGTTATCGCCACAGTGTGTTATCACTTGCTGTCAGTTATCACTGGCAGTATCTTATTGCTGCTGTGTGTTATCGCCACAGTGTGTTATCGCTGTAGTGTTTTATCACTGCAGTATGTTTTCGCCACTGTGTGTTACCACTGGCAGTGTGTTATCGCTGCAATGTTTTATCACTGGCAATGTGTTATCGTGCAGTGTGTTATCGCTGGAAGTGTGTTATCATGGGCAGTGTGTTATCGCTGCAGTGTGTTATCACTGGTAGTGCGTTATAGCTGTTGTGTCTTATCACTGCAATATGTTATCGCTGCAGTGTTATCACTGGCAGTGTGTTATCGCTGGCAGTGTGTTATCACTGTAGTTTTTTATCACTGCAGTGTGTTATCGCTGCATTGTTAATCATTTGCAGTGTGTTATCGCTGCAGTGTGTTATCGCTGGCAGTGTGTTATCACTGGCAGTGTGTTATCGCTGTAGTGTGTTATCACTGCAGTGTGTTATTGCTGCAGTGTGTTATTGCTGCAGTGTGTTATCACTGCAGTGTGTTATCACTGCAGTGTGTTATCGCAGCAGTTTGATATCGCTTCAGTGTGTTATCACTGGCAGTGTATTATCACTGCAGTGTGTTATTGCTGGAAGTGTGTTATCATGGGCAGTGTGTTATCACTGCAGTGTTTTATTACTGGCAGTGCGTTATCACTGTAGTCCGTTATCACTGCAATATGTTATCGCTGCAGTTTGTTATTACTGGCAGTGTGTTATCACTGCAGTTTGTAATCACTGGCAGTGTGTTATCGCTGGCAGTGTGTTATCGCTGCAATGTGTTATCACTGGCAGCGTGTTATCGTGCAGTGTGTTATCGCTGGAAGTGTGTTATCATTGGCAGTGTGTTATCGCTGGCAGTGTGTTATCGCTGTAGTGTGTTATCACTGCAGAGTGTTTTCGCTGCAGTGTATTGTCACTGGCAGTGTGTTATCGCTGCAGTTTGTTATCGCCACAGTGTGTTATCACTGGCAGTCAGCTATCAGTGGCAGTATGTTATCGCTGCTGTGTGTTATCGCCGCAGTGTTTTATCGCTGTAGTGTGTTATTGCTGGCAGCGTGTTATCACTGTAGTGTGTTATCATTGGCATTGTGTTATCAACCCAGTGTGTTATCACTGTTGTGTGTTATCGCTGGCAGTGTGTTATCACTGTAGGGTGTTATCACTGCAGTGTTTTATCGCTGCTGTGTTTATCACTGACAGTGTGTTATTGCTGCAGTGTGTTATCGCTGCAGTGTTTTATCGCTGGCAGAGTGTTATCACTGTAGATTGTTATCGCTGGTAGTGTCTTATCACTGGCAGTGTGTTATCGCTGCAGTGTTTTATCGCTGCAGTGTGTTATCACTGTAGTTTGTTATCAGTGCACTGTGTTATTGCTTCAGTGTGTTATCGCCACAGTGTGTTATCACTGTAGTGTGTTATCACTGGCAGTTTGTTATCACTGCAGTGTGTTATTGCTGCAGTGTGTTATCGCTGCATTGTATTATCGCCACTGTGTGTTATTGCTGTAGTTTGTTATCACTGCAGTGTGTTATCGCTGCAGTTTGATATCGCTTCAGTGTGTTATCACTTGCAGTGTGTTATCGCTGCAGTGTGTTATCACTGCAGTGTGTTATCGCTGCAGCGTGTTATCACTAGCAGTGTGTTATTGCTGGCAGCGTGTTATCGCTGGCAGTGTGTTATCACTGTAGTGTGTTATCACTGCAGTGCGTTATCGCTGCAGTGTGTTATCGCTGGCAGTGTGTCATTGCTGCCGTGTTTATCACTGGCAGTGTGCTATCACTGCAGTTTGTTATCGCTGCAGTGTTTTATCGCTGGCGGTGTGTTTTCACTGTAGTGTGTTATCGCTGTAGTGTGTTATCACTGGCAGTGTGTTATCGCTGTAGTGTGTTATCACTGCAGTGTGTTATCGCTGCAGTGGGTAATCACTGGCAGTGTGTTATCGCTGCAGTGTGTTATCTCTGCAGTGTTTTATCACTGGCAGTCTTTTATCGCTGGCAGTATGTTATCACTGCAGTGTGTTATTGCCGCAGTGTGTTATCACTGTAGTGTGTTATCACTGCAGTGTGTTATTGCTGCAGTGTGTTATCGCTGCAGTGTATTATCGCCGCAGTGTGTTATTGCTCTTGTGTGTTATCACTGCAGTGTATTATCGCTGCAGTGTGTTATCACTGGCAGTGTGTTATCGCTGTAGTGTGTTATCACTGCAATGTGTTTTCGCTGTAGTTTGTTATCGCTGCATTGTGTTATCACTGGCAGTGTCTTATCGCTGTAGTGCGTTATCACGGCAGTGTGTTATCACTGCATTGTGTTATCTCCGCAGTTTGTTATCATTGGCAGTGTGTTATCGCCGCAGTGTGTTATCACTGGCAGTGTGTTATCGCTGGCAGTGTGTTATCACTGTAGTGTATTATCACTGCAGTGTGGTTTCGCTGCATTGTTTATCACTGGCAGTGTGTTATCGCTGCAGTGTGTTATTGCTGGCAGTGTGTTATCACTGGCAGTGTGTTATCGCTGTAGTGTGTTATCACTGCAGTGTGTTATCGCTGCAGTGTGTTATCGCTGCAGTGTTTTATCGCTGCAGTGTGTAATCACTGGCAGTCTGTTATCACTGGCAGTGTGTTATCGCTGCAGTGTGTTATCACTGTAGTGTGTTATGGCCGTAGTGTGTTATCGCCACAGTGTGTTATTGCTGCAGTGTGTTATCGCTGGCAGTGTGTTATCACTGTAGTGTGTTATTGCTGCCATGTTTATCACTGGCACTGTGTTATCGCTGCAGTTTGTTTTTGCTGCAGTGTTTTATCGCTGGCGGTGTGTTATCACTGTAGTGTGTTATTGCTGTAGTGTGTTATCACTGGCATTGTGTTATCACTGTGCTGTGTTATCACTGCAGTGTGTTATCGCTGTAGTGTGTAATCACTGGCAGTGTGTTATCGCTGCAGTGTGTTATCACTGGCAGTGTGTTATCACTGCAGTGTGTTATCAGTGCAGTGTGTTTTTGCTGCAGTGTGTTATCACTGGTAGAGTGTTATCGCTGCAGTGTGTTATCGCCACAGTGTGTTATCACTGGCAGTCAGTTATCACTGGCAGTATGTTATCACTGCTGTGTGTTATCACCGCAGTGTGTTATCGCTGTAGTGTGTTATCACTGCAGTGTGTTTTCGCCGTTGTGTGTTACCACTGGCAGTGTGTTATCACTGCAATGTGTTATCACTGGCAGTGTGTTATCGCTGCAGTTTGATATCGCTTCAGTGTGTTATCACTTGCAGTGTGTTATCGCTGCAGTGTGTTATTGCTGGAAGTGTGTTATCATGGGCAGTGTGTTATCGCTGCAGTGTGTTATAACTGGCAGTGCGTTATCACTGTAGTGTGTTATCACTGCAATATGTTATAGCTGCAGTGTGTTATCACTGGCAGTGTGCTTTCGCCGCAGTTTGTAATCACTGGCATTGTGTTATCGCTGGCAGTGTGTTATCTCTGCAGTGTCTTATCACTGGCAGTTTGTTATCACTGGCAGTGTGTTATCGCTGCAGTGCTTTATCATTGGCAGTGTTTTATCGCTGGCAGTGTGTTATCACTGTAGTTTTTATTACTGCAGTGTGTTATCACTGCATTGTTTATCACTGGCAGTGTGTTATTGCTGCAGTGTGTTATCGCTGGCAGTGTGTTATCACTGGCAGTGTGTCATCGCTGTAGTGTGTTATCGCTGCAGTGTGTAATCACTGGCAGTCTGTTATCACTGGCAGTGTGTTATTGCTGCAGTGTGTTATCACTGTAGTGTGTTATGGCCATAGTGTGTTATCGCCGCAGTGTGTTATTGCTGCAGTGTGTTATCGCTGTATTGTGTTATCACTGCAGTGTGTTATCGCTGCAGTGTGTTATCACTGGCAGTGTGTTATCGCTGGCAGTGTGTTTTCGCTTGCAGTGTATTATCACTGGCAGTGTGTTATCGCTGCAGTGTGTTATCGCTGCAGTGTGTTATCGCTGCAGTGTGTAATCACTGGCAGTCTGTTATCACTGGCAGTGTGTTATCGCTGCAGTGTGTTATCACTGTAGTGTGTTTTGGTCGTAGTGTGTTATCGCCGCAGTGTGTTATTGCTGCAGTGTGTTATCGCTGTATTGTATTATCACTGCAGTGTGTTATCACTGCAGTGAGTTATCACTGGTAGTGTGTTATTGCTGGCAGTGTGTTATCGCTGCAGTGGGTTATCACTGGCGGAGTGTTATCGCTGTAGTGTGTTAGCACTGGCAGTGTGTTATCGCTGCAATGTGTTTTCACTTCAGTGTCTTATTGCCCCAGTGTATTATCACTGGCAGAGTGTTATCGCTGGCAGTGTGTTATCACTGCAGTGTGTTATCACTGGCATTGTGTTATCGCTGCAGTTTGTTATCGCTGGCAGTGTGTTATCGCCATAGTTTGTTATCGCTGCATTGTTTTATCACTGCAGTGTGTTTTCACCGCAGTGTGTCATCACTGGCAATGTGTTATCACTGGCAGTGCGTTATTGCTGCAGTGTGTCATCGCTGGCAGTGTGTTATCACTGTAGTGTGTTATTGCTGCCATGTTTATCACTGGCAGTGTGTTATCGCTGCAGTTTGTTATCGCTGCAGTGTTTTATCGCTGGCGGTGTGTTTTCGCCGCAGTGTGTCATCACTGGCAGTGTGTTATCACTGGCTGTGCATTACCGCTGCAGTGTGTTATCGCTGGGAGTGTGTTATCACTGTAGTGTGTTATTGCTGCCATGTTTATCACTGGCAGTGTGTTATCACTGGCTGTGCATTATCGCTGCAGTGTGTTATCGCTAGCAGTGTGTTATCACTGTAGTGTGTTATTGCTGCCATGTTTATCACTGGCAGTGTGTTATCGTTGCAGTTTGTTATCGCTGCAGTGTTTTATCGCTGGCGGTGTGTTATCACTGTAGTGTGATATTGCTGTAGTGTGTTATCACTGGCAGTGTGTTATCGCTGGCAGTGTGTTATTGCTGCAGTGTGTTATCACTGGCAGTGTGTAATCGCTGTTCTGTGTTATCACTGCAGTGTGTTAGCGCTGCAGTGTGTAATCACTGGCAGTGTGTTATTGCTGCAGTGTGTTATCACTGGCAGTGTGTTATCACTGCAGTGTGTTATCGCTGCAGTGTGTTATCACTGGCAGTGTGTTATCCCTGGCAGTGTGTTATTGCTGGCAGGGTGTTATCACTGGCAGTGTGTTATCGCTGCAGTGTGTTATCACTGCAATGTGTATTCGCTGTAGTTTGTTATCGCTGCAGTGTGTTATCACTGTAGTTTTTTTTATCACTGCAGTGTGTTATCACTGCATTGTTTATCACTGGCAGTGTGTTATCGCTGCAGTGTTTTATCGCTGGCGGTGTGTTATCACTGTAGTATGTTATTGCTGTAGTGTGTTATCGCTGCAGTGTGTTATCACTGCAGTGTGTTATCGCTGCAGTGTGTAATCACTGGCAGTGTGTTATTGCTGCAGTGTGTTATCACTGGCAGTGTGTTATCGCTGCAGTGTGTTATCGCTGCAGTGTGTTATCACTGGCAGTGTGTTAAAGCTGGCAGTGTGTTATCGCTGGCAGTGTGTTATCGCTGTAGTGTGTTATCACTGCAATGTGTATTCGCTGTAGTTTGTTATCGCTGCAGTGTGTTATCACTGTAGTTTTTATCACTGCAGTGTGATATCACTGCATTGTTTATCACTGGCAGTGTGTTATTGCTGCAGTGTGTTATCGCTGGCAGTGTGTTATCACTGGCAGTGTGTCATCGCTGTAGTGTGTTATCGCTGCAGTGTGTAATCACTGGCAGTCTGTTATCACTGGCAGTGTGTTATCGCTGCAGTGTGTTATCACTGTAGTGTGTTATGGCCATAGTGTGTTATCGCCGCAGTGTGTTATTGCTGCAGTGTGTTATCGCTGTATTGTGTTATCACTGCAGTGTGTTATCGCTGCAGTGAGTTATCACTGGCAGTTTGTTATCGCTGGCAGTGTGTTTTCGCTTGCAGTGTATTATCACTGGCAGTGTGTTATCGCTGCAGTGTGTTATCGCTGCAGTGTGTTATCGCTGCAGTGTGTAATCACTGGCAGTCTGTTATCACTGGCAGTGTGTTATCGCTGCAGTGTGTTATCACAGTAGTGTGTTTTGGCCGTAGTGTGTTATCGCCGCAGTGTGTTATTGCTGCAGTGTGTTATCGCTGTAGTGTGTTATCACTGCAGTGTGTTATCGCCGCTGTGTGTTACCACTGGCAGTGTGTTATCGCTGCAATGTGTTATCATTGGCAGTGTGTTATCACTGCAGTGTGTTATTGCTGGCAGCGTGTTATCACTGGCTGTGCATTATCGCTGCAGTGTGTTATCGCTGGCAGTGTGTTATCACTGTAGTGTGTTATTGCTGCCGTGTTTATCACTGGCAGTGTGTTATCGTTGCAGTTTGTTATCGCTGCAGTGTTTTATCGCTGGCGGTGTGTTATCACTGTAGTGTGTTATTGCTGTAGTGTGTTATCACTGGCAGTGTGTTATCGCTGGCCGTGTGTTATTGCTGCAGTGTGTTATCGCTGGCAGTGTGTTATCGCTGTACTGTGTTATCACTGCAGTGTGTTATCGCTGCAGTGTGTAATCACTGGCAGTGTGTTATCGCTGCAGTTTGATATCGCTTCAGTGTGTTATCACTGGCAGTGTGTTATCGCTGTACTGTGTTATCACTGCAGTGTGTAATCACTGGCAGTGTGTTATTGCTGCAGTGTGTTATCGCTGGCAGTGTGTTATCGCTGTACTGTGTTATCACTGCAGTGTGTTATCGCTGCAGTGTGTAATCACTGGCAGTGTGTTATCGCTGCAGTTTGATATCGCTTCAGTGTGTTATCACTGGCAGTGTGTTATCGCTGTAGTGTGTTATCACTGCAGTGTGTAATCTCTGGCAGTGTGTTATTGCTGCAGTGTGTTATCACTGCAGTGTGTTATCGCTGCAGTGTGTAATCACTGGCAGTGTGTTATTGCTGCAGTGTGTTATCACTGGCAGTGTGTTATTGCTGGCATGGTGTTATCGCTGGCAGTGTGTTATCGCTGCAGTGTGTTATCCCTGCAATGTGTATTCGCTGTAGTTTGTTATCGCTGCAGTGTGTTATCACTGTAGTTTTTTATCACTGCAGTGTGTTATCACTGCATTGTTTATCACTGGCAGTGTGTTATCGCTGCAGTGTTTTATCGCTGGCGGTGTGTTATCACTGTAGTGTGTTATAGCTGTAGTGTGTTATCGTTGCAGTGTGTTATCACTGCCGTGTGTAATCACTGGCAGTGTGTATTGCTGCAGTGTGTTATTACTGGCAGTGTGTTATCACTGCAGTGTGTTATCGCTGCAGTGTGTTATCACTGGCAGTGTGTTAAAACTGGCAGTGTGTTATCGCTGGCAGTGTGTTATCGCTGTAGTGTGTTATCACTGCAATGTGTATTCGCTGTAGTTTGTTATCGCTGCAGTGTGTTATCACTGTAGTTTTTATCACTGCAGTGTGTTATCACTGCATTGTTTATCACTGGCAGTGTGTTATTGCTGCAGTGTGTTATCACTGTAGTGTGTTATGGCCGTAGTGTGTTATCGCCACAGTGTGTTATTGCTGCAGTGTGTTATCGCTGCATTGTGTTATCACTGCAGTGTGTTATCGCTGCAGTGAGTTATCACTGGCAGTGTGTTATCGCTGGCAGTGTGTTTTCGCTTGCAGTGTATTATCACTGGCAGTGTGTTATCGTTGCAGTGGGTTATCATTCGCGGAGTGTTATCGCTGTAGTGTGTTAGCACTGGCAGTGTGTTATTGCTGCAATGTGTTATCACTGGCATTGTGTTATCGCTGGCAGTGTGTTATCACTGCAGTGTGTTATCACTGGCATTGTGTTATCGCTGCAGTGTGTTATCGTTGTCAGTGTGTTATCGCTGCAGTGTGTTATCGCCATAGTTTGGTATCGCTGGCAGTGTGTTATCACTGGCAGTGCATTATCGCTGCAGTGTGTTATCGCTGTAGTGTGTTATCACTTCAGTGTGTTATCGCCACAGTGTGTTATCACTGGCAGTCAGTTATCGCTGGCAGTATGTTATCGCTGCTGTGTGTTATCGCCGTAGTGTTTTATCGCTGTAGTGTGTTATCACTGCAGTGTGTTATCACCGCTGTGTGTTACCACTGGCAGTGTGTTATCGCTGCAATGTGTTATCATTGGCAGTGTGTTATCACTGCAGTGTGTTATTGCTGGCAGCGTGTTATCACTGGCTGTGCATTATCGCTGCAGTGTGTTATCGCTGGCAGTGTGTTATCACTGTAGTGTGTTATTGCTGCCGTGTTTATCACTGGCAGTGTGTTATCGTTGCAGTTTGTTATCGCTGCAGTGTTTTATCGCTGGCGGTGTGTTATCACTGTAGTGTGTTATTGCTGTAGTGTGTTATCACTGCAGTGTGTTATCGCTGCAGTGTGTAATCACTGGCAGTGTGTTATTGCTGCAGTGTGTTATCACTGGCAGTGTGTTATCGCTGCAGTGTGTTATCGCTGCAGTGTGTTATCACTGGCAGTGTGTTAAAGCTGGCAGTGTGTTATCGCTGGCAGTGTGTTATCGCTGTAGTGTGTTATCACTGCAATGTGTATTCGCTGTAGTTTGTTATCGCTGCAGTGTGTTATCACTGTAGTTTTTATCACTGCAGTGTGATATCACTGCATTGTTTATCACTGGCAGTGTGTTATTGCTGCAGTGTGTTATCGCTGGCAGTGTGTTATCACTGGCAGTGTGTCATCGCTGTAGTGTGTTATCGCTGCAGTGTGTAATCACTGGCAGTCTGTTATCACTGGCAGTGTGTTATCGCTGCAGTGTGTTATCACTGTAGTGTGTTATGGCCATAGTGTGTTATCGCCGCAGTGTGTTATTTCTGCAGTGTGTTATCGCTGTATTGTGTTATCACTGCAGTGTGTTATCGCTGCAGTGAGTTATCACTGGCAGTTTGTTATCGCTGGCAGTGTGTTTTCGCTTGCAGTGTATTATCACTGGCAGTGTGTTATCGCTGCAGTGTGTTATCGCTGCAGTGTGTTATCGCTGCAGTGTGTAATCACTGGCAGTCTGTTATCACTGGCAGTGTGTTATCGCTGCAGTGTGTTATCACAGTAGTGTGTTTTGGCCGTAGTGTGTTATCGCCGCAGTGTGTTATTGCTGCAGTGTGTTATCGCTGTAGTGTGTTATCACTGCAGTGTGTTATCGCCGCTGTGTGTTACCACTGGCAGTGTGTTATCGCTGCAATGTGTTATCATTGGCAGTGTGTTATCACTGCAGTGTGTTATTGCTGGCAGCGTGTTATCACTGGCTGTGCATTATCGCTGCAGTGTGTTATCGCTGGCAGTGTGTTATCACTGTAGTGTGTTATTGCTGCCGTGTTTATCACTGGCAGTGTGTTATCGTTGCAGTTTGTTATCGCTGCAGTGTTTTATCGCTGGCGGTGTGTTATCACTGTAGTGTGTTATTGCTGTAGTGTGTTATCACTGGCAGTGTGTTATCGCTGGCCGTGTGTTATTGCTGCAGTGTGTTATCGCTGGCAGTGTGTTATCGCTGTACTGTGTTATCACTGCAGTGTGTTATCGCTGCAGTGTGTAATCACTGGCAGTGTGTTATCGCTGCAGTTTGATATCGCTTCAGTGTGTTATCACTGGCAGTGTGTTATCGCTGTACTGTGTTATCACTGCAGTGTGTAATCACTGGCAGTGTGTTATTGCTGCAGTGTGTTATCGATGGCAGTGTGTTATCGCTGTACTGTGTTATCACTGCAGTGTGTTATCGCTGCAGTGTGTAATCACTGGCAGTGTGTTATCGCTGCAGTTTGATATCGCTTCAGTGTGTTATCACTGGCAGTGTGTTATCGCTGTACTGTGTTATCACTGCAGTGTGTAATCACTGGCAGTGTGTTATTGCTGCAGTGTGTTATCACTGCAGTGTGTTATCGCTGCAGTGTGTAATCACTGGCAGTGTGTTATTGCTGCAGTGTGTTATCACTGGCAGTGTGTTATTGCTGGCATGGTGTTATCGCTGGCAGTGTGTTATCGCTGCAGTGTGTTATCCCTGCAATGTGTATTCGCTGTAGTTTGTTATCGCTGCAGTGTGTTATCACTGTAGTTTTTTATCACTGCAGTGTGTTATCACTGCATTGTTTATCACTGGCAGTGTGTTATCGCTGCAGTGTTTTATCGCTGGCGGTGTGTTATCACTGTAGTGTGTTATAGCTGTAGTGTGTTATCGTTGCAGTGTGTTATCACTGCCGTGTGTAATCACTGGCAGTGTGTATTGCTGCAGTGTGTTATTACTGGCAGTGTGTTATCACTGCAGTGTGTTATCGCTGCAGTGTGTTATCACTGGCAGTGTGTTAAAACTGGCAGTGTGTTATCGCTGGCAGTGTGTTATCGCTGTAGTGTGTTATCACTGCAATGTGTATTCGCTGTAGTTTGTTATCGCTGCAGTGTGTTATCACTGTAGTTTTTATCACTGCAGTGTGTTATCACTGCATTGTTTATCACTGGCAGTGTGTTATTGCTGCAGTGTGTTATCACTGTAGTGTGTTATGGCCGTAGTGTGTTATCGCCACAGTGTGTTATTGCTGCAGTGTGTTATCGCTGCATTGTGTTATCACTGCAGTGTGTTATCGCTGCAGTGAGTTATCACTGGCAGTGTGTTATCGCTGGCAGTGTGTTTTCGCTTGCAGTGTATTATCACTGGCAGTGTGTTATCGTTGCAGTGGGTTATCATTCGCGGAGTGTTATCGCTGTAGTGTGTTAGCACTGGCAGTGTGTTATTGCTGCAATGTGTTATCACTGGCATTGTGTTATCGCTGGCAGTGTGTTATCACTGCAGTGTGTTATCACTGGCATTGTGTTATCGCTGCAGTGTGTTATCGTTGTCAGTGTGTTATCGCTGCAGTGTGTTATCGCCATAGTTTGGTATCGCTGGCAGTGTGTTATCACTGGCAGTGCATTATCGCTGCAGTGTGTTATCGCTGTAGTGTGTTATCACTTCAGTGTGTTATCGCCACAGTGTGTTATCACTGGCAGTCAGTTATCGCTGGCAGTATGTTATCGCTGCTGTGTGTTATCGCCGTAGTGTTTTATCGCTGTAGTGTGTTATCACTGCAGTGTGTTATCACCGCTGTGTGTTACCACTGGCAGTGTGTTATCGCTGCAATGTGTTATCATTGGCAGTGTGTTATCACTGCAGTGTGTTATTGCTGGCAGCGTGTTATCACTGGCTGTGCATTATCGCTGCAGTGTGTTATCGCTGGCAGTGTGTTATCACTGTAGTGTGTTATTGCTGCCGTGTTTATCACTGGCAGTGTGTTATCGTTGCAGTTTGTTATCGCTGCAGTGTTTTATCGCTGGCGGTGTGTTATCACTGTAGTGTGTTATTGCTGTAGTGTGTTATCACTGGCAGTGTGTTATCGCTGGCCGTGTGTTATTGCTGCAGTGTGTTATCGCTGGCAGTGTGTTATCGCTGTACTGTGTTATCACTGCAGTGTGTTATCGCTGCAGTGTGTAATCACTGGCAGTGTGTTATCGCTGCAGTTTGATATCGCTTCAGTGTGTTATCACTGGCAGTGTGTTATCGCTGTACTGTGTTATCACTGCAGTGTGTAATCACTGGCAGTGTGTTATTGCTGCAGTGTGTTATCGCTGGCAGTGTGTTATCGCTGTACTGTGTTATCACTGCAGTGTGTTATCGCTGCAGTGTGTAATCACTGGCAGTGTGTTATCGCTGCAGTTTGATATCGCTTCAGTGTGTTATCACTGGCAGTGTGTTATCGCTGTACTGTGTTATCACTGCAGTGTGTAATCACTGGCAGTGTGTTATTGCTGCAGTGTGTTATCACTGCAGTGTGTTATCGCTGCAGTGTGTAATCACTGGCAGTGTGTTATTGCTGCAGTGTGTTATCACTGGCAGTGTGTTATTGCTGGCATGGTGTTATCGCTGGCAGTGTGTTATCGCTGCAGTGTGTTATCCCTGCAATGTGTATTCGCTGTAGTTTGTTATCGCTGCAGTGTGTTATCACTGTAGTTTTTTATCACTGCAGTGTGTTATCACTGCATTGTTTATCACTGGCAGTGTGTTATCGCTGCAGTGTTTTATCGCTGGCGGTGTGTTATCACTGTAGTGTGTTATAGCTGTAGTGTGTTATCGTTGCAGTGTGTTATCACTGCAGTGTGTAATCACTGGCAGTGTGTATTGCTGCAGTGTGTTATTACTGGCAGTGTGTTATCACTGCAGTGTGTTATCGCTGCAGTGTGTTATCACTGGCAGTGTGTTAAAACTGGCAGTGTGTTATCGCTGGCAGTGTGTTATCGCCGTAGTGTGTTATCACTGCAATGTGTATTCGCTGTAGTTTGTTATCGCTGCAGTGTGTTATCACTGTAGTTTTTATCACTGCAGTGTGTTATCACTGCATTGTTTATCACTGGCAGTGTGTTATTGCTGCAGTGTGTTATCACTGTAGTGTGTTATGGCCGTAGTGTGTTATCGCCACAGTGTGTTATTGCTGCAGTGTGTTATCGCTGCATTGTGTTATCACTGCAGTGTGTTATCGCTGCAGTGAGTTATCACTGGCAGTGTGTTATCGCTGGCAGTGTGTTTTCGCTTGCAGTGTATTATCACTGGCAGTGTGTTATCGTTGCAGTGGGTTATCATTCACGGAGTGTTATCGCTGTAGTGTGTTAGCACTGGCAGTGTGTTATTGCTGCAATGTGTTATCACTGGCATTGTGTTATCGCTGGCAGTGTGTTATCACTGCAGTGTGTTATCACTGGCATTGTGTTATCGCTGCAGTGTGTTATCGTTGTCAGTGTGTTATCGCTGCAGTGTGTTATCGCCATAGTTTGGTATCGCTGGCAGTGTGTTATCACTGGCAGTGCATTATCGCTGCAGTGTGTTATCGCTGTAGTGTGTTATCACTTCAGTGTGTTATCGCCACAGTGTGTTATCACTGGCAGTCAGTTATCGCTGGCAGTATGTTATCGCTGCTGTGTGTTATCGCCGCAGTGTTTTATCGCTGTAGTGTGTTATCACTGCAGTGTGTTATCGCCGCTGTGTGTTACCACTGGCAGTGTGTTATCGCTGCAATGTGTTATCATTGGCAGTGTGTTATCACTGCAGTGTGTTATTGCTGGAAGTGTGTTATCATGGGCAGTGTGTTATCTCTGCAGTGTGTTATCACTGCAATATGTTATCGCTGCAGTGTGTTATCACTGGCAGTGTGTTATTGCTGCAGTTTGTAATCACTGGCATTGTGTTATCGCTGGCAGTGTGTTATCGCTGGCAGTGTGTTATCGCTGCAGTGTATTATTGCCGTAGTGTGTTATCACTGGCAGTGTGTTATCGCTGCAGTTTGATATCGCTTCAGTGTGTTATCACTGGCAGTGTGTTATCGCTGCAGTGTGTCATCACTGGCAGCGTGTTATCGCTGGCAGTGTGTTATCACTGTAGTTTTTTATCACTGCAGTGTGTTATCGCTGCATTGCTTATCACTGGCAGTGTGTTATCGCTGCAGTGTGTTATTTCTGGCAGTGTGTTCTCACTGGCAGTGTGTTATTGCTGGCAGCGTGTTATCGCTGGCAGTGTGTTATCGCTGTAGTGTGTTATCACTGCAATGTGTATTTGCTGTAGTTTGTTATCGCTGCAGTGTCTTATCACTGTAGTTTTTTATCACTGCAGTGTGTTATTGCTGCCGTGTGTTATCGCTGGCAGTGTGTTATCACTGGCAGTGAGTTATCACTGGCAGTGTGTTATTGCTGGCAGTGTGTTTTCGCTTGCAGTGTATTATCACTGGCAGTGTGTTATCGCTGCAGTGGGTTATCACTGGCGGAGTTTTATCGCTGTAGTGTGTTAGCACTGGCAGTGTGTTATCGCTGCAATGTGTTATCACTTCAGTGTCTTATTGCCCCAGTGTGTTATCACTGGCAGAGTGTTATCGCTGGCAGTGTGTTATCACTGCAGTGTGTTATCACTGGCATTGTGTTATCGCTGCAGTTTGTTATCGCTGGCAGTGTGTTATTACTGCAGTGTGTTATCGCCATAGTTTGTTATCGCTGCATTGTTTTATCACTGCAGTGTGTTTTCACCGCAGTGTGTCATCACTGGCAATGTGTTATCACTGGCAGTGCGTTATTGCTGCAGTGTGTCATCGCTGGCAGTGTGTTATCACTGTAGTGTGTTATTGCTGCCATGTTTATCACTGGCAGTGTGTTATCGCTGCAGTTTGTTATCGCTGCAGTGTTTTATCGCTGGCGGTGTGTTTTCGCCGCAGTGTGTCATCACTGGCAGTGTGTTATCACTGGCTGTGCATTACCGCTGCAGTGTGTTATCGCTGGGAGTGTGTTATCACTGTAGTGTGTTATTGCTGCCATGTTTATCACTGGCAGTGTGTTATCACTGGCTGTGCATTATCGCTGCAGTGTGTTATCGCTGGCAGTGTGTTATCACTGTAGTGTGTTATTGCTGCCATGTTTATCACTGGCAGTGTGTTATCGTTGCAGTTTGTTATCGCTGCAGTGTTTTATCGCTGGCGGTGTGTTATCACTGTAGTGTGATATTGCTGTAGTGTGTTATCACTGGCAGTGTGTTATCGCTGGCAGTGTGTTATTGCTGCAGTGTGTTATCACTGGCAGTGTGTTATCGCTGTTCTGTGTTATCACTGCAGTGTGTTATCGCTGCAGTGTGTAATCACTGGCAGTGTGTTATTGCTGCAGTGTGTTATCACTGGCAGTGTGTTATCACTGCAGTGTGTTATCGCTGCAGTGTGTTATCACTGGCAGTGTGTTATCCCTGGCAGTGTGTTATTGCTGGCAGTGTGTTATCACTGGCAGTGTGTTATCGCTGCAGTGTGTTATCACTGCAATGTGTATTCGCTGTAGTTTGTTATCGCTGCAGTGTGTTATCACTGTAGTTTTTTTTATCACTGCAGTGTGTTATCACTGCATTGTTTATCACTGGCAGTGTGTTATCGCTGCAGTGTTTTATCGCTGGCGGTGTGTTATCACTGTAGTGTGTTATTGCTGTAGTGTGTTATCGCTGCAGTGTGTTATCACTGCAGTGTGTTATCGCTGCAGTGTGTAATCACTGGCAGTGTGTTATTGCTGCAGTGTGTTATCACTGGCAGTGTGTTATCGCTGCAGTGTGTTATCGCTGCAGTGTGTTATCACTGTAGTGTGTTATGGCCATAGTGTGTTATCGCCGCAGTGTGTTATTGCTGCAGTGTGTTATCGCTGTATTGTGTTATCACTGCAGTGTGTTATCGCTGCAGTGAGTTATCACTGGCAGCTTGTTATCGCTGGCAGTGTGTTTTCGCTTGCAGTGTATTATCACTGGCAGTGTGTTATCGCTGCAGTGTGTTATCGCTGCAGTGTGTTATCGCTGCAATGTGTAATCACTGGCAGTCTGTTATCACTGGCAGTGTGTTATCGCTGCAGTGTGTTATCACTGTAGTGTGTTTTGGCCGTAGTGTGTTATCGCAGCAGTGTGTTATTGCTGCAGTGTGTTATCGCTGTAGTGTGTTATCACTGCAGTGTGTTATCGCCGCTGTGTGTTACCACTGGCAGTGTGTTATCGCTGCAATGTGTTATCATTGGCAGTGTGTTATCACTGCAGTGTGTTATTGCTGGCAGCGTGTTATCACTGGCTGTGCATTATCGCTGCAGTGTGTTATCGCTGGCAGTGTGTTATCACTGTAGTGTGTTATTGCTGCCGTGTTTATCACTGGCAGTGTGTTATCGTTGCAGTTTGTTATCGCTGCAGTGTTTTATCGCTGGCGGTGTGTTATCACTGTAGTGTGTTATTGCTGTAGTGTGTTATCACTGGCAGTGTGTTATCGCTGGCCGTGTGTTATTGCTGCAGTGTGTTATCGCTGGCAGTGTGATATCGCTGTACTGTGTTATCACTGCAGTGTGTTATCGCTGCAGTGTGTAATCACTGGCAGTGTGTTATCGCTGCAGTTTGATATCGCTTCAGTGTGTTATCACTGGCAGTGTGTTATCGCTGTACTGTGTTATCACTGCAGTGTGTAATCACTGGCAGTGTGTTATTGCTGCAGTGTGTTATCGCTGGCAGTGTGTTATCGCTGTACTGTGTTATCACTGCAGTGTGTTATCGCTGCAGTGTGTAATCACTGGCAGTGTGTTATCGCTGCAGTTTGATATCGCTTCAGTGTGTTATCACTGGCAGTGTGTTATCGCTGTACTGTGTTATCACTGCAGTGTGTAATCACTGGCAGTGTGTTATTGCTGCAGTGTGTTATCACTGGCAGTGTGTTATTGCTGGCATGGTGTTATCGCTGGCAGTGTGTTATCGCTGCAGTGTGTTATCCCTGCAATGTGTATTCGCTGTAGTTTGCTATCGCTGCAGTGTGTTATCACTGTAGTTTTTTATCACTGCAGTGTGTTATCACTGCATTGTTTATCACTGGCAGTGTGTTATCGCTGCAGTGTTTTATCGCTGGCGGTGTGTTATCACTGTAGTGTGTTATAGCTGTAGTGTGTTATCGTTGCAGTGTGTTATCACTGCAGTGTGTAATCACTGGCAGTGTGTATTGCTGCAGTGTGTTATTACTGGCAGTGTGTTATCACTGCAGTGTGTTATCGCTGCAGTGTGTTATCACTGGCAGTGTGTTAAAACTGGCAGTGTGTTATCGCTGGCAGTGTGTTATCGCTGTAGTGTGTTATCACTGCAATGTGTATTCGCTGTAGTTTGTTATCGCTGCAGTGTGTTATCACTGTAGTTTTTATCACTGCAGTGTGTTATCACTGCATTGTTTATCACTGGCAGTGTGTTATTGCTGCAGTGTGTTATCACTGTAGTGTGTTATGGCCGTAGTGTGTTATCGCCACAGTGTGTTATTGCTGCAGTGTGTTATCGCTGCATTGTGTTATCACTGCAGTGTGTTATCGCTGCAGTGAGTTATCACTGGCAGTGTGTTATCGCTGGCAGTGTGTTTTCGCTTGCAGTGTATTATCACTGGCAGTGTGTTATCGTTGCAGTGGGTTATCATTCGCGGAGTGTTATCGCTGTAGTGTGTTAGCACTGGCAGTGTGTTATTGCTGCAATGTGTTATCACTGGCATTGTGTTATCGCTGGCAGTGTGTTATCACTGCAGTGTGTTATCACTGGCATTGTGTTATCGCTGCAGTGTGTTATCGTTGTCAGTGTGTTATCGCTGCAGAGTGTTATCGCCATAGTTTGGTATCGCTGGCAGTGTGTTATCACTGGCAGTGCATTATCGCTGCAGTGTGTTATCGCTGTAGTGTGTTATCACTTCAGTGTGTTATCGCCACAGTGTGTTATCACTGGCAGTCAGTTATCGCTGGCAGTATGATATCGCTGCTGTGTATTATCGCCGCAGTGTTTTATCGCTGTAGTGTGTTATCACTGCAGTGTGTTATCGCCGCTGTGTGTTACCACTGGCAGTGTGTTATCGCTGCAATGTGTTATCATTGGCAGTGTGTTATCACTGCAGTGTGTTATTGCTGGAAGTGTGTTATCATGGGCAGTGTGTTATCGCTGCAGTGTGTTATCACTGCAATATGTTATCGCTGCAGTGTGTTATCACTGGCAGTGTGTTATTGCTGCAGTTTGTAATCACTGGCATTGTGTTATCGCTGGCAGTGTGTTATCGCTGGCAGTGTGTTATCGCTGCAGTGTATTATTGCCGTAGTGTGTTATCACTGGCAGTGTGTTATCGCTGCAGTTTGATATCGCTTCAGTGTGTTATCACTGGCAGTGTGTTATCGCTGCAGTGTGTCATCACTGGCAGCGTGCTATCGCTGGCAGTGTGTTATCACTGTAGTTTTTTATCACTGCAGTGTGTTATCGCTGCATTGCTTATCACTGGCAGTGTG
Organism: Carcharodon carcharias; assembly: GCF_017639515.1. Lineage (NCBI taxonomy): Eukaryota > Metazoa > Chordata > Chondrichthyes > Lamniformes > Lamnidae > Carcharodon > Carcharodon carcharias. The sequence goes on from NC_054500.1 coordinate 25,840,378, forward strand.
TTATCGCTGCAGTGTGTTATTTCTGGCAGTGTGTTCTCACTGGCAGTGTGTTATTGCTGGCAGCGTGTTATCGCTGGCAGTGTGTTATCGCTGTATTGTGTTATCACTGCAATGTGTATTTGCTGTAGTTTGTTATCGCTGCAGTGTCTTATCACTGTAGTTTTTTATCACTGCAGTGTGTTATTGCTGCCGTGTGTTATCACTGGCAGTGTGTTATCACTGGCAGTGTGTTATCGCTGGCAGTGTGTTATCACTGCAGTGTGTTATGACTGGCATTGTGTTATCGCTGCAGTGTGTTATCGCTGGCAGTGTGTTATCGCTGCAGTGTGTTATCGCCATAGTTTGTTATCGCTGCATTGTTTTATCACTGCAGTGTGTTTTCACCGCAGTGTGTCATCACTGGCAATGTGTTATCACTGGCAGTGCGTTATTGCTGCAGTGTGTCATCGCTGGCAGTGTGTTATCACTGTAGTGTGTTATTGCTGCCATGTTTATCACTGGCAGTGTGTTATCACTGCAGTTTGTTATCGCTGCAGTGTTTTATCGCTGGCGGTGTGTTTTCGCCACAGTGTGTCATCACTGGCAGTGTGTTATCACTGGCTGTGCATTATCGCTGCAGTGTGTTATCGCTGGCAGTGTGTTATCACTGTAGTGTGCTATTGCTGCCATGTTTATCACTGGCAGTGTGTTATCACTGGCTGTGCATTATCGCTGCAGTGTGTTATCGCTGGCAGTGTGTTATCACTGTAGTGTGTTATTGCTGCCATGTTTATCACTGGCAGTGTGTTATCGTTGCAGTTTGTTATCGCTGCAGTGTTTTATCGCTGGCGGTGTGTTATCACTGTAGTGTTTTATTGCTGTAGTGTGTTATCACTGGCAGTGTGTTATCGCTGGCCGTGTGTTATTGCTGCAGTGTGTTATCGCTGTATTGTGTTATCACTGCAGTGTGTTATCGCTGCAGTGAGTTATCACTGGCAGTGTGTTATCGCTGGCAGTGTGTTTTCGCTTGCAGTGTATTATCACTGGCAGTGTGTTATCGCTGCAGTGGGTTATCATTCGCGGAGTGTTATCGCTGTAGTGTGTTAGCACTGGCAGTGTGTTATCGCTGCAATGTGTTATCACTGCAGTGTCTTATTGCCCCAGTGTGTTATCACTGGCATTGTGTTATCGCTGCAGTGTGTTATCGTTGTCAGTGTGTTATCGCTGCAGTGTGTTATCGCCATAGTTTGGTATCGCTGGCAGTGTGTTATCACTGGCAGTGCATTATCGCTGCAGTGTGTTATCGCTGTAGTGTGTTATCACTTCAGTGTGTTATCGCCACAGTGTGTTATCACTGGCAGTCAGTTATCGCTGGCAGTATGTTATCGCTGCTGTGTGTTATCGCCACAGTGTTTTATCGCTGTAGTGTGTTATCACTGCAGTGTGTTATCGCCGCTGTGTGTTACCACTGGCAGTGTGTTATCGCTGCAATGTGTTATCATTGGCAGTGTGTTATCACTGCAGTGTGTTATTGCTGGAAGTGTGTTATCATGGGCAGTGTGTTATCGCTGCAGTGTGTTATCACTGCAATATGTTATCGCTGCAGTGTGTTATCACTGGCAGTGTGTTATTGCTGCAGTTTGTAATCACTGGCATTGTGTTATCGCTGGCAGTGTGTTATCGCTGGCAGTGTGTTATCGCTGCAGTGTATTATTGCCGTAGTGTGTTATCACTGGCAGTGTGTTATCGCTGCAGTGTGTTATCACTGGCAGCGTGTTATCGCTGGCAGTGTGTTATCACTGTAGTTTTTTATCACTGCAGTGTGTTATAGCTGCATTGTTTATCACTGGCAGTGTGTTATCGCTGCAGTGTGTTATTGCTGGCAGTGTGTTCTCACTGGCAGTGTGTTATTGCTGGCAGCGTGTTATCGCTGGCAGTGTGTTATCGCTGTAGTGTGTTATCACTGCAATGTGTATTTGCTGTAGTTTGTTATCGCTGCAGTGTCTTATCACTGTAGTTTTTTATCACTGCAGTGTGTTATTGCTGCCGTGTGTTATCGCTAGCAGTGTGTTATCACTGGCAGTGTGTTATCGCTGGCAGTGTGTTATCACTGCAGTGTGTTATCACTGGCATTGTGTTATCACTGCACTGTGTTATCGCTGGCAGTGTGTTATCGCTGCAGTGTGTTATCGCCATAGTTTGTTATCGCTGCATTGTTTTATCACTGCAGTGTGTTTTCACCGCAGTGTGTCATCACTGGCAATGTGTTATCACTGGCAGTGCGTTATTGCTGCAGTGTGTCATCGCTGGCAGTGTGTTATCACTGTAGTGTGTTATTGCTGCCATGTTTATCACTGGCAGTGTGTTATCGCTGCAGTTTGTTATCGCTGCAGTGTTTTATCACTGGCGGTGTGTTTTCGCCGCAGTGTGTCATCACTGGCAGTGTGTTATCACTGGCTGTGCATTATCGCTGCAGTGTGTTATCGCTGGCAGTGTGTTATCACTGTAGTGTGTTATTGCTGCCATGTTTATCACTGGCAGTGTGTTATCACTGGCTGTGCATTATCGCTGCAGTGTGTAATCGCTGGCAGTGTGTTATCACTGTAGTGTGTTATTGCTGCCATGTTTATCACTGGCAGTGTGTTATCGTTGCAGTTTGTTATTGCTGCAGTGTTTTATCGCTGGCGATGTGTTATCACTGTAGTGTGTTATTGCTGTAGTGTGTTATCACTGGCAGTGTGTTATCGCTGGCAGTGTGTTATTGCTGCAGTGTGTTATCACTGGCAGTGTGTTATCGCTGTTCTGTGTTATCACTGCAGTGTGTTATCGCTGCAGTGTGTAATCACTGGCAGTGTGTTATTGCTGCAGTGTGTTATCACTGGCAGTGTGTTATCACTGCAGTGTGTTATCGCTGCAGTGTGTTATCACTGGCAGTGTGTTATCCCTGGCAGTGTGTTATTGCTGGCAGTGTGTTATCGCTGGCAGTGTGTTATCGCTGCAGTGTGTTATCACTGCAATGTGTATTCGCTGTAGTTTGTTATCGCTGCAGTGTGTTATCACAGTAGTTTTTTATCACTGCAGTGTGTTATCACTGCATTGTTTATCACTGGCAGTGTGTTATCGCTGCAGTATTTTATCGCTGGCGGTGTGTTATCACTGTAGTGTGTTATTGCTGTAGTGTGTTATCGCTGCAGTGTGTTATCACTGCAGTGTGTTATCGCTGCAGTGTGTAATCACTGGCAGTGTGTTATTGCTGCAGTGTGTTATCACTGGCAGTGCGTTATCACTGCAGTGTGTTATCACTGCAGTGTGTTATCACTGGCAGTGTGTTAAAGCTGGCAGTGTGTTATCGCTGGCAGTGTGTTATCGCTGTAGTGTGTTATCACTGCAATGTGTATTCGCTGTAGTTTGTTATCGCTGCAGTGTGTTAACACTGTAGTTTTTATCACTGCAGTGTGTTATCACTGCATTGTTTATCACTGGCAGTGTGTTATTGCTGCAGTGTGTTATCGCTGGCAGTGTGTTATCACTGGCAGTGTGTCATCGCTGTAGTGTGTTATCGCTGCAGTGTGTAATCACTGGCAGTCTGTTATCACTGGCAGTGTGTTATCGCTGCAGTGTGTTATCACTGTAGTGTGTTATGGCCATAGTGTGTTATCGCCGCAGTGTGTTATTGCTGCAGTGTGTTATCGCTGTATTGTGTTATCACTGCAGTGTGTTATCGCTGCAGTGAGTTATCACTGGCAGTTTGTTATCGCTGGCAGTGTGTTTTCGCTTGCAGTGTATTATCACTGGCAGTGTGTTATCGCTGCAGTGTGTTATCGCTGCAGTGTGTAATCACTGGCAGTCTGTTATCTCTGGCAGTGTGTTATTGCTGCAGTGTTTTATCGCTGCAGTTTGATATCGCTTCAGTGTGTTATCACTGGCAGTGTGTTATCGCTGTACTGTGTTATCACTGCAGTGTGTTATCGCTGCAGTGTGTAATCACTGGCAGTGTGTTATCGCTGCAGTTTGATATCGCTTCAGTGTGTTATCACTGGCAGTGTGTTATCGCTGTACTGTGTTATCACTGCAGTGTGTAATCACTGGCAGTGTGTTATTGCTGCAGTGTGTTATCGCTGGCAGTGTGTTATCGCTGTACTGTGTTATCACTGCAGTGTGTTATCGCTGCAGTGTGTAATCACTGGCAGTGTGTTATCGCTGCAGTTTGATATCGCTTCAGTGTGTTATCACTGGCAGTGTGTTATCGCTGTACTGTGTTATCACTGCAGTGTGTAATCACTGGCAGTGTGTTATTGCTGCAGTGTGTTATCACTGCAGTGTGTTATCGCTGCAGTGTGTAATCACTGGCAGTGTGTTATTGCTGCAGTGTGTTATCACTGGCAGTGTGTTATTGCTGGCATGGTGTTATCGCTGGCAGTGTGTTATCGCTGCAGTGTGTTATCCCTGCAATGTGTATTCGCTGTAGTTTGTTATCGCTGCAGTGTGTTATCACTGTAGTTTTTTATCACTGCAGTGTGTTATCACTGCATTGTTTATCACTGGCAGTGTGTTATCGCTGCAGTGTTTTATCGCTGGCGGTGTGTTATCACTGTAGTGTGTTATAGCTGTAGTGTGTTATCGTTGCAGTGTGTTATCACTGCAGTGTGTAATCACTGGCAGTGTGTATTGCTGCAGTGTGTTATTACTGGCAGTGTGTTATCACTGCAGTGTGTTATCGCTGCAGTGTGTTATCACTGGCAGTGTGTTAAAACTGGCAGTGTGTTATCGCTGGCAGTGTGTTATCGCTGTAGTGTGTTATCACTGCAATGTGTATTCGCTGTAGTTTGTTATCGCTGCAGTGTGTTATCACTGTAGTTTTTATCACTGCAGTGTGTTATCACTGCATTGTTTATCACTGGCAGTGTGTTATTGCTGCAGTGTGTTATCACTGTAGTGTGTTATGGCCGTAGTGTGTTATCGCCACAGTGTGTTATTGCTGCAGTGTGTTATCGCTGCATTGTGTTATCACTGCAGTGTGTTATCGCTGCAGTGAGTTATCACTGGCAGTGTGTTATCGCTGGCAGTGTGTTTTCGCTTGCAGTGTATTATCACTGGCAGTGTGTTATCGTTGCAGTGGGTTATCATTCGCGGAGTGTTATCGCTGTAGTGTGTTAGCACTGGCAGTGTGTTATTGCTGCAATGTGTTATCACTGGCATTGTGTTATCGCTGGCAGTGTGTTATCACTGCAGTGTGTTATCACTGGCATTGTGTTATCGCTGCAGTGTGTTATCGTTGTCAGTGTGTTATCGCTGCAGTGTGTTATCGTCATAGTTTGGTATCGCTGGCAGTGTGTTATCACTGGCAGTGCATTATCGCTGCAGTGTGTTATCGCTGTAGTGTGTTATCACTTCAGTGTGTTATCGCCACAGTGTGTTATCACTGGCAGTCAGTTATCGCTGGCAGTATGATATCGCTGCTGTGTGTTATCGCCGCAGTGTTTTATCGCTGTAGTGTGTTATCACTGCAGTGTGTTATCGCCGCTGTGTGTTACCACTGGCAGTGTGTTATCGCTGCAATGTGTTATCATTGGCAGTGTGTTATCACTGCAGTGTGTTATTGCTGGAAGTGTGTTATCATGGGCAGTGTGTTATCGCTGCAGTGTGTTATCACTGCAATATGTTATCGCTGCAGTGTGTTATCACTGGCAGTGTGTTATTGCTGCAGTTTGTAATCACTGGCATTGTGTTATCGCTGGCAGTGTGTTATCGCTGGCAGTGTGTTATCGCTGCAGTGTATTATTGCCGTAGTGTGTTATCACTGGCAGTGTGTTATCGCTGCAGTTTGATATCGCTTCAGTGTGTTATCACTGGCAGTGTGTTATCGCTGCAGTGTGTCATCACTGGCAGCGTGCTATCGCTGGCAGTGTGTTATCACTGTAGTTTTTTATCACTGCAGTGTGTTATCGCTGCATTGCTTATCACTGGCAGTGTGTTATCGCTGCAGTGTGTTATTTCTGGCAGTGTGTTCTCACTGGCAGTGTGTTATTGCTGGCAGCGTGTTATCGCTGGCAGTGTGTTATCGCTGTATTGTGTTATCACTGCAATGTGTATTTGCTGTAGTTTGTTATCGCTGCAGTGTCTTATCACTGTAGTTTTTTATCACTGCAGTGTGTTATTGCTGCCGTGTGTTATCACTGGCAGTGTGTTATCACTGGCAGTGTGTTATTGCTGGCAGTGTGTTATCACTGCAGTGTGTTATGACTGGCATTGTGTTATCGCTGCAGTGTGTTATCGCTGGCAGTGTGTTATCGCCATAGTTTGTTATCGCTGCATTGTTTTATCACTGCAGTGTGTTTTCACCGCAGTGTGTCATCACTGGCAATGTGTTATCACTGGCAGTGCGTTATTGCTGCAGTGTGTCATCGCTGGCAGTGTGTTATCACTGTAGTGTGTTATTGCTGCCATGTTTATCACTGGCAGTGTGTTATCACTGCAGTTTGTTATCGCTGCAGTGTTTTATCGCTGGCGGTGTGTTTTCGCCACAGTGTGTCATCACTGGCAGTGTGTTATCACTGGCTGTGCATTATCGCTGCAGTGTGTTATCGCTGGCAGTGTGTTATCACTGTAGTGTGCTATTGCTGCCATGTTTATCACTGGCAGTGTGTTATCACTGGCTGTGCATTATCGCTGCAGTGTGTTATCGCTGGCAGTGTGTTATCACTGTAGTGTGTTATTGCTGCCATGTTTATCACTGGCAGTGTGTTATCGTTGCAGTTTGTTATCGCTGCAGTGTTTTATCGCTGGCGGTGTGTTATCACTGTAGTGTTTTATTGCTGTAGTGTGTTATCACTGGCAGTGTGTTATCGCTGGCCGTGTGTTATTGCTGCAGTGTGTTATCGCTGTATTGTGTTATCACTGCAGTGTGTTATCGCTGCAGTGAGTTATCACTGGCAGTGTGTTATCGCTGGCAGTGTGTTTTCGCTTGCAGTGTATTATCACTGGCAGTGTGTTATCGCTGCAGTGGGTTATCATTCGCGGAGTGTTATCGCTGTAGTGTGTTAGCACTGGCAGTGTGTTATCGCTGCAATGTGTTATCACTGCAGTGTCTTATTGCCCCAGTGTGTTATCACTGGCATTGTGTTATCGCTGCAGTGTGTTATCGTTGTCAGTGTGTTATCGCTGCAGTGTGTTATCGCCATAGTTTGGTATCGCTGGCAGTGTGTTATCACTGGCAGTGCATTATCGCTGCAGTGTGTTATCGCTGTAGTGTGTTATCACTTCAGTGTGTTATCGCCACAGTGTGTTATCACTGGCAGTCAGTTATCGCTGGCAGTATGTTATCGCTGCTGTGTGTTATCGCCACAGTGTTTTATCGCTGTAGTGTGTTATCACTGCAGTGTGTTATCGCCGCTGTGTGTTACCACTGGCAGTGTGTTATCGCTGCAATGTGTTATCATTGGCAGTGTGTTATCACTGCAGTGTGTTATTGCTGGAAGTGTGTTATCATGGGCAGTGTGTTATCGCTGCAGTGTGTTATCACTGCAATATGTTATCGCTGCAGTGTGTTATCACTGGCAGTGTGTTATTGCTGCAGTTTGTAATCACTGGCATTGTGTTATCGCTGGCAGTGTGTTATCGCTGGCAGTGTGTTATCGCTGCAGTGTATTATTGCCGTAGTGTGTTATCACTGGCAGTGTGTTATCGCTGCAGTGTGTTATCACTGGCAGCGTGTTATCGCTGGCAGTGTGTTATCACTGTAGTTTTTTATCACTGCAGTGTGTTATAGCTGCATTGTTTATCACTGGCAGTGTGTTATCGCTGCAGTGTGTTATTGCTGGCAGTGTGTTCTCACTGGCAGTGTGTTATTGCTGGCAGCGTGTTATCGCTGGCAGTGTGTTATCGCTGTAGTGTGTTATCACTGCAATGTGTATTTGCTGTAGTTTGTTATCGCTGCAGTGTCTTATCACTGTAGTTTTTTATCACTGCAGTGTGTTATTGCTGCCGTGTGTTATCGCTAGCAGTGTGTTATCACTGGCAGTGTGTTATCGCTGGCAGTGTGTTATCACTGCAGTGTGTTATCACTGGCATTGTGTTATCACTGCACTGTGTTATCGCTGGCAGTGTGTTATCGCTGCAGTGTGTTATCGCCATAGTTTGTTATCGCTGCATTGTTTTATCACTGCAGTGTGTTTTCACCGCAGTGTGTCATCACTGGCAATGTGTTATCACTGGCAGTGCGTTATTGCTGCAGTGTGTCATCGCTGGCAGTGTGTTATCACTGTAGTGTGTTATTGCTGCCATGTTTATCACTGGCAGTGTGTTATCGCTGCAGTTTGTTATCGCTGCAGTGTTTTATCACTGGCGGTGTGTTTTCGCCGCAGTGTGTCATCACTGGCAGTGTGTTATCACTGGCTGTGCATTATCGCTGCAGTGTGTTATCGCTGGCAGTGTGTTATCACTGTAGTGTGTTATTGCTGCCATGTTTATCACTGGCAGTGTGTTATCACTGGCTGTGCATTATCGCTGCAGTGTGTTATCGCTGGCAGTGTGTTATCACTGTAGTGTGTTATTGCTGCCATGTTTATCACTGGCAGTGTGTTATCGTTGCAGTTTGTTATTGCTGCAGTGTTTTATCGCTGGCGATGTGTTATCACTGTAGTGTGTTATTGCTGTAGTGTGTTATCACTGGCAGTGTGTTATCGCTGGCAGTGTGTTATTGCTGCAGTGTGTTATCACTGGCAGTGTGTTATCGCTGTTCTGTGTTATCACTGCAGTGTGTTATCGCTGCAGTGTGTAATCACTGGCAGTGTGTTATTGCTGCAGTGTGTTATCACTGGCAGTGTGTTATCACTGCAGTGTGTTATCGCTGCAGTGTGTTATCACTGGCAGTGTGTTATCCCTGGCAGTGTGTTATTGCTGGCAGTGTGTTATCGCTGGCAGTGTGTTATCGCTGCAGTGTGTTATCACTGCAATGTGTATTCGCTGTAGTTTGTTATCGCTGCAGTGTGTTATCACAGTAGTTTTTTATCACTGCAGTGTGTTATCACTGCATTGTTTATCACTGGCAGTGTGTTATCGCTGCAGTATTTTATCGCTGGCGGTGTGTTATCACTGTAGTGTGTTATTGCTGTAGTGTGTTATCGCTGCAGTGTGTTATCACTGCAGTGTGTTATCGCTGCAGTGTGTAATCACTGGCAGTGTGTTATTGCTGCAGTGTGTTATCACTGGCAGTGCGTTATCACTGCAGTGTGTTATCACTGCAGTGTGTTATCACTGGCAGTGTGTTAAAGCTGGCAGTGTGTTATCGCTGGCAGTGTGTTATCGCTGTAGTGTGTTATCACTGCAATGTGTATTCGCTGTAGTTTGTTATCGCTGCAGTGTGTTATCACTGTAGTTTTTATCACTGCAGTGTGTTATCACTGCATTGTTTATCACTGGCAGTGTGTTATTGCTGCAGTGTGTTATCGCTGGCAGTGTGTTATCACTGGCAGTGTGTCATCGCTGTAGTGTGTTATCGCTGCAGTGTGTAATCACTGGCAGTCTGTTATCACTGACAGTGTGTTATCGCTGCAGTGTGTTATCACTGTAGTGTGTTATGGCCATAGTGTGTTATCGCCGCAGTGTGTTATTGCTGCAGTGTGTTATCGCTGTATTGTGTTATCACTGCAGTGTGTTATCGCTGCAGTGAGTTATCACTGGCAGTTTGTTATCGCTGGCAGTGTGTTTTCGCTTGCAGTGTATTATCACTGGCAGTGTGTTATCGCTGCAGTGTGTTATCGCTGCAGTGTGTTATCGCTGCAGTGTGTAATCACTGGCAGTCTGTTATCACTGGCAGTGTGTTATTGCTGCAGTGTGTTATCGCTGCAGTTTGATATCGCTTCAGTGTGTTATCACTGGCAGTGTGTTATCGCTGTACTGTGTTATCACTGCAGTGTGTTATCGCTGCAGTGTGTAATCACTGGCAGTGTGTTATCGCTGCAGTTTGATATCGCTTCTGTGTGTTATCACTGGCAGTGTGTTATCGCTGTACTGTGTTATCACTGCAGTGTGTAATCACTGGCAGTGTGTTATTGCTGCAGTGTGTTATCGCTGGCAGTGTGTTATCGCTGTACTGTGTTATCACTGCAGTGTGTAATCACTGGCAGTGTGTTATTGCTGCAGTGTGTTATCACTGGCAGTGTGTTATCGCTGCAGTTTGATATCGCTTCAGTGTGTTATCACTGGCAGTGTGTTATCGCTGTACTGTGTTATCACTGCAGTGTGTAATCACTGGCAGTGTGTTATTGCTGCAGTGTGTTATCACTGCAGTGTGTTATCGCTGCAGTGTGTAATCACTGGCAGTGTGTTATTGCTGCAGTGTGTTATCACTGGCAGTGTGTTATTGCTGGCATGGTGTTATCGCTGGCAGTGTGTTATCGCTGCAGTGTGTTATCCCTGCAATGTGTATTCGCTGTAGTTTGTTATCGCTGCAGTGTGTTATCACTGTAGTTTTTTATCACTGCAGTGTGTTATCACTGCATTGTTTATCACTGGCAGTGTGTTATCGCTGCAGTGTTTTATCGCTGGCGGTGTGTTATCACTGTAGTGTGTTATAGCTGTAGTGTGTTATCGTTGCAGTGTGTTATCACTGCAGTGTGTAATCACTGGCAGTGTGTATTGCTGCAGTGTGTTATTACTGGCAGTGTGTTATCACTGCAGTGTGTTATCGCTGCAGTGTGTTATCACTGGCAGTGTGTTAAAACTGGCAGTGTGTTATCGCTGGCAGTGTGTTATCGCTGTAGTGTGTTATCACTGCAATGTGTATTCGCTGTAGTTTGTTATCGCTGCAGTGTGTTATCACTGTAGTTTTTATCACTGCAGTGTGTTATCACTGCATTGTTTATCACTGGCAGTGTGTTATTGCTGCAGTGTGTTATCACTGTAGTGTGTTATGGCCGTAGTGTGTTATCGCCACAGTGTGTTATTGCTGCAGTGTGTTATCGCTGCATTGTGTTATCACTGCAGTGTGTTATCGCTGCAGTGAGTTATCACTGGCAGTGTGTTATCGCTGGCAGTGTGTTTTCGCTTGCAGTGTATTATCACTGGCAGTGTGTTATCGTTGCAGTGGGTTATCATTCGCGGAGTGTTATCGCTGTAGTGTGTTAGCACTGGCAGTGTGTTATTGCTGCAATGTGTTATCACTGGCATTGTGTTATCGCTGGCAGTGTGTTATCACTGCAGTGTGTTATCACTGGCATTGTGTTATCGCTGCAGTGTGTTATCGTTGTCAGTGTGTTATCGCTGCAGTGTGTTATCGCCATAGTTTGGTATCGCTGGCAGTGTGTTATCACTGGCAGTGCATTATCGCTGCAGTGTGTTATCGCTGTAGTGTGTTATCACTTCAGTGTGTTATCGCCACAGTGTGTTATCACTGGCAGTCAGTTATCGCTGGCAGTATGTTATCGCTGCTGTGTGTTATCGCCGCAGTGTTTTATCGCTGTAGTGTGTTATCACTGCAGTGTGTTATCGCCGCTGTGTGTTACCACTGGCAGTGTGTTATCGCTGCAATGTGTTATCATTGGCAGTGTGTTATCACTGCAGTGTGTTATTGCTGGAAGTGTGTTATCATGGGCAGTGTGTTATCGCTGCAGTGTGTTATCACTGCAATATGTTATCGCTGCAGTGTGTTATCACTGGCAGTGTGTTATTGCTGCAGTTTGTAATCACTGGCATTGTGTTATCGCTGGCAGTGTGTTATCGCTGGCAGTGTGTTATCGCTGCAGTGTATTATTGCCGTAGTGTGTTATCACTGGCAGTGTGTTATCGCTGCAGTTTGATATCGCTTCAGTGTGTTATCACTGGCAGTGTGTTATCGCTGCAGTGTGTCATCACTGGCAGCGTGTTATCGCTGGCAGTGTATTATCACTGTAGTTTTGTATCACTGCAGTGTGTTATCGCTGCATTGTTTATCACTGGCAGTGTGTTATCGCTGCAGTGTGTTATTTCTGGCAGTGTGTTCTCACTGGCAGTGTGTTATTGCTGGCAGCGTGTTATCGCTGGCAGTGTGTTATCGCTGTAGTGTGTTATCACTGCAATGTGTATTTGCTGTAGTTTGTTATCGCTGCAGTGTCTTATCACTGTAGTTTTTTATCACTGCAGTGTGTTATTGCTGCCGTGTGTTATCGCTGGCAGTGTGTTATCACTGGCAGTGTGTTATCGCTGGCAGTGTGTTATCACTGCAGTGTGTTATGACTGGCATTGTGTTATCGCTGCAGTGTGTTATCGCTGGCAGTGTGTTATCGCTGCAGTGTGTTATCGCCATAGTTTGTTATCGCTGCATTGTTTTATCACTGCAGTGTGTTTTCACCGCAGTGTGTCATCACTGGCAATGTGTTATCACTGGCAGTGCGTTATTGCTGCAGTGTGTCATCGCTGGCAGTGTGTTATCACTGTAGTGTGTTATTGCTGCCATGTTTATCACTGGCAGTGTGTTATTGCTGCAGTTTGTTATCGCTGCAGTGTTTTATCGCTGGCGGTGTGTTTTCGCCACAGTGTGTCATCACTGGCAGTGTGTTATCACTGGCTGTGCATTATCGCTGCAGTGTGTTATCGCTGGCAGTGTGTTATCACTGTAGTGTGTTATTGCTGCCATGTTTATCACTGGCAGTGTGTTATCACTGGCTGTGCATTATCGCTGCAGTGTGTTATCGCTGGCAGTGTGTTATCACTGTAGTGTGTTATTGCTGCCATGTTTATCACTGGCAGTGTGTTATCGTTGCAGTTTGTTATCGCTGCAGTGTTTTATCGCTGGCGGTGTGTTATCACTGTAGTGTTTTATTGCTGTAGTGTGTTATCACTGGCAGTGTGTTATCGCTGGCCGTGTGTTATTGCTGCAGTGTGTTATCGCTGTATTGTGTTATCACTGCAGTGTGTTATCGCTGCAGTGAGTTATCACTGGCAGTGTGTTATCGCTGGCAGTGTGTTTTCGCTTGCAGTGTATTATCACTGGCAGTGTGTTATCGCTGCAGTGGGTTATCATTCGCGGAGTGTTATCGCTGTAGTGTGTTAGCACTGGCAGTGTGTTATCACTGCAGTGTGTTATCACTGGCATTGTGTTATCGCTGCAGTGTGTTATCGTTGTCAGTGTGTTATCGCTGCAGTGTGTTATCGCGATAGTTTGGTATCACTGGCAGTGTGTTATCACTGGCAGTGCATTATCGCTGCAGTGTGTTATCGCTGTAGTGTGTTATCACTTCAGTGTGTTATCGCCACAGTGTGTTATCACTGGCAGACAGTTATCGCTGGCAGTATGTTATCACTGCTGTGTGTTATCGCCACAGTGTTTTATCGCTGTAGTGTGTTATCACTGCAGTGTGTTATCGCCGCTGTGTGTTACCACTGGCAGTGTGTTATCGCTGCAATGTGTTATCATTGGCAGTGTGTTATCACTGCAGTGTGTTATTGCTGGAAGTGTGTTATCATGGGCAGTGTGTTATCGCTGCAGTGTGTTATCACTGCAATATGTTATCGCTGCAGTGTGTTATCACTGGCAGTGTGTTATTGCTGCAGTTTGTAATCACTGGCATTGTGTTATCGCTGGCAGTGTGTTATCGCTGGCAGTGTGTTATCGCTGCAGTGTATTATTGCCGTAGTGTGTTATCACTGGCAGTGTGTTATCGCTGCAGTTTGATATCGCTTCAGTGTGTTATCACTGGCAGTGTGTTATCGCTGCAGTGTGTTATCACTGGCAGCGTGTTATCGCTGGCAGTGTGTTATCACTGTAGTTTTGTATCACTGCAGTGTGTTATCGCTGCATTGTTTATCACTGGCAGTGTGTTATTGCTGCAGTGTGTTATTGCTGGCAGTGTGTTCTCACTGGCAGTGTGTTATTGCTGGCAGCGTGTTATCGCTGGCAGTGTGTTATCGCTGTAGTGTGTTATCACTGCAATGTGTATTTGCTGTAGTTTGTTATCGCTGCAGTGTCTTATCACTGTAGTTTTTTATCACTGCAGTGTGTTATTGCTGCCGTGTGTTATCGCTAGCAGTGTGTTATCACTGGCAGTGTGTTATCGCTGGCAGTGTGTTATCACTGCAGTGTGTTATCACTGGCATTGTGTTATCACTGCAGTGTGTTATCGCTGGCAGTGTGTTATCGCTGCAGTGTGTTATCGCCATAGTTTGTTATCGCTGCATTGTTTTATCACTGCAGTGTGTTTTCACCGCAGTGTGTCATCACTGGCAATGTGTTATCACTGGCAGTGCGTTATTGCTGCAGTGTGTCATCGCTGGCAGTGTGTTATCACTGTAGTGTGTTATTGCTGCCATGTTTATCACTGGCAGTGTGTTATCGCTGCAGTTTGTTATCGCTGCAGTGTTTTATCACTGGCGGTGTGTTTTCGCCGCAGTGTGTCATCACTGGCAGTGTGTTATCACTGGCTGTGCATTATCGCTGCAGTGTGTTATCGCTGGCAGTGTGTTATCACTGTAGTGTGTTATTGCTGCCATGTTTATCACTGGCAGTGTGTTATCACTGGCTGTGCATTATCGCTGCAGTGTGTTATCGCTGGCAGTGTGTTATCACTGTAGTGTGTTATTGCTGCCATGTTTATCACTGGCAGTGTGTTATCATTGCAGTTTGTTATCGCTGCAGTGTTTTATCGCTGGCGGTGTGTTATCACTGTAGTGTGTTATTGCTGTAGTGTGTTATCACTGGCAGTGTGTTATCGCTGGCAGTGTGTTATTGCTGCAGTGTGTTATCACTGGCAGTGTGTTATCGCTGTTCTGTGTTATCACTGCAGTGTGTTATCGCTGCAGTGTGTAATCACTGGCAGTGTGTTATTGCTGCAGTGTGTTATCACTGGCAGTGTGTTATCACTGCAGTGTGTTATCGCTGCAGTGTGTTATCACTGGCAGTGTGTTATCCCTGGCAGTGTGTTATTGCTGGCAGTGTGTTATCGCTGGCAGTGTGTTATCGCTGCAGTGTGTTATCACTGCAATGTGTATTCGCTGTAGTTTGTTATCGCTGCAGTGTGTTATCACTGTAGTTTTTTATCACTGCAGTGTGTTATCACTGCATTGTTTATCACTGGCAGTGTGTTATTGCTGCAGTATTTTATCGCTGGCGGTGTGTTATCACTGTAGTGTGTTATTTGCTGTAGTGTGTTATCGCTGCAGTGTGTTATCACTGGCAGTGCGTTATCACTGCAGTGTGTTATCGCTGCAGTGTGTTATCACTGGCAGTGTGTTAAAGCTGGCAGTGTGTTATCGCTGGCAGTGTGTTATCGCTGTAGTGTGTTATCACTGCAATGTGTATTCGCTGTAGTTTGTTATCGCTGCAGTGTGTTATCACTGTAGTTTTTATCACTGCAGTGTGTTATCACTGCATTGTTTATCACTGGCAGTGTGTTATTGCTGCAGTGTGTTATCGCTGGCAGTGTGTCATCGCTGTAGTGTGTTATCGCTGCAGTGTGTAATCACTGGCAGTCTGTTATCACTGGCAGTGTGTTATCGCTGCAGTGTGTTATCACTGTAGTGTGTTATGGCCATAGTGTGTTATCGCCGCAGTGTGTTATTGCTGCAGTGTGTTATCGCTGTATTGTGTTATCACTGCAGTGTGTTATCGCTGCAGTGAGTTATCACTGGCAGTTTGTTATCGCTGGCAGTGTGTTTTCGCTTGCAGTGTATTATCACTGGCAGTGTGTTATCGCTGCAGTGTGTTATCGCTGCAGTGTGTTATCGCTGCAGTGTGTAATCACTGGCAGTCTGTTATCACTGGCAGTGTGTTATCGCTGCAGTGTGTTATCACTGTAGTGTGTTTTGGCCATAGTGTGTTATCGCCGCAGTGTGTTATTGCTGCAGTGTGTTATCGCTGTAGTGTGTTATCACTGCAGTGTGTTATCGCCGCTGTGTGTTACCACTGGCAGTGTGTTATCGCTGCAATGTGTTATCATTGGCAGTGTGTTATCACTGCAGTGTGTTATTGCTGGCAGCGTGTTATCACTGGCTGTGCATTATCGCTGCAGTGTGTTATCGCTGGCAGTGTGTTATCACTGTAGTGTGTTATTGCTGCCGTGTTTATCACTGGCAGTGTGTTATCGTTGCAGTTTGTTATCGCTGCAGTGTTTTATCGCTGGCGGTGTGTTATCACTGTAGTGTGTTATTGCTGTAGTGTGTTATCACTGGCAGTGTGTTATCGTTGGCAGTGTGTTATTGCTGCAGTGTGTTATCACTGGCTGTGTGTTATCGCTGTACTGTGTTATCACTGCAGTGTGTTATCGCTGTAGTGTGTAATCACTGGCAGTTTGTTATCGCTGCAGTTTGATATCGCTTCAGTGTGTTATCACTGGCAGTGTGTTATCGCTGTACTGTGGTATCACTGCAGTGTGTAATCTCTGGCAGTGTGTTATTGCTGCAGTGTGTTATCACTGGCAGTGTGTTATCGCTGTACTGTGTTATCACTGCAGTGTGTTATCGCTGCAGTGTGTAATCACTGGCAGTGTGTTATTGCTGCAGTGTGTTATCACTGGCAGTGTGTTATTGCTGGCATGGTGCTATCGCTGGCAGTGTGTTATCGCTGCAGTGTGTTATCCCTGCAATGTGTATTCGCTGTAGTTTGTTATCGCTGCAGTGTGTTATCACTGTAGCTTTTTATCACTGCAGTGTGTTATCACTGCATTGTTTATCACTGGCAGTGTGTTATCGCTGCAGTGTTTTATCGCTGGCGGTGTGTTATCACTGTAGTGTGTTATAGCTGTAGTGTGTTATCGTTGCAGTGTGTTATCACTGCAGTGTGTAATCACTGGCAGTGTGTATTGCTGCAGTGTGTTATCACTGGCAGTGTGTTATCAGTGCAGTGTGTTATCGCTGCAGTGTGTTATCGCTTCAGTGTGTTATCACTGGCAGTGTGTTGTTGCTGGCAGTGTGTTATCGCTGGCAGTGTGTTATCGCTGCAGTGTGTTATCACTGCAATGTGTATTCGCTGTAGTTTGTTATCGCTGCAGTGTGTTATCACTGTAGTTTTTTATCACTGCAGTGTGTTATCACTGCATTGTTTATCACTGGCAGTGTGTTATCGCTGCAGTGTTTTATCGCTGGCGGTGTGTTATCACTGTAGTGTGTTATTGCTGTAGTGTGTTATCGCTGCAGTGTGTTATCACTGCAGTGTGTTATCGCTGCAGTGTGTAATCACTGGCAGTGTGTTATTGCTGCAGTGTGTTATCACTGGCAGTGTGTTATCACTGCAGTGTGTTATCGCTGCAGTGTGTTATCACTGGCATTGTGTTAAAGTTGGCAGTGTGTTATCGCTGGCAGTGTGTTATCGCTGTAGTGTGTTATCACTGCAATGTGTATTCGCTGTAGTTTGTTATCGCTGCAGTGTGTTATCACTGTAGTTTTTATCACTGCAGTGTGTTATCACTGCATTGTTTATCACTGGAAGTGTGTTATTGCTGCAGTGTGTGATCGCTGGCAGTGCGTTATCACTGGCAGTGTGTCATCGCTGTAGTGTGTTATCGCTGCAGTGTGTAATCACTGGCAGTCTGTTATCACTGGCAGTGTGTTATCGCTGCAGTGTGTTATCACTGTAGTGTGTTATGGCGATAGTGTGTTATCGCCGCAGTGTGTTATTGCTGCAGTGTGTTATCGCTGTATTGTGTTATCACTGCAGTGTGTTATCGCTGCAGTGAGTTATCACTGGCAGTTTGTTATCGCTGGCAGTGTGTTTTCGCTTGCAGTGTATTATCACTGGCAGTGTGTCATCGCTGCAGTGTGTTATCGCTGCAGTGTGTTATCGCTGCAGTGTGTAATCACTGGCAGTCTGTTATCACTGGCAGTGTGTTATCGCTGCAGTGTGTTATCACTGTAGTGTGTTTTGGCCGTAGTGTGTTATCGCCGCAGTGTGTTATTGCTGCAGTGTGTTATCGCTGTAGTGTGTTATCACTGCAGTGTGTTATCGCCGCTGTGTGTTACCACTGGCAGTGTGTTATCGCTGCAATGTGTTATCATTGGCAGTGTGTTATCACTGCAGTGTGTTATTGCTGGCAGCGTGTTATCACTGGCTGTGCATTATCGCTGCAGTGTGTTATCGCTGGCAGTGTGTTATCACTGTAGTGTGTTATTGCTGCCGTGTTTATCACTGGCAGTGTGTTATCGTTGCAGTTTGTTATCGCTGCAGTGTTTTATCGCTGGCGGTGTGTTATCACTGTAGTGTGTTATTGCTGTAGTGTGTTATCACTGGCAGTGTGTTATCGCTGGCAGTGTGTTATTGCTGCAGTGTGTTATCACTGGCAGTGTGTTATCGCTGTACTGTGTTATCACTGGCAGTGTGTTATCGCTGTAGTGTGTAATCACTGGCAGTTTGTTATCGCTGCAGTTTGATATCGCTTCAGTGTGTTATCACTGGCAGTGTGTTATCGCTGTACTGTGTTATCACTGCAGTGTGTAATCACTGGCAGTGTGTTATTGCTGCAGTGTGTTATCACTGGCAGTGTGTTATCGCTGTACTGTGTTATCACTGCAGTGTGTTATCGCTGCAGTGTGTAATCACTGGCAGTGTGTTATTGCTGCAGTGTGTTATCACTGGCAGTGTGTTATTGCTGGCATGGTGTTATCGCTGGCAGTGTGTTATCGCTGCAGTGTGTTATCCCTGCAATGTGTATTCGCTGTAGTTTGTTATCGCTGCAGTGTGTTATCACTGTAGTTTTTTATCACTGCAGTGTGTTATCACTGCATTGTTTATCACTGGCAGTGTGTTATCACTGCAGTGTTTTATCGCTGGCGGTGTGTTATCACTGGCAGTGTGTTATCGCTGTAGTGTGTTATCGCTGGCAGTGTGTTATCACTGCAGTGTGTAATCACTGGCAGTGTGTATTGCTGCAGTGTGTTATCACTGGCAGTGTGTTATCACTGGCAGTGTGTTATCGCTGCAGTTTGATATCGCTTCAGTGTGTTATCACTGGCAGTGTGTTATTGCTGCAGTGTGTTATCACTGGCAGCGTGTTATCGCTGGCAGTGTGTTATCACTGTAGTTTTTTATCACTGCAGTGTGTTATCGCTGCATTGTTTATCACTGGCAGTGTGTTATCGCTGCAGTGTGTTATTGCTGGCAGTGTGTTCTCACTGGCAGTTTGTTATTGCTGGCAGCGTGTTATCGCTGGCAGTGTGTTATCGCTGTAGTGTGTTATCACTGCAATGTGTATTTGCTGTAGTTTGTTATCGCTGCAGTGTCTTATCACTGTAGTTTTTTATCACTGCAGTGTGTTATTGCTGCCGTGTGTTATCGCTGCAGTGTGTTATTGCTGGCAGTGTGTTATCACTGGCAGTTTGTTATCGCTGTAGTGTGTTATCACTGCAGTGTGTTATCGCTGCAGTGTGTTATCGCTGCAGTGTTTGATCGCTGCAGTGTGTAATCACTGGCAGTCTTTTATCACTGGCAGTGTGTTATCGCTGCAGTGTGTTATCACTGTAGTGTGTTATGGCCATAGTGTGTTATCGCCGCAGTGTATTATTGCTGCAGTGTGTTATCGCTGTATTGTGTTATCACTGCAGTGTGTTATCACTGCAGTGAGTTATCACTGGGAGTTTGTTATCGCTGGCAGTGTGTTTTCGCTTGCAGTGTATTATCACTGGCAGTGTGTTATCGCTGCAGTGGGTTATCACTGGCGGAGTGTTATCGCTGTAGTGTGTTAGCACTGGCAGTGTGTTATCGCTGCACAGTGTTATCACTGCAGTGTCCTATTGCCCCAGTGTGTTATCACTGGCAGTGTGTTATCGCTGGCAGTGTGTTATCACTGCAGTGTGTTATCACTGGCATTTTATTATCGCTGCAGCGTGTTATCGCTGTCAGTGTGTTATCGCTGCAGTGTGTTATCGCCATAGTTTGTTATCGCTGCATTGTTTTATCACTGCAATGTGTTTCTGCCACAGTGTGTCATCACTGGCAGTGTGTTATCACTGGCAGTGCGTTATTGCTGCAGTGTGTCATCACTGGCAGTGTGTTATCACTGGCAGTGCGTTATTGCTGCAGTGTGTTATCGCTGGCAGTGTGTTATCACTGTAGTGTGTTATTGCTGCCATGTTTATCACTGGCAGTGTGTTATCGCTGCAGTTTGTTATCGCTGCAGTGTTTTATCACTGGCGGTGTGTTTTTGCCGCAGTGTGTCATCACTGGCAGTGTGTTATCACTGGCTGTGCGTTTTCGCTGAAGTGTGTTATCGCTGGCAGTGTGTTATCACTGTAGTGTGTTATTGCTGCCATGTTTATCACTGGCAGTGTGTTATCGTTGCAGTTTGTTATCGCTGCAGTGTGTTATCGCTGGCGGTGTGTTATCACTGTAGTGCCTTATTGCTGTAGTGTGTTATCGCTGTCAGTGTGTTATCGCTGCAGTGTGTTATCGCCATAGTTTGTTATCGCTGCATTGTTTTATCACTGCAATGTGTTTTCGCCGCAGTGTGTCATCACTGGCAGTGTGTTATCACTGGCAGTGCGTTATTGCTGCAGTGTGTCATCACTGGCAGTGTGTTATCACTGGCAGTGCGTTATTGCTGCAGTGTGTTATCGCTGGCAGTGTGTTATCACTGTAGTGTGTTATTGCTCCCATGTTTATCACTGGCAGTGTGTTATCGCTGCAGTTTGTTATCGCTGCAGTGTTTTATCGCTGGCGGTGTGTTTTCGCCGCAGTGTGTCATCACTGGCAGTGTGTTATCACTGGCTGTGCGTTATCGCTGCAGTGTGTTATCACTGTAGTTTTCATCACTGCAGTGTGTTATCACTGCATTGTTTATCACTGGCAGTGTGTTATTGCTGCAGTGTGTTATCGCTGGCAGTGTGTTATCACTGGCAGTGTGTCATCACTGTAGTGTGTTATCGCTGCAGTGTGTAATCACTGGCAGTCTGTTATCACTGGCAGTGTGTTATCGCTGCAGTGTGTTATCACTGTAGTGTATTATGGCCATAGTGTGTTATCGCCGCAGTGTGTTATTGCTTCAGTGTGTTATCGCTGTATTGTGTTATCACTGCAGTGTGTTATCGCTGCAGTGAGTTATCACTGGCAGTTTGTTATCGCTGGCAGTATGTTTTCGCTTGCAGTGTATTATCACTGGCAGTGTGTTATCGCTGCAGTGTGTTATCGCTGCAGTGTGTTATCGCTGCAGTGTGTAATCACTGGCAGTCTGTTATCACTGGCAGTGTGTTAGCGCTGCAGTGTGTTATCACTGTAGTGTGTTTTGGCCGTAGTGTGTTATCGCCGCAGTGTGTTATTGCTGCAGTGTGTTATCGCTGTATTGTATTATCACTGCAGTGTGTTATCACTGCAGTGAGTTATCACTGGCAGTGTGTTATTGCTGGCAGTGTGTTTTCGCTTGCAGTGTATTATCACTGGCAGTGTGTTATCGCTGCAGTGGGTTATCACTGGCGGAGTGTTATCGCTGTAGTGTGTTAGCACTGGCAGTGTGTTATCGCTGCAATGTGTTATCACTGCAGTGTCTTATTGCCCCAGTGTGTTATCACTGGCAGTGTGTTATTGCTGGCAGTGTGTTATCACTGCAGTGTGTTATCACTGGCATTGTGTTATCGCTGCAGTGTGTTATCGCTGCAGTGTGTTATCGCTGCAGTGTGTAATCACTGGCAGTCTGTTATCACTGGCAGTGTGTTAGCGCTGCAGTGTGTTATCACTGTAGTGTGTTTTGGCCGTAGTGTGTTATCGCCGCAGTGTGTTATTGCTGCAGTGTGTTATCGCTGTATTGTATTATCACTGCAGTGTGTTATCACTGCAGTGAGTTATCACTGGCAGTGTGTTATTGCTGGCAGTGTGTTTTCGCTTGCAGTGTATTATCACTGGCAGTGTGTTATCGCTGCAGTGGGTTATCACTGGCGGAGTGTTATCGCTGTAGTGTGTTAGCACTGGCAATGTGTTATCGCTGCAATGTGTTATCACTGCAGTGTCTTATTGCCCCAGTGTGTTATCACTGGCAGTGTGTTATCGCTGGCAGTGTGTTATCACTGCAGTGTGTTATCACTGGCATTGTGTTATCGCTGCAGTGTGTTATCGCTGGCAGTGTGTTATCGCTGCAGTGTGTTATCGCCATAGTTTGATATCGCTGCATTGTTTTATCACTGCAGTGTGTTATCACTGTAGTGTGTTTTGGCCGTAGTGTGTTATCGCCGCAGTGTGTTATTGCTGCAGTGTGTTATCGCTGTATTGTATTATCACTGCAGTGTGTTATCACTGCAGTGAGTTATCACTGGCAGTGTGTTATTGCTGGCAGTGTGTTTTCGCTTGCAGTGTATTATCACTGGCAGTGTGTTATCGCTGCAGTGTGTTATCGCTGCAGTGAGTTATCACTGGCAGTGTGTTATTGCTGGCAGTGTGTTTTCGCTTGCAGTGTATTATCACTGGCAGTGTGTTATCGCTGCAGTGGGTTATCACTGGCGGAGTGTTATCGCTGTAGTGTGTTAGCACTGGCAGTGTGTTATCGCTGCAATGTGTTATCACTGCAGTGTCTTATTGCCCCAGTGTGTTATCACTGGCAGTGTGTTATCGCTGGCAGTGTGTTATCACTGCAGTGTGTTATCACTGGCATTGTGTTATCGCAGCAGTGTGTTATCGCTGGCAGTGTGTTATCGCTGCAGTGTGTTATCGCCATAGTTTGTTATCGCTGCATTGTTTTATCACTGCAGTGTGTTTTCACCGCAGTGTGTCATCACTGGCAGTGTGTTATGACTGGCAGTGCGTTATTGCTGCAGTGTGTCATCGCTGGCAGTGTGTTATCACTGTAGTGTGTTATTGCTGCCATGTTTATCACTGGCAGTGTATTATCGCTGCAGTTTGTTATCGCTGCAGTGTTTTATCGCTGGCGGTGTGTTTTCGCCGCAGTGTGTCATCACTGGCAGTGTGTTATCACTGACTGTGCATTATCGCTGCAGTGTGTTATCGCTGGCAGTGTGTTATCACTGTAGTGTGTTATTGCTGCCATGTTCATCACTGCCACTGTGTTATCATTGCAGTTTGTTATCGCTGCAGTGTTTTATCACTGGCGGTGTGTTATCACTGTAGTGTGTTATTGCTGTAGTGTGTTATCACTGGCAGTGTGTTATCGCTGGCAGTGTGTTATTGCTGCAGTGTGTTATCACTGGCAGTGTGTTATCGCTGTACTGTGTTATCACTGCAGTGTGTTATAGCTGCAGTGTGTAATCACTGTCAGTGTGTTATTGCTGCAGTGTGTTATCACTGGCAGTGTGTTATCACTGCAGTGTGTTATCGCTGCAGTGTGTTATCACTGGCAGTGTGTTAACACTGGCAGTGTGTTATTGCTGGCAGTGTGTTATCGCTGGCAGTGTGTTATCGCTGCAGTGTGTTATCACTGCAATGTGTATTCGCTGTAGTTTGTTATCGCTGCAGTGAGTTATCACTGGCAGTGTGTTATTGCTGGCAGTGTGTTTTCGCTTGCAGTGTATTATCACTGGCAGTGTGTTATCGCTGCAATGGGTTATCATTGGCAGAGTGTTATCGCTGTAGTGTGTTAGCACTGGCAGTGTGTTATCGCTGCAATGTGTTATCACTGCAGTGTCTTATTGCCCCAGTGTGTTATCACTGGCATTGTGTTATCGCTGGCAGTGTGTTATCACTGCAGTGTGTTATCACTGGCATTGTGTTATCGCTGCAGTGTGTTATCGTTGTCAGTGTGTTATCGCTGCAGTGTGTTATCGCCATAGTTTGGTATCGCTGGCAGTGTGTTATCACTGGCAGTGCATTATCGCTGCAGTGTGTTATCGCTGGCAGTGTGTTATCACTGTAGTGTGTTATTGCTGTAGTGTGTTATCACTGGCAGTGTGTTATCGCTGTACTGTGTTATCACTGCAGTGTGTTATCGCTGCAGTGTGTAATCACTGGCAGTGTGTTATTGCTGCAGTGTGTTATCACTGGCAGTGTGTTATCACTGGCAGTGCGTTATCACTGCAGTGTGTTATCGCTGGCAGTGTGTTATCGCTGTAGTGTGTTATCACTTCAGTGTGTTATCGCCACAGTGTGTTATCACTGGCAGTCATTTATCGCTGGCAGTATGTTATCGCTGCTGTGTGTTATCGCCGCAGTGTTTTATCGCTGTAGTGTGTTATCACTGCAGTGTGTTATTGCCGCTGTGTGTTACCACTGGCAGTGTGTTATCGCTGGCATTGTGTTATCGCTGGCAGTGTGTTATCACTGCAGTGTGTTATCACTGGCATTGTGTTATCGCTGCAGTGTGTTATCGTTGTCAGTGTGTTATCGCTGCAGTGTGTTATCGCCATAGTTTGGTATCGCTGGCAGTGTGTTATCAGTGGCAGTGCATTATCGCTGCAGTGTGTTATCGCTGGCAGTGTGTTATCACTGTAGTGTGTTATTGCTGTAGTGTGTTATCACTGGCAGTGTGTTATCGCTGTACTGTGTTATCACTGCAGTGTGTTATCGCTGCAGTGTGTAATCACTGGCAGTGTGTTATTGCTGCAGTGTGTTATCACTGGCAGTGTGTTATCACTGGCAGTGCGTTATCACTGCAGTGTGTTATCGCTGGCAGTGTGTTATCGCTGTAGTGTGTTATCACTTCAGTGTGTTATCGCCACAGTGTGTTATCACTGGCAGTCATTTATCGCTGGCAGTATGTTATCGCTGCTGTGTGTTATCGCCGCAGTGTTTTATCGCTGTAGTGTGTTATCACTGCAGTGTGTTATTGCCGCTGTGTGTTACCACTGGCAGTGTGTTATCGCTGCAATGTGTTATCATTGGAAGTGTGTTATCACTGCAGTGTGTTATTGCTGGAAGTGTGTTATCATGGGCAGTGTGTTATCGCTGCAGTGTGTTATCACTGCAATATGTTATCGCTGCAGTGTGTTATCACTGGCAGTGTGTTATTGCTGCAGTTTGTAATCACTGGCATTGTGTTATCGCTGGCAGTGTGTTATTGCTGGCAGTGTGTTATCGCTGCAGTGTATTATTGCCGTAGTGTGTTATCACTGGCAGTGTGTTATCGCTGCAGTTTGATATCGCTTCAGTGTGTTATCACTGGCAGTGTGTTATCGCTGCAGTGTGTTATCACTGGCAGCGTGTTATCGCTGGCAGTGTGTTATCACTGTAGTTTTTTATCACTGCAGTGTGTTATCGCTGCATTGTTTATCACTGGCAGTGTGTTATCGCTGCAGTGTGTTATTGCTGGCAGTGTGTTCTCACTGGCAGTGTGTTATTGCTGGCAGCGTGTTATCGCTGGCAGTGTGTTATCGCTGTAGTGTGTTATCACTGCAATGTGTATTTGCTGTAGTTTGTTATCACTGCAGTGTGTTATCACTGTAGTTTTTTATCACTGCAGTGTGTTATTGCTGCAGTGTGTTATCGCTGGCAGTGTGTTATCACTGGCAGTGTGTTATCGCTGTAGTGTGTTATCACTGCAGTGTGTTATCGCTGCAATGTGTTATCACTGCAGTGTCTTATTGCCCCAGTGTGTTATCACTGGCAGTGTGTTATTGCTGGCAGTGTGTTATCACTGCAGTGTGTTATCACTGGCATTGTGTTATCGCTGCAGTGTGTTATCGCTGCAGTGTGTTATCGCTGCAGTGTGTAATCACTGGCAGTCTGTTATCACTGGCAGTGTGTTAGCGCTGCAGTGTGTTATCACTGTAGTGTGTTTTGGCCGTAGTGTGTTATCGCCGCAGTGTGTTATTGCTGCAGTGTGTTATCGCTGTATTGTATTATCACTGCAGTGTGTTATCACTGCAGTGAGTTATCACTGGCAGTGTGTTATTGCTGGCAGTGTGTTTTCGCTTGCAGTGTATTATCACTGGCAGTGTGTTATCGCTGCAGTGGGTTATCACTGGCGGAGTGTTATCGCTGTAGTGTGTTAGCACTGGCAGTGTGTTATCGCTGCAATGTGTTATCACTGCAGTGTCTTATTGCCCCAGTGTGTTATCACTGGCAGTGTGTTATCGCTGGCAGTGTGTTATCACTGCAGTGTGTTATCACTGGCATTGTGTTATCGCAGCAGTGTGTTATCGCTGGCAGTGTGTTATCGCTGCAGTGTGTTATCGCCATAGTTTGTTATCGCTGCATTGTTTTATCACTGCAGTGTGTTTTCACCGCAGTGTGTCATCACTGGCAGTGTGTTATGACTGGCAGTGCGTTATTGCTGCAGTGTGTCATCGCTGGCAGTGTGTTATCACTGTAGTGTGTTATTGCTGCCATGTTTATCACTGGCAGTGTATTATCGCTGCAGTTTGTTATCGCTGCAGTGTGTTATCACTGCAGTGTCTTATTGCCCCAGTGTGTTATCACTGGCAGTGTGTTATCGCTGGCAGTGTGTTATCACTGCAGTGTGTTATCACTGGCATTGTGTTATCGCTGCAGTGTGTTATCGCTGGCAGTGTGTTATCGCTGCAGTGTGTTATCGCCATAGTTTGATATCGCTGCATTGTTTTATCACTGCAGTGTGTTATCACTGTAGTGTGTTTTGGCCGTAGTGTGTTATCGCCGCAGTGTGTTATTGCTGCAGTGTGTTATCGCTGTATTGTATTATCACTGCAGTGTGTTATCGCTGCAGTGAGTTATCACTGGCAGTGTGTTATTGCTGGCAGTGTGTTTTCGCTTGCAGTGTATTATCACTGGCAGTGTGTTATCGCTGCAGTGGGTTATCACTGGCGGAGTGTTATCGCTGTAGTGTGTTAGCACTGGCAGTGTGTTATCGCTGCAATGTGTTATCACTGCAGTGTCTTATTGCCCCAGTGTGTTATCACTGGCAGTGTGTTATCGCTGGCAGTGTGTTATCACTGCAGTGTGTTATCACTGGCATTGTGTTATCGCAGCAGTGTGTTATCGCTGGCAGTGTGTTATCGCTGCAGTGTGTTATCGCCATAGTTTGTTATCGCTGCATTGTTTTATCACTGCAGTGTGTTTTCACCGCAGTGTGTCATCACTGGCAGTGTGTTATGACTGGCAGTGCGTTATTGCTGCAGTGTGTCATCGCTGGCAGTGTGTTATCACTGTAGTGTGTTATTGCTGCCATGTTTATCACTGGCAGTGTATTATTGCTGCAGTTTGTTATCGCTGCAGTGTTTTATCGCTGGCGGTGTGTTTTCGCCGCAGTGTGTCATCACTGGCAGTGTGTTATCACTGACTGTGCATTATCGCTGCAGTGTGTTATCGCTGGCAGTGTGTTATCACTGTAGTGTGTTATTGCTGCCATGTTCATCACTGCCACTGTGTTATCATTGCAGTTTGTTATCGCTGCAGTGTTTTATCACTGGCGGTGTGTTATCACTGTAGTGTGTTATTGCTGTAGTGTGTTATCACTGGCAGTGTGTTATCGCTGGCAGTGTGTTATTGCTGCAGTGTGTTATCACTGGCAGTGTGTTATCGCTGTACTGTGTTATCACTGCAGTGTGTTATAGCTGCAGTGTGTAATCACTGTCAGTGTGTTATTGCTGCAGTGTGTTATCACTGGCAGTGTGTTATCACTGCAGTGTGTTATCGCTGCAGTGTGTTATCACTGGCAGTGTGTTAACACTGGCAGTGTGTTATTGCTGGCAGTGTGTTATCGCTGGCAGTGTGTTATCGCTGCAGTGTGTTATCACTGCAATGTGTATTCGCTGTAGTTTGTTATCGCTGCAGTGAGTTATCACTGGCAGTGTGTTATCGCTGGCAGTGTGTTTTCGCTTGCAGTGTATTATCACTGGCAGTGTGTTATCGCTGCAATGGGTTATCATTGGCAGAGTGTTATCGCTGTAGTGTGTTAGCACTGGCAGTGTGTTATCGCTGCAATGTGTTATCACTGCAGTGTCTTATTGCCCCAGTGTGTTATCACTGGCATTGTGTTATCGCTGGCAGTGTGTTATCACTGCAGTGTGTTATCACTGGCATTGTGTTATCGCTGCAGTGTGTTATCGTTGTCAGTGTGTTATCGCTGCAGTGTGTTATCGCCATAGTTTGGTATCGCTGGCAGTGTGTTATCACTGGCAGTGCATTATCGCTGCAGTGTGTTATCGCTGGCAGTGTGTTATCACTGTAGTGTGTTATTGCTGTAGTGTGTTATCACTGGCAGTGTGTTATCGCTGTACTGTGTTATCACTGCAGTGTGTTATCGCTGCAGTGTGTAATCACTGGCAGTGTGTTATTGCTGCAGTGTGTTATCACTGGCAGTGTGTTATCACTGGCAGTGCGTTATCACTGCAGTGTGTTATCGCTGGCAGTGTGTTATCGCTGTAGTGTGTTATCACTTCAGTGTGTTATCGCCACAGTGTGTTATCACTGGCAGTCATTTATCGCTGGCAGTATGTTATCGCTGCTGTGTGTTATCGCCGCAGTGTTTTATCGCTGTAGTGTGTTATCACTGCAGTGTGTTATTGCCGCTGTGTGTTACCACTGGCAGTGTGTTATCGCTGGCATTGTGTTATCGCTGGCAGTGTGTTATCACTGCAGTGTGTTATCACTGGCATTGTGTTATCGCTGCAGTGTGTTATCGTTGTCAGTGTGTTATCGCTGCAGTGTGTTATCGCCATAGTTTGGTATCGCTGGCAGTGTGTTATCACTGGCAGTGCATTATCGCTGCAGTGTGTTATCGCTGGCAGTGTGTTATCACTGTAGTGTGTTATTGCTGTAGTGTGTTATCACTGGCAGTGTGTTATCGCTGTACTGTGTTATCACTGCAGTGTGTTATCGCTGCAGTGTGTAATCACTGGCAGTGTGTTATTGCTGCAGTGTGTTATCACTGGCAGTGTGTTATCACTGGCAGTGCGTTATCACTGCAGTGTGTTATCGCTGGCAGTGTGTTATCGCTGTAGTGTGTTATCACTTCAGTGTGTTATCGCCACAGTGTGTTATCACTGGCAGTCATTTATCGCTGGCAGTATGTTATCGCTGCTGTGTGTTATCGCCGCAGTGTTTTATCGCTGTAGTGTGTTATCACTGCAGTGTGTTATTGCCGCTGTGTGTTACCACTGGCAGTGTGTTATCGCTGCAATGTGTTATCATTGGAAGTGTGTTATCACTGCAGTGTGTTATTGCTGGAAGTGTGTTATCATGGGCAGTGTGTTATCGCTGCAGTGTGTTATCACTGCAATATGTTATCGCTGCAGTGTGTTATCACTGGCAGTGTGTTATTGCTGCAGTTTGTAATCACTGGCATTGTGTTATCGCTGGCAGTGTGTTATCGCTGGCAGTGTGTTATCGCTGCAGTGTATTATTGCCGTAGTGTGTTATCACTGGCAGTGTGTTATCGCTGCAGTTTGATATCGCTTCAGTGTGTTATCACTGGCAGTGTGTTATCGCTGCAGTGTGTTATCACTGGCAGCGTGTTATCGCTGGCAGTGTGTTATCACTGTAGTTTTTTATCACTGCAGTGTGTTATCGCTGCATTGTTTATCACTGGCAGTGTGTTATCGCTGCAGTGTGTTATTGCTGGCAGTGTGTTCTCACTGGCAGTGTGTTATTGCTGGCAGCGTGTTATCGCTGGCAGTGTGTTATCGCTGTAGTGTGTTATCACTGCAATGTGTATTTGCTGTAGTTTGTTATCACTGCAGTGTGTTATCACTGTAGTTTTTTATCACTGCAGTGTGTTATTGCTGCAGTGTGTTATCGCTGGCAGTGTGTTATCACTGGCAGTGTGTTATCGCTGTAGTGTGTTATCACTGCAGTGTGTTATCGCTGCAGTGTGTTATCGCTGGCAGTCATTTATCACTGGCAGTATGTTATCGCTGCTGTGTGTTATCGCCGCAGTGTTTTATCGCTGTAGTGTGTTATCACTGCAGTGTGTTATCGCCGCTGTGTGTTACCACTGGCAGTGTGTTATCGCTGCAATGTGTTATCATTGGAAGTGTGTTATCACTGCAGTGTGTTATTGCTGGAAGTGTGTTATCATGGGCAGTGTGTTATCGCTGCAGTGTGTTATCACTGCAATATGTTATCGCTGCAGTGTGTTATCACTGGCAGTGTGTTATTGCTGCAGTTTGTAATCACTGGCATTGTGTTATCGCTGGCAGTGTGTTATCGCTGGCAGTGTGTTATCGCTGCAGTGTATTATTGCCGTAGTGTGTTATCACTGGCAGTGTGTTATCGCTGCAGTTTGATATCGCTTCAGTGTGTTATCACTGGCAGTGTGTTATCGCTGCAGTGTGTTATCACTGGCAGCGTGTTATCGCTGGCAGTGTGTTATCACTGTAGTTTTTTATCACTGCAGTGTGTTATCGCTGCATTGTTTATCACTGGCAGTGTGTTATCGCTGCAGTGTGTTATTGCTGGCAGTGTGTTCTCACTGGCAGTGTGTTATTGCTGGCAGCGTGTTATCGCTGGCAGTGTGTTATCGCTGTAGTGTGTTATCACTGCAATGTGTATTTGCTGTAGTTTGTTATCACTGCAGTGTGTTATCACTGTAGTTTTTTTATCACTGCAGTGTGTTATTGCTGTAGTGTGTTATCGCTGGCAGTGTGTTATCACTGGCAGTGTGTTATCGCTGTAGTGTGTTATCACTGCAGTGTGTTATCGCTGCAGTGTGTTATCGCTGCAGTGTTTGATCGCTGCAGTGTGTAATCACTGGCAGTCTGTTATCACTGACAGTGTGTTATCGCTGCAGTGTGTTATCACTGTAGTGTGTTATGGCCATAGTGTGTTATCGCCGCAGTGTGTTATTGCTGCAGTTTGTTATCGCTGTATTGTGTTATCACTGCAGTGTGTTATCACTGCAGTGAGTTATCACTGGGAGTTTGTTATCGCTGGCAGTGTGTTTTCGCTTGCAGTGTATTATCACTGGCAGTGTGTTATCGCTGCAGTGGGTTATCACTGGCGGAGTGTTATCGCTGTATTGTGTTAGCACTGGCAGTGTGTTATCGCTGCAAAGTGTTATCAATGCAGTGTCTTATTGCCCCAGTGTGTTATCACTGGCAGTGTGTTATCGCTGGCAGTGTGTTATCACTGCAGTGTGTTATCACTGGCATTTTGTTATCGCTGCAGTGTGTTATCGCTGTCAGTGTGTTATCGCTGCAGTGTGTTATCGCCATAGTTTGTTATCGCTGCATTGTTTTATCACTGCAATGTGTTTTTGCCGCAGTGTGTCATCACTGGCAGTGTGTTATCCTGGCAGTGCGTTATTGCTGCAGTGTGTCATCACTGGCAGTGTGTTATCACTGGCAGTGCGTTATTGCTGCAGTGTGTTATCGCTGGCAGTGTGTTATCACTGTAGTGTGTTATTGCTGCCATGTTTATCACTGGCAGTGTGTTATCGCTGCAGTTTGTTATCACTGCAGTGTTTTATCGCTGGCGGTGTGTTTTCGCCGCAGTGTGTCATCACTGGCAGTGTGTTATCACTGGCTGTGCGTTATCACTGCAGTGTGTTATCGCTGGCAGTGTGTTATCACTGTAGTGTGTTATTGCTGCCATGTTTATCACTGGCAGTGTGTTATCGTTGCAGTTTGTTATCGCTGCAGTGTGTTATCGCTGGCGGTGTGTTATCACTGTAGTGTGTTATTGCTGTAGTGTGCTATCACTGGCAGTGTGTAATCACTGGCAGTGTGTTATTGCTGCAGTGTGTTATCACTGGCAGTGTGTTATCGCTGTACTGTGTTATCACTGCAGTGTGTAATCACTGGCAGTGTGTTATTGCTGCAGTGTGTTATCACTGGCAGTGTGTTATCGCTGTACTGTGTTATCACTGCAGTGTGTTATCGCTGCAGTGTGTAATCACTGGCAGTGTGTTATTGCTGCAGTGTGTTATCACTGGCAGTGTGTTATCATTGCAGTGTTTTATCGCTGCAGTGTGTTATCACTGGCAGTGTGTTATCACTGGCAGTGTGTTATTTCTGGCAGTGTGTTATCGCTGGCAGTGTGTTATCGCTGCAGTGTGTTATCAAAGTAGTCTTTTATCACTGCAGTGTGTTATCACTGCATTGTTTATCACTGGCAGTGTGTTATCGCTGCAGTGTTTTATCACTGGCGGTGTGTTATCACTGTAGTGTGTTATTGCTGTAGTGTGTTATCGCTGCAGTGTGTTATCACTGCAGTGTGTTATCGCTGCAGTGTGTTATCACTGGCAGTGTGTTAAAGCTGGCAGTGTGTTATTGCTGGCAGTGTGTTATCGCTGTAGTGTGTTATCACTGCAATGTGTATTCGCTGTAGTTTATTATCGCTGCAGTGTCTTATCACTGTAGTTTTTATCACTGCAGTGTGTTATCACTGCATTGTTTATCACTGGCAGTGTGTTATTGCTGCAGTGTGTCATCGCTGTAGTGTGTTATCGCTGCAGTGTGTAATCACTGGCAGTCTGTTATCACTGGCAGTGTGTTATCACTGCAGTGTGTTATCACTGTAGTGTGTTATGGCCATAGTGTATTATCGCCGCAGTGTGTTATTGCTGCAGTGTGTTATCGCTGTATTGTGTTATCACTGCAGTGTGTTATCGCTGCAGTGAGTTATCACTGGCAGTTTGTTATCGCTGGCAGTGTGTTTTCGCTTGCAGTGTATTATCACTGGCATTGTGTTATCGCTGCAGTGTGTTATCGCTGCAGTGTGTTATCGCTGCAGTGTGTAATCACTGGCAGTCTGTTATCACTGGCAGTGTGTTATCGCTGCAGTGTGTTATCACTGTAGTGTGTTTTCGCCGTAGTGTGTTATCGCCGCAGTGTGTTATTGCTGCAGTGTGTTATCGCTGTATTGTATTATCACTGCAGTTTGTTATCACTGCAGTGAGTTATCACTGGCAGTGTGTTATTGCTGGCAGTGTGTTTTCGCTTGCAGTGTATTATCACTGGCAGTGTGTTATCGCTGCAGTGTTTTATCACTGGCGGAGAGTTATCGCTGTAGTGTGTTAGCACTGGCAGTGTGTTATCGCTGCAATGTGTTATCACTGCAGTGTCTTATTGCCCCAGTGTGTTATCACTTGCAGTGTGTTATCGCTGGCAGTGTGTTATCACTGCAGTGTGTTATCGCCATAGTTTGTTATCGCTGCATTGTTTTATCACTGCAGTGTGTTTTCACCGCAGTGTGTCATCACTGGCAATGTGTTATCACTGGCAGTGCGTTATTGCTGCAGTGTGTCATCGCTGGCAGTGTGTTATCACTGTAGCGTGTTATTGCTGCCATGTTTATCACTGGCAGTGTGTTATCGCTGCAGTTTGTTATCGCTGCAGTGTTTTATCGCTGGCGGTGTGTTTTCGCCGCAGTGTGTCATCACTGGCAGTGTGTTATCACTGGCTGTGCATTATCGCTGGCAGTGTGTTATAGCTGACGTGTTTATAACTGGCAGTGAGTTATCGCTGCAGTTTGTTATCGCTGCAGTGTGTTATCACTGGCAGTGTGTTATCGCTGTAGTGTGTTATCACCGCAGTGTGTTATCGCTGCAGTGGGTAATCACTGGCAGTTTGTTATCGCTGCAGTGTGTTATCTCTGCAGTGTTTTATCACTGGCAGTCTTTTATCGCTGGCAGTATGTTATCACTGCAGTGTGTTATCGCCGCAGTGTGTTATTGCTGTAGTGTGTTTTCACTGCAGTGTGTTATCGCTGCAGTGTGTTATCACTGGCAGTGTGTTATTGCTGGCAGCGTGTTATCGCTGGCAGTGTGTTGTCGCTGTAGTGTGTTATCACTGCAATGTGTTTTCAGTGTAGTTTGTTATCGCGGCAGTGTGTTATCACTGGCAGTGTCTTATCGCTGTAGTGCGTTATCACGGCAGTGTGTTATCACTGCATTGTGTTATCTCCGCAGTTTGTTATCATTGGCAGTGTGTTATCGCCGCAGTGTGTTATCACTGGCAGTGTGTTATCGCTGGCAGTGTGTTCTCACTGTAGTGTTTTATCACTGCTGTCTGTTATCGCTGCATTGTTTATCACTGGCAGTGTGTTATCGCTGCAGTGTGTTATTGCTGGCAGTGTGTTATCACTGGCAGTGTGTTATCGCTGTAGTGTGTTATCACTGCAGTGTGTTATCGCTGCAGTGTGTTATCGCTGCAGTGTTTTATCGCTGCAGTGTGTAATCACTGGGAGTCTGTTATCACTGGCAGTGTGTTATCACTGTAGTGTGTTATTGCTGCCATGTTTATCACTGGCAGTGTGTTATCATTGCAGTTTGTTATCGCTGCAGTTTTTTATCGCTGGCGGTGTGTTATCACTGTAGTGTGTTATTGCTGTAGTGTGTTATTGCTGTACTGTGTTTTCACTGCAGTGTGTTATCGCTGCAGTGTGTAATCACTGGCAGTGTGTTATCGCTGCAGTGTGTTATCACTGGCAGTGTGTTATCACTGTAGTGTGTTATCACTGCAGTGTGTTATCACTGGCAGTGTGTTATCGCTGTAGTGTGTTATCACTGCAGTGTGTTTTCGCTGCAGTGTGTTATCGCTGTAGTGTGTTATCGCCGCAGTGTGTTATTGCTGCAGTGTGTTATCGCTGTATTGTATTATCACTGCAGTGTGTTATCGCTGCAGTGAGTTATCACTGGCAGTGTGTTATTGCTGGCAGTGTGTTTTCGCTTGCAGTGTATTATCACTGGCAGTGTGTTATCGCTGCAGTGGGTTATCACTGGCGGAGTGTTATCGCTGTAGTGTGTTAGCACTGGCAGTGTGTTATCGCTGCAATGTGTTATCACTGCAGTGTCTTATTGCCCCAGTGTGTTATCACTGGCAGTGTGTTATCGCTGGCAGTGTGTTATCACTGCAGTGTGTTATCACTGGCATTGTGTTATCGCAGCAGTGTGTTATCGCTGGCAGTGTGTTATCGCTGCAGTGTGTTATCGCCATAGTTTGTTATCGCTGCATTGTTTTATCACTGCAGTGTGTTTTCACCGCAGTGTGTCATCACTGGCAGTGTGTTATGACTGGCAGTGCGTTATTGCTGCAGTGTGTCATCGCTGGCAGTGTGTTATCACTGTAGTGTGTTATTGCTGCCATGTTTATCACTGGCAGTGTATTATTGCTGCAGTTTGTTATCGCTGCAGTGTTTTATCGCTGGCGGTGTGTTTTCGCCGCAGTGTGTCATCACTGGCAGTGTGTTATCACTGACTGTGCATTATCGCTGCAGTGTGTTATCGCTGGCAGTGTGTTATCACTGTAGTGTGTTATTGCTGCCATGTTCATCACTGCCACTGTGTTATCATTGCAGTTTGTTATCGCTGCAGTGTTTTATCACTGGCGGTGTGTTATCACTGTAGTGTGTTATTGCTGTAGTGTGTTATCACTGGCAGTGTGTTATCGCTGGCAGTGTGTTATTGCTGCAGTGTGTTATCACTGGCAGTGTGTTATCGCTGTACTGTGTTATCACTGCAGTGTGTTATAGCTGCAGTGTGTAATCACTGTCAGTGTGTTATTGCTGCAGTGTGTTATCACTGGCAGTGTGTTATCACTGCAGTGTGTTATCGCTGCAGTGTGTTATCACTGGCAGTGTGTTAACACTGGCAGTGTGTTATTGCTGGCAGTGTGTTATCGCTGGCAGTGTGTTATCGCTGCAGTGTGTTATCACTGCAATGTGTATTCGCTGTAGTTTGTTATCGCTGCAGTGAGTTATCACTGGCAGTGTGTTATCGCTGGCAGTGTGTTTTCGCTTGCAGTGTATTATCACTGGCAGTGTGTTATCGCTGCAATGGGTTATCATTGGCAGAGTGTTATCGCTGTAGTGTGTTAGCACTGGCAGTGTGTTATCGCTGCAATGTGTTATCACTGCAGTGTCTTATTGCCCCAGTGTGTTATCACTGGCATTGTGTTATCGCTGGCAGTGTGTTATCACTGCAGTGTGTTATCACTGGCATTGTGTTATCGCTGCAGTGTGTTATCGTTGTCAGTGTGTTATCGCTGCAGTGTGTTATCGCCATAGTTTGGTATCGCTGGCAGTGTGTTATCACTGGCAGTGCATTATCGCTGCAGTGTGTTATCGCTGGCAGTGTGTTATCACTGTAGTGTGTTATTGCTGTAGTGTGTTATCACTGGCAGTGTGTTATCGCTGTACTGTGTTATCACTGCAGTGTGTTATCGCTGCAGTGTGTAATCACTGGCAGTGTGTTATTGCTGCAGTGTGTTATCACTGGCAGTGTGTTATCACTGGCAGTGCGTTATCACTGCAGTGTGTTATCGCTGGCAGTGTGTTATCGCTGTAGTGTGTTATCACTTCAGTGTGTTATCGCCACAGTGTGTTATCACTGGCAGTCATTTATCGCTGGCAGTATGTTATCGCTGCTGTGTGTTATCGCCGCAGTGTTTTATCGCTGTAGTGTGTTATCACTGCAGTGTGTTATTGCCGCTGTGTGTTACCACTGGCAGTGTGTTATCGCTGGCATTGTGTTATCGCTGGCAGTGTGTTATCACTGCAGTGTGTTATCACTGGCATTGTGTTATCGCTGCAGTGTGTTATCGTTGTCAGTGTGTTATCGCTGCAGTGTGTTATCGCCATAGTTTGGTATCGCTGGCAGTGTGTTATCACTGGCAGTGCATTATCGCTGCAGTGTGTTATCGCTGGCAGTGTGTTATCACTGTAGTGTGTTATTGCTGTAGTGTGTTATCACTGGCAGTGTGTTATCGCTGTACTGTGTTATCACTGCAGTGTGTTATCGCTGCAGTGTGTAATCACTGGCAGTGTGTTATTGCTGCAGTGTGTTATCACTGGCAGTGTGTTATCACTGGCAGTGCGTTATCACTGCAGTGTGTTATCGCTGGCAGTGTGTTATCGCTGTAGTGTGTTATCACTTCAGTGTGTTATCGCCACAGTGTGTTATCACTGGCAGTCATTTATCGCTGGCAGTATGTTATCGCTGCTGTGTGTTATCGCCGCAGTGTTTTATCGCTGTAGTGTGTTATCACTGCAGTGTGTTATTGCCGCTGTGTGTTACCACTGGCAGTGTGTTATCGCTGCAATGTGTTATCATTGGAAGTGTGTTATCACTGCAGTGTGTTATTGCTGGAAGTGTGTTATCATGGGCAGTGTGTTATCGCTGCAGTGTGTTATCACTGCAATATGTTATCGCTGCAGTGTGTTATCACTGGCAGTGTGTTATTGCTGCAGTTTGTAATCACTGGCATTGTGTTATCGCTGGCAGTGTGTTATCGCTGGCAGTGTGTTATCGCTGCAGTGTATTATTGCCGTAGTGTGTTATCACTGGCAGTGTGTTATCGCTGCAGTTTGATATCGCTTCAGTGTGTTATCACTGGCAGTGTGTTATCGCTGCAGTGTGTTATCACTGGCAGCGTGTTATCGCTGGCAGTGTGTTATCACTGTAGTTTTTTATCACTGCAGTGTGTTATCGCTGCATTGTTTATCACTGGCAGTGTGTTATCGCTGCAGTGTGTTATTGCTGGCAGTGTGTTCTCACTGGCAGTGTGTTATTGCTGGCAGCGTGTTATCGCTGGCAGTGTGTTATCGCTGTAGTGTGTTATCACTGCAATGTGTATTTGCTGTAGTTTGTTATCACTGCAGTGTGTTATCACTGTAGTTTTTTATCACTGCAGTGTGTTATTGCTGCAGTGTGTTATCGCTGGCAGTGTGTTATCACTGGCAGTGTGTTATCGCTGTAGTGTGTTATCACTGCAGTGTGTTATCGCTGCAGTGTGTTATCGCTGGCAGTCATTTATCACTGGCAGTATGTTATCGCTGCTGTGTGTTATCGCCGCAGTGTTTTATCGCTGTAGTGTGTTATCACTGCAGTGTGTTATCGCCGCTGTGTGTTACCACTGGCAGTGTGTTATCGCTGCAATGTGTTATCATTGGAAGTGTGTTATCACTGCAGTGTGTTATTGCTGGAAGTGTGTTATCATGGGCAGTGTGTTATCGCTGCAGTGTGTTATCACTGCAATATGTTATCGCTGCAGTGTGTTATCACTGGCAGTGTGTTATTGCTGCAGTTTGTAATCACTGGCATTGTGTTATCGCTGGCAGTGTGTTATCGCTGGCAGTGTGTTATCGCTGCAGTGTATTATTGCCGTAGTGTGTTATCACTGGCAGTGTGTTATCGCTGCAGTTTGATATCGCTTCAGTGTGTTATCACTGGCAGTGTGTTATCGCTGCAGTGTGTTATCACTGGCAGCGTGTTATCGCTGGCAGTGTGTTATCACTGTAGTTTTTTATCACTGCAGTGTGTTATCGCTGCATTGTTTATCACTGGCAGTGTGTTATCGCTGCAGTGTGTTATTGCTGGCAGTGTGTTCTCACTGGCAGTGTGTTATTGCTGGCAGCGTGTTATCGCTGGCAGTGTGTTATCGCTGTAGTGTGTTATCACTGCAATGTGTATTTGCTGTAGTTTGTTATCACTGCAGTGTGTTATCACTGTAGTTTTTTTATCACTGCAGTGTGTTATTGCTGTAGTGTGTTATCGCTGGCAGTGTGTTATCACTGGCAGTGTGTTATCGCTGTAGTGTGTTATCACTGCAGTGTGTTATCGCTGCAGTGTGTTATCGCTGCAGTGTTTGATCGCTGCAGTGTGTAATCACTGGCAGTCTGTTATCACTGACAGTGTGTTATCGCTGCAGTGTGTTATCACTGTAGTGTGTTATGGCCATAGTGTGTTATCGCCGCAGTGTGTTATTGCTGCAGTTTGTTATCGCTGTATTGTGTTATCACTGCAGTGTGTTATCACTGCAGTGAGTTATCACTGGGAGTTTGTTATCGCTGGCAGTGTGTTTTCGCTTGCAGTGTATTATCACTGGCAGTGTGTTATCGCTGCAGTGGGTTATCACTGGCGGAGTGTTATCGCTGTATTGTGTTAGCACTGGCAGTGTGTTATCGCTGCAAAGTGTTATCAATGCAGTGTCTTATTGCCCCAGTGTGTTATCACTGGCAGTGTGTTATCGCTGGCAGTGTGTTATCACTGCAGTGTGTTATCACTGGCATTTTGTTATCGCTGCAGTGTGTTATCGCTGTCAGTGTGTTATCGCTGCAGTGTGTTATCGCCATAGTTTGTTATCGCTGCATTGTTTTATCACTGCAATGTGTTTTTGCCGCAGTGTGTCATCACTGGCAGTGTGTTATCCTGGCAGTGCGTTATTGCTGCAGTGTGTCATCACTGGCAGTGTGTTATCACTGGCAGTGCGTTATTGCTGCAGTGTGTTATCGCTGGCAGTGTGTTATCACTGTAGTGTGTTATTGCTGCCATGTTTATCACTGGCAGTGTGTTATCGCTGCAGTTTGTTATCACTGCAGTGTTTTATCGCTGGCGGTGTGTTTTCGCCGCAGTGTGTCATCACTGGCAGTGTGTTATCACTGGCTGTGCGTTATCACTGCAGTGTGTTATCGCTGGCAGTGTGTTATCACTGTAGTGTGTTATTGCTGCCATGTTTATCACTGGCAGTGTGTTATCGTTGCAGTTTGTTATCGCTGCAGTGTGTTATCGCTGGCGGTGTGTTATCACTGTAGTGTGTTATTGCTGTAGTGTGCTATCACTGGCAGTGTGTAATCACTGGCAGTGTGTTATTGCTGCAGTGTGTTATCACTGGCAGTGTGTTATCGCTGTACTGTGTTATCACTGCAGTGTGTAATCACTGGCAGTGTGTTATTGCTGCAGTGTGTTATCACTGGCAGTGTGTTATCGCTGTACTGTGTTATCACTGCAGTGTGTTATCGCTGCAGTGTGTAATCACTGGCAGTGTGTTATTGCTGCAGTGTGTTATCACTGGCAGTGTGTTATCATTGCAGTGTTTTATCGCTGCAGTGTGTTATCACTGGCAGTGTGTTATCACTGGCAGTGTGTTATTTCTGGCAGTGTGTTATCGCTGGCAGTGTGTTATCGCTGCAGTGTGTTATCAAAGTAGTCTTTTATCACTGCAGTGTGTTATCACTGCATTGTTTATCACTGGCAGTGTGTTATCGCTGCAGTGTTTTATCACTGGCGGTGTGTTATCACTGTAGTGTGTTATTGCTGTAGTGTGTTATCGCTGCAGTGTGTTATCACTGCAGTGTGTTATCGCTGCAGTGTGTTATCACTGGCAGTGTGTTAAAGCTGGCAGTGTGTTATTGCTGGCAGTGTGTTATCGCTGTAGTGTGTTATCACTGCAATGTGTATTCGCTGTAGTTTGTTATCGCTGCAGTGTCTTATCACTGTAGTTTTTATCACTGCAGTGTGTTATCACTGCATTGTTTATCACTGGCAGTGTGTTATTGCTGCAGTGTGTCATCGCTGTAGTGTGTTATCGCTGCAGTGTGTAATCACTGGCAGTCTGTTATCACTGGCAGTGTGTTATCACTGCAGTGTGTTATCACTGTAGTGTGTTATGGCCATAGTGTATTATCGCCGCAGTGTGTTATTGCTGCAGTGTGTTATCGCTGTATTGTGTTATCACTGCAGTGTGTTATCGCTGCAGTGAGTTATCACTGGCAGTTTGTTATCGCTGGCAGTGTGTTTTCGCTTGCAGTGTATTATCACTGGCATTGTGTTATCGCTGCAGTGTGTTATCGCTGCAGTGTGTTATCGCTGCAGTGTGTAATCACTGGCAGTCTGTTATCACTGGCAGTGTGTTATCGCTGCAGTGTGTTATCACTGTAGTGTGTTTTCGCCGTAGTGTGTTATCGCCGCAGTGTGTTATTGCTGCAGTGTGTTATCGCTGTATTGTATTATCACTGCAGTTTGTTATCACTGCAGTGAGTTATCACTGGCAGTGTGTTATTGCTGGCAGTGTGTTTTCGCTTGCAGTGTATTATCACTGGCAGTGTGTTATCGCTGCAGTGTTTTATCACTGGCGGAGAGTTATCGCTGTAGTGTGTTAGCACTGGCAGTGTGTTATCGCTGCAATGTGTTATCACTGCAGTGTCTTATTGCCCCAGTGTGTTATCACTTGCAGTGTGTTATCGCTGGCAGTGTGTTATCACTGCAGTGTGTTATCGCCATAGTTTGTTATCGCTGCATTGTTTTATCACTGCAGTGTGTTTTCACCGCAGTGTGTCATCACTGGCAATGTGTTATCACTGGCAGTGCGTTATTGCTGCAGTGTGTCATCGCTGGCAGTGTGTTATCACTGTAGCGTGTTATTGCTGCCATGTTTATCACTGGCAGTGTGTTATCGCTGCAGTTTGTTATCGCTGCAGTGTTTTATCGCTGGCGGTGTGTTTTCGCCGCAGTGTGTCATCACTGGCAGTGTGTTATCACTGGCTGTGCATTATCGCTGGCAGTGTGTTATTGCTGCCGTGTTTATCACTGGCAGTGAGTTATCGCTGCAGTTTGTTATCGCTGCAGTGTGTTATCACTGGCAGTGTGTTATCGCTGTAGTGTGTTATCACCGCAGTGTGTTATCGCTGCAGTGGGTAATCACTGGCAGTTTGTTATCGCTGCAGTGTGTTATCTCTGCAGTGTTTTATCACTGGCAGTCTTTTATCGCTGGCAGTATGTTATCACTGCAGTGTGTTATCGCCGCAGTGTGTTATTGCTGTAGTGTGTTTTCACTGCAGTGTGTTATCGCTGCAGTGTGTTATCACTGGCAGTGTGTTATTGCTGGCAGCGTGTTATCGCTGGCAGTGTGTTGTCGCTGTAGTGTGTTATCACTGCAATGTGTTTTCAGTGTAGTTTGTTATCGCTGCAGTGTGTTATCACTGGCAGTGTCTTATCGCTGTAGTGCGTTATCACGGCAGTGTGTTATCACTGCATTGTGTTATCTCCGCAGTTTGTTATCATTGGCAGTGTGTTATCGCCGCAGTGTGTTATCACTGGCAGTGTGTTATCGCTGGCAGTGTGTTCTCACTGTAGTGTTTTATCACTGCTGTCTGTTATCGCTGCATTGTTTATCACTGGCAGTGTGTTATCGCTGCAGTGTGTTATTGCTGGCAGTGTGTTATCACTGGCAGTGTGTTATCGCTGTAGTGTGTTATCA
The DNA here is from genome assembly GCF_017639515.1 of Carcharodon carcharias. Classification (NCBI taxonomy): domain Eukaryota; kingdom Metazoa; phylum Chordata; class Chondrichthyes; order Lamniformes; family Lamnidae; genus Carcharodon; species Carcharodon carcharias. The sequence continues at coordinate 25,882,084 of NC_054500.1, forward strand.
CTGCAGTGTGTTATCGCTGCAGTGTGTTATCGCTGCAGTGTTTTATCGCTGCAGTGTGTAATCACTGGGAGTCTGTTATCACTGGCAGTGTGTTATCACTGTAGTGTGTTATTGCTGCCATGTTTATCACTGGCAGTGTGTTATCATTGCAGTTTGTTATCGCTGCAGTTTTTTATCGCTGGCGGTGTGTTATCACTGTAGTGTGTTATTGCTGTAGTGTGTTATCGCTGTACTGTGTTTTCACTGCAGTGTGTTATCGCTGCAGTGTGTAATCACTGGCAGTGTGTTATCGCTGCAGTGTGTTATCACTGGCAGTGTGTTATCACTGTAGTGTGTTATCACTGCAGTGTGTTATCACTGGCAGTGTGTTATCGCTGTAGTGTGTTATCACTGCAGTGTGTTTTCGCTGCAGTGTGTTATCGCTGTAGTGTGTTATCACTGCAGTGTGTTATTGCCGCTGTGTTTTACCACTGGCAGTGTGTTATCGCTGCAATGTGTTATCACTGGCAGTGTGTTATCGCTGCATTTGATATCGCTTCAGTGTGTTATCACTGGCAGTGTGTTTTCGTGCAGTGTGTTATCGCTGGAAGTGTGTTATCATGGGCAGTGTGGTATCGCTGCAGTGTGTTATCACTGGCAGTGCGTTATCGCTGTAGTGTCTTATCACTGCAATATGTTATCGCTGTAGTGTGTTATCACTGGCAGTGTGTTATCACTGGCAGTGTGTTATCACTGTAGTTTTTTATCACTGCAGTGTGTTATCGCTGCATTGTTTATCACTGGCAGTGTGTTATCGCTGCAGTGTGTTATCGCTGGCAGTGTGTGATCACTGGCAGTGTGTTATCGCTGTAGTGTGTTATCACTGCAGTGTGTTATTGCTGCAGTGTGTTATTGCTGCAGTGTGTTATCACTGCAGTGTGTTATCGCTGGAAGTGTGTTATCATGGGCAGTGTGTTATTACTGGCAGTGCGTTATTGCTGTAGTGTCTTATCACTGCAATATGTTATCGCTGCAGTGTGTTATTACTGGCAGTGTGTTATCGCTGCAGTTTGTAATCACTGGCATTGTGTTATGGCTGGCAGTGTGTTATCGCTGGTAGTGTGTTATCGCAACAGTGTATTATCGCCGTAGTGTATTATCATTGGCAATGTGTTATCGCTGGCATTGTGTTATCAATGGCAGTGTGTTATCGCCGCAGTGTGTTATCACTGGCAGTGTGTTATCATTGGCAGTGTGTTATCGCTGGCAGTGTGTTATCGCTGTAGTGTGTTATCACTGCAGTGTGTTTTCGCTGCAGTGTGTTATCACTGGCAGTGCGTTATCGCTGCAGTTTGTTATCGCCGCAGTGTGTTATCGCTGTAGTGTGTTATCGCTGGTAGCGTGTTATCACTGTAGTGTGTTATCATTGGCATTGTGTTATCAACCCAGTGTGTTATCAGTGTTGTGTGTTATCGCTGGCAGTGTGTTATCACTGTAGGGTGTTATCACTGCAGTGTTTTATCGCTGCAGTGTTTATCACTGACAGTGTGTTATTGCTGCAGTGTGTTTTCGCTGCAGTGTTTTATCACTGGCAGTGTGTTATCACTGGCAGTTTGTTATCACTGCAGTGCGTTATCGCCGCAGTGTGCTATCACTGTAGTGTGTTATCACTGCAGTGTGTTATTGCTGCAGTGTGTTATCGCTGCAGTGTATTATCGCCGCAGTGTCTTATTGCCGTAGTGTATTATCACTGCAGTGCGTTATCGCTGCAGTGTGTTATCACTGGCAGTGTGTTATTGCTGGCAGCTTGTTATCGCTGGCAGTGTGTTTTCACTGTAGTGTGTTATCACTGCAGTGCGTTATCGCTGCAGTGTGTTATCGCTGGCAGTGTGTTATTGCTGCCGTGTTTATCACTGGCAGTGTGTTATCGCTGCAGTTTGTTATCGCTGCAGTGTGTTATCACTGGCAGTGTGTTATCGCTGTAGTGTGTTATCACTGCAGTGTGTTATCGCTGCAGTGTGTTATCGCTGGCAGTGTGTTATTGCTGCCGTGTTTATCACTGGCAGTGTGTTATCGCTGCAGTTTGTTATCGCTGCAGTGTGTTATCACTGGCAGTGTGTTATCGCTGTAGTGTGTTATCACTGCAGTGTGTTATCGCTGCAGTGCGTAATCACGGGCAGTTTGTTATCGCTGCCGTGTGTTATCTCTGCAGTGTTTTATCACTGGCAGTCTTTTATCGCTGGCAGTATGTTATCACTGCAGTGTGTTATCGCCACAGTGTGTTATTGCTGCAGTGTGTTATCACTGGCAGTGTGTTATCGCTGCAGTGTGTTATCACTGGCAGTGTGTTATTGCTGGCAGCGTGTTATCGCTGGCAGTGTGTTATCGCTGTAGTGTGTTATCACTGCAATGTGTTTTCGCTGTTGTTTGTTATCGCTGCAGTGTTTTATCACTGGCAGTGTCTTATCGCTGTAGTGTGTTATCACTGGCAGTGTGTTATTGCTGGCAGTGTGTTATCACTGTAGTGTTTTATCACTGCAGTGTGTTATCGCTGCATTGTTTATCACTGGCAGTGTGTTATCGCTGCAGTGTGTTATTGCTGGCAGTGTGTTATCACTGGCAGTGTGTTATCGCTGTAGTGTGTTATCACTGCAGTGTGTTATCGCTGCAGTGTGTTATCGCTGCAGTATTTTATCGCTGCAGTGTGTAATCACTGGCAGTCTGTTATCACTGGCAGTGTGTTATCGTTGCAGCGTGTTATCGCTGGCAGTGTGTTATTGCTGCCTTGTTTATCACTGGCAGTGTGTTATCGTTGCAGTTTGTTATCGCTGCAGTGTTTTATCGCTGGTGGTGTGTTATCACTGTAGTGTGTTATTGCTGTAGTGTGTTATCGCTGTACTGTGTTATCACTGCAGTGTGTTATCGCGGCAGTGTGTAATCACTGGCAGTGTGTTATCGCTGCAGAGTGTTATCACTGGCAGTATGTTATCACTGTAGTGTGTTATCGCTGCAGTGTGTTATCACTGGCAGTGTGTTATCGCTGTAGTGTGTTATCACTGCAGTGTGTTTTCGCTGCAGTGTGTTATCACTGGTAGAGTGTTATCGCTGCAGTGTGTCATTGCCACAGTGTGTTATCACTGGCAGTCAGTTATCGCTGGCAGTATGTTATCACTGCTGTGTGTTATCGCCGCAGTGTGTTATCGCTGTAGCGTGTTATCACTGCAGTGTGTTATTGCCGCTGTGTGTTACCACTGGCAGTGTGTTATCGCTGCAATGTGTTATCACTGGCAGTGTGTTATCGCTGCATTTGATATCGCTTCAGTGTGTTATCACTGGCAGTGTGTTATCGTGCAGTGTGTTATCGCTGGAAGTGTGTTATCATGGGCAGTGTGGTATCGCTGCAGTGTGTTATCACTGGCAGTGCATTATCGCTGTAGTGTCTTATCACTGCAATATGTTATCGCTGCAGTGTGTTATCACTGGCAGTGTGTTATCACTGGCAGTGTGTTATCACTGTAGTTTTTTATCAGTGCAGTGTGTTGTCGCTGCATTGTTTATCTCTGGCAGTGTGTTATCGCTGCAGTGTGTTATCGCTGGCAGTGTGTTATCACTGGCAATGTGTTATCGCTGTAGTGTGTTATCACTGTAGTGTGTTATTGCTGCAGTGTGTTATTGCCGCAGTGTGTTATCGCTGCAGTTTGATATCGCTTCAGTGTGTTATCACTGGCAGTGTATTATCGCTGCAGTGTGTTATCACTGGAAGTGTGTTATCATGGGCAGTGTTTTATTACTGGCAGTGCGTTATCGCTGTAGTGTCTTATCACTGCAATATGTTATCGCTGCAGTGTGTTATTACTGGCAGTGTGTTATCGCTGCAGTTTGTAATCACTGGCATTGTGTTATGGCTGGCAGTGTGTTATCGCTGGCAGTGTGTTATCGCTACAGTGTATTATCGCCGTGGAGTGTTATCATTGGCAGTGTGTTATCGCTGGCAATGTGTTATCACTGGCAGTGTGTTATCGCCGCAGTGTGTTATCACTGGCAGTGTGTTATCATTGACAGTGTGTTATCACTGGCAGTGTGTTATCACTGTAGTGTGTTATCAATGCAGTGCGTTATTGCTGCAGTGTGTTATCGCTGGCAGTGTGTTATTGCTGCCGTGTTTATCACTGGCAGTGTGTTATCGCTGCAGTTTGTTATCGCTGCAGTGTGTTATCACTGGCAGTGTGATATCGCTGTAGTGTGTTATCACTGCAGTGTGTTATCGCTGCAGTGGGTAATCACTGGCAGCTTGTTATCGCTGCAGTGTGTTATCTCTGCAGTGTTTTATCACTGGCAGTCTTTTATCGCTGGCAGTAAGTTATCACTGCAGTGTGTTATCGCCGCAGTGTGTTATTGCTGCAGTGTGTTTTCGCTGCAGTGTTTTATCAATGGCAGTGTGTTATCACTGGCAGTTTGTTATCACTGCAGTGTGTTATCGCCGCAGTGTGCTATCACTGCAGTGTGTTATCACTGCAGTGTGTTATTGCTGCAGTGTGTTATCGCTGCAGTGTATTATCGCCGCAGTGTGTTATTGCTGTAGTGTGTTATCACTGCAGTGCGTTATCGCTGCAGTGTGTTATCACTGGCAGTGTGTTATTTCTGGCAGCGTGTTATCGCTGGCAGTGTGTTATCACTGTAGTGTGTTATCACTGCAGTGCGTTATCGCTGCAGTGTGTTATCGCTGGCAGTGTGTTATTGCTGCCGTGTTTATCACTGGCAGTGTGTTATCGCTGCAGTTTGTTATCGCTGCAGTGTGTTATCACTGGCAGTGTGTTATCGCTGTAGTGTGTTATCACTGCAGTGTGTTATCGCTGCAGTGGGTAATCACTGGCAGTTTGTTATCGCTGCAGTGTGTTATCTCTGCAGTGTTTTATCACTGGCAGTCTTTTATCACTGGCAGTATGTTATCACTGCAGTGTGTTATCGCCGCAGTGTGTTATCGCTGTAGTGTGTTTTCACTGCAGTGTGTTATCGCTGCAGTGTGTTATCACTGGCAGTGTGTTATTGCTGGCAGCGTGTTATCACTCGCAGTGTCTTATCGCTGTAGTGCGTTATCACGGCAGTGTGTTATCACTGCATTGTGTTATCTCCGCAGTTTGTTATCATTGGCAGTGTGTTATCGCCGCAGTCTGTTATCACTGGCAGTGTGTTATCGCTGGCAGTGTGTTATCACTGTAGTGTTTTATCACTGCAGTGTGTTATCGCTGCATTGTTTATCACTGGCAGTGTGTTATCGCTGCAGTGTGTTATTGCTGGCAGTGTGTTATCACTGGCAGTGTGTTATCGCTGTAGTGTGTTATCACTGCAGTGTGTTATCGCTGCAGTGTGTTATCGCTGCAGTGTTTTATCGCTGCAGTGTGTAATCACTGGCAGTCTGTTATCACTGGCAGTGTGTTATCGCTGCAGTGTGTTATCGCTGGCAGTGTGTTATCACTGTAGTGTGTTATTGCTGCCATGTTTATCACTGGCAGTGTGTTATCGTTGCAGTTTGTTATCGCTGCAGTGTTTTATCGCTGGCGGTTTGTTATCACTGGCAGTGTGTTATCACTGTAGTGTGTTATCACTGCAGTGTGTTATCGCTGCAGTGTGTTATCGCTGCAGTATTTTATCGCTGCAGTGTGTAATCACTGGCAGTCTGTTATTACTGGCAGTGTGTTATCGCTGCAGTGTGTTATCGCTGGCAGTGTGTTATCACTGTAGTGTGTTATTGCTGCCATGTTTATCACTGGCAGTGTGTTATCGTTGCAGTTTGTTATCGCTGCAGTGTTTTATCGCTGGCGGTGTGTTATCACTGTAGTGTGTTATTGCTGTAGTGTGTTATCGCTGTACTGTGTTATCACTGCAGTGTGTTATCACTGCAGTGTGTAATCACTGGCAGTGTGTTTTAGCAGCAGTGTGATATCACTGGCAGTTTGTTATCGCTGCAGTGTATTATCACTGGCAGTGTGTTATCACTGTAGTGTGTTATCGCTGCAGTGTGTTATCACTGGCAGTGTGTTATCGATGCATTTAATATTGCTTCAGTGTGTTATCACTGTCAGTGTGTTATCGTGCAGTGTGTTATCGCTGGAAGTGTGTTATCATGGTCAGTGTGGTATCGCTGCAGTGTGTTATCACTGCAGTGTGTTATCGCTGTAGTGTGTTATCACTGCAATATGTTATCGCTGCAGTGTGTTATCACTGGCAGTGTGTTATCACTGGCAGTGTGTTATCACTGTAGTTTTTTATCACTGCAGTGTGTTATCGCTGCAGTGTGTTATCACTGGCAGTGTGTTAACGTTCGCAGTGTGTTATTGCTGGCAGTGTGTTATCACTGGCAGTGTGTTATCGCTGTAGTGTGTTATCACTGCAGTGTGTTATTGCTGCATTGTGTTATTGCTGCAGTGTGTTATCACTGCAGTGTGTTATCGCTGCAGTTTGATATCGCTTCAGTGTGTTATCACTGGCAGTGAATTATCGCTGCAGTGTGTTATCGCTGGAAGTGTGTTATCATGGGCTGAGTGTTATTACTGGCAGTCCGTTATCACTGTAGTGTCTTATCACTGCAATATGTTATCGCTGCAGTGTGTTATTACTGGCAGTGTGTTATCGCTGCAGTTTGTAATCACTGGCATTGTGTTATGGCTGGCAGTGTGTTATCGCTGGCAGTGTGTTATTGCTACAGTGTATTATCGCCGTAGTGTATTATCATTGGCAGTGTGTTATCGCTGGCAATGTGTTATCACTGGCAGTGTGTTATCGCCGCAGTGTGTTATCACTGGCAGTGTGTTATCATTGGCAGTGTCTTATTGCTGGCAGTGTTTTATCACTGGCAGTGTGTTATCGCTGTAGTATGTTATCACTGCAGTGTGTTATCGCTGCAGTTTGTTATCGCTGCAGTGTTTTATCGCTGCAGTGTGTAATCACTTGCAGTCTGTTATCACTGGCAGTGTGTTATCGCTGCGGTTTTGTTATCGATGGCAGTGTGTTATCACTGTAGTGTGTTATTGCTGCCATGTTTATCACTGGCAGTGTGTTATCATTGCAGTTTGTTATCGCTGCAGTGTTTTATCGCTGGCGGTGTGTTATCACTGTAGTGTGTTATTGCTGTAGTGTGTTATCGCTGTACTGTGTGATCACTGCAGTGTGTTATCGCTGCAGTGTGTAATCACTGGCAGTGTGTTATCGCTGCAGTGTGTTATCACTGGCAGTGTGTTATCACTGTAGTGTGTTATCGCTGCAGTGTGTTATCACTGGCAGTGTGTTATCACTGTAGTTTTTTATCACTGCCGTGTGTTGTCGCAGCATTTTTTATCACTGGCAGTGTGTTATCGCTGCAGTGTGTTATCGCTGGCAGTGTGTTATCACTGGCAGTGTGTTATCGCTGTAGTGTGTTATCACTATAGTGTGTTATTGCTGCAGTGTGTTATTGCTGCAGTGTGTTATCACTGGCAGTCAGTTATCGCTGGCAGTATGTTATCACTGCTGTGTGTTATCGCCGCAGTGTGTTATCGCTGTAGCGTGTTATCACTGCAGTGTGTTATTGCCGCTGTGTGTTACCACTGGCAGTGTGTTATCACTGCAATGTGTTATCACTGGCAGTGTGTTATCGCTGCATTTGATATCGCTTTAGTGTGTTATCACTGGCAGTGTGTTATCATGCAGTGTGTTATCGCTGGAAGTGTGTTATCATGGGCAGTGTGGTATCGCTGCAGTGTGTTATCACTGGCAGTGTGTTATCACTGTAGTTTTTTATCACTGCAGTGTGTTGTCACTGCATTGTTTATCACTGGCAGTGTGTTATCGCTGCAGTGTGTTATCGCTGGCAGTGTGTTATCACTGGCAGTGTGTTATCGCTGTAGTGTGTTATCACTGTAGTGTGTTATTGCTGCAGTGTGTTATTGCTGCAGTGTGTTATCGCTGCAGTTTGATATCGCTTCAGTGTGTTATCACTGGCAGTGTATTATCGCTGCAGTGTGTTATCGCTGGAAGTGTGTTATCATGGGCAGTGTGTTATTACTGGCAGTGCGTTATCGCTGTAGTGTCTTATCACTGCAATATGTTATCGCTGCAGTGTGTTATTACTGGCAGTGTGTTATCGCTGCAGTTTGTAATCACTGGCATTGTGTTATGGCTGGCAGTGTGTTATCGCTGGCAGTGTGTTATCGCTACAGTGTTTTATCGCCGTAGTGTGTTATCATTGGCAGTGTGTTATCGCTGGCAATGTGTTGTCACTGGCAGTGTGTTATCGCCGCAGTGTGTTATCACTGGCAGTGTGTTATCATTGGCAGTGTGTTATCGCTGGCAGTGTGTTATCGCTGTAGTGTGTTATCACTGCAGTGTGTTTTCGCTGCAGTGTGTTATCACTGGCAGTGCGTTATCGCTGCAGTTTGTTATCGCCGCAGTCTGTTATCGCTGTAGTGTGTTATCGCTGGCAGCGTGTTATCACTGTAGTGTGTTATCATTGGCATTGTGTTATCAACCCAGTGTGTTATCAGTGTTGTGTGTTATCGCCGGCAGTGTGTTATCACTGTAGGGTGTTATCACTGCAGTGTTTTATCGCTGCAGTGTTTATCACTGACAGTGTGTTATTGCTGCAGTGTGTTTTCGCTGCAGTGTTTTATCACTGGCAGTGTGTTATCACTGGCAGTTTGTTATCACTGCAGTGTGTTATCGCCGCACTGTGCTATCACTGTAGTGTGTTATCACTGCAGTGTGTTATTGCTGCAGTGTGTTATCGCTGCAGTGTATTATCGCCGCAGTGTGTTATTGCTGTAGTGTATTATCACTGCAGTGCGTTATCGCTGCAGTGTGTTATCACTGGCAGTGTGTTATTGCTGCCGTGTTTATCACTGGCAGTGTGTTATCGCTGCAGTTTGTTATCGCTGCAGTGTGTTATCACTGGCAGTGTGTTATCGGTGTAGTATGTTATCACTGCAGTGTGTTATCGCTGCATTGTTTATCACTGGCAGTGTGTTATCGCTGCAGTGTGTTATTGCTGGCAGTGTGTTATCACTGGCAGTGTGTTATCGCTGTAGTGTGTTATCACTGCAGTGTGTTATCACTGCAGTTTCTTATCGCTGCAGTGTTTTATCGCTGCAGTGCGTAATCACTGGCAGTCTGTTATCACTGGCAGTGTGTTATCGCTGCAGTGTGTTATCGCTGGCAGTGTGTTATCACTGTAGTGTGTTATTGCTGCCATGTTTATCACTGGCAGTGTGTTATCGTTGCAGTTTATCGCTGCAGTGTTTTATCGCTGGCGTTGTGTTATCACTGTAGTGTGTTATTGCTGTAGTGTGTTATCGCTGTACTGTGTTATCACTGCAGTGTGTTATCGCGGCAGTGTGTAATCACTGGCAGTGTGTTATCGCTGCAGTGTGTTATCACTGGCAGTATGTTATCACTGTAGTGTGTTATCGCTGCAGTGTGTTATCACTGGCATTGTGTTATCGCTGTAGTGTGTTATCACTGCAGTGTGTTTTCGCTGCAGTGTGTTATCACTGGTAGAGTGTTATCGCTGCAGTGTGTCATCGCCACAGTGTGTTATCACTGGCAGTCAGTTATCGCTGGCAATGTGTTATCACTGGCAGTGTGTTATCGCCGCAGTGTGTTATCACTGGCAGTGTGTTATCATTGGCAGTGTTTTATCGCTTGCAGTGTGTTATCGCTGTAGTGTGTTATCGCTGTAGTGTGTTATTACTGCAGTGTTTTTTCGCTGCAGTGTGTTATCACTGTCAGTGCGTTATCGCTGCAGTTTGTTATCGCCACAGTGTGTTATCGCTGTAGTTTGTTATCGCTGGCAGCGTTTTATCACTGTAGTGTGTTATCATTGGCATTTTGTTATCAACCCAGTGTGTTATCAGTGTTGTGTGTTATCGCTGGCAGTGTGTTATCACTGTAGGGTGTTATCACTGCAGTGTTTTATCGCTGCAGTGTTTATCACTGACAGTGTGTTATTGCTGCAGTGTGTTTTCGCTGCAGAGTTTTATCAATGGCAGTGTGTTATCACTGGCAGTTTGTTATCACTGCAGTGTGTTATCGCTGCAGTGTGCTATCACTGTAGTGTGTTATCACTGCAGTGTGTTATTGCTGCAGTGTGTTATCGCTGCAGTGTATTATCGCCGCAGTGTGTTATTGCTGTAGTGTATTATCACTGCAGTGCGTTATCGCTGCAGTGTGTTATCACTGGCAGTGTGTTATTGCTGGCAGCGTGTTATCGCTGGCAGTGTGTTATCACTGTAGTGTGTTATCACTGCAGTGCGTTATCGCTGCAGTGTGTTATCGCTGGCAGTGTGTTATTGCTGCCGTGTTTATCACTGGCAGTGTGTTATCGCTGCAGTTTGTTATCGCAGCAGTGTGTTATCACTGGCAGTGTGTTATCGGTGTAGTATGTTATCACTGCAGTGTGTTATCGCTGCATTGTTTATCACTGGCAGTGTGTTATCGCTGCAGTGTGTTATTGCTGGCAGTGTGTTATCACTGGCAGTGTGTTATCGCTGTAGTGTGTTATCACTGCAGTGTTTTATCGCTGCAGTGTGTAATCACTGGCAGTCTGTTATCACTGGCAGTGTGTTATCGCTGCAGTGTGTTATCGCTGGCAGTGTGTTATCACTGTAGTGTGTTATTGCTGCCATGTTTATCACTGGCAGTGTGTTATCGAAGCAGTTTGTTATCGCTGCAGTGTTTTATCGCTGCAGTGTGTAATCACTTGCAGTCTGTTATCACTGGCAGTGTGTTATCGCTGCGGTTTTGTTATCGCTGGCAGTGTGTTATCACTGTAGTGTGTTATTGCTGCCATGTTTATCACTGGCAGTGTGTTATCGCTGCAGTTTGTTATCGCTGCAGTGTTTTATCGCTGCAGTGTGTAATCACTTGCAGTCTGTTATCACTGGCAGTGTGTTATCGCTGCGGTTTTGTTATCGCTGGCAGTGTGTTATCACTGTAGTGTGTTATTGCTGCCATGTTTATCACTGGCAGTGTGTTATCATTGCAGTTTGTTATCGCTGCAGTGATTTATCGCTGGCGGTGTGTTATCACTGTAGTGTGTTATTGCTGTAGTGTGTTATCGCTGTACTGTGTGATCACTGCAGTGTGTTATCGCTGCAGTGTGTAATCACTGGCAGTGTGTTATCGCTGCAGTGTGTTATCACTGGCAGTGTGTTATCACTGTAGTGTGTTATCACTGCAGTGTGTTATCACTGGCAGTGTGTTATCACTGTAGTTTTTTATCACTGCCGTGTGTTGTCGCAGCATTTTTTATCACTGGCAGTGTGTTATCGCTGCAGTGTGTTATCGCTGGCAGTGTGTTATCACTGGCAGTGTGTTATCGCTGTAGTGTGTTATCACTATAGTGTGTTATTGCTGCAGTGTGTTATTGCTGCAGTGTGTTATCACTGGCAGTCAGTTATCGCTGGCAGTATGTTATCACTGCTGTGTGTTATCGCCGCAGTGTGTTATCGCTGTAGCGTGTTATCACTGCAGTGTGTTATTGCCGCTGTGTGTTACCACTGGCAGTGTGTTATCGCTGCAATGTGTTATCACTGGCAGTGTGTTATCGCTGCATTTGATATCGCTTTAGTGTGTTATCACTGGCAGTGTGTTATCGTGCAGTGTGTTATCGCTGGAAGTGTGTTATCATGGGCAGTGTGGTATCGCTGCAGTGTGTTATCACTGGCAGTGTGTTATCACTGGAGTTTTTTTATCACTGCAGTGTGTTGTCACTGCATTGTTTATCACTGGCAGTGTGTTATCGCTGCAGTGTGTTATCGCTGGCAGTGTGTTATCACTGGCAGTGTGTTATCGCTGTAGTGTGTTATCACTGTAGTGTGTTATTGCTGCAGTGTGTTATTGCTGCAGTGTGGTATCGCTGCAGTTTGATATCGCTTCAGTGTGTTATCACTGGCAGTGTATTATCGCTGCAGTGTGTTATCGCTGGAAGTGTGTTATCATGGGCAGTGTGTTATTACTGGCAGTGCGTTATCGCTGTAGTGTCTTATCACTGCAATATGTTATCGCTGCAGTGTGTTATTACTGGCAGTGTGTTATCGCTGCAGTTTGTAATCACTGGCATTGTGTTATGGCTGGCAGTGTGTTATCGCTGGCAGTGTGTTATCGCTACAGTGTATTATCGCCGTAGTGTGTTATCATTGGCAGTGTGTTATCGCTGGCAATGTGTTGTCACTGGCAGTGTGTTATCGCCGCAGTGTGTTATCACTGGCAGTGTGTTATCATTGGCAGTGTGTTATCGCTGGCAGTGTGTTATCGCTGTAGTGTGTTATCACTGCAGTGTGTTTTCGCTGCAGTGTGTTATCACTGGCAGTGCGTTATCGCTGCAGTTTGTTATCGCCGCAGTGTGTTATCGCTGTAGTGTGTTATCGCTGGCAGCGTGTTATCACTGTAGTGTGTTATCATTGGCATTGTGTTATCAACCCAGTGTGTTATCAGTGTTGTGTGTTATCGCCGGCAGTGTGTTATCACTGTAGGGTGTTATCACTGCAGTGTTTTATCGCTGCAGTGTTTATCACTGACAGTGTGTTATTGCTGCAGTGTGTTTTCGCTGCAGTGTTTTATCACTGGCAGTGTGTTATCACTGGCAGTTTGTTATCACTGCAGTGTGTTATCGCCGCACTGTGCTATCACTGTAGTGTGTTATCACTGCAGTGTGTTATTGCTGCAGTGTGTTATCGCTGCAGTGTATTATCGCCGCAGTGTGTTATTGCTGTAGTGTATTATCACTGCAGTGCGTTATCGCTGCAGTGTGTTATCACTGGCAGTGTGTTATTGCTGGCAGCGTGTTATCGCTGGCAGTGTGTTATCACTGTAGTGTGTTATCACTGCAGTGCGTTATCGCTGCAGTGTGTTATCGCTGGCAGTGTGTTATTGCTGCCGTGTTTATCACTGGCAGTGTGTTATCGCTGCAGTTTGTTATCGCTGCAGTGTGTTATCACTGGCAGTGTGTTATCGGTGTAGTATGTTATCACTGCAGTGTGTTATCACTGCATTGTTTATCACTGGCAGTGTGTTATCGCTGCAGTGTGTTATTGCTGGCAGTGTGTTATCACTGGCAGTGTGTTATCGCTGTAGTGTGTTATCACTGCAGTGTGTTATCGCTGCAGTTTCTTATCGCTGCAGTGTTTTATCGCTGCAGTGCGTAATCACTGGCAGTCTGTTATCACTGGCAGTGTGTTATCGCTGCAGTGTGTTATCGCTGGCAGTGTGTTATCACTGTAGTGTGTTATTGCTGCCATGTTTATCACTGGCAGTGTGTTATCGTTGCAGTTTATCGCTGCAGTGTTTTATCGCTGGCGTTGTGTTATCACTGTAGTGTGTTATTGCTGTAGTATGTTATCGCTGTACTGTGTTATCACTGCAGTGTGTTATCGCGGCAGTGTGTAATCACTGGCAGTGTGTTATCGCTGCAGTGTGTTATCACTGGCAGTATGTTATCACTGTAGTGTGTTATCGCTGCAGTGTGTTATCACTGGCATTGTGTTATCGCTGTAGTGTGTTATCACTGGCAGTCAGTTATCGCTGGCAATGTGTTATCACTGGCAGTGTGTTATCGCCGCAGTGTGTTATCACTGGCAGTGTGTTATCATTGGCAGTGTTTTATCGCTTGCAGTGTGTTATCGCTGTAGTGTGTTATCACTGTAGTGTGTTATTACTGCAGTGTTTTTCGCTGCAGTGTGTTATCACTGTCAGTGCGTTATCGCTGCAGTTTGTTATCGCCACAGTGTGTTATCGCTGTAGTTTGTTATCGCTGGCAGCGTTTTATCACTGTAGTGTGTTATCATTGGCATTTTGTTATCAACCCAGTGTGTTATCAGTGTTGTGTGTTATCGCTGGCAGTGTGTTATCACTGTAGGGTGTTATCACTGCAGTGTTTTATCGCTGCAGTGTTTATCACTGACAGTGTGTTATTGCTGCAGTGTGTTTTCGCTGCAGTGTTTTATCAATGGCAGTGTGTTATCACTGGCAGTTTGTTATCACTGCAGTGTGTTATCGCTGCAGTGTGCTATCACTGTAGTGTGTTATCACTGCAGTGTGTTATTGCTGCAGTGTGTTATCGCTGCAGTGTATTATCGCCGCAGTGTGTTATTGCTGTAGTGTATTATCACTGCAGTGCGTTATCGCTGCAGTGTGTTATCACTGGCAGTGTGTTATTGCTGGCAGCGTGTTATCGCTGGCAGTGTGTTATCACTGTAGTGTGTTATCACTGCAGTGCGTTATCGCTGCAGTGTGTTATCGCTGGCAGTGTGTTATTGCTGCCGTGTTTATCACTGGCAGTGTGTTATCGCTGCAGTTTGTTATCGCAGCAGTGTGTTATCACTGGCAGTGTGTTATCGGTGTAGTATGTTATCACTGCAGTGTGTTACCGCTGCATTGTTTATCACTGGCAGTGTGTTATCGCTGCAGTGTGTTATTGCTGGCAGTGTGTTATCACTGGCAGTGTGTTATCGCTGTAGTGTGTTATCGCTGCAGTGTTTTATCGCTGCAGTGTGTAATCACTGGCAGTCTGTTATCACTGGCAGTGTGTTATTGCTGCAGTGTGTTATCGCTGGCAGTGTGTTATCACTGTAGTGTGTTATTGCTGCCATGTTTATCACTGGCAGTGTGTTATCGTTGCAGTTTGTTATCGCTGCAGTGTTTTATCGCTGGCGGTGTGTTATCACTGTAGTGTGTTATTGCTGCCATGTTTATCACTGGCAGTGTGTTATCGTTGCAGTTTATCGCTGCAGTGTTTTATCGCTGGCGTTGTGTTATCACTGTAGTGTGTTATTGCTGTAGTGTGTTATCGCTGTACTGTGTTATCACTGCAGTGTGTTATCGCGGCAGTGTGTAATCACTGGCAGTGTGTTATCGCTGCAGTGTGTTATCACTGGCAGTATGTTATCACTGTAGTGTGTTATCGCTGCAGTGTGTTATCACTGGCATTGTGTTATCGCTGTAGTGTGTTATTACTGCAGTGTGTTTTCGCTGCAGTGTGTTATCACTGGTAGAGTGTTATCGCTGCAGTGTGTCATCGCCACAGTGTGTTATCACTGGCAGTCAGTTATCGCTGGCAATGTGTTATCACTGGCAGTGTGTTATCGCCGCAGTGTGTTATCACTGGCAGTGTGTTATCATTGGCAGTGTTTTATCGCTTGCAGTGTGTTATCGCTGTAGTGTGTTATCGCTGTAGTGTGTTATTACTGCAGTGTTTTTTCGCTGCAGTGTGTTATCACTGGCAGTGCGTTATCGCTACAGTTTGTTATCGCCGCAGTGTGTTATCGCTGTAGTTTGTTATCGCTGGCAGCGTTTTATCACTGTAGTGTGTTATCATTGGCATTTTGTTATCAACCCAGTGTGTTATCAGTGTTGTGTGTTATCGCTGGCAGTGTGTTATCACTGTAGGGTGTTATCACTGCAGTGTTTTATCGCTGCAGTGTTTATCACTGACAGTGTGTTATTGCTGCAGTGTGTTTTCGCTGCCGTGTTTTATCAATGGCAGTGTGTTATCACTGGCAGTTTGTTATCACTGCAGTGTGTTATCGCTGCAGTGTGCTATCACTGTAGTGTGTTATCACTGCAGTGTGTTATTGCTGCAGTGTGTTATCGCTGCAGTGTATTATCGCCGCAGTGTGTTATTGCTGTAGTGTATTATCACTGCAGTGCATTATCGCTGCAGTGTGTTATCACTGGCAGTGTGTTATTGCTGGCAGCGTGTTATCGCTGGCAGTGTGTTATCACTGTAGTGTGTTATCAATGCAGTGCGTTATCACTGCAGTGTGTTATCGCTGGCAGTGTGTTATTGCTGCCGTGTTTATCACTGGCAATGTGTTATCGCTGCAGTTTGTTATCGCAGCAGTGTGTTATCACTGGCAGTGTGTTATCGGTGTAGTATGTTATCACTGCAGTGTGTTATCGCTGCATTGTTTATCACTGGCAGTGTGTTATCGCTGCAGTGTGTTATTGCTGGCAGTGTGTTATCACTGGCAGTGTGTTATCGCTGTAGTGTGTTATCACTGCAGTGTGTTATCGCTGCAGTGTGTTATCGCTGCAGTGTTTTATCGCTGCAGTGTGTAATCACTGGCAGTCTGTTATCACTGGCAGTGTGTTATTGCTGCAGTGTGTTATCGCTGGCAGTGTGTTATCACTGTAGTGTGTTATTGCTGCCATGTTTATCACTGGCAGTGTGTTATCGTTGCAGTTTGTTATCGCTGCAGTGTTTTATCGCTGGCGGTGTGTTATCACTGTAGTGTGTTATTGTTGTAGTGTGTTATCGCTGTACTGTGTTATCACTGCAGTGTGTTATCGCGGCAGTGTGTAATCACTGGCAGTGTGTTATCGCTGCAGTGTGTTATCACTCTCAGTATGTTATCACTGTAGTGTGTTATCGCTGCAGTGTGTTATCACTGGCATTGTGTTATCGCTGTAGTGTGTTATCACTGCAGTGTGTTTTCGCTGCAGTGTGTTATCACTGGTAGAGTGTTATCGCTGCAGTGTGTCATCGCCACAGTGTGTTATCACTGGCAGTCAGTTATCGCTGGCAGTAAGTTATCACTGCTGTGTGTTATCGCCGCAGTGTGTTATCGCTGTAGCGTGTTATCACTGCAGTGTGTTATTGCCACTGTGTGTTACCACTGGCTGTGTGTTATCGCTGGCAATGTGTTATCACTGGCAGTGTGTTATCGCTGCAGTTTGTAATCACTGGCATTGTGTTATGGCTGGCAGTGTGTTATCGCTGCAATGTGTTATCACTGGCAGTTTGTTATCGTGCAGTGTGTTATCGCTGGAAGTGTGTTATCATGGGCAGTGTGGTATCACTGCAGTGTGTTATCACTGGCAGTGCATTATCGCTGTAGTGTCTTATCATTGCAATATGTTATCGCTGCAGTGTGTTATCACTGGCAGTGTGTTATCACTGGCAGTGTGTTATCACTGTAGTTTTTTATCACTGCAGTGTGTTGTCGCTGCATTGTTTATCACTGGCAGTGTGTTATCGCTGCAGTGTGTTATCGCTGGCAGTGTGTTATCACTGGCAGTGAGTTATCGCTGTAGTGTGTTATCACTGTAGTGTGTTATTGCTGCAGTGTGTTATTGCTGCAGTGTGTTATTGCTGCAGTGTGTTATCGCTGCAGTGTGTTATCGCTGCAGTTTGATATCGCTTCAGTGTGTTATCGCTGGCAGTGTATTATCGCTGCAGTGTGTTATCGCTGGAAGTGTGTTATCATGGGCAGTGTGTTATTACTGGCAGTGCGTTATCGCTGTAGTGTCTTATCACTGCAATATGTTATCGCTGCAGTGTGTTATTACTGGCAGTGTGTTATCGCTGCAGTTTGTAATCACTGGCATTGTGTTATGGCTGGCAGTGTGTTATCGCTGGCAGTGTGTTATCGCTACAGTGTATTATCGCCATAGTGTGTTATCATTGGCAGTGTGTTATCGCTGGCAATGTGTTATCACTGGCAGTGTGTTATCGCCGCAGTGTGTTATCACAGGCAGTGTGTTATCATTGGCAGTGTGTTATCGCTGGCAGTGTGTTATCACTGTAGTGTGTTATTGCTGCAGTGTGTTATTGCTGCAGTGTGTTATCGCTGCAGTGTGTTATCGCTGCAGTTTGATATCGCTTCAGTGTGTTATCGCTGGCAGTGTATTATCGCTGCAGTGTGTTATCGCTGGAAGTGTGTTATCATGGGCAGTGTGTTATTACTGGCAGTGCGTTATCGCTGTAGTGTCTTATCACTGCAATAGTTTATCGCTGCAGTGTGTTATTACTGGCAGTGTGTTATCGCTGCAGTTTGTAATCACTGGCATTGTGTTATGGCTGGCAGTGTGTTATCGCTGGCAGTGTGTTATCGCTACAGTGTATTATCGCCATAGTGTGTTATCATTGGCAGTGTGTTATCGCTGGCAATGTGTTATCACTGGCAGTGTGTTATCGCCGCAGTGTGTTATCACAGGCAGTGTGTTATCATTGGCAGTGTGTTATCGCTGGCAGTGTGTTATCACTGTAGTGTGTTATCACTGCAGTGTGTTTTCACTGCAGTGTGTTATCACTGGCAGTGCGTTATCGCTGCAGTTTGTTATCGCCGCAGTGTGTTATCGCTGTAGTGTTTTATTGCTGGTAGCGTGTTATCACTGTAGTGTGTTATCATTGGCATTGTGTTATCAACCCAGTGTGTTATCAGTGTTGTGTGTTATCGCTGGCAGTGTGTTATCACTGTAGGGTGTTATCACTGCAGTGTTTTATCGCTGCAGTGTTTATCACTGACAGTGTGTTATTGCTGCAGTGTGTTTTCTCTGCAGTGTTTTATCGCTGGCAGTGTGTTATCACTGGCAGTTTGTTATCACTGCAGTGTGTTATCGCCGCAGTTTGTTATCATTGGCAGTGTGTTATCACTGCAGTGTGTTATCGCTGCATTGTTTATCACTGGCAGTGTGTTATCGCTGCAGTGTGTTATTGCTGGCAGTGTGTTATCACTGGCAGTGTGTTATCGCTGTAGTGTGTTATCACTGCAGTGTTTTATCGCTGCAGTGCGTAATCACTGGCAGTCTGTTATCACTGGCAGTGTGTTATCGCTGCAGTGTGTTATCGCTGGCAGTGTGTTATCGTTGCAGTTTGTTATCGCTGCAGTGTTTTATCGCTGGCGGTGTGTTATCACTGTAGTGTGTTATTGCTGTAGTGTGTTATCGCTGTACTGTGTTATCACTGCAGTGTGTTATCGCTGCAGTGTGTAATCACTGGCAGTGTGTTATCGCTGCAGTGTGTTATCACTGGCAGTGTGTTATCGCTGCAGTGTGTAATCACTGGCAGTGTGTTATCGCTGCAGTGTGTTATCACTGGCAGTGTGTTATCAGTGTAGTGTGTTATCGCTGCAGTGTGTTATCACTGGCAGTCTGTTATCACTAGCAGTGTGTTATTGCTGCAGTGTGTTATCGCTGGCAGTGTGTTATCACTGTAGTGTGTTATTGCTGCCATGTTTATCACTGGCAGTGTGTTATCGTTGCAGTTTGTTATCGCTGCAGTGTTTTATCGCTGGCGGTGTGTTATCACTGTAGTGTGTTATTGTTGTAGTGTGGTGTTATCGCTGTACTGTGTTATCACTGCAGTGTGTTATCGCGGCAGTGTGTAATCACTGGCAGTGTGTTATCGCTGCAGTGTGTTATCACTCTCAGTATGTTATCACTGTAGTGTGTTATCGCTGCAGTGTGTTATCACTGGCATTGTGTTATCGCTGTAGTGTGTTATCACTGCAGTGTGTTTTCACTGCAGTGTGTTATCACTGGCAGAGTGTTATCGCTGCAGTGTGTCATCGCCACAGTGTGTTATCACTGGCAGTCAGTTATCGCTGGCAGTAAGTTATCACTGCTGTGTGTTATCGCCGCAGTGTGTTATCGCTGTAGCGTGTTATCACTGCAGTGTGTTATTGCCACTGTGTGTTACCACTGGCTGTGTGTTATCGCTGCAATGTGTTATCACTGGCAGTTTGTTATCGTGCAGTGTGTTATCGCTGGAAGTGTGTTATCATGGGCAGTGTGGTAGCGCTGCAGTGTGTTATCACTGGCAGTGCATTATCGCTGTAGTGTCTTATCATTGCAATATGTTTTCGCTGCAGTGTGTTATCACTGGCAGAGCGTTATCGCTGCAGTTTGTTATCGCCGCAGTGTGTTATCGCTGTAGTGTTTTATTGCTGGCAGCGTGTTATCACTGTAGTGTGTTATCATTGGCATTGTGTTATCAACCCAGTGTGTTATCAGTGTTGTGTGTTATCGCTGGCAGTGTGTTATCACTGTAGGGTGTTATCACTGCAGTGTTTTATCGCTGCAGTGTTTATCACTGACAGTGTGTTATTGCTGCAGTGTGTTTTCGCTGCAGTGTTTTATCGCTGGCAGTGTGTTATCACTGGCAGTTTGTTATCACTGCAGTGTGTTATCGCCGCAGTTTGTTATCATTGGCAGTGTGTTATCACTGCAGTGTGTTATCGCTGCATTGTTTATCACTGGCAGTGTGTTATCGCTGCAGTGTGTTATTGCTGGCAGTGTGTTATCACTGGCAGTGTGTTATCGCTGTAGTGTGTTATCACTGCAGTGTTTTATCGCTGCAGTGTGTAATCACTGGCAGTCTGTTATCACTGGCAGTGTGTTATCGCTGCAGTGTGTTATCGCTGGCAGTGTGTTATCGTTGCAGTTTGTTATCGCTGCAGTGTTTTATCGCTGGCGGTGTGTTATCACTGTAGTGTGTTATTGTTGTAGTGTGTTATCGCTGTACTGTGTTATCACTGCAGTGTGTTATCCCGGCAGTGTGTAATCACTGGCAGTGTGTTATCGCTGCAGTGTGTTATCACTCTCAGTATGTTATCACTGTAGTGTGTTATCGCTGCAGTGTGTTATCACTGGCATTGTGTTATCGCTGTAGTGTGTTATCACTGCAGTGTGTTTTCGCTGCAGTGTGTTATCACTGGTAGAGTGTTATCGCTGCAGTGTGTCATCGCCACAGTGTGTTATCACTGGCAGTCAGTTATCGCTGGCAGTAAGTTATCACTGCTGTGTGTTATCGCCGCAGTGTGTTATCGCTGTAGCGTGTTATCACTGCAGTGTGTTATTGCCACTGTGTGTTACCACTGGCTGTGTGTTATCGCTGCAATGTGTTATCACTGGCAGTTTGTTATCGTGCAGTGTGTTATCGCTGGAAGTGTGTTATCATGGGCAGTGTGGTATCACTGCAGTGTGTTATCACTGGCAGTGCATTATCGCTGTAGTGTCTTATCATTGCAATATGTTATCGCTGCAGTGTGTTATCACTGGCAGTGTGTTATCACTGGCAGTGTGTTATCACTGTAGTTTTTTATCACTGCAGTGTGTTGTCGCTGCATTGTTTATCACTGGCAGTGTGTTATCGCTGGCAGTGTGTTATCACTGGCAGTGAGTTATCGCTGTAGTGTGTTATCACTGTAGTGTGTTATTGCTGCAGTGTGTTATTGCTGCAGTGTGTTATCGCTGCAGTGTGTTATCGCTGCAGTTTGATATCGCTTCAGTGTGTTATCGCTGGCAGTATATTATCGCTGCAGTGTGTTATCGCTGGAAGTGTGTTATCATGGGCAGTGTGTTATTACTGGCAGTGCGTTATCGCTGTAGTGTCTTATCACTGCAATATGTTATCGCTGCAGTGTGTTATTACTGGCAGTGTGTTATCGCTGCAGTTTGTAATCACTGGCATTGTGTTATGGCTGGCAGTGTGTTATCGCTGGCAGTGTGTTATCGCTACAGTGTATTAACGCCATAGTGTGTTATCATTGGCAGTGTGTTATCGCTGGCAATGTGTTATCACTGGCAGTGTGTTATCGCCGCAGTGTGTTATCACAGGCAGTGTGTTATCATTGGCAGTGTGTTATCGCTGGCAGTGTGTTATCACTGTAGTGTGTTACTGCTGCAGTGTGTTATTGCTGCAGTGTGTTATCGCTGCAGTGTGTTATCGCTGCAGTTTGATATCGCTTCAGTGTGTTATCGCTGGCAGTGTATTATCGCTGCAGTGTGTTATCGCTGGAAGTGTGTTATCATGGGCAGTGTGTTATTACTGGCAGTGCGTTATCGCTGTAGTGTCTTATCACTGCAATATGTTATCGCTGCAGTGTGTTATTACTGGCAGTGTGTTATCGCTGCAGTTTGTAATCACTGGCATTGTGTTATGGCTGGCAGTGTGTTATCGCTGGCAGTGTGTTATCGCTACAGTGTATTATCGCCATAGTGTGTTATCATTGGCAGTGTGTTATCGCTGGCAATGTGTTATCACTGGCAGTGTGTTATCGCCGCAGTGTGTTATCACAGGCAGTGTGTTATCATTGGCAGTGTGTTATCGCTGGCAGTGTGTTATCACTGTAGTGTGTTATCACTGCAGTGTGTTTTCGCTGCAGTGTGTTATCACTGGCAGTGCGTTATCGCTGCAGTTTGTTATCGCCGCAGTGTGTTATCGCTGTAGTGTTTTATTGCTGGCAGCGTGTTATCACTGTAGTGTGTTATCATTGGCATTGTGTTATCAACCCAGTGTGTTATCAGTGTTGTGTGTTATCGCTGGCAGTGTGTTATCACTGTAGGGTGTTATCACTGCAGTGTTTTATCGCTGCAGTGTTTATCACTGACAGTGTGTTATTGCTGCAGTGTGTTTTCGCTGCAGTGTTTTATCGCTGGCAGTGTGTTATCACTGGCAGTTTGTTATCACTGCAGTGTGTTATCGCCGCAGTTTGTTATCATTGGCAGTGTGTTATCACTGCAGTGTGTTATCGCTGCATTGTTTATCACTGGCAGTGTGTTATCGCTGCAGTGTGTTATTGCTGGCAGTGTGTTATCACTGGCAGTGTGTTATCGCTGTAGTGTGTTATCACTGCAGTGTTTTATCGCTGCAGTGTGTAATCACTGGCAGTCTGTTATCACTGGCAGTGTGTTATCGCTGCAGTGTGTTATCGCTGGCAGTGTGTTATCGTTGCAGTTTGTTATCGCTGCAGTGTTTTATCGCTGGCGGTGTGTTATCACTGTAGTGTGTTATTGCTGTAGTGTGTTATCGCTGTACTGTGTTATCACTGCAGTGTGTTATCGCTGCAGTGTGTAATCACTGGCAGTGTGTTATCGCTGCAGTGTGTTATCACTGGCAGTGTGTTATCGCTGCAGTGTGTAATCACTGGCAGTGTGTTATCGCTGCAGTGTGTTATCACTGGCAGTGTGTTATCAGTGTAGTGTGTTATCGCTGCAGTGTGTTATCACTGGCAGTCTGTTATCACTGGCAGTGTGTTATTGCTGCAGTGTGTTATCGCTGGCAGTGTGTTAGCACTGTAGTGTGTTATTGCTGCCATGTTTATCACTGGCAGTGTGTTATCGTTGCAGTTTGTTATCGCTGCAGTGTTTTATCGCTGGCGGTGTGTTATCACTGTAGTGTGTTATTGTTGTAGTGTGGTGTTATCGCTGTACTGTGTTATCACTGCAGTGTGTTATCGCGGCAGTGTGTAATCACTGGCAGTGTGTTATCGCTGCAGTGTGTTATCACTCTCAGTATGTTATCACTGTAGTGTGTTATCGCTGCAGTGTGTTATCACTGGCATTGTGTTATCGCTGTAGTGTGTTATCACTGCAGTGTGTTTTCGCTGTAGTGTGTTATCACTGGCAGAGTGTTATCGCTGCAGTGTGTCATCGCCACAGTGTGTTATCACTGGCAGTCAGTTATCGCTGGCAGTAAGTTATCACTGCTGTGTGTTATCGCCGCAGTGTGTTATCGCTGTAGCGTGTTATCACTGCAGTGTGTTATTGCCACTGTGTGTTACCACTGGCTGTGTGTTATCGCTGCAATGTGTTATCACTGGCAGTTTGTTATCGTGCAGTGTGTTATCGCTGGAAGTGTGTTATCATGGGCAGTGTGGTATCGCTGCAGTGTGTTATCACTGGCAGTGCATTATCGCTGTAGTGTCTTATCATTGCAATATGTTATCGCTGCAGTGTGTTATCACTGGCAGTGTGTTATCACTGGCAGTGTGTTATCACTGTAGTTTTTTATCACTGCAGTGTGTTGTCGCTGCATTGTTTATCACTGGCAGTGTGTTATCGCTGCAGTGTGTTATCGCTGGCAGTGTGTTATCACTGGCAGTGTGTTATCGCTGTAGTGTGTTATCACTGTAGTGTGTTATTGCTGCAGTGTGTTATTGCTGCAGTGTGTTATCGCTGCAGTTTGATATCGCTTCAGTGTGTTATCGCTGGCAGTGTATTATCGCTGCAGTGTGTTATCGCTGGAAGTGTGTTATCATGGGCAGTGTGTTATTACTGGCAGTGCGTTATCGATGTAGTGTCTTATCACTGCAATATGTTATCGCTGCAGTGTGTTATTACTGGCAGTGTGTTATCGCTGCAGTTTGTAATCACTGGCATTGTGTTATGGCTGGCAGTGTGTTATCGCTGGCAGTGTGTTATCGCTATAGTGTATTATCGCCGTAGTATGTTATCATTGGCAGTGTGTTATCGCTGGCAATGTGTTATCACTGGCAGTGTGTTATCGCCGCAGTGTGTTATCACAGGCAGTGTGTTATCATTGGCAGTGTGTTATCGCTGGCAGTGTGTTATCACTGTAGTGTGTTATCACTGCAGTGTGTTTTCGCTGCAGTGTGTTATCACTGGCAGTGCGTTATCGCTGCAGTTTGTTATCGCCGCAGTGTGTTATCGCTGTAGTGTTTTATTGCTGGCAGCGTGTTATCACTGTAGTGTGTTATCATTGGCATTGTGTTATCAACCCAGAGTGTTATCATTGTTGTGTGTTATCGCTGGCAGTGTGTTATCACTGTAGGGTGTTATCACTGCAGTGTTTTATCGCTGCAGTGTTTATCACTGACAGTGTGTTATTGCTGCAGTGTGTTTTCGCTGCAGTGTTTTATCACTGGCAGTGTGTTATCACTGGCAGTTTGTTATCACTGCAGTGTGTTATCGCCGCAGTTTGTTATCATTGGCAGTGTGTTATCACTGCAGTGTGTTATCGCTGCATTGTTTATCACTGGCAGTGTGTTATCGCTGCAGTGTGTTATTGCTGGCAGTGTGTTATCACTGGCAGTGTGTTATCGCTGTAGTGTGTTATCACTGCAGTGTTTTATCGCTGCAGTGTGTAATCACTGGCAGTCTGTTATCACTGGCAGCGTGTTATCGCTGCAGTGTGTTATCGCTGGCAGTGTGTTATCACTGTAGTGTGTTATTGCTGCCATGTTTATCACTGGCAGTGTGTTATCGTTGCAGTTTGTTATCGCTGCAGTGTTTTATCGCTGGCGGTGTGTTATCACTGTAGTGTGTTATCGCTGTACTGTGTTATCACTGCAGTGTGTTATCGCTGCAGTGTGTAATCACTGGCAGTGTGTTATCGCTGCAGTGTGTTATCACTGGCAGTGTGTTATCACTGTAGTGTGTTATCGCTGCAGTGTGTTATCACTGGCAGTGTGTTATCGCTGTAGTGTGTTATCACTGCAGTGTGTTTTCGCGGCAGTGTGTTATCACTGGTAGAGTGTTATCGCTGCAGTGTTTCATCGCCACAGCGTGTTATCACTGGCAGTCAGTTATCGCTGGCAGTATGTTATCACTGCTGTGTGTTATCGCCGCAGTGTGTTATCGCTGTAGCGTGTTATCACTGCAGTGTGTTATTGCCGCTGAGTGTTACCACTGGCAGTGTGTTATTGCTGCAATGTGTTATCACTGGAAGTGTGTTATCGCTGCATTTGATATCGCTTTAGTGTGTTATCACTGGCAGTGTGTTATCGTGCAGTGTGTTATCGCTGGAAGTGAGTTATCATGGGCAGTGTGGTATCGCTGCAGTGTGTTATCACTGGCAGTGCGTTATCGCTGTAGTGTCTTATCACTGCAATATGTTATCGCTGCAGTGTGTTATCACTGGCAGTGTGTTATCACTGGCAGTGTGTTATCACTGTAGTTTTTTTATCACTGCAGTGTGTTGTCACTGCATTGTTTATCACTGGCAGTGTGTTATTGCTGCAGTGTGTTATCGCTGGCAGTGTGTTATCACTGGCAGTGTGTTATCGCTGTAGTGTGTTATCACTGTAGTGTGTTATTGCTGCAGTGTGTTATTGCTGCAGTGTGTTATCGCTGCAGTTTGATATCGCTTCAGTGTGTTATCACTGGCAGTGTATTATCACTGCAGTGTGTTATCACTGGAAGTGTGTTATCATGGGCAGTGTGTTATTACTGGCAGTGCGTTATCGCTGTAGTGTCTTATCACTGCAATATGTTATCGCTGCAGTGTGTTATTACTGGCAGTGTGTTATCGCTGCAGTTTGTAATCACTGGCATTGTGTTATGGCTGGCAGTGTGTTATCGCTGGCAGTGTGTTATCGCTACAGTGTATTATCGCCATAGTGTGTTATCATTGGCAGTGTGTTATCGCTGGCAATGTGTTATCACTGGCAGTGTGTTATCGCCGCAGTGTGTTATCACTGGCAGTGTGTTATCGCTGGCAGTGTGTTATCGCTGTAGTGTGTTATCACTGCAGTGTGTTTTCGCTGCAGTGTGTTATCACTGGCAGTGCGTTATCGCTGCAGTTTGTTATCGCCGCAGTGTGTTATCGCTGTAGTGTGTTATCGCTGGCAGCGTGTTCTCACTGTAGTGTGTTACCATTGGCATTGTGTTACCAGCCCAGTGTTTTATCACTGTAGGGTGTTATCACTGCAGTGTTTTATCACTGCAGTGTTTATCACTGACAGTGTGTTATTGCTGCAGTGTGTTTTCGCTGCAGTGTTTTATCGCTGGCAGTGTGTTATCACTGGCAGTGTGTTATCGCTGCAGTGTGTTATTGCTGGCAGTGTGTTATCACTGGCAGTGTGTTATCGCTGTAGTGTGTTATCACTGCAGTGTTTTATCGCTGCAGTGTGTAATCACTGGCAGTCTGTTATCACTGGCAGTGTGTTATCGCTGCAGTGTGTTATCGCTGGCAGTGTGTTATCACTGTAGTGTGTTATTGCTGCCATGTTTATCACTGGCAGTGTGTTATCGTTGCAGTTTGTTATCGCTGCAGTGTTTTATCGCTGGCGGTGTGTTATCACTGTAGTGTGTTATTGTTGTAGTGTGTTATCGCTGTACTGTGTTATCACTGCAGTGTGTTATCGCTGCAGTGTGTAATCACTGGCAGTGTGTTATCGCTGCAGTGTGTTATCACTGGCAGTGTGTTATCAGTGTAGTGTGTTATCGCTGCAGTGTGTTATCACTGGCAGTGTGTTATCGCTGTAGTGTGTTATCACTGCAGTGTGTTATCACTGGCAGTCTGTTATCACTGGCAGTGTGTTATTGCTGCAGTGTGTTATCGCTGGCAGTGTGTTATCACTGTAGTGTGTTATTGCTGCCATGTTTATCACTGGCAGTGTGTTATCGTTGCAGTTTGTTATCGCTGCAGTGTTTTATCGCTGGCGGTGTGTTATCACTGTAGTGTGTTATTGTTGTAGTGTGGTGTTATCGCTGTACTGTGTTATCACTGCAGTGTGTTATCGCGGCAGTGTGTAATCACTGGCAGTGTGTTATCGCTGCAGTGTGTTATCACTCTCAGTATGTTATCACTGTAGTGTGTTATCACTGCAGTGTGTTTTCGCTGCAGTGTGTTATCACTGGCAGAGTGTTATCGCTGCAGTGTGTCATCGCCACAGTGTGTTATCACTGGCAGTCAGTTATCGCTGGCAATAAGTTATCACTGCTGTGTGTTATCGCCGCAGTGTGTTATCGCTGTAGCGTGTTATCACTGCAGTGTGTTATTGCCACTGTGTGTTACCACTGGCTGTGTGTTATCGCTGCAATGTGTTATCACTGGCAGTTTGTTATCGTGCAGTGTGTTATCGCTGGAAGTGTGTTATCATGGGCAGTGTGGTATCGCTGCAGTGTGTTATCACTGGCAGTGCATTATCGCTGTAGTGTCTTATCATTGCAATATGTTATCGCTGCAGTGTGTTATCACTGGCAGTGTGTTATCACTGGCAGTGTGTTATCACTGTAGTTTTTTATCACTGCAGTGTGTTGTCGCTGCATTGTTTATCACTGGCAGTGTGTTATCGCTGCAGTGTGTTATCGCTGGCAGTGTGTTATCACTGGCAGTGTGTTATCGCTGTAGTGTGTTATCACTGTAGTGTGTTATTGCTGCAGTGTGTTATTGCTGCAGTGTGTTATCGCTGCAGTTTGATATCGCTTCAGTGTGTTATCGCTGGCAGTGTATTATCGCTGCAGTGTGTTATCGCTGGAAGTGTGTTATCATGGGCAGTGTGTTATTACTGGCAGTGCGTTATCGATGTAGTGTCTTATCACTGCAATATGTTATCGCTGCAGTGTGTTATTACTGGCAGTGTGTTATCGCTGCAGTTTGTAATCACTGGCATTGTGTTATGGCTGGCAGTGTGTTATCGCTGGCAGTGTGTTATCGCTATAGTGTATTATCGCCGTAGTGTGTTATCACTGGCAGTGTGTTATCGCCGCAGTGTGTTATCACAGGCAGTGTGTTATCATTGGCAGTGTGTTATCGCTGGCAGTGTGTTATCACTGTAGTGTGTTATCACTGCAGTGTGTTTTCGCTGCAGTGTGTTATCACTGGCAGTGCGTTATCGCTGCAGTTTGTTATCGCCGCAGTGTGTTATCGCTGTAGTGTTTTATTGCTGGCAGCGTGTTATCACTGTAGTGTGTTATCATTGGCATTGTGTTATCAACCCAGTGTGTTATCAGTGTTGTGTGTTATCGCTGGCAGTGTGTTATCACTGTAGGGTGTTATCACTGCAGTGTTTTATCGCTGCAGTGTTTATGACTGACAGTGTGTTATTGCTGCAGTGTGTTTTCGCTGCAGTGTTTTATCGCTGGCAGTGTGTTATCACTGGCAGTGTGTTATCGCTGCAGTGTGTTATCGCCGCAGTTTGTTATCATTGGCAGTGTGTTATCACTGCAGTGTGTTATCGCTGCATTGTTTATCACTGGCAGTGTGTTATCGCTGCAGTGTGTTATTGCTGGCAGTGTGTTATCACTGGCAGTGTGTTATCGCTGTAGTGTGTTATCACTGCAGTGTTTTATCGCTGCAGTGTGTAATCACTGGCAGTCTGTTATCACTGGCAGCGTGTTATCGCTGCAGTGTGTTATCGCTGGCAGTGTGTTATCACTGTAGTGTGTTATTGCTGCCATGTTTATCACTGGCAGTGTGTTATCGTTGCAGTTTGTTATCGCTGCAGTGTTTTATCGCTGGCGGTGTGTTATCACTGTAGTGTGTTATTGCTGTAGTGTGTTATCGCTGTACTGTGTTATCACTGCAGTGTGTTATCGCTGCAGTGTGTAATCACTGGCAGTGTGTTATCGCTGCAGTGTGTTATCACTGGCAGTGTGTTATCAGTGTAGTGTGTTATCGCTGCAGTGTGTTATCACTGCAGTGTGTTTTCGCGGCAGTGTGTTATCACTGGTAGAGTGTTATCGCTGCAGTGTTTCATCGCCACAGCGTGTTATCACTGGCAGTCAGTTATCGCTGGCAGTATGTTATCACTGCTGTGTGTTATCGCCGCAGTGTGTTATCGCTGTAGCGTGTTATCACTGCAGTGTGTTATTGCCGCTGAGTGTTACCACTGGCAGTGTGTTATTGCTGCAATGTGTTATCACTGGAAGTGTGTTATCGCTGCATTTGATATCGCTTTAGTGTGTTATCACTGGCAGTGTGTTATCGTGCAGTGTGTTATCGCTGGAAGTGAGTTATCATGGGCAGTGTGGTATCGCTGCAGTGTGTTATCACTGGCAGTGCGTTATCGCTGTAGTGTCTTATCACTGCAATATGTTATCGCTGCAGTGTGTTATCACTGGCAGTGTGTTATCACTGGCAGTGTGTTATCACTGTAGTTTTTTATCACTGCAGTGTGTTGTCACTGCATTGTTTATCACTGGCAGTGTGTTATTGCTGCAGTGTGTTATCGCTGGCAGTGTGTTATCACTGGCAGTGTGTTATCGCTGTAGTGTGTTATCACTGTAGTGTGTTATTGCTGCAGTGTGTTATTGCTGCAGTGTGTTATCGCTGCAGTTTGATATCGCTTCAGTGTGTTATCACTGGCAGTGTATTATCACTGCAGTGTGTTGTCACTGGAAGTGTGTTATCATGGGCAGTGTGTTATTACTGGCAGTGCGTTATCGCTGTAGTGTCTTATCACTGCAATATGTTATCGCTGCAGTGTGTTATTACTGGCAGTGTGTTATCGCTGCAGTTTGTAATCACTGGCATTGTGTTATGGCTGGCAGTGTGTTATCGCTGGCAGTGTGTTATCGCTACAGTGTATTATCGCCATAGTGTGTTATCATTGGCAGTGTGTTATCGCTGGCAATGTGTTATCACTGGCAGTGTGTTATCGCCGCAGTGTGTTATCACTGGCAGTGTGTTATCGCTGGCAGTGTGTTATCGCTGTAGTGTGTTATCACTGCAGTGTGTTTTCGCTGCAGTGTGTTATCACTGGCAGTGCGTTATCGCTGCAGTTTGTTATCGCCGCAGTGTGTTATCGCTGTAGTGTGTTATCGCTGGCAGCGTGTTCTCACTGTAGTGTGTTACCATTGGCATTGTGTTACCAGCCCAGTGTTTTATCACTGTAGGGTGTTATCACTGCAGTGTTTTATCACTGCAGTGTTTATCACTGACAGTGTGTTATTGCTGCAGTGTGTTTTCGCTGCAGTGTTTTATCGCTGGCAGTGTGTTATCACTGGCAGTGTGTTATCGCTGCAGTGTGTTATTGCTGGCAGTGTGTTATCACTGGCAGTGTGTTATCGCTGTAGTGTGTTATCACTGCAGTGTTTTATCGCTGCAGTGTGTAATCACTGGCAGTCTGTTATCACTGGCAGTGTGTTATCGCTGCAGTGTGTTATCGCTGGCAGTGTGTTATCACTGTAGTGTGTTATTGCTGCCATGTTTATCACTGGCAGTGTGTTATCGTTGCAGTTTGTTATCGCTGCAGTGTTTTATCGCTGGCGGTGTGTTATCACTGTAGTGTGTTATTGTTGTAGTGTGTTATCGCTGTACTGTGTTATCACTGCAGTGTGTTATCGCTGCAGTGTGTAATCACTGGCAGTGTGTTATCGCTGCAGTGTGTTATCACTGGCAGTGTGTTATCAGTGTAGTGTGTTATCGCTGCAGTGTGTTATCACTGGCAGTGTGTTATCGCTGTAGTGTGTTATCACTGCAGTGTGTTTTCGCTGCAGTTTGTTATCACTGGTAGAGTGTTATCGCTGCAGTGTTTCATCGCCACAGCGTGTTATCACTGGCAGTCAGTTATCGCTGGCAGTATGTTATTACTGCTGTGTGTTATCGCCGCAGTGTGTTATCGCTGTAGCGTGTTATCACTGCAGTGTGTTATTGCTGCTGTGTGTTACCACTGGCAGTGTGTTATTGCTGCAATGTGTTATCACTGGCAGTGTGTTATCGCTGCATTTGATATCGCTTTAGTGTGTTATCACTGGCAGTGTGTTATCGTGCAGTGTGTTATCGCTGGAAGTGTGTTATCATGGGCAGTGTGGTATCGCTGCAGTGTGTTATCACTGGCAGTGCGTTATCGCTGTAGTGTCTTATCACTGCAATATGTTATCGCTGCAGTGTGTTATCACTGGCAGTGTGTTATCACTGGCAGTGTGTTATCACTGTAGTTTTTTATCACTGCAGTGTGTTGTCACTGCATTGTTTATCACTGGCAGTGTGTTATTGCTGCAGTGTGTTATCGTTGGCAGTGTGTTATCACTGGCAGTGTGTTATCGCTGTAGTGTGTTATCACTGTAGTGTGTTATTGCTGCAGTGTGTTATTGCTGCAGTGTGTTATCGCTGCAGTTTGATATCGCTTCAGAGTGTTATCACTGGCAGTGTATTATCACTGCAGTGTGTTATCACTGACAGTGTGTTATTGCTGCAGTGTGTTTTCGCTGCAGTGTTTTATCTCTGGCAGTGTGTTATCACTGGCAGTGTGTTATCGCTGCAGTGTGTTATTGCTGGCAGTGTGTTATCACTGGCAGTGTGTTATCGCTGTAGTGTGTTATCACTGCAGTGTGTTATCACTGGCAGTCTGTTATCACTGGCAGTGTGTTATTGCTGCAGTGTGTTATCGCTGGCAGTGTGTTATCACTGTAGTGTGTTATTGCTGCCATGTTTATCACTGGCAGTGTGTTATCGTTGCAGTTTGTTATCGCTGCAGTGTTTTATCGCTGGCGGTGTGTTATCACTGTAGTGTGTTATTGTTGTAGTGTGTTATCGCTGCACTGTGTTATCACTGCAGTGTGTTATCGCTGCAGTGTGTAATCACTGGCAGTGTGTTATCGCTGCAGTGTGTTATCACTGGCAGTGTGTTATCAGTGTAGTGTGTTATCGCTGCAGTGTGTTATCACTGGCAGTGTGTTATCGCCGCAGTGTGATATCACTGGCAGTGTGTTATCGCTGCAGTGTGTTATTGCTGGCGGTGTGTTATCACTGGCAGTGTGTTATCGCTGTAGTGTGTTATCACTGCAGTGTGTTATCACTGCAGTGTGTTATCGCTGCAGTGTTTTATCGCTGCAGTGTGTAATCACTGGCAGTCTGTTATCACTGGCAGCGTGTTATCGCTGCAGTGTGTTATCGCTGGCAGTGTGTTAGCACTGTAGTGTGTTATTGCTGCCATGTTTATCACTGGCAGTGTGTTATCGTTGCAGTTTGTTATCGCTGCAGTGTTTTATCGCTGGCGGTGTGTTATCACTGTAGTGTGTTATTGCTGTAGTGTGTTATCGCTGTACTGTGTTATCACTGCAGTGTGTTATCGCTGCAGTGTGTAATCACTGGCAGTGTGTTATCGCTGCAGTGTGTTATCACTGGCAGTGTGTTATCAGTGTAGTGTGTTATCGCTGCAGTGTGTTATCACTGGCAGTGTGTTATCGCTGTAGTGTGTTATAACTGCAGTGTGTTTTCGCGGCAGTGTGTTATCACTGGTAGAGTGTTATCGCTGCAGTGTTTCATCGCCACAGCGTGTTATCACTGGCAGTCAGTTATCGCTGGCAGTATGTTATCACTGCTGTGTGTTATCGCCGCAGTGTGTTATCGCTGTAGCGTGTTATCACTGCAGTGTGTTATTGCCGCTGAGTGTTACCACTGGCAGTGTGTTATTGCTGCAATGTGTTATCACTGGAAGTGTGTTATCGCTGCATTTGATATCGCTTTAGTGTGTTATCACTGGCAGTGTGTTATCGTGCAGTGTGTTATCGCTGGAAGTGAGTTATCATGGGCAGTGTGGTATCGCTGCAGTGTGTTATCACTGGCTGTGCGTTATCGCTGTAGTGTCTTATCACTGCAATATGTTATCGCTGCAGTGTGTTATCACTGGCAGTGTGTTATCACTGGCAGTGTGTTATCACTGTAGTTTTTTATCACTGCAGTGTGTTGTCACTGCATTGTTTATCAAAGGCAGTTTGTTATCGCCGCAGTGTGTTATCGCTGTAGTGTGTTATCGCTGGCAGCGTGTTCTCACTGTAGTGTGTTACCATTGGCATTGTGTTACCAACCCAGTGTTTTATCACTGTAGGGTGTTATCACTGCACTGTTTTATCACTGCAGTTTTTATCACTGACAGTGTGTTATTGCTGCAGTGTGTTTTCGCTGCAGTGTTTTATCGCTGGCAGTGTGTTATCACTGGCAGTGTGTTATCGCTGCAGTGTGTTATTGCTGGCAGTGTGTTATCACTGGCAGTGTGTTATCGCTGTAGTGTGTTATCACTGCAGTGTTTTATCGCTGCAGTGTGTAATCACTGGCAGTCTGTTATCACTGGCAGTGTGTTATCGCTGCAGTGTGTTATCGCTGGCAGTGTGTTATCACTGTAGTGTGTTATTGCTGCCATGTTTATCACTGGCAGTGTGTTATCGTTGCAGTTTGTTATCGCTGCAGTGTTTTATCGCTGGCGGTGTGTTATCACTGTAGTGTGTTATTGTTGTAGTGTGTTATCGCTGTACTGTGTTATCACTGCAGTGTGTTATCGCTGCAGTGTGTAATCACTGGCAGTGTGTTATCGCTGCAGTGTGTTATCACTGGCAGTGTGTTATCAGTGTAGTGTGTTATCGCTGCAGTGTGTTATCACTGGCAGTGTGTTATCGCTGTAGTGTGTTATCACTGCAGTGTGTTTTCGCTGCAGTTTGTTATCACTGGTAGAGTGTTATCGCTGCAGTGTTTCATCGCCACAGCGTGTTATCACTGGCAGTCAGTTATCGCTGGCAGTATGTTATCACTGCTGTGTGTTATCGCCGCAGTGTGTTATCGCTGTAGCGTGTTATCACTGCAGTGTGTTATTGCTGCTGTGTGTTACCACTGGCAGTGTGTTATTGCTGCAATGTGTTATCACTGGCAGTGTGTTATCGCTGCATTTGATATCGCTTTAGTGTGTTATCACTGGCAGTGTGTTATCGTGCAGTGTGTTATCGCTGGAAGTGTGTTATCATGGGCAGTGTGGTATCGCTGCAGTGTGTTATCACTGGCAGTGCGTTATCGCTGTAGTGTCTTATCACTGCAATATGTTATCGCTGCAGTGTGTTATCACTCGCAGTGTGTTATCACTGGCAGTGTGTTATCACTGTAGTTTTTTATCACTGCAGTGTGTTGTCAATGCATTGTTTATCACTGGCAGTGTGTTATTGCTGCAGTGTGTTATCGTTGGCAGTGTGTTATCACTGGCAGTGTGTTATCGCTGTAGTGTGTTATCACTGTAGTGTGTTATTGCTGCAGTGTGTTATTGCTGCAGTGTGTTATCACTGCAGTTTGATATCGCTTCAGTGTGTTATCACTGGCAGTGTATTATCACTGCAGTGTGTTATCGCTGGAAGTGTGTTATCATGGGCAGTGTGTTATTACTGGCAGTGCGTTATCGCTGTAGTGTCTTATCACTGCAATATGTTATCGCTGCAGTGTGTTATTACTGGCAGTGTGTTATCGCTGCAGTTTGTAATCACTGGCATTGTGTTATGGCTGGCAGTGTGTTATCGCTGGCAGTGTGTTATCGCTACAGTGTATTATCGCCCTAGTGTGTTATCATTGGCAGTGTGTTATCGCTGGCAATGTGTTATCACTGGCAGTGTGTTATCGCTGCAGTGTGTTATCACTGGCAGTGTGTTATCGCTGGCAGTGTGTTATCGCTGTAGTGTGTTATCACTGCAGTGTGTTTTCGCTGCAGTGTGTTATCACTGGCAGTGCGTTATCGCTGCAGTTTGTTATCGCCGCAGTGTGATATCGCTGTAGTGTGTTATCGCTGGCAGCGTGTTATCACTGTAGTGTGTTACCATTGGCATTGTGTTATCAACCCAGTGTGTTATCACTGTTGTGTGTTATTGCTGGCAGTGTTTTATCACTGTAGGGTGTTATCACTGCAGTGTTTTATCACTGCAGTGTTTATCACTGACAGTGTGTTATTGCTGCAGTGTGTTTTCGCTGCAGTGTTTTATCGCTGGCAGTGTGTTATCACTGGCAGTTTGTTATCACTGCAGTGTGTTATCGCCGCAGTGTGCTATCACTGCAGTGTGTTATCACTGCAGTGTGTTATTGCTGCAGTGTGTTATCGCTGCAGTGTATTATCGCCGCAGTGTGTTATTGCTGTAGTGTGTTATCACTGCAGTGCGTTATCGCTGCAGTGTGTTATCACTGGCAGTGTGTTATTGCTGGCAGCGTGTTATCGCTGGCAGTGTGTTTTCACTGTAGTGTGTTATCACTGCAGTGCTTTATCGCTGCCGTGTGTTATCGCTGGCAGTGTGTTATTGCTGCCGTGTTTATCACTGGCAGTGTGTTATCGCTGCAGTTTGTTATCGCTGCAGTGTGTTATCACTGGCAGTGTGTTATCGCTGTAGTGTGTTATCAGTGCAGTGTGTTATCGCTGCAGTGGGTAATCACTGGCAGTTTGTTATCGCTGCTGTGTGTTATCTCTGCAGTGTTTTATCACTGGCAGTCTTTTATCACTGGCAGTATGTTATCACTGCAGTGTGTTATCGCCGCAGTGTGTTATTGCTGTAGTGTGTTTTCACTGCAGTGTGTTATCGCTGCAGTGTGTTATCACTGGCAGTGTGTTATTGCTGGCAGCGTGTTATCACTGGCAGTGTCTTATCGCTGTAGTGCGTTATCACGGCAGTGTGTTATCACTGCATTGTGTTATCTCCGCAGTTTGTTATCATTGGCAGTGTGTTATCGCCGCAGTGTGTTATCACTGGCAGTGTGTTATTGCTGGCAGTGTGTTATCACTGTAGTGTTTTATCACTGCAGTGTGTTATCGCTGCATTGTTTATCACTGGCAGTGTGTTATCGCTGCAGTGTGTTATTGCTGGCAGTGTGTTATCACTGGCAGTGTGTTATCGCTGTAGTGTGTTGTCACTGCAGTGTGTTATCGCTGCAGTGTGTTATCGCTGCAGTGTTTTATCGCTGCAGTGTGTAATCACTGGCAGTCTGTTATCACTGGCAGTGTGTTATCGCTGCAGTGTGTTATCGCTGTCAGTGTGTTATCACTGTAGTGTGTTATTGCTGCCATGTTTGTCACTGGCAGTGTGTTATCGTTGCAGTTTGTTATCGCTGCAGTGTTTTATCGCTGGCGGTGTGTTATCACTGTAGTGTGTTATTGCTGTAGTGTGTTATCACTGTACTGTGTTATCACTGCAGTGTGTTATCGCTGCAGTGTGTAATCACTGGCAGTGTGTTATCGCTGCAGTGTGTTATCACTGGCAGTGTGTTATCACTGTAGTGTGTTATCGCTGCAGTGTGTTATCACTGGCAGTGTGTTATCGCTGCATTTGATATCGCTTCAGTGTGTTATCACTGTCAGTGTGGTATCGTGCAGTGTGTTATCGCTGGAAGTGTGTTATCATGGTCAGTGTGGTATCGCTGCAGTGTGTTGTCACTGGCAGTGTGTTATCGCTGTAGTGTCTTATCACTGCAATATGTTATCGCTGCAGTGTGTTATCACTGGCAGTGTGTTATCACTGGCAGTGTCTTATCACTGTAGTTTTTTATCACTGCAGTGTGTTATCGCTGCAGTGTGTTATCACTGGCAGTGTGTTATCACTGTAGTGTGTTATCGCTGCAGTGTGTTATCAAAGGCAGTGTGTTATCACTGTAGTTTTTTATCACTGCAGTGTGTTGTCGCTGCATTGTTTATCACTGGCAGTGTGTTATCGCTGCAGTGTGTTATTGCTGGCAGTGTGTTATCACTGGCAGTGTGTTATCGCTGTAGTGTGTTATCACTGTAGTGTGTTATTGCCGGAGTGTGTGATTGCTGCAGTGTGTTATCACTGGCAGTCAGTTATCGCTGGCAGTATGTTATCACTGCTGTGTGTTATCGCCGCAGTGTGTTATAACTGTAGCGTGTTATCACTGCAGTGTGTTATTGCCGCTGTGTGTTACCACTGGCAGTGTGTTATCGCTGCAATGTGTTATCACTGGCAGTGTGTTATCGCTGCATTTGATATCGCTTCAGTGTGTTATCCCTGGCAGTGTGTTATCGTGCAGTGTGTTATCGCTGGAAGTGTGTTATCATGGGCAGTGTGGTATCGCTGCAGTGTGTTATCACTGGCAGTGCGTTATCGCTGTAGTGTCTTATCACTGCAATATGTTATCGCTGCAGTGTGTTATCACTGGCAGTGTGTTATCACTGGCAGTGTGTTATCACTGTAGTTTTTTATCACTGCAGTGTGTTGTCGCTGCATTTTTTATCACTGGCAGTGTGTTATCGCTGCAGTGTGTTATCGCTGGCAGTGTGTTATCACTGGCAGTTGTTATCGCTGTAGTGTGTTATCACTGTAGTGTGTTATTGCTGCAGTGTGTTATTGCTGCAGTGTGTTATCGCTGCAGTTTGATATCGCTTCAGTGTGTTATCACTGGCAGTGTATTATCGCTGCAGTGTGTTATCGCCGGAAGTGTGTTATCATGGGCAGTGTGTTATTACTGGCAGTGCGTTATCGCTGTAGTGTCTTATCACTGCAATATGTTATCGCTGCAGTGTGTTATTACTGGCAGTGTGTTATTGCTGCAGTTTGTAATCACTGGCATTGTGTTATGGCTGGCAGTGTGTTATCGCTGGCAGTGTGTTATCGCTACAGTGTATTATCGCCGTAGTGTGTTATCATTGGCAGTGTGTTATGGCTGGCAATGTGTTATCACTGGCAGTGTGTTATCGCCGCAGTGTGTTATCACTGGCAGTGTGTTATCATTGGCAGTGTGTTATCGCTTGCAGTGTGTAATCGCTGTAGTGTGTTATCACTGCAGTGTGTTTTCGCTGCAGTGTGTTATCACTGGCAGTGCGTTATCGCTGCAGTTTGTTATCGCCGCAGTGTGTTATCGCTGTAGTGTGTTATCGCTGGCAGCGTGTTATCACTGTAGTGTGTTATCATTGGCATTGTGTTATCAACCCAGTGTGTTATCAGTGTTGTGTGTTATCGCTGGCAGTGTGTTATCACTGTAGGGTGTTATCATTGGCATTGTGTTATCAACCCAGTGTGTTATCAGTGTTGTGTGTTATCGCTGGCAGTGTGTTATCGCTGCAGTTTCTTATCGCCGCAGTGTGTTATCGCTGTAGTGTGTTATCGCTGGCAGCGTGTTATCACTGTAGTGTGTTATCATTGGCATTGTGTTATCAACCCAGTGTGTTATCAGTGTTGTGTGTTATCGCTGGCAGTGTGTTATCACTGTAGGGTGTTATCACTGCAGTGTTTTATCGCTGCAGTGTTTATCACTGACAGTGTGTTATTGCTGCAGTGTGTTTTCGCTGCAGTGTTTTATCACTGGCAGTGTGTTATCACTGGCAGTTTGTTATCACTGCAGTGTGTTATCGCCGCAGTGTGCTATCACTGTAGTGTGTTATCACTGCAGTGTGTTATTGCTGCAGTGTGTTATCGCTGCAGTGTATTATCGCCGCAGTGTGTTATTGCTGCAGTGTATTATCACTGCAGTGCGTTATCGCTGCAGTGTGTTATCACTGGCAGTGTGTTATTGCTGGCAGCGTGTTATCGCTGGCAGTGTGTTATCACTGTAGTGTGTTATCACTGCAGTGCGTTATCGCTGCAGTGTGTTATCGCTGGCAGTGTGTTATTGCTGCCGTGTTTTTCACTGGCAGTGTGTTATCGCTGCAGTTTGTTATCGCTGCAGTGTGTTATCACTGGCAGTGTGTTATCGCCGTAGTGTGTTATCACTGCAGTGTGTTATCGCTGCAGTGGGTAATCACGGGCAGTTTGTTATCGCTGCAGTGTGTTATCTCTGCAGTGTTTTATCACTGGCAGTCTTTTATTGCTGGCAGTATGTTATCACTGCAGTGTGTTATCGCCGCAGTGTGTTATTGCTGTAGTGTGTTTTCACTGCAGTGTGTTATTGCTGGCAGCGTGTTATCGCTGGCAGTGTGTTATCGCTGTAGTGTGTTATCACTGCAATGTGTTTTCGCTGTAGTTTGTTATCGCTGCAGTGTGTTATCACTGGCAGTGTCGTATCGCTGTAGTGCGTTATCACGGCAGTGTGTTATCACTGCATTGTGTTATCTCCGCAGTTTGTTATCATTGGCAGTGTGTTATCGCCGCAGTGTGTTATCACTGGCAGTGTGTTATCGCTGGCAGTGTGTTATCACTGTAGTGTTTTATCACTTCAGTGTGTTATCGCTGCATTTTTTATCACTGGCAGTTTGTTATCGCTGCAGTGTGTTATTGCTGGCAGTGTGTTATCACTGGCAGTGTGTTATCGCTGTAGTGTGTTATCACTGCAGTGTGTTATCGCTGCAGTGTGTTATCGCTGCAGTGTTTTATCACTGCACTGTGTAATCACTGGCAGTCTGTTATGACTGGCAGTGTGTTATCGCTGGCAGTGTGTTATCGCTGGCAGTGTGTTATCACTGTAGTGTGTTATTGCTGCCATGTTTATCACTGGCAGTGTGTTATCATTGCAGTTTGTTATCGCTGCAGTGTTTTATCGCTGGCGGTGTGTTATCACTGTAGTGTGTTATTGCTGTAGTGTGTTATCGCTGTACTGTGTTATCACTGCAGTGTGTTATCGCGGCAGTGTGTAATCACTGGCAGTGTGTTATCGCTGCAGCGTGTTATCACTGGCAGTCTGTTATCACTGTAGTTTTTTATCACTGCAGTGTGTTATCACTGGCAGTGTGTTATCGCTGTAGTGTGTTATCACTGCAGTGTGTTTTCGCTGTAGTGTGTTATCACTGGTAGAGTGTTATCGCTGCAGTGTGTCATCGCCACAGTGTGTTATCACTGGCAGTCAGTTATCGCTGGCAGTATGTTATCACTGCTGTGTGTTATCGCCGCAGTGTGTTATCGCTGTAGCGTGTTATCACTGCAGTGTGTTATTGCCGCTGTGTGTTACCACTGGCAGTGTGTTATCGCTGCAATGTGTTATCACTGGCAGTGTGTTATCGCTGCATTTGATATCGCTTCAGTGTGTTGTCACTGGCAGTGTGTTATTGTGCAGTGTGTTATCGCTGGAAGTGTGTTATCATGGGCAGTGTGGTATCGCTGCAGTGTGTTATCACTGGCAGTGCGTTAGCACTGTAGTGTCTTATCACTGCAATATCTTAACGCTGCAGTGTGTTATCACTGGCAGTGTGTTATCACTGGCAGTGTGTTATCACTGTAGTTTTTTATCACTGCAGTGTTTTGTCGCTGCATTGTTTATCACTGGCAGTGTGTTATCGCTGCAGTGTGTTATCGCTGGCAGTGTGTTATCACTGGCAGTGTGTTATCGCTGTAGTGTGTTATCACTGTAGTGTGTTATTGCTGCAGTGTGTTATTGCTGCAGTGTGTTATCACTGGCAGTGTATTATCGCTGCAGTGTGTTATCGCTGGAAGTGTGTTATCATGGGCAGTGTGTTATTACTGGCAGTGCGTTATCGCTGTAGTGTCTTATCACTGCAATATGTTATCGCTGCAGCGTGTTATTACTGGAAGTGTGTTATCGCTGCAGTTTGTAATCACTGGCATTGTGTTATGGCTGGCAGTGTGTTATCGCTGGCAGTGTGTTATCGCTACAGTGTATTATCGCCGTAGTGTGTTATCATTGGCAGTGTGTTATCACTGGCAATGTGTTATCACTGGCAGTGTGTTATCGCCGCAGTGTGTTATCACTGGCAGTGTGTTATCATTGGCAGTGTGTTATCGCTGGCAGTGTGTTATCGCTGTAGTGTGTTATCACTGCAGTGTGATTTCGCTGCAGTGTGTTTTCACTGGCAGTGCGTTATCGCTGCAGTTTGTTATCGCCGCAGTGTGTTATCGCTGTAGTGTGTTATCGCTGGCAGCGTGTTATCACTGTAGTGTGTTATCATTGGCATTGTGTTATCAACCCAGTGTGTTATCAGTGTTGTGTGTTATCGCTGGCAGTGTGTTATCACTGTAGGGTGTTATCACTGCAGTGTTTTATCGCTGCAGTGTTTATCACTGACAGTGTGTTATTGCTGCAGTGTGTTTTCGCTGCAGTGTTTTATCGCTGGCAGTGTGTTATCACTGGCAGTTTGTTATCACTGCAGTGTGTTATCGCCGCAGTTTGTTATCATTGGCAGTGTGTTATCACTGCAGTGTGTTATCGCTGCATTGTTTATCACTGGCAGTGTGTTATCGCTGCAGTGTGTTATTGCTGGCAGTGTGTTATCACTGGCAGTGTGTTATCGCTGTAGTGTGTTATCACTGCAGTGTTTTATCGCTGCAGTGTGTAATCACTGGCAGTCTGTTATCACTGGCAGCGTGTTATCGCTGCAGTGTGTTATCGCTGGCAGTGTGTTATCACTGTAGTGTGTTATTGCTGCCATGTTTATCACTGGCAGTGTGTTATCATTGCAGTTTGTTATCGCTGCAGTGTTTTATCGCTGGCGGTGTGTTATCACTGTAGTGTGTTATTGCTGTAGTGTGTTATCGCTGTACTGTGTTATCACTGCAGTGTGTTATCGCGGCAGTGTGTAATCACTGGCAGTGTGTTATCGCTGCAGCGTGTTATCACTGGCAGTCTGTTATCACTGTAGTTTTTTATCACTGCAGTGTGTTATCACTTGCAGTGTGTTATCGCTGTAGTGTGTTATCACTGCAGTGTGTTTTCGCTGTAGTGTGTTATCACTGGTAGAGTGTTATCGCTGCAGTGTGTCATCGCCACAGTGTGTTATCACTGGCAGTCAGTTATCGCTGGCAGTATGTTATCACTGCTGTGTGTTATCGCCGCAGTGTGTTATCGCTGTAGCGTGTTATCACTGCAGTGTGTTATTGCCGCTGTGTGTTACCACTGGCAGTGTGTTATCGCTGCAATGTGTTATCACTGGCAGTGTGTTATCGCTGCATTTGATATCGCTTCAGTGTGTTGTCACTGGCAGTGTGTTATTGTGCAGTGTGTTATCGCTGGAAGTGTGTTATCATGGGCAGTGTGGTATCGCTGCAGTGTGTTATCACTGGCAGTGTGTTAGCACTGTAGTGTCTTATCACTGCAATATCTTAACGCTGCAGTGTGTTATCACTGGCAGTGTGTTATCACTGGCAGTGTGTTATCACTGTAGTTTTTTATCACTGCAGTGTTTTGTCGCTGCATTGTTTATCACTGGCAGTGTGTTATCGCTGCAGTGTGTTATCGCTGGCAGTGTGTTATCACTGGCAGTGTGTTATCGCTGTAGTGTGTTATCACTGTAGTGTGTTATTGCTGCAGTGTGTTATTGCTGCAGTGTGTTATCACTGGCAGTGTATTATCGCTGCAGTGTGTTATCGCTGGAAGTGTGTTATCATGGGCAGTGTGTTATTACTGGCAGTGCGTTATCGCTGTAGTGTCTTATCACTGCAATATGTTATCGCTGCAGCGTGTTATTACTGGAAGTGTGTTATCGCTGCAGTTTGTAATCACTGGCATTGTGTTATGGCTGGCAGTGTGTTATCGCTGGCAGTGTGTTATCGCTACAGTGTATTATCGCCGTAGTGTGTTATCATTGGCAGTGTGTTATCACTGGCAATGTGTTATCACTGGCAGTGTGTTATCGCCGCAGTGTGTTATCACTGGCAGTGTGTTATCATTGGCAGTGTGTTATCGCTGGCAGTGTGTTATCGCTGTAGTGTGTTATCACTGCAGTGTGATTTCGCTGCAGTGTGTTATCACTGGCAGTGCGTTATCGCTGCAGTTTGTTATCGCCGCAGTGTGTTATCGCTGTAGTGTGTTATCGCTGGCAGCGTGTTATCACTGTAGTGTGTTATCATTGGCATTGTGTTATCAACCCAGTGTGTTATCAGTGTTGTGTGTTATCGCTGGCAGTGTGTTATCACTGTAGGGTGTTATCACTGCAGTGTTTTATCGCTGCAGTGTTTATCACTGACAGTGTGTTATTGCTGCAGTGTGTTTTCGCTGCAGTGTTTTATCGCTGGCAGTGTGTTATCACTGGCAGTTTGTTATCACTGCAGTGTGTTATCGCCGCAGTTTGTTATCATTGGCAGTGTGTTATCACTGCAGTGTGTTATCGCTGCATTGTTTATCACTGGCAGTGTGTTATCGCTGCAGTGTGTTATTGCTGGCAGTGTGTTATCACTGGCAGTGTGTTATCGCTGTAGTGTGTTATCACTGCAGTGTGTTATTGCTCCAGTGTGTTATCGCTGCAGTGTTTTATCGCCGCAGTGTGTAATCACTGGCAGTCTGTTATCACTGGCAGTGTGTTATCACTTTAGTGTGTTATTGCTGCCATGTTTATCACTGGCAGTGTGTTATCGTTGCAGTTTGTTATCGCTGCAGTGTTTTATCGCTGGTGGTGTGTTATCACTGTAGTGTGTTATTGCTGTAGTGTGTTATCGCTGTACTGTGTTATCACTGCAGTGTGTTATCGCTGCAGTGTGTAATCACTGGCAGTGTGTTATCGCTGCAGTGTGTTATCACTGGCAGTGTGTTATCACTGTAGTGTGTTATCGCTGCAGTGTGTTATCACTGCAGTGTGTTTTCGCTGTAGTGTGTTATCACTGGTAGAGTGTTATCGCTGCAGTGTGTCATCGCCACAGTGTGTTATCACTGGCAGTCAGTTATCGCTGGCAGTATGTTATCACTGCTGTGTGTTATCGCCGCAGTGTGTTTTCGCTGTAGCGTGTTATCACTGCAGTGTGTTATTGCCGCTGTGTGTTACCACTGGCAGTGTGTTATCGCTGCAATGTGTTATCACTGGCAGTGTGTTATCGCTGCATTTGATATCGCTTCAGTGTGTTATCACTGGCAGTGTGTTATCGTGCAGTGTGTTATCGCTGGAAGTGTGTTATCATTGGCAGTGTGGTATCGCTGCAGTGTGTTATCACT
Organism: Carcharodon carcharias; assembly: GCF_017639515.1. Classification (NCBI taxonomy): domain Eukaryota; kingdom Metazoa; phylum Chordata; class Chondrichthyes; order Lamniformes; family Lamnidae; genus Carcharodon; species Carcharodon carcharias. Next base: position 25,925,834 of record NC_054500.1, read on the forward strand.
GGCAGTGCATTATCGCTGTAGTGTCTTATCACTGCAATATGTTATCGCTGCAGTGTGTTATCACTGGCAGTGTGTTATCACTGGCAGTGTGTTATCACTGTAGTTTTTTATCACTGCAGTTTGTTGTCGCTGCATTGTTTATCACTGGCAGTGTGTTATCGCTGCAGTGTGTTATCGCTGGCAGTGTGTTATCACTGCAGTGTGTTATCGCTGTAGTGTGTTGTCACTGTAGTGTGTTATTGCTGCAGTGTGTTATTGCTGCAGTGTGTTATCGCTGCAGTTTGATATCGCTTCAGTGTGTTATCACTGGCAGTGTATTATCGCTGCAGTGTGTTATCGCTGGAAGTGTGTTATCATGGGCAGTGTGTTATTACTGGCAGTGCGTTATCGCTGTAGTGTCTTATCACTGCAATATGTTATCGCTGCAGTGTGTTATTACTGGCAGTGTGTTATCGCTGCAGTTTGTAATCACTGGCATTGTGTTATGGCTGGCAGTGTGTTATCGCTGGCAGTGTGTTATCGCTACAGTGTATTATCGCCGTAGTGTGTTATCATTGGCAGTGTGTTATCGCTGGCAATGTTTTATCACTGGCAGTGTGTTATCGCCGCAGTGTGTTATCACTGGCAGTGTGTTATTGCTGGCAGTGTGTTATCGCTGGCAGTGTGTTATCGCTGTAGTGTGTTATCACTGCAGTGTGTTTTCGCTGCAGTGTGTTATCACTGGCAGTGCGTTATCGCTGAAGTTTGTTATCGCCGCAGTGTGTTATTGCTGTAGTGTGTTTTCACTGCAGTGTGTTATCGCTGCAGTGTGTTATCACTGGCAGTGTGTTATTGCTGGCAGCGTGTTATCACTGGCAGTGTCGTATCGCTGTAGTGCGTTATCACGGCAGTGTGTTATCACTGCATTGTGTTATCTCCGCAGTTTGTTATCATTGGCAGTGTGTTATCGCCGCAGTTTGTTATCACTGGCAATGTGTTATCGCTGGCAGTGTGTTATCGCTGTAGTGTTTTATCACTGCAGTGTGTTATCGCTGCATTGTTTATCACTGGCAGTGTGTTATCGCTGCAGTGTGTTATTGCTGGCAGTGTGTTATCACTGGCAGTGTGTTATCGCTGTAGTGTGTTATCGCTGACAGTGTGTTATTGCTGTAGTGTGTTATCACTGCAGTGTGTTTTCGCTGCAGTGTGTTATCACTGGCAGTGTGTTATCGCTGCAGTTTGTTATCGCCACAGTGTGTTATCACTGGCAGTCAGTTATCGCTGGCAGTATGTTATTGCTGCTGTGTGTTATCACCGCAGTGTGTTATCGCTGTAGTGTGTTATCGCTGGCAGCGTGTTATCACTGTAGTGTGTTATTATTGGCATTGTGTTATCAACGCAGTGTGTTATCACTGTTGTGTGTTATCGCTGGCAGTGTGTTATCACTGTAGGGTGTTATCACTGCAGTGTTTTATCGCTGCAGTGTTTATCACTGACAGTGTGTTATTGCTGCAGTGTGTTATTGCTGCAGTGTTTTATCGCTGGCAGTGTGTTATCACTGTAGATTGTTATCGCTGGTAGTGTCTTATCACTGGCAGTGTGTCATCGCAGCAGTGTGTTATTGCTGCAGTGTGTTATCACTGTAGTGTGTTATCACTGCAGTGTGTTATTGCTGCAGTGTGTTATCACCGCAGTGTGTTATCAATGTAGTGTGTTATCGCTGGCAGTTTGTTATCACTGCAGTGTGTTATCGCCGCAGTGTGTTATCACTGTAGTGTGTTATCACTGCAGTGTGTTATTGCTGCAGTGTGTTATCGCTGCAGTGTAGTATCGCCGCAGTGTGTTATTGCTGTAGTGTGTTATCACTGCAGTGTGTTATCGCTGCAGTGTGTTATCACTGGCAGTGTGTTATTGCTGGCAGCGTGTTATCACTGGCAGTGTGTTATCACTGTAGTGTGTTATCACTGCAGTGCGTTATCGCTGCAGTGTGTTATCTCTGGCATTGTGTTATTGCTGCCGTGTTTATCACTGGCAGTGTGTTATTGCTGCAGTTTGTTATCGCTGCAGTGTTTTATCGCTGGCGGTGTGTTTTTACTGTAGTGTGTTATCGCTGTAGTGTGTTATCACTGGCAGTGTGTTATCGCTGTAGTGTGTTATCACTGCAGTGTGTTATCGCTTCAGTGGGTAATCACTGGCAGTGTGTTATCGCTGCAGTGTGTTATCTCTGCAGTGTTGTATCACTGGCAGTTTTTTATCGCTGGCAGTATGTTATCACTGCAGTGTGTTATCGCCGCAGTGTATTATCACTGTAGTGTGTTATCTCTGCAGTGTGTTATTGCTGCAGTGTGTTATCGCTGCAATGTATTATCGCTGCAGTGTGTTATCACTGGCAGTGTGTTATTGCTGGCAGCGTGTTATCGCTGGCAGTGTGTTATCGCTGTAGTGTGTTATCACTGCAATGTGTTTTCGCTGTAGTTTGTTATCGCTGCAGTGTGTTATCACTGGCAGTGTCTTAGCGCTGTAGTGCGTTATCACGGCAGTGTGTTATCACTGCATTGTGTTATCTCCGCAGTTTGTTATCATTGGCAGTGTGTTATCGCCGCAGTGTGTTATCACTGGCAGTGTGTTATTGCTGGCAGTGTGTTATCACTGTAGTTTTTTATCACTGCAGTGTGTTATCGCTGCAATGTTTATCACTGGCAGTGTGTTATTGCTGCAGTGTGTTATGGCTGGCAGTGTGTTATCACTGGCAGTGTGTTATCGCTGTAGTGTGTTATCACTGCAGTGTGTTATGGCTGCAGTGCATTTTCACTGGCAGTGTGTTATCGCTGCAATGTGTTATCGCTGTAGTGTGTTATCATTGGCAGTGTGTTATCGCTGGCAATGTTTTATCACTGGCAGTGTGTTATCGCCGCAGTGTGTTATCACTGGCAGTGTGTTATTGCTGGCAGTGTGTTATCGCTGGCAGTGTGTTATCGCTGTAGTGTGTTATCACTGCAGTGTGTTTTCGCTGCAGTGTGTTATCACTGGCAGTGCGTTATCGCTGAAGTTTGTTATCGCCGCAGTGTGTTATTGCTGTAGTGTGTTTTCACTGCAGTGTGTTATCGCTGCAGTGTGTTATCACTGGCAGTGTGTTATTGCTGGCAGCGTGTTATCACTGGCAGTGTCGTATCGCTGTAGTGCGTTATCACGGCAGTGTGTTATCACTGCATTGTGTTATCTCCGCAGTTTGTTATCATTGGCAGTGTGTTATCGCCGCAGTTTGTTATCACTGGCAATGTGTTATCGCTGGCAGTGTGTTATCGCTGTAGTGTTTTATCACTGCAGTGTGTTATCGCTGCATTGTTTATCACTGGCAGTGTCTTATCGCTGCAGTGTGTTATTGCTGGCAGTGTGTTATCACTGGCAGTGTGTTATCGCTGTAGTGTGTTATCGCTGACAGTGTGTTATCGCTGTAGTGTGTTATCACTGCAGTGTGTTTTCGCTGCAGTGTGTTATCACTGGCAGTGTGTTATCGCTGCAGTTTGTTATCGCCACAGTGTGTTATCACTGGCAGTCAGTTATCGCTGGCAGTATGTTATTGCTGCTGTGTGTTATCACCGCAGTGTGTTATCGCTGTAGTGTGTTATCGCTGGCAGCGTGTTATCACTGTAGTGTGTTATTATTGGCATTGTGTTATCAACGCAGTGTGTTATCACTGTTGTGTGTTATCGCTGGCAGTGTGTTATCACTGTAGGGTGTTATCACTGCAGTGTTTTATCGCTGCAGTGTTTATCACTGACAGTGTGTTATTGCTGCAGTGTGTTATTGCTGCAGTGTTTTATCGCTGGCAGTGTGTTATCACTGTAGATTGTTATCGCTGGTCGTGTCTTATCACTGGCAGTGTGTCATCGCCGCAGTGTGTTATTGCTGGCAGCGTGTTATCACTGGCAGTGTGTTATCACTGTAGTGTGTTATCACTGCAGTGCGTTATCGCTGCAGTGTGTTATCGCTGGCATTGTGTTATTGCTGCCGTGTTTATCACTGGCAGTGTGTTATTGCTGCAGTTTGTTATCGCTGCAGTGTTTTATCGCTGGCGGTGTGTTTTTACTGTAGTGTGTTATCGCTGTAGTGTGTTATCACTGGCAGTGTGTTATCGCTGTAGTGTGTTATCACTGCAGTGTGTTATCGCTGCAGTGGGTAATCACTGGCAGTGTGTTATCGCTGCAGTGTGTTATCTCTGCAGTGTTGTATCACTGGCAGTTTTTTATCGCTGGCAGTATGTTATCACTGCAGTGTGTTATCGCCGCAGTGTATTATCACTGTAGTGTGTTATCTCTGCAGTGTGTTATTGCTGCAGTGTGTTATCGCTGCAATGTATTATCGCTGCAGTGTGTTATCACTGGCAGTGTGTTATTGCTGGCAGCGTGTTATCGCTGGCAGTGTGTTATCGCTGTAGTGTGTTATCACTGCAATGTGTTTTCGCTGTAGTTTGTTATCGCTGCAGTGTGTTATCACTGGCAGTGTCTTAGCGCTGTAGTGCGTTATCACGGCAGTGTGTTATCACTGCATTGTGTTATCTCCGCAGTTTGTTATCATTGGCAGTGTGTTATCGCCGCAGTGTGTTATCACTGGCAGTGTGTTATTGCTGGCAGTGTGTTATCACTGTAGTTTTTTATCACTGCAGTGTGTTATCGCTGCAATGTTTATCACTGGCAGTGTGTTATTGCTGCAGTGTGTTATGGCTGGCAGTGTGTTATCACTGGCAGTGTGTTATCGCTGTAGTGTGTTATCACTGCAGTGTGTTATGGCTGCAGTGCATTTTCACTGGCAGTGTGTTATCGCTGCAATGTGTTATCGCTGTAGTGTGTTATCATTGCAGTGTGTAATCGCTGCAGTGAGTTATCACTGGCAGTGTGTTATCGCTGGCAGTGTGTTTTCACTTGCAGTGTATTATCACTGGCAGTGTGTTAGCGCTGCAGTGGGTTATCATTGGTGGAGGGTTATCACTGTAGTGTGTTAGCACTGGCAGTGTGTTATCGCTGCAATGTGTTATCACTGCAGTGTCTTATTGCCCCAGTGTGTTATCACTGGCAGTGTGTTATCACTGGCAATGTGTTATCACTGGTAGTGTGTTATCGCTGCAGTGTGTTATGGCTGCAGTGCATTTTCACTGGCAGTGTGTTATCGCTGCAATGTGTTATCGCTGTAGTGTGTTATCGCTGGCAGTGTGTTTTCGCTGCAGTGTGTTATCACTGGCAGTGTGTTATCGCTGCCGTGTGTTATCGCCCCAGTGTGTTATCACTGCAGTGTGTTATGGCTGCAGTGCATTTTCACTGGCAGTGTGTTATCGCTGCAATGTGTTATCACTGGCAGTGTGTTATCGCTGGCAGTGTGTTATCACTGCAGTGTGTTATTGCTGGCAGTGTGTTATCACTGTAGTTTTTTATCACTGCAGTGTGTTATCGCTGCAATGTTTATCACTGGCAGTGTGTTATTGCTGCAGTGTGTTTTGGCTGGCAGTGTGTTATCACTGGCAGTGTGTTATCGCTGTAGTGTGTTATCACTGCAGTGTGTTATGGCTGCAGTGCATTTTCACTGGCAGTGTGTTATCGCTGCAATGTGTTATCGCTGTAGTGTGTTATCACTGCAGTGTGTTATCGCTGCAGTGAGTTATCACTGGCAGTGTGTTATCGCTGGCAGTGTGTTTTCACTTGCAGTGTATTATCACTGGCAGTGTGTTAGCGCTGCAGTGGGTTATCATTGGCGGAGGGTTATCACTGTAGTGTGTTAGCACTGGCAGTGTGTTATCGCTGCAATGTGTTATCACTGCAGTGTCTTATTGCCCCAGTGTGTTATCACTGGCAGTGTGTTATCACTGGCAATGTGTTATCACTGGTAGTGTGTTATCGCTGCAGTGTGTTATGGCTGCAGTGCATTTTCACTGGCAGTGTGTTATCGCTGCAATTTGTTATCGCTGTAGTGTGTTATCGCTGGCAGTGTGTTTTCGCTGCAGTGTGTTATCACTGGCAGTGTGTTATCGCTGCCGTGTGTTATCGCCCCAGTGTGTTATCACTGCAGTGTGTTATGGCTGCAGTGCATTTTCACTGGCAGTGTGTTATCGCTGCAATGTGTTATCACTGGCAGTGTGTTATCGCTGGCAGTGTGTTATCACTGCAGTGTGTTATCACTGGCATTGTGTTATCGCTGCAGTGTGTTATCGCTGTCAGTGTGTTATCGCTACAGTGTGTTATCGCCATAGTTTGTTATCGCTGCATTGTTTTATCACTGCAATGTGTTTTCACCGCAGTGTGTCATCACTGGCAGTGAGTTATCACTGGCAGTGCGTTATTGCTGCAGTGTGTTATCGCTGGCAGTGTGTTATCACTGCAGTGTGTTTTCGCCATAGTTTGTTATCGCTGCATTGTTTTTATCACTGGCAGTGTGTTATCACTGCAGTGTGTTTTCACCGCAGTGTGTCATCACAGGCAGTGTGTTATCACTGGCAGTGTGTTATCGCTGCAGTATGTTATCACTGGCAGTGTGTTATCACTGCAGTGTGTTTTCGCCGCAGTGTGTCATCACTGGCAGTGCGTTATCACTGCAGTGTGTTATCGCTGGCAGTGTGTTATCACTGTAGTGTGTTATTGCTGCCGTGTTTATCATTGGCAGTGTGTTATCGCTGCAGTTTGTTATCGCTGCAGTGTTTTATCGCTGGCGGTGTGTTTTCACTGTAGCCTGTTATCGCTGTAGTGTGTTATCACTGGCAGTGTGTTATCGCTGTACTGTGTTATCACTGCAGTGTCTTATTGCTGCAGTGTGTAATCACTGGCAGTGTGTTATCGCTGCAGTGTGTTATCACTGGCAGTGTGTTATTGCTGGCAGCGTGTTATCGCTGGCAGTGTGTTATCGCTGTAGTGTGTTATCACTGCAATGTGTTTTAGCTGTAGCTTGTTATCGCTGCAGTGTGTTATCACTGGCAGTGTGTTATCACTGCATTGTGTTATCTCCGCAATTTGTTATCATTGGCAGTGTGTTATCGCCGCAGTGTGTTAACACTGGCAGTGTGTTATCGCTGGCAGTGTGTTTTCACTTGCAGTGTATTATCACTGGCAGTGTGTTAGCGCTGCAGTGGGTTATCATTGGCGGAGGGTTATCACTGTAGTGTGTTAGCACTGGCAGTGTGTTATCGCTGCAATGTGTTATCACTGCAGTGTCTTATTGCCCCAGTGTGTTATCACTGGCAGTGTGTTATCACTGGCAATGTGTTATCACTGGTAGTGTGTTATCGCTGCAGTGTGTTATGGCTGCAGTGCATTTTCACTGGCAGTGTGTTATCGCTGCAATTTGTTATCGCTGTAGTGTGTTATCGCTGGCAGTGTGTTTTCGCTGCAGTGTGTTATCACTGGCAGTGTGTTATCGCTGCCGTGTGTTATCGCCCCAGTGTGTTATCACTGCAGTGTGTTATGGCTGCAGTGCATTTTCACTGGCAGTGTGTTATCGCTGCAATGTGTTATCACTGGCAGTGTGTTATCGCTGGCAGTGTGTTATCACTGCAGTGTGTTATCACTGGCATTGTGTTATCGCTGCAGTGTGTTATCGCTGTCAGTGTGTTATCGCTACAGTGTGTTATCGCCATAGTTTGTTATCGCTGCATTGTTTTATCACTGCAATGTGTTTTCACCGCAGTGTGTCATCACTGGCAGTGAGTTATCACTGGCAGTGCGTTATTGCTGCAGTGTGTTATCGCTGGCAGTGTGTTATCACTGCAGTGTGTTTTCGCCATAGTTTGTTATCGCTGCCCTGTTTTTATCACTGGCAGTGTGTTATCACTGCAGTGTGTTTTCACCGCAGTGTGTCATCACAGGCAGTGTGTTATCACTGGCAGTGTGTTATCGCTGCAGTATGTTATCACTGGCAGTGTGTTATCATGCAGTGTGTTATCTCTGCAGTGGGTTATCTCTGGCAGTGTGTTATCGCTGTCGTGTGTTAGCACTGGAAGTGTGTTATCGCTGCAATGTGTTATCAATGCAGTGTCTTATCGCCCCATTGTGTTATCAGTGGCAGTGTGTTATCGCTGGCAGTGTGTTATCACTGTCAGTGTGTTATCACTGGCAGTGTGTTATCGTCTGGCAGTGTGTTATCGCTGCAGTTTGTTATCGCCATAGTTTGTTATCACTGCATTGTTTTTATCACTGGCAGTGTGTTATCACTGCAGTGTGTTTTCACCGCAGTGTGTCATCACTGGCAGTGTGTTATCGCTGCAGTATGTTATCACTGGCAGTGTGTTATCACTGCAGTGTGTTTTCGCCGCAGTGTGTCATCACTGGCAGTGCGTTATCACTGCAGTGTGTTATCGCTGGCAGTGTGTTATCACTGTAGTGTGTTATTGCTGCCGTGTTTATCATTGGCAGTGTGTTATCGCTGCAGTTTGTTATCGCTGCAGTGTTTTATCGCTGGCGGTGTGTTTTCACTGTAGCGTGTTATCGCTGTAGTGTGTTATCACTGGCAGTGTGTTATCGCTGTACTGTGTTATCACTGCAGTGTCTTATTGCTGCAGTGTGTAATCACTGGCAGTGTGTTATCGCTGCAGTGTGTTATCACTGGCAGTGTGTTATTGCTGGCAGCGTGTTATCGCTGGCAGTGTGTTATCGCTGTAGTGTGTTATCACTGCAATGTGTTTTAGCTGTAGCTTGTTATCGCTGCAGTGTGTTATCACTGGCAGTGTGTTATCACTGCATTGTGTTATCTCCGCAATTTGTTATCATTGGCAGTGTGTTATCGCCGCAGTGTGTTATCACTGGCAGTGTGTTATCGCTGGCAGTGTGTTATCACTGCAGTGTTTTATCACTGCAGTGTGTTATCGCTGCATTTTTTATCACTGGCAGTGTGTTATCGCTGCAGTGTGTTATTGCTGGCAGTGTGTTATCACTGGCAGTGTGTTATCGCTGCAGTGTGTTATCGCTGGCAGTGTGTTATCACTGTAGTGTGTTATTGCTGCCATGTTTATCACTGGCAGTGTGTTATCGTTGCAGTTTGTTATCGCTGCAGTGTTTTATCGCTGGCGGTGTGTTATCATTGTAGTGTGTTATCATTGGCAGTGTGTTATCGCTGACAGTGTGTTATCGCTGTAGTGTGTTATCACTGCAGTGTGTTTTCGCTGCAGTGTGTTATCACTGGCAGTGTGTTATCGCTGCAGTTTGTTATCGCCACAGTGTGTTATCACTGGCAGTCAGTTATCGCTGGCAGTATGTTATTGCTGCTGTGTGTTATCACCGCAGTGTGTTATCGCTGTAGTGTGTTATCGCTGGCAGCGTGTTATCACTGTAGTGTGTTATCATTGGCATTGTGTTATCACCGCAGTGTGTTATCACTGTTGTGTGTTATCGCTGGCAGTGTGTTATCACTGTAGGGTGTTATCACTGCAGTGTTTTATCGCTGCAGTGTTTATCACTGACAGTGTGTTATTGCTGCAGTGTGTTTTCGCTGCAGTGTTTTATCGCTGGCAGTGTGTTATCACTGTAGATTGTTATCGCTGGAAGTGTCATATCACTGGCAGTGTGTCATCGCAGCAGTGTGTTATTGCTGCAGTGTGTTATCACTGTAGTGTGTTATCACTGCAGTGTGTTATTGCTGCAGTGTGTTATCACCGCAGTGTGTTATCAATGTAGTGTGTTATCGCCGCAGTGTGTTATCACTGTAGTGGGTTATCACTGCAGTGTGTTATTGCTGCAGTGTGTTATCGCTGCAGTGTAGTATCGCCGCAGTGTGTTATTGCTGTAGTGTGTTATCACTGCAGTGTGTTATCGCTGCAGTGTGTTATCACTGGCAGGGTGTTATTGCTGGCAGCGTGTTATCACTGGCAGTGTGTTATCACTGTAGTGTGTTATCACTGCAGTGCGTTATCGCTGCAGTGTGTTATCGCTGGCAGTGTGTTATCACTGTAGTGTGTTATTGCTGCCATGTTTATCACTGGCAGTGTGTTATCGTTGCAGTTTGTTATCGCTGCAGTGTTTTATCGCTGGCGGTGTGTTATCACTGTAGTGTGTTATTGCTGTAGTGTGTTATCGCTGTAGTGTGTTATCACTGCAGTGTGTTATCGCTGCAGTGTGTAATCACTGGCAGTGTGTTATCGCTGCAGTGTGTTATCACTGGCAGTGTGTTATCACTGTAGTGTGTTCTCGCTGCAGTGTGTTATCACTGGCAGTGTGTTATCGCTGCATTTGATATCACTTCAGTGTATTATCACTGTCAGTGTGTTATCGTGCAGTGTGTTATCGCTGGAAGTGTGTTATCATGGTCAGTGTGGTATCGCTGCAGTGTGTTATCACTGGCAGTGCGTTATCGCTGTAGTGTCTTATCACTGCAATATGTTATCGCTGCAGTGTGTTATCACTGGCAGTGTGTTATCACTGGCAGTGTGTTATCACTGTAGTTTTTTTATCACTGCAGTGTGTTATCGCTGCATTGTTTATCACTGGCAGTGTGTTATCGCTGCAGTGTGTTATCGCTGGCAGTGTGTTATTGCTGCAGTGTGTTATCACTGTAGTGTGTTATCACTGCAGTGTGTTATTGCTGCAGTGTGTTATCACCGCAGTGTGTTATCAATGTAGTGTGTTATCGCTGGCAGTTTGTTATCACTGCAGTGTGTTATCGCCGCAGTGTGTTATCACTGTAGTGGGTTATCACTGCAGTGTGTTATTGCTGCAGTGTGTTATCGCTGCAGTGTAGTATCGCCGCAGTGTGTTATTGCTGTAGTGTGTTATCACTGCAGTGTGTTATCGCTGCAGTGTGTTATCACTGGCAGTGTGTTATTGCTGGCAGTGTGTTATCACTGGCAGTGTGTTATCACTGTAGTGTGTTATCACTGCAGTGCGTTATCGCTGCAGTGTGTTATCGCTGGCAGTGTGTTATCACTGTAGTGTGTTATTGCTGCCATGTTTATCACTGGCAGTGTGTTATCGTTGCAGTTTGTTATCGCTGCAGTGTTTTATCGCTGGCGGTGTGTTATCACTGTAGTGTGTTATTGCTGTAGTGTGTTATCGCTGAACTGTGTTATCACTGCAGTGTGTTATCGCTGCAGTGTGTAATCACTGGCAGTGTGTTATCGCTGCAGTGTGTTATCACTGGCAGTGTGTTATCACTGTAGTATGTTATCGCTGCAGTGTGTTATCACTGGCAGTGTGTTATCGCTGCATTTGATATCGCTTCAGTGTATTATCACTGTCAGTGTGTTATCGTGCAGTGGGTTATCGCTGGAAGTGTGTTATCATGGTCAGTGTGGTATCGCTGCAGTGTGTTATCACTGGCAGTGCATTATCGCTGTAGTGTCTTATCACTGCAATATGTTATCGCTGCAGTGTGTTATCACTGGCTGTGTGTTATCACTGTAGTTTTTTTATCACTGCAGTGTGTTATCGCTGCATTGTTTATCACTGGCAGTGTGTTATCGCTGCAGTGTGTTATTGCTGGCAGTGTGTTATCATTGGCAGTGTGTTATCGCTGTAGTGTGTTATCACTGCAGTGTGTTATTTCTGCAGTGTGTTATTGCTGCAGTGTGTTATCACTGCAATATGTTATCGCTGCAGTGTGTTATCGCTGCATTTTTTATCACTGGCAGTGTGTTATCGCTGCAGTGTGTTATCGCTGGCAGTGTGTTATCATTGGCAGTGTGTTATCGCTGTAGTGTGTTATCACTGCAGTGTGTTATTTCTGCAGTGTGTTATTGCTGCAGTGTGTTATCACTGCAGTGTGTTATCGCTGCAGTTTGATATCACTGGAAGTGTGTTATCATGGGCAGAGTGTTATTACTGGCAGTGCGTTATCACTGTAGTGCCTTATCACTGCAATATGTTATCACTGCAGTGTGTTATTACTGGCAGTGTGTTATCGCTGCAGTTTGTAATCACTGGCATTGTGTTATGGCTGGCAGTGTGTTATCGCTGGCAGTGTGTTATCGCTACAGTGTATTATCGCCGTAGTGTGTTATCATTGGAAGTGTGTTATTGCTGGCAATGTGTTATCACTGGCAGTGTGTTATCGCCACAGTGTGTTATCACTGGCAGTGTGTTATCATTGGCAGTGTGTTATCGCTGGCAGTGTGTTATCGCTGTAGTGTGTTATCACTGCAGTGTGTTTTCGCTGCAGTGTGTTTTCGCTGCAGTTTGTTATCGCCGCAGTGTGTTATCGCTGTAGTGTGTTATCGCTGGCAGCGTGTTATCACTGTAGTGTGTTCTCATTGGCATTGTGTTATCAACCCAGTAGTTATCAGTGTTGTGTGTTATCGCTGGCAGTGTGTTATCACTGTAGGGTGTTATCACTGCAGTGTTTTATCGCTGCAGTGTTTATCACTGACAGTGTGTTATTGCTGCAGTGTGTTTTCGCTGCAGTGTTTTATCGCTGGCAGTGTGTTATCACTGGCAGTTTGTTATCACTGCAGTGTGTTATCGCCGCAGTGTGCTATCACTGTAGTGTGTTATCACTGCAGTGTGTTATTGCTGCAGTGTGTTATTGCTGCAGTGTATTATCGCCGCAGTGTGTTATTGCTGTAGTGTATTATCACTGCAGTGCGTTATCGCTGCAGTGTGTTATCACTGGCAGTGTGTTATTGCTGGCAGCGTGTTATCGCTGGCAGTGTGTTTTCACTGTAGTGTGTTATCACTGCAGTGCGTTATCGCTGCAGTGTGTTATCGCTGGCAGTGTGTTATTGCTGCCGTGTTTATCACTGGCAGTGTGTTATCGCTGCAGTTTGTTATCGCTGCAGTGTGTTATCACTGGCAGTGTGTTATCGCCGTAGTGTGTTATCACTGCAGTGTGTTATCGCTGCAGTGGGTAATCACGGGCAGTTTGTTATCGCTGCAGTGTGTTATCTCTGCAGTGTTTTATCACTGGCAGTCTTTTATCGCTGGCAGTATGTTATCACTGCAGTGTGTTATCGCCGCAGTGTGTTATTGCTGTAGTGTGTTTTCACTGCAGTGTGTTATCGCTGCAGTGTGTTATCACTGGCAGTGTGTTATTGCTGGCAGCGTGTTATCGCTGGCAGTGTGTTATCGCTGTAGTGTGTTATCACTGCAATGTGTTTTAGCTGTAGCTTGTTATCGCTGCAGTGTGTTATCACTGGCAGTGTGTTATCACTGCATTGTGTTATCTCCGCAATTTGTTATCATTGGCAGTGTGTTATCGCCGCAGTGTGTTATCACTGGCAGTGTGTTATCGCTGGCAGTGTGTTATCACTGCAGTGTTTTATCACTGCAGTGTGTTATCGCTGCATTTTTTATCACTGGCAGTGTGTTATCGCTGCAGTGTGTTATTGCTGGCAGTGTGTTATCACTGGCAGTGTGTTATCGCTGCAGTGTGTTATCGCTGGCAGTGTGTTATCACTGTAGTGTGTTATTGCTGCCATGTTTATCACTGGCAGTGTGTTATCGTTGCAGTTTGTTATCGCTGCAGTGTTTTATCGCTGGCGGTGTGTTATCATTGTAGTGTGTTATCATTGGCAGTGTGTTATCGCTGACAGTGTGTTATCGCTGTAGTGTGTTATCACTGCAGTGTGTTTTCGCTGCAGTGTGTTATCACTGGCAGTGTGTTATCGCTGCAGTTTGTTATCGCCACAGTGTGTTATCACTGGCAGTCAGTTATCGCTGGCAGTATGTTATTGCTGCTGTGTGTTATCACCGCAGTGTGTTATCGCTGTAGTGTGTTATCGCTGGCAGCGTGTTATCACTGTAGTGTGTTATCATTGGCATTGTGTTATCACCGCAGTGTGTTATCACTGTTGTGTGTTATCGCTGGCAGTGTGTTATCACTGTAGGGTGTTATCACTGCAGTGTTTTATCGCTGCAGTGTTTATCACTGACAGTGTGTTATTGCTGCAGTGTGTTTTCGCTGCAGTGTTTTATCGCTGGCAGTGTGTTATCACTGTAGATTGTTATCGCTGGAAGTGTCATATCACTGGCAGTGTGTCATCGCAGCAGTGTGTTATTGCTGCAGTGTGTTATCACTGTAGTGTGTTATCACTGCAGTGTGTTATTGCTGCAGTGTGTTATCACCGCAGTGTGTTATCAATGTAGTGTGTTATCGCCGCAGTGTGTTATCACTGTAGTGGGTTATCACTGCAGTGTGTTATTGCTGCAGTGTGTTATCGCTGCAGTGTAGTATCGCCGCAGTGTGTTATTGCTGTAGTGTGTTATCACTGCAGTGTGTTATCGCTGCAGTGTGTTATCACTGGCAGGGTGTTATTGCTGGCAGCGTGTTATCACTGGCAGTGTGTTATCACTGTAGTGTGTTATCACTGCAGTGCGTTATCGCTGCAGTGTGTTATCGCTGGCAGTGTGTTATCACTGTAGTGTGTTATTGCTGCCATGTTTATCACTGGCAGTGTGTTATCGTTGCAGTTTGTTATCGCTGCAGTGTTTTATCGCTGGCGGTGTGTTATCACTGTAGTGTGTTATTGCTGTAGTGTGTTATCGCTGTAGTGTGTTATCACTGCAGTGTGTTATCGCTGCAGTGTGTAATCACTGGCAGTGTGTTATCGCTGCAGTGTGTTATCACTGGCAGTGTGTTATCACTGTAGTGTGTTCTCGCTGCAGTGTGTTATCACTGGCAGTGTGTTATCGCTGCATTTGATATCACTTCAGTGTATTATCACTGTCAGTGTGTTATCGTGCAGTGTGTTATCGCTGGAAGTGTGTTATCATGGTCAGTGTGGTATCGCTGCAGTGTGTTATCACTGGCAGTGCGTTATCGCTGTAGTGTCTTATCACTGCAATATGTTATCGCTGCAGTGTGTTATCACTGGCAGTGTGTTATCACTGGCAGTGTGTTATCACTGTAGTTTTTTTATCACTGCAGTGTGTTATCGCTGCATTGTTTATCACTGGCAGTGTGTTATCGCTGCAGTGTGTTATCGCTGGCAGTGTGTTATTGCTGCAGTGTGTTATCACTGTAGTGTGTTATCACTGCAGTGTGTTATTGCTGCAGTGTGTTATCACCGCAGTGTGTTATCAATGTAGTGTGTTATCGCTGGCAGTTTGTTATCACTGCAGTGTGTTATCGCCGCAGTGTGTTATCACTGTAGTGGGTTATCACTGCAGTGTGTTATTGCTGCAGTGTGTTATCGCTGCAGTGTAGTATCGCCGCAGTGTGTTATTGCTGTAGTGTGTTATCACTGCAGTGTGTTATCGCTGCAGTGTGTTATCACTGGCAGTGTGTTATTGCTGGCAGTGTGTTATCACTGGCAGTGTGTTATCACTGTAGTGTGTTATCACTGCAGTGCGTTATCGCTGCAGTGTGTTATCGCTGGCAGTGTGTTATCACTGTAGTGTGTTATTGCTGCCATGTTTATCACTGGCAGTGTGTTATCGTTGCAGTTTGTTATCGCTGCAGTGTTTTATCGCTGGCGGTGTGTTATCACTGTAGTGTGTTATTGCTGTAGTGTGTTATCGCTGAACTGTGTTATCACTGCAGTGTGTTATCGCTGCAGTGTGTAATCACTGGCAGTGTGTTATCGCTGCAGTGTGTTATCACTGGCAGTGTGTTATCACTGTAGTATGTTATCGCTGCAGTGTGTTATCACTGGCAGTGTGTTATCGCTGCATTTGATATCGCTTCAGTGTATTATCACTGTCAGTGTGTTATCGTGCAGTGGGTTATCGCTGGAAGTGTGTTATCATGGTCAGTGTGGTATCGCTGCAGTGTGTTATCACTGGCAGTGCATTATCGCTGTAGTGTCTTATCACTGCAATATGTTATCGCTGCAGTGTGTTATCACTGGCTGTGTGTTATCACTGTAGTTTTTTTATCACTGCAGTGTGTTATCGCTGCATTGTTTATCACTGGCAGTGTGTTATCGCTGCAGTGTGTTATTGCTGGCAGTGTGTTATCATTGGCAGTGTGTTATCGCTGTAGTGTGTTATCACTGCAGTGTGTTATTTCTGCAGTGTGTTATTGCTGCAGTGTGTTATCACTGCAATATGTTATCGCTGCAGTGTGTTATCGCTGGCAGTGTGTTATCATTGGCAGTGTGTTATCGCTGTAGTGTGTTATCACTGCAGTGTGTTATTTCTGCAGTGTGTTATTGCTGCAGTGTGTTATCACTGCAGTGTGTTATCGCTGCAGTTTGATATCACTGGAAGTGTGTTATCATGGGCAGAGTGTTATTACTGGCAGTGCGTTATCACTGTAGTGCCTTATCACTGCAATATGTTATCACTGCAGTGTGTTATTACTGGCAGTGTGTTATCGCTGCAGTTTGTAATCACTGGCATTGTGTTATGGCTGGCAGTGTGTTATCGCTGGCAGTGTGTTATCGCTACAGTGTATTATCGCCGTAGTGTGTTATCATTGGAAGTGTGTTATTGCTGGCAATGTGTTATCACTGGCAGTGTGTTATCGCCACAGTGTGTTATCACTGGCAGTGTGTTATCATTGGCAGTGTGTTATCGCTGGCAGTGTGTTATCGCTGTAGTGTGTTATCACTGCAGTGTGTTTTCGCTGCAGTGTGTTTTCGCTGCAGTTTGTTATCGCCGCAGTGTGTTATCGCTGTAGTGTGTTATCGCTGGCAGCGTGTTATCACTGTAGTGTGTTCTCATTGGCATTGTGTTATCAACCCAGTAGTTATCAGTGTTGTGTGTTATCGCTGGCAGTGTGTTATCACTGTAGGGTGTTATCACTGCAGTGTTTTATCGCTGCAGTGTTTATCACTGACAGTGTGTTATTGCTGCAGTGTGTTTTCGCTGCAGTGTTTTATCGCTGGCAGTGTGTTATCACTGGCAGTTTGTTATCACTGCAGTGTGTTATCGCCGCAGTGTGCTATCACTGTAGTGTGTTATCACTGCAGTGTGTTATTGCTGCAGTGTGTTATTGCTGCAGTGTATTATCGCCGCAGTGTGTTATTGCTGTAGTGTATTATCACTGCAGTGCGTTATCGCTGCAGTGTGTTATCACTGGCAGTGTGTTATTGCTGGCAGCGTGTTATCGCTGGCAGTGTGTTTTCACTGTAGTGTGTTATCACTGCAGTGCGTTATCGCTGCAGTGTGTTATCGCTGGCAGTGTGTTATTGCTGCCGTGTTTATCACTGGCAGTGTGTTATCGCTGCAGTTTGTTATCGCTGCAGTGTGTTATCACTGGCAGTGTGTTATCGCCGTAGTGTGTTATCACTGCAGTGTGTTATCGCTGCAGTGGGTAATCACGGGCAGTTTGTTATCGCTGCAGTGTGTTATCTCTGCAGTGTTTTATCACTGGCAGTCTTTTATCGCTGGCAGTATGTTATCACTGCAGTGTGTTATCGCCGCAGTGTGTTATTGCTGTAGTGTGTTTTCACTGCAGTGTGTTATCGCTGCAGTGTGTTATCACTGGCAGTGTGTTATTGCTGGCAGCGTGTTATCGCTGGCAGTGTGTTATCGCTGTAGTGTGTTATCACTGCAATGTGTTTTCGCTGTAGTTTGTTATCGCTGCAGTGTGTTATCACTGGCAGTGTGTTATCACTGCATTGTGTTATCTCCGCAGTTTGATATCATTGGCAGTGTGTTATCGCCGCAGTGTGTTATCACTGGCAGTGTGTTATCGCTGGCAGTGTGTTATCACTGCAGTGTTTTATCACTGCAGTGTGTTATCGCTGCATTGTTTAGCACTGGCAGTGTGTTATCGCTGCAGTGTGTTATTGCTGGCAGTGTGTTATCACTGGCAGTGTGTTATCGCTGCAGTGTGTTATCGCTGCAGTGTTTTATCGCTGCAGTGTGTAATCACTGGCAGTCTGTTATCACTGGCAGTGTGTTATCACTGCAGTGTGTTATCGCTGGCAGTTTGTTATCACTGTAGTGTGTTATTGCTGCCATGTTTATCACTGGCAGTGTGTTATCGTTGCAGTTTGTTATCGCTGCAGTGTTTTATCGCTGGCGGTGTGTTATCACTGTAGTGTGTTATCATTGGCAGTGTGTTATCGCTGACAGTGTGTTATCGCTGCAGTGTGTTATCACTGCAGTGTGTTTTCGCTGCAGTGTGTTATCACTGGCAGTGTGTTATCGCTGCAGTTTGTTATCGCCACAGTGTGTTATCACTGGCAGTCAGTTATCGCTGGCAGTATGTTATTGCTGCTGTGTGTTATCACCGCAGTGTGTTATCGCTGTAGTGTGTTATCGCTGGCAGCGTGTTATCACTGTAGTGTGTTATCATTGGCATTGTGTTATCAACGCAGTGTGTTATCACTGTTGTGTGTTATCACTGGCAGTGTGTTATCACTGTAGGGTGTTATCACTGCAGTGTTTTATCGCTGCAGTGTTTATCACTGACAGTGTGTTATTGCTGCAGTGTGTTATTGCTGCAGTGTTTTATCGCTGGCAGTGTGTTATCACTGTAGATTGTTATCGCTGGTAGTGTCTTATCACTGGCAGTGTGTCATCGCAGCAGTGTGTTATTGCTGCAGTGTGTTATCACTGTAGTGTGTTATCACTGCAGTGTGTTATTGCTGCAGTGTGTTATCACCGCAGTGTGTTATCAATGTAGTGTGTTATCGCTGGCAGTTTGTTATCACTGCAGTGTGTTATCGCCGCAGTGTGTTATCACTGTAGTGTGTTTTCACTGCAGTGTGTTATTGCTGCAGTGTGTTATCGCTGCAGTGTAGTATCGCCGCAGTGTGTTATTGCTGTAGTGTGTTATCACTGCAGTGTGTTATCGCTGCAGTGTGTTATCACTGGCAGTGTGTTATTGCTGGCAGCGTGTTATCACTGGCAGTGTGTTATCACTGTAGTGTGTTATCACTGCAGTGCGTTATCGCTGCAGTGTGTTATCGCTGGCAGTGTGTTATTGCTGCCGTGTTTATCACTGGCAGTGTGTTATCGCTGCAGTTTGTTATCGCTGCAGTGTTTTATCGCTGGCGGTGTGTTTTTACTGTAGTGTGTTATCGCTGTAGTGTGTTATCACTGGCAGTGTGTTATCGCTGTAGTGTGTTATCACTGCAGTGTGTTATCGCTGCAGTGGGTAATCACTGGCAGTGTGTTATCGCTGCAGTGTGTTATCTCTGCAGTGTTGTATCACTGGCAGTCTTTTATCGCTGGCAGTATGTTATCACTGCAGTGTGTTATCGCCGCAGTGTGTTATCACTGTAGTGTGTTATCTCTGCAGTGTGTTATTGCTGCAGTGTGTTATCGCTGCAATGTATTATCGCCGCAGTGTGTTATTGCTTTAGTGTGTTATCACTGCAGTGTGTTATCGCTGCAGTGTGTTATCACCTGCAGTGTGTTATTGCTGGCAGCGTGTTATCGCTGGCAGTGTGTTATCGCTGTAGTGTGTTATCACTGCAATGTGTTTTCGCTGTAGTTTGTTATCGCTGCAGTGTGTTATCACTGGCAGTGTCTTAGCGCTGTAGTGCGTTATCACTGGCAGTGTGTTATCGCTGCAATGTGTTATCGCTGTAGTGTGTTATCGCTGGCAGTGTGTTTTTGCTGCAGTGTGTTATCACTGGCAGTGTGTTATCGCTGCCGTGTGTTATCGCCCCAGTGTGTTATCACTGCAGTGTGTTATGGCTGCAGTGCATTTTCACTGGCAGTGTGTTATCGCTGCAATGTGTTATCGCTGTAGTGTGTTATCACTGCATTGTGTTATCGCTGCAGTGAGTTATCACTGGCAGTGTGTTATTGCTGGCAGTGTGTTTTCGCTTGCAGTGTATTATCACTGGCAGTGTGTTAGCGCTGCAGTGGGTTATCATTGGCGGAGTGTTATCGCTGTAGTGTGTTAGCACTGGCAGTGTGTTATCGCTGCAATGTGTTATCACTGCAGTGTCTTATTGCCCCAGTGTGTTATCACTGGCAGTGTGTTATCGCTGGCAGTGTGTTATCACTGCAGTGTGTTATCACTGGCATTGTGTTATCGCTGCAGTGTGTTATCGTTGTCAGTGTGTTATCGCTACAGTGTGTTATCGCCATAGTTTGTTACCGCTGCATTGTTTTATCACTGCAATGTGTTTTCACCGCAGTGTGTCATCACTGGCAGTGAGTTATCACTGGCAGTGCGTTATTGCTGCAGCTTGTTATCGCTGGCAGTGTGTTATCACTGCAGTGTGTTTTCGCCATAGTTTGTTATCGCTGCATTGTTTTTATCACTGGCAGTGTGTTATCACTGCAGTGTGTTTTCACCGCAGTGTGTCATCACAGGCAGTGTGTTATCACTGGCAGTGTGTTATTGCTGCAGTATGTTATCACTGGCAGTGTGTTATCATGCAGTGTGTTATCTCTGCAGTGGGCTATCTCTGGCAGTGTGTTATCGCTGTCGTGTGTTAGCACTGGCAGTGTGTTATCACTGCAATGTGTTATCAATGCAGTGTCTTATCGCCCCAGTGTGTTATCAGTGGCAGTGTGTTATCGCTGGCAGTGTGTTATCACTGTCAGTGTGTTATCACTGGCAGTGTGTTATCGTCTGGCAGTGTGTTATCGCTGCAGTTTGTTATCGCCATAGTTTGTTATCGCTGCATTGTTTGTATCACTGGCAGTGTGTTATCACTGCAGTGTGTTTTCACCGCAGTGTGTCATCACTGGCAGTGTGTTATCACTGGCAGTGTGTTATCGCTGCAGTATGTTTTCACCGCAGTGTGTCATCACAGGCAGTGTGTTATCACTGGCAGTGTGTTATTGCTGCAGTATGTTATCACTGGCAGTGTGTTATCATGCAGTGTGTTATCTCTGCAGTGGGCTATCTCTGGCAGTGTGTTATCGCTGTCGTGTGTTAGCACTGGCAGTGTGTTATCGCTGCAATGTGTTATCAATGCAGTGTCTTATCGCCCCAGTGTGTTATCAGTGGCAGTGTGTTATCGCTGGCAGTGTGTTATCACTGTCAGTGTGTTATCACTGGCAGTGTGTTATCGTCTGGCAGTGTGTTATTGCTGCAGTTTGTTATCGCCATAGTTTGTTATCGCTGCATTGTTTGTATCACTGGCAGTGTGTTATCACTGCAGTGTGTTTTCACCGCAGTGTGTCATCACTGGCAGTGTGTTATCACTGGCAGTGTGTTATCGCTGCAGTATGTTATCACTGGCAGTGTGTTATCACTGCAGTGTGTTTTTGCCGCAGTGTGTCATCACTGGCAGTGCGTTATCACTGCAGTGTGTTATCGCTGGCAGTGTGTTATCACTGTAGTGAGTTATTGCTGCCGTGTTTATCATTGGCACTGTGTTATCGCTGCAGTTTGTTATCGCTGCAGTGTTTTATCGCTGGCGGTGTGTTTTCACTGTAGCGTGTTATCGCTGTAGTGTGTTAACACTGGCAGTGTGTTATCGCTGTACTGTGTTATCACTGCAGTGTCTTATTGCTGCAGTGTGTAATCACTGGCAGTGTGTTATCGCTGCAGTGTGTTATCACTGGCAGTGTGTTATCACTGCAGTTTGTTATCGCTGCAGTGTGTTATCACTGGCAGTGTGTTATCACTGTAGTGTGTTATCACTGCAGTGTGTTTTCGCTGCAGTGTGTTATCACTGGCAGTGTATTGTTGCAGCAGTTTGTTATCGCCACAGTGTGTTATCACTGGCAGTCAGTTATCGCTGGCAGTATGTTATCGCTGCTGTGTGTTATCGCCGCAGTTTGTAATCGCTGTAGTGTGTTATCACTGCAGTGTGTTATCGCCGCTGTGTGTTATCACTGGCAGTGTGTTATCGCTGTAGTGTGTTATCGCTGCAGTGTGTTATCACTGCAGTTTGTTATCGCCACAGTGTGTTATCACTGGCAGTTAGTTATCGCTGGCAGTATGTTATCGCTGCTGTGTGTTATCGCCGCAGTGTGTAATCGCTGTAGTGTGTTATCACTGCAGTGTGTTATCGCTGCAGTGTGTTATCGCTGCAGTGTGTTACCACTGGCAGTGTGTTATCGCTGCAATGTATTCTCACTGGCAGTGTGTTATCGCTGCAGTTTGATGTCGCTTCAGTGTGTTATCACTGGCAGTGTGTTATCGCTGCAGTGTGTTATCGCTGGAAGTGTGTTATCATGGGCAGTGTGTTATCGTTGCAGTGTGTTATTACTGGCAGTGCATTATCACTGTAGTGCGGTATCACTGCAATATGTTATCGCTGCAGTATGTTATCACTGGCAGTGTGTTATCGCTGCAGTTTGTAATCACTGGCAGTGTGTTATCGCTGGCAGTGTGTTATCGCTGCTGTGTGTTATCACTGGCAGTGTGTTATCGCTGCAGTGTGTTTTCACTGGCAAAGTTTTATCACTGGCAGTGTGTTATCACTGGCAGTGTGTTATCGCTGCAGTATGTTATCACTGGCAGTGTGTTATCACTGCAGTATGTTATCACTGGCTGTGTGTTATCATTGCAGTGTGTTATCACTGGCAGTGTCTTATCGCTGTAGTGCATTAATACTGCAGTGTGTTATCTCCGCAGTTTGTTATCATTGGCAGTGTGTTATCACCGCAGTGTGTTATCACTGGCAGTGTGTTGTCGCTGGCAGTGTGTTATCGTCTGGCAGTGTGTTATCGCTGCAGTTTGTTATCGCCATAGTTTGTTATCGCTGCATTGTTTGTATCACTGGCAGTGTGTTATCACTGCAGTGTGTTTTCACCGCAGTGTGTCATCACTGGCAGTGTGTTATCACTGGCAGTGTGTTATCGCTGCAGTATGTTTTCACCGCAGTGTGTCATCACAGGCAGTGTGTTATCACTGGCAGTGTGTTATTGCAGCAGTATGTTATCACTGGCAGTGTGTTATCATGCAGTGTGTTATCTCTGCAGTGGGCTATCTCTGGCAGTGTGTTATCGCTGTCGTGTGTTAGCACTGGCAGTGTGTTATCGCTGCAATGTGTTATCAATGCAGTGTCATATCACCCCAGTGTGTTATCAGTGGCAGTGTGTTATCGCTGGCAGTGTGTTATCACTGTCAGTGTGTTATCACTGGCAGTGTGTTATCGTCTGGCAGTGTGTTATTGATGCAGTTTGTTATCGCCATAGTTTGTTATCGCTGCATTGTTTGTATCACTGGCAGTGTGTTATCACTGCAGTGTGTTTTCACCGCAGTGTGTCATCACTGGCAGTGTGTTATCACTGGCAGTGTGTTATCGCTGCAGTATGTTATCACTGTCAGTGTGTTATCACTGCAGTGTGTTTTTGCCGCAGTGTGTCATCACTGGCAGTGCGTTATCACTGCAGTGTGTTATCGCTGGCAGTGTGTTATCACTGTAGTGAGTTATTGCTGCCGTGTTTATCATTGGCACTGTGTTATCGCTGCAGTTTGTTATCGCTGCAGTGTTTTATCGCTGGCGGTGTGTTTTCACTGTAGCGTGTTATCGCTGTAGTGTGTTAACACTGGCAGTGTGTTATCGCTGTACTGTGTTATCACTGCAGTGTCTTATTGCTGCAGTGTGTAATCACTGGCAGTGTGTTATCGCTGCAGTGTGTTATCACTGGCAGTGTGTTATCACTGCAGTTTGTTATCGCTGCAGTGTGTTATCACTGGCAGTGTGTTATCACTGTAGTGTGTTATCACTGCAGTGTGTTTTCGCTGCAGTGTGTTATCACTGGCAGTGTATTGTTGCAGCAGTTTGTTATCGCCACAGTGTGTTATCACTGGCAGTCAGTTATCGCTGGCAGTATGTTATCGCTGCTGTGTGTTATCGCCGCAGTTTGTAATCGCTGTAGTGTGTTATCACTGCAGTGTGTTATCGCCGCTGTGTGTTATCACTGGCAGTGTGTTATCGCTGTAGTGTGTTATCGCTGCAGTGTGTTATCACTGCAGTTTGTTATCGCCACAGTGTGTTATCACTGGCAGTTAGTTATCGCTGGCAGTATGTTATCGCTGCTGTGTGTTATCGCCGCAGTGTGTAATCGCTGTAGTGTGTTATCACTGCAGTGTGTTATCGCTGCAGTGTGTTATCGCTGCAGTGTGTTACCACTGGCAGTGTGTTATCGCTGCAATGTATTCTCACTGGCAGTGTGTTATCGCTGCAGTTTGATGTCGCTTCAGTGTGTTATCACTGGCAGTGTGTTATCGCTGCAGTGTGTTATCGCTGGAAGTGTGTTATCATGGGCAGTGTGTTATCGTTGCAGTGTGTTATTACTGGCAGTGCATTATCACTGTAGTGCGGTATCACTGCAATATGTTATCGCTGCAGTATGTTATCACTGGCAGTGTGTTATCGCTGCAGTTTGTAATCACTGGCAGTGTGTTATCGCTGGCAGTGTGTTATCGCTGCTGTGTGTTATCACTGGCAGTGTGTTATCGCTGCAGTGTGTTTTCACTGGCAAAGTTTTATCACTGGCAGTGTGTTATCACTGGCAGTGTGTTATCGCTGCAGTATGTTATCACTGGCAGTGTGTTATCACTGCAGTATGTTATCACTGGCTGTGTGTTATCATTGCAGTGTGTTATCACTGGCAGTGTCTTATCGCTGTAGTGCATTAATACTGCAGTGTGTTATCTCCGCAGTTTGTTATCATTGGCAGTGTGTTATCACCGCAGTGTGTTATCACTGGCAGTGTGTTGTCGCTGGCAGTGTGTTATAACTGGCAGTGTGTTATCGCTGGCAGTGTGTTTTCGCTGCAGTGTGTTATTACTGGCAGTGTGTTATCGCTGCAGTGTGTTATCGCCCCAGTGTGTTATCACTGGCAGTGTGTTATCGCTGGCAGTGTGTTATCGCTGCTGTGTGTTACCACTGGCAGTGTGTTATCGCTGCAGTGTGTTTTCACTGGCAGTGTTTTATCACTGGCAGTGTGTTATCACTGGCAGTGTGTTATCGCTGCAATATGTTATCACTGGCAGTGTGTTATCGCTGCAGTTTGTAATCACTGGCAGTGTGTTATCGCTGGCAGTGTGTTATCGCTGCTGTGTGTTATCACTGGCAGTGTGTTATCGCTGCAGTGTGTTTTCACTGGCAGTGTTTTATCACTGGCAGTGTGTTATCACTGGCAGTGTGTTATCGCTGCAGTATGTTATCACTGGCAGTGTGTTATCACTGCAGTATGTTATCACTGGCTGTGTGTTATCATTGCAGTGTGTTATCACTGGCAGTGTCTTATCGCTGTAGTGCATTAGTACTGCAGTGTGTTATCTCCGAAGTTTGTTATCATTGCCAGTGTGTTATCTCCGCAGTGTGTTATCACTGGCAGTGTGTTGTCGCTGGCACTGTGTTATCACTGGCAGTGTGTTATCGCTGGCAGTGTGTTTTCGCTGCAGTGTGTTATTACTGGCAGTGTGTTATCGCTGCAGTGTGTTATCGCCCCAGTGTGTTATCACTGGCAGTGTGTTATCGCTGGCAGTGTGTTATCGCTGCTGTGTGTTATCACTGGCAGTGTGTTATCGCTGCAGTGTTTTTTCACTGGCAGTGTTTTATCACTGGCAGTGTGTTATCACTGGCAGTGTGTTATCGCTGCAGTATGTTATCACTGGCAATGTGTTATCACTGCAGTATGTTATCACTGGCTGTGTGTTATCACTGCAGTGTGTTATCACTGGCAGTGTCTTATCGCTGTAGTGCATTAATACTGCAGTGTGTTATCTCCGCAGTTTGTTATCATTGGCAGTGTGTTATCACCGCAGTGTGTTATCACTGGCAGTGTGTTGTCGCTGGCAGTGTGTTATCACCGGCAGTGTGTTATCGCTGGCAGTGTGTTTTCGCTGCAGTGTGTTATTACTGGCAGTGTGTTATCGCTGCAGTGTGTTATCGCCCCAGTGTGTTATCACTGGCAGTGTGTTATCGCTGGCAGTGTGTTATCACTGCTGTGTGTTATCACTGGCAGTGTGTTATCGCTGCAGTGTGTTTTCACTGGCAGTGTTTCATCACTGGCAGTGTGTTATCACTGGCAGTGTGTTATCGCTGCAGTATGTTATCACTGGCAGTGTGTTATCACTGCAGTATGTTATCACTGGCTGTGTGTTATCACTGCAGTGTGTTATCACTGGCAGTGTCTTATCGCTGTAGTGCATTAATACTGCAGTGTGTTATCTCCGCAGTTTGTTATCATTGGCAGTGTGTTATCGCCGCAGTGTGTTATCACTGGCAGTGTGTTGTCGCTGGCAGTGTGTTATCACTTTAGTGTGTTATCATTGCAGTGTGTTATCGCTGCATTGTTTATCACTGGCAGTGTGTTATCGCTGCAGTGTGATATCGCTGGCAGTGTGTTTTCACTGGCAGTGTGTTATCGCTGTAGTGTGTTATCA
This sequence comes from Carcharodon carcharias, assembly GCF_017639515.1. Lineage (NCBI taxonomy): Eukaryota > Metazoa > Chordata > Chondrichthyes > Lamniformes > Lamnidae > Carcharodon > Carcharodon carcharias. The sequence goes on from NC_054500.1 coordinate 25,951,928, forward strand.
TTGGAGTGTGTTATCGCTGCAGTGTGTTATCGCTGCAGTGTGTTATCGCTGCAGTGTGTAATCACTGGCAGTCTGTTATCACTGGCAGCGCGTTATTGCTGCAGTGTGTTATCACTGTAGTGTATTATCACCGTAGTGTGTTATCGCTGCAGTGTGTTATCACTGGCAGTGCATTATCGCTGTAGTGTGTTATCACTGCAATATGTTATCGCTGCAGCGTGTTATCATTGGCAGTGTGTTATCGCTGCAGTGTGTAATCACTGCCAGTGTATTATCGCCGTAGTGTGTTATCACTGGCAGTGTGTTATCACTGGCAATGTGTTATCACTGGCAGTGTGTTATCGCCGCAGTGTGTTATCGCTGGCAGTGTTTTATCGCTGGCAGTTTGTTATCACTGGCAGTGTGTTATCACTGTAGTGTGTTATCACTGCAGTGTGTTATGGCTGCAGTGCATTTTCACTGGCAGTGTGTTATCGCTGCAATGTGTTATCGCTGTAGTGTGTTATCACTGGCAGTGTGTTTTCGCTGCAGTGTGTTATCACTGGCAGTGTGTTATCGCTGCCGTGTGTTATCGCCCCTGTGTGTTATCACTGGCAGTGTGTTATCGCTGTCAGTGTGTTATCACTGGCAGTGTGTTATCGCTGGCAGTGTGTTATCGCTGCAGTGTTTTATCACTGGCAGTGTTTTATCGCTGGCCTTGTGTTATCACTGCAGTGTGTTATCACTGCAGTGCGTTATCGCCCCAGTGTGTTATCACTGGCAGTGTATTATCGCTGGCAGTGTGTTATCGCTGCAGTGTGTTATAACTGGCAGTGTGTTATCATTGGCAGTGTGTTATCGCTGCAGTGTGTTATCGTTGACAGTGTGTTATCGCTGGCAGTGTGTTATTGCAGCAGTGTGTTATCGCTGGCAGTGTGTTATCACTGCAGTGTGTTATCGTTGGCAGTGTGCCGATGCTGCAGTGTGTTATCACTGCAGTGTGTCATCACTGGCAGCATGTTATCACTGACAGTGTGTTATCGTTGTAGTGTGTTATCACTGCAGCATGTTTTCGCTGTAGTTTGTTATCTCCGCAGTTTGTTATCTTTGGCCGTGTGTTATCGCCGCAGTGTCTTATCACTGGCAGTGTGTTATCGCTGGTAGTGTGTTATCACTGCAGTGTGTTATCACTGGCAGTCTGTTATCACTGGCAGTGTGGTATCACTGCAGTGTCTTATCGCTGGCAGTGTGTTTTCGCTGGCAGTGTGTTATCACTACAGTGTGTTATTGCTGCAGTGTGTTATCACTGGCAGTGTGTTATCGCTACAGTGTGTTACTGCTGGCAGTGTGTTATCGCTGGCAGTGTGTTATCGCCACAGTGTGTTATCGCTGACAGTGTGTTATCGCTGGCAGTGTGTTATTGCAGCAGTGTGTTATCGCTGGCAATGTGTTATCGCTGGCAGTGTGTTATCGCTGGCAGTGTTTTATCAATGCAGTGTGTTATCACTTGCTGCATGCTATCGCTGCAGTGTGTTATCACTGGCAGTCTGTTTTCGCTGGCAGTGTGTTTTCGCTGGCAGTGTGTTATCACTACAGTGTGTTATCGTTGCAGTGTGTTATCACTGGCAGTGTGTTATCGCTATAGTGTGTTACTGCTGGCAGTGTGTTATCGCTGGCAGTGTGTTATCGCCACAGTGTGTTATCGCTGACAGTGTGTTATCGATGGCAGTGTGTTATTGCAGCAGTGTGTTATCGCTGGCAATGTGTTATCGCTGGCAGTGTGTTATCGCTGGCAGTGTTTTATCAATGCACTGTGTTATCACTGGCAGCATGCTATCGCTGCAGTGTGTTATCACTGGCAGTGTGTTTTCGCTGGCAGTGTATTATCGCTGCAGTGTGTTATCGCTGGCAGTGTGTTATCACTGGCAGTGTGTTATCACTGCAGTGTGTTATCACTGCAGTGTGTCATTGCTGCAGTGTGTTATCACTGGCAGTCTGTTATCGCTGGCAATGTGCTATCACTGCAGTGTCTTATCGCTGGCAGTGTGTTATCACTGCAGTGTGTTATCACTGCAGTGTGTTATTGCTGCAGTGTGTTATTGCTGCTGCTGTTATCGCTGCAGTGTGTTATCGCTGGCAGTGTGTTATCGCTGGCAGTGTGTTATCACTGGCAGTGTGTTATCACTGCAGTGTGTTATCACTGCAGTGTGTTATTGCTGCAGTGTGTTATTGCTGCTGCTGTTATCGCTGCAGTGTGTTATCACTGGCAGTGTGTTATCGCTGCAGTGTGTTATCGCTGCAGTGTGTTATCGCTGCAGTGTGTTATTGCTGGCAGTGTGTTATCGCTGGCAGTGTGTTATCACTGGCAGTGTGTTATCACTGGCAGTGTGTTATCACTGGCAGTGTGTTATCGCTGCAGTGTGTTATCGCTGCAGTGTGTTATCACTGGCAGTGTGTTATCACTGGCAGTGTTTTATCACTGGCAGTGTGTTATCACTGGCAGTGTGTTATCACTGGCAGTGTGTTATCACTGGCAGTGTGTTATTACTGGCAGTGTGTTATCCCTGGCAGTGTGTTATCACTGGCAGTGTGTTATCGCTGAGGGCGGTCATTTTTTGTGTCCATTGGCAATGGTCAACTCTTGGCACTGGGATGGGGAGGGAGCAATGCGGCCCCTTGAAAGTCAGTTCTATGTTTACATTTTGCAAAAACAATTTGGTTCAATGCTCCAAAAGATTTGGGCTGGAAACTAAATCCAATATCATGCAGGTTGTTCAACTGCCCTGTGTAAATATGGCAGTATAACACTAATTTGACCCCACCACACCAAACATCACTAACAAGGTTTCCACTCATGTTGTCCTTTGTTGGTTTGAACAGAACAATACGTTAAGCTCTCCGTAGAAATCTTATTTAATTCAGGACATCATTATTTTTTTTCACACCTAATTAAACAGGAAATGAAAACTGATGCCTGTGCAATTAGCTGTCTCATTCAAAATGCTGCAAATTAAGAGTCTCCGCCTGCTTGGCTCATTTGGTAAGTGCCTAATTGGTGCTGAGCTGCACCCAGAGTGGTCCAAGCTTTGATGCTTGCCTGATGTTGGGATGGTGGCTGGGCTGTTGCACTTGTTAGTGGAGAGGGATGGACCGGAGTTCCTGGTTCAGATTCAATGCAGTGACTGCTACTGGATAGTGTGTGTGGTCTCACTTTCTCTTTATTTTTCTCTGCTCCGTCTCTCTGAAGTTTATCTGCTCTGACTTGTTCATTTCAAGTCTAACTTTCTTTGGCCTCTCTCTGATCTATCAAGTCTCCCTCCTTCTTGGCACCATCTGTCCCTCTCTCAAGCACAGTACTCCTTCTCTGATTGTTCAGATCTCTGTTTTTCTTGTTGTTACCTTTCTGTCAATCCTTTTTTTTTCCAGTGTTCACTCCTGAATGTCCCAGTTCTAATTTTAAGGTTCTGTTTCTTTGGGTGGAATTGTCCCAGAATTGCACTAAGTGTGGCAGCGGGCATGCTAAATGACATTTTACCCACCGGCTGCAATGGCAGGTTCTCACAACTACTGTCCGCTTCCTGCCTCATTAATAATGCAGCCGCAGGAAACACGCTGGCTTGCTGGTAGGCAGCCTCTGAATCGCCCACCATGCTTTACCTCAGCTTATCCTCACTCCAGTGCCATAATCTAAACTGCAGCCACACACACAGCTCTCAATGCTTGCAGCCCAAGACCACTCCAGTGACAACATGGTCCTGAAAGCCAAGAAGAGTTCAGTGACCCATCACTGGAATGCCTTTTGGAGGCCCGAGCGTGATGTCCTCCAGCCCCGCTCTGGCCGCAGGAAGTCCAACAATCTCACCGCTCTGGCTTGGGAGGTGGTGGCAGTGGTGATCAGTACCAATGCTGCACAGAAGAGGTTGACCATCCAATACAGATAGAGGATGAATGATCCCATCAGTGCTGCCAGGGTAAGGCAACATCTGATCACTCTAAACTCACACACTCACAAACCCATCACTCATTCACTGGCATCTCACTCACTGCCAGCTCAGGGACATCACCACTCACTCTCTCACACACACCCTCACATCTCCATCTGGCCTCATCTCCTCTGGAAACTGCCTCCTCAGCCCTCACCATCTTGAGGCCACTTGCACAGATCAACATGTACACCTCCCACCCTGGGATACCCTCCTTCCCCAGTACAGCTCTCGTCCTGCAGCGTCTTCCCTTCCCTGAGGCCACTTCTCCCCCTTCCACAAGCAAGTCCTAGCCTTGCAGACATTGAAAAGCCACCTCCGTTTTACGGCTGGTCTGGTAGGTAGAGACCTGCCCGTAAGCCCCCCTAAAAGTGATGTGGTGCTGCCTGTGAAGCCTGGAGCTTATGACTGTGAGAGCTGCCCGAAGCGAGGTAGACAAACAAACCTTGAAGTCCTGAGTGAAGTGCAGCTCACCAGGTGCATGTTGCTTATGTACAGTTGTGAGACACGTCGGCGTGCACTGACACCACTGTGCCCAGATACTCTAGCTTTGGGGGGATGATTCTGGTGAACAGGGCTTATAATGAATTGCTGAAGTATTGAACTTAGGTTTGTGACATGCAGCAGTGGGAAACGTAGCCCACCATTGATGATCACAAAGTGGTTTCATGACAGCGTAAAACCGGGTTTTGGCCTTCTCACCATAGTATCCGCTCACGATGCCAAACACGCCCGGCGCCAAGTGTAGCAGAAAATCCCACCCCTTGTTCTGACTCCCCCATCAGAGAAAATAATTTTGCCAAATCTACCTGATTGAATCCTTATTTAAATACAATAACCTGCATTTATATAGCACCTATAGAGAGAAAGAGAGAGAGAAAGAGGGGAGCGAGCTCTAGGGAGGGAATTCCAGAGCTGAGGGCCCAGGCAGCTGAAGGCACTGGGTGGAGTGATTAAAATCAGGAATGCTCAAGAGGCCAGTATTGCGGGAATGGAGGAGGTTACAGGAGTAGGAAGGGAGTGAGGCCACAGATGCATTTGAAAACAAGGATGAGAATTTCAATATCGAGGTGTGGCTTAACAGGGAGTCAATGTAGGTCAGTGAGCACAGGGGTGATGGGATCACCACTAAACCTTCTAAACTTAAGGAAATGCAAACCATGTCCTCATAATTTAACCTTCTTAGCCCAGGAATCGTGGTGGTGAACCTGTGCTGCATTGTCTCTAAGGCCAACACATCCTTCGTGAGGTACAGTACCTAGAACTGAACACAGTTATTCCAGCTGGGATCCAATATTCCCTGTATTGAATACATGCCATGTGCAATGAGACGGGTTACTGCCTGTGATGAACTAATTTATGAAAACTGGATAACGAATTGTTGCTATATCAACATAAATCAGGTTAGAAATCTAGTAAAGAGACACCTCATGAGACACAAATGAAAATTAAATCCTTGAACCCCACCTGATGCTGAAGAATGCTTTCCCCTGAGAAATTCTAAAATTAGTGGAATGAAAATATTTCGTATTTCACTACAGTGACAGATAATTATTAATTTAGAGAAAATTATCCACTTCTACACAAAGTAATCCATACAATTACCCCAATTACTGATTAAGTTCTAAAAGTGACAGGCAAATTACATTTAAATTGAAAATCGCTGGGGTTTTGACAGCTATACAAGGTTCTGGTCTAGCAAACATGCCAAGAAATATTCCAGTTGTTGCTGAAGGATTTTTCAAGGGCCCCAGACTGGACTAGTTGGTCAAATCCTCTTTCAGCACAAGAATGTAAAGATGCTTCATGAAGTGCATTGAGGCTGTGTCAGTCTACCTGGTGACCAGCAAGAGGCAAAACACAGAGCCATTTCTGACTGGTCTGGATCAGCAGCTAGCTGTTAATCTCACTCTTAGAGGCATCAGGATTATTGACATCCAAGATGCAAGATTTCACATGGTGCAGGAATGATGGTTTTCACAGCTAGGGCTAGAGCTCAGAATATTGCATAGACAATGCAGAGGGAGCTTTCCTCTGTACCTAACCCCATGCTGTACCTGTCCTGGGAGTGCTTAATGGGAACAATGCAGAGGGAGCTTCACTCTGTATCTAACTCCATGCTGTACCTGCTCTGGGAGAGTTTGATGGGGACAGTGTAGAGGGAGCTTTACTCTGTATCTAACCCCGTGCTGTACCTGTCCTGGGAGTGTTTGATGGGGACAGTGTAGAGGGAGCTTTACTCTGTATCTAACCCCCGTGCTGTACCTGTCCTGGGAGTGTTTGATGGGGACAGTGTAGAGGGAGCTTTACTCTGTATCTAACCCCGTGCTGTACCTGTCCTGGGAGTGTTTGATGGGGACAGTGTAGAGGGAGATTTACTCTGTATCTAACCCCATGCTGTACCTGTCCTGGGAGTGTTTGATGGGGACGGTGTAGAGAGAGCTTTACTCTGTATCTAACCCCGTGCTGTACCTGTCCTGGGAGTGTTTGATGGGGACAGTGTAGAGGGAGATTTACTCTGTATCTAACCCCGTGCTGTACCTGTCCTGGGAGTGTTTGATGGGGACAGTGTAGAGGGAGCTTTACTCTGTATCTAACCCCGTGCTGTACCTGTCCTGGGAGTGTTTGATGGGGACAGTGTAGAGGGAGCTTTACTCTGTATCTAACCCCGTGCTGTACCTGTCCTGGGAGTGTTTGATGGGGACAGTGTGGAGGGAGCTTTACTCTGTATCTAACCCCGTGCTGTCCCTGTCCTGGGAGTGTTTGATGGGGAGAGTGTAGAGGGAGCTTTACTCTGTATCTAACCCCGTGCTGTACCTGTCCTGGGAGTGTTTGATGGGGAGAGTGTAGAGGGAGATTTACTCTGTATCTAACCCCGTGCTGTACCTGCTCTGGGAGAGTTTGATGGGGACAGTGTAGAGGGAGCTTTACTCTGTATCTAACCCCGTGCTGTACCTGACCTGGGAGTGTTTGATGGGGACAGTATAGAGGGAGCTCTACTCTATATCTAACCCTGTTCTTTAACTGCCAGTATATAATAGAAAAGAGACTTGGACATATTCTGCCATGCCAGTTTTACGACCTAGATGCTGATTGAAAATTTACCCTGGGATGTTTCTTCCATCTTCAATACAAACTCAAAGGACCCCCCATGTTTGAGTAAGTTCCTTGGTATGGTGATGATGCTTGCTGGTCCTCTCAGGAAATGGGTGGCTGCAGAGTAGATGATTCAGCAAACACTTCCTCGTTGTTCATACTAGGGCTGAGGATATTGGCTTGATGTTGCCATGCTGCATGTGCAGAGCTCAGGAGGTGGAGAAGTGAGATCACCAGTAAATTAATGTCTTATAATCTGTAACTGCTAAATAATATTTGATCAAAAACTGCCTTGAGAACATGGTCTCTGCTTTAGAAATTAATCTGAATTTGAGTTGTGTGAGGGTTCCTTCTGATTCTGATTCTGATTCTGATTCAGAGAGACACAAACACTTGCCAATAACCTGGAGTACATCCCCCTCTGCTGGCTTCAGTGAGGAAGATCTAAGGAAAAGAGAACCTGGAATATCTGCCACATCCAGAACTTCTGCATTTTATAAAAAATACCACAAACGAAATAAAAGCTGTGGAAGCATGGCATTCTCCACTGAGCGGCTTGACCACACGCAGGCCAAAATGTGTTCTTTAGAAAAATCAGATGATACCTTCTCTTCTGGTCACGGATAATAACAAATAAACAAGATGCAGAGAGAAAAAGTGAAGGGAGTAGGTGGGATTGAGGGAATGGGGAGAAGGCGGGATTGAGGGAGGTGGGGGAAGACGGGATTGAGGGAGGTGGGAAGAAGGTGGGATTGAGGGAGATGGGGTGAAGGTGAGATTGAGGGAGGTGGGGAGAAGGTGTGATTGAGGGAGGTGGGGGAAGACGGGATTGAGGGAGGTGGGGAGAAGGTAGGATTGAGGGAGGTGGGGAGAAGACGGGATAGAGGGAGATGGGAAGAAGGTGGGATTGAGGGAGATGGGGTGAAGGTGAGATTGAGGGAGGTGGGGAGAAGGTGGGATTGAGGGAGATGGGGAGAAGGTGGGATTGAGGGATGTGGGGAGAAGGTAGGATTGAGGGATGTGGGGAGAAGGTGGGATTGAGGGAGATGGGGAGAAGGTGGGATTGAGGGAGATGGGGAGAAGGTGGATTGAGGGATGTGGGGAGAAGGTGGGGTTGAGGGAGGCGGGGAGAAGGTGGGATTGAGGGAGATGGGGAGAAAGCCGGGCTGAGGGAGATGAGTGGAAGCTGAGAAGGTGGATTGGGGAGAGATGGTGAGAAGGGGGGTTGAGGGAGATGGGGAAAAAGTGAGATTGAGGGAGGCGGGGAGAAGTCGGGATTGAGGGAGACGGTGAGAAGATGGGATTGAGGGAAATGGAGAGAAGTTGGGTTGAGGGAGATGGGGAGAAGATGGGATTGACGGAGATGGGAAGAAGGTGGGATTGAGGGAAATGGGGAGAAGTTGGGATTGAGGGAGATGGGGAGAAGGCAGGATTGAGGGAGATGGGAAAAAGGCGAAGTTGAGGGAGATGAGGATAAGGTGGGAAGATGGCATGGGGAGACATGTTGAGAAGGTGGGGTTGGGGGAGATGGGGAGAAGATGGGATTGAGGGAGATGGGGAGAATGTGGGATTGAGGGAGATGGGGAGAAGCTGGGATTGAGGGAGATGGGGAGAAGCTGGGATTGAGGGAGATGGGGAGAAGCTGGGATTGAGGGAGATGGGGAGAAGCTGGGATTGAGGGAGATGGGGAGAAGGTGGGATTGAGGGAGATGGGGAGAAGCTGGGATTGAGGGAGATGGGGAGAAGCTGGGATTGAGGGAGATGGGGAGAAGCTGGGATTGAGGGAGATGGGGAGAAGGTGGGATTGAGGGAGATGGGGAGAAGCTGGGATTGAGGGAGATGGGGAGAGAAGTGTTGAGGGAGATGGGGAGAAGCTGGGATTGAGGGAGATGGGGAGAAGGTGGGATTGAGGGAGATGGGGAGAGAAGGGTTGAGGGAGATGGGGAGAAGCTGGGATTGAGGGAGATGGGGAGAAGGTGGGATTGAGGGAGATGGGGAGAGAAGGGTTGAGGGAGATGGGGAGAAGCTGGGATTGAGGGAGATGGGGAGAGAAGGGTTGAGGGAGATGGGGAGAAGCTGGGATTGAGGGAGATGGGGAGAAGCTGGGATTGAGGGAGATGGGGAGAAGGTGGGATTGAGGGAGATGGGGAGAAGCTGGGATTGAGGGAGATGGGGAGAAGGTGGGATTGAGGGAGATGGGGAGAAGCTGGGATTGAGGGAGATGGGGAGAAGGTGGGATTGAGGGAGATGGGGAGAAGCTGGGATTGAGGGAGATGGGGAGAAGGTGGGATTGAGGGAGATGGGGAGAAGCTGGGATTGAGGGAGATGGGGAGAAGGTGGGATTGAGGGAGATGGGGAGAAGCTGGGATTGAGGGAGATGGGGAGAAACTGGGATTGAGGGAGATGGGGAGAAGCTGGGATTGAGGGAGATGGGGAGAAGCTGGGATTGAGGGAGATGGGGAGAACGTGGGATTGAGGGAGATGGGGAGAAGCTGGGATTGAGGGAGATGGGGAGAAGGTGGGATTGAGGGAGATGGGGAGAAGCTGGGATTGTGGGAGATGGGGAGAAGGTGGGATTGAGGGAGATGGGGAGAAGGTGGGATTGAGGGAGATGGGGAGAAGCTGGGATTGAGGGAGATGGGGAGAAGGTGGGATTGAGGGAGATGGGGAGAAGCTGGGATTGAGGGAGATGGGGAGAAGGTGGGATTGAGGGAGATGGGAAGGTGGCACAGAGAGAGACGGGGAGAAGATGGATCTGAGGGAGACGGGATGCAGGCAGGAATGAGGGATTTCAAGGTGTTCATTTTAAAATCATCTTTGAAACGATAAAGTGGCATCCATTTGTAGGACGTGTGATCAATGTGTTAAAATGTTTTAATTTGACCGGGTAAAGATCTGCAATTTTTCATCCAAACAAATGCCCAAGGTCTGATGATTTGACAATCCCGTGTCACCAACTGAATAAAAACACTAACAATACCAGCAACATATTGCCTGGATGAGCTTGTGAAATAACTGTGTGAGATTATTAGTTGTTAGTTTATGGACTAGACTGCCATCTGGTGCAGAGAGGATGGAGCTGCTGGGACCATTAAATGGACGGGTTTCTGATTCAGCTGAGACCCAGCGCCCTTGAAAGTCTCCACTATTTCCCAGATCCTTTGATATTGCAGTGTCAGAGTGACCTGTTTACATCCCTCTGGCACTTCAGTTTGTTTGTAAGAGTTCCCCCAGTTGTTGTCTAATCACCTTTTCCAGACTCCACCTCAGAGTCATTGTCCTTGCCATATGAGGGTGAAAGATTTCTTCTTGGTGCCGCTAATTGTGCTGTTTACCAACGATGCTGACCATGATTATCAAGGCCAGTCACCTATACCAGAGTAGTCAGTGAACCAGCTATTCTGCGAATATGGGAGACAAAGTTTTGCTTCATGTTTACAAATTGCCAACAGCTCTTTTTAATTCTTTAAATTTCCTTACACTTTGCGTACTTCACGCTACAGACTTATCATCTTCCTTGTTCGGTGGGCAAATCTCATTAACCCCTGCACACCCACTATAAACGTTAGGGACTGAAATATGCATTAAAAATGTTCTACGTCAAAGGATTAAAAAATCTCAAGCAGTTTGCTGAATCATGTTTTGCTGAGTAAAATATGTTGGCAGCATTCGGAGTCTCATACCTGGACCTCTCCACCTGTGTTGAGGAGCAGTGTAGAGCTGGTAGTATAACTCTGCTCCGCCATCTCTTCTTGCATAGAATCTGTGCTATAACAGCAACTTATAAACTCGGACATCATCAATGTTTGGAAATACTTCCAAATTAAGCTAACTCAAAGCAAGGTTAGTGAATTTTGGGTTGTCTTCACTGGAGAGGAAAGGGGATTTAATAGAGAAAGTGTAAATTGTGAAAGACTATATCCACTGTTGGTTGAAGCTAACAAGGGGGCTCTGATTGAGGATTAGTAAAAGCATTGTGAGAGATGGTAGAAGGAATTTTTTCACATTCAAAGGGCTATCAGTATATCTACTATGTGACACGTATGTGTTTAATCCCACAAGTATGGATTAAAACAAGTAAATTAAGAGATTTCACAGAGAATCAGATCAGCCAACAGTTACCGCTCAATTGCACTGATTTTTCAGCACAATTTGCCAGAAGTTGGCATAACCCACGTAAAAAATTGCAGAATTTTAAATACAAGTTGCATTTGGAGGGATGCAAATTTCCAAGACCTTTTGCAGTGGTTTAGAAACTCCGCTCACAAAACTGAACAAGCCCCGGGATCGAGTTAATCCTGACAAATTTCCACGAAGTGTTGCTGTTTGCAAGTCTTCAAGCTAGCTTTAAAATTAAACTGGTTCTTCAGCCACAAGAGTTTTGAAATGCAAATCTTAAAGGTTTTAAAATATATTTATTAATAAATTATTTTGTTTGTTGCATCTTCACACCTTTCTCCCCTGGTGAGTGTTAGTAGGATTTTACAGGCTGATTCACAATTTGCTTGGAACCGTGCAAATACTCTATCTGTGGCCAACAAATCCTGGAGTGAGACTTGAATCTGGGGCCTTCTGGTTCAGAGGAAGGAGTGATACCAACTGAATGAAACACTTTACGATCCCATAGACAGATTACTGTACACCATTCAAACTAGAAAATGGCTCTGTCTAGTTTCCTAAAGACATTTTCAATGATTTTAAAACCCAGTTACTTACAGGTGGTGTCAAAAATACAGATTTTTTTTGTGGTAAACCCATTTGTAACTATTTTTTTTATTCATTCGTTTATGAGATGTGGGCTTCGCTGACTGGGCCAGCATTTATTGCCCATCCCTAGTTGCCCTTGATGAGGTGGTGTTGAGCTGCCTTCTTGAACCGCTGCAGTCCATGTGGTGTAGGTACACCCACAGTGCTAAACTAATTATTAATCAAACTACACCTGGTTATCACTCCTAAATATATCCAAGAATGTTCTTTAATGCAAATTTTAGTTTATTAAAAATTAACATTCTAAAATGCTGTCCAATAATGCTGGCTTGTAGCAGATTTTATATTTCACAATATACAAATAAGTTTGAGTGGAAACCTGAACAAAAAGTTAAATTCAGAAAACCAGAGCAATGTTCAGCCACAAAGGAGCCAGCTCTGGAATTGGCTCCTATGTGATATGTTAACATGTACAGAGGAAGTGCAGTGATATGGGATTAGACCAGACAGTTTGAGTGAGGGAGTAGGGCAAACTCAGTTCAATAGGCCGAATGGTCTCGTCATTGCTGAAATCTTTTTGGCTGGGCTTTGTTTTGCCCTGGTTTGACTCTGCATACTTATTAATGCAATCCCAAACTACAGCAGGTGAACGCAAGCAGATCTGAGGAAACTCAGACCCGGAGTCCCACCAGACCATGCTGGCGTTTATTCTCCACTTGAGCCTCCTCACCTTTTCCTCATCTAAATCTACCACCATAACCCTCTATTCTCTTCTCCCTCACATACTTGTACAGCTTTCCCTTAAATGTATCAATACTAATCACCACAACCAGTCCCGGTGCCAGTGAGTTCCACATTCTCCCCACTTTCTGGTGGAGAAGTTTCTTCTGAATTCCCTATTGGATTTCTTGGCTATTATCTCTGTTATTATCGTTGTGGGTCTTAGAGAGGGTTGGCCAAGTGTCTGGACTTGCAGATAATGCTGGAGGCAAGGTTGTTGTAAACCTCCATCCCATTCTCTCAGTTCCTTCGCCTCCATCGCAACTGTTCCGATGATGCTACCTTCAAAAACAGTTCCTCTGACATGTCCTCCTTCTTCCTTAACCAAGGTTTTCCACCCACGGTCGTTGACGGGCCCTCAACCGTGTCCGGCCCATCTCCCGCGCATCCGCCCTCACGCCTTCTCCTCCCTCCCAGAAACATGATAAGGGTCCCCCTTGTCCTCACTTATCACCCCACCAGCCACCGCATTCAAAGCATCATCCTCCGCCATTTCCGCCAACTCCAGCATAATGCCACCACCAAACACATCTTCCCTTCACCCCCCGCTATCGGCATTCCGTAGGGATCGCTCCCTCCGGGACACCCTGGTCCACTCCTCCATCACCCCCTACACCTCAACCCCCTCCTATGGCACCACCCCATGCCCACGCAAATGATGCAACACCTGCCCCTTCACTTCCTCTCTCCTCACCGTCCAAGGGCCCAAACACTCCTTTCAAGTGAAGCAGCATTTCACTTGCATTTCCCCCAACTTAGTCTACTGCATTCGTTGCTCCCAATGTGGTCTCCTCTACATTGGAGAGATCAAACGTAAACTGGGCGACCACTTTGCAGAACACCTGTGGTCTGTACGCAAGAATGACCCAAACCTCCCTGTCACTTGCCATTTTAACACTCCACCCTGCTCTCTTGACCACATGTCTGTCCTTGGCTTGCTGCATTGTTCCAGTGAAGCCCAACGTAAACTGGAGGAACAACACCTCATCTTCCAACTAGGCACTTTACAGCCTTCCGGACTGAATATTGAATTCAACAACTTTAGGTCTTGAGCTCCCTCCCCCATCCCCACCCCCTTTCTGTTTCCCCCTTCCTTTTTTTTTCCAATAAATTATATCTATTTTTCTTTTCCCACCTATTTCCATTATTTTTAAATATTTTAAAATATTTTATGCTCTCCCCATCCCCACTAGAGCTATACCTTGAGTGCCCTACCATCCATTCTTAATTAGCACATTCGTTTAGATAATATCACCAACTTTAACACCTATGTGTTCTTTTGTTCTATTGTTGTTGACATCTTTTGATGATCTGCTTCTATCACTGCTTGTTTGTCCCTATAACCAAACCAACCCCCTCCACCTCTCTCTCTCTCTCTCTCCGCACCCCCCCCACACACCTTAAACCAGCTTATATTTCAACTCTTTCTTGGACTTGAACTCAAGTTCTGTTGAAGGGTCATGAGGACTCGAAACGTCAACTCTTTTCTTCTCCGCCGATGCTGCCAGACCTGCTGAGTTTTTCCAGGTAATTCTGTTTTTGTTGTAAACCTTACCTTATATTGAACGTTATACCAACTCTATACAATGCAGTTTTAGTACAAGGCTCTACATGGAACCATCTCTCTCCACGCTCTTATTTTCTTCTGATCTTATGTCACTAATGATGTAGACTATATATTTATATATTTAACATTAACCCTTTATAGTACAGTGACTATCATTTATTGATGGCCCCTGGTTTTGCTCTTCACGTAGACCTGCTCTTGATGGCAAAGTAAAGACTTCCTCCCACTACAGACATTTTGTCAGATAGGGAGTTCTCATACCATGTGGCAAGGCTGCCAGAGTCTGGCTGTAGGTTCGCAGGGGGTGAGGGAGTCAGCTCCCTCCTATTTGGACACCCTGCCCCCAACTGAGGCTCCACCAACAGTGATTGCTTCCCCCATTTGTTTCCCCCACTCCAGCTCAGGATCACAGCTCCCCCAACCCCTCGGCGGGGGCTGGGACCTGCCTGACTGGGTCCCAGAGAATCTGCCCCAATTTACATTGCAATTCAGACTCCATCACTGCTCCTGGTCAGGGACTGACTGCAGTCCCAGCAGGGACTACGGCTCCTGGTGGCGCTGCTGGGACTGAAGAGCAGCAAGCTATCTGATTGGCCGGCAGCTGTGGGAGGCAAGACTTGGGCAGAAATCACGATCTCAGGCAATTAAGTGCCTGACGACCATAAAATACGCTTGTGACTTCCCAGACTGGCTCACCCCTGACTCAGCCAGCGGTTGGGGCTAGAGCCTTTGTGTAAAATCCAGCCCCATTTCCCTGTATCCATTTCATTGAAACATTTCATAACTTTAAAAACCTCTGTGAGGTCTTTTCAAGAGAAAAGAGACCCAGCCTATTAACCCTTTCCTGAGATATATACCCACATTTTCCTGGCATCGTCTTTGTAAATTTTCTCTGAACCCCCTCCGGCCCCTCGAAATCCTCATCTGGTTTATCTTGGTCCGGTCTACCATGAGATGATTTGTGTCTTAGAATAGAACCATCAAATCTTACAGCACAGAAGGAGATCTTTGCGTATGCGCTGACTTTTGAAAGATTGAACCCAAAGCGCAGCGTTTTCCCCATAGCCCCTGCAAAATGGTCCTCTTCAAGAGGAATCTCCACGTGAAGCATTTATACTATTGAAGAGCAGGCTGCTTCACTTAGGCAGGATTCAGACAGCAGCAGCAGAGATTATCCATTGATTTAAAATTCCAAGTTATGAAGAAAGGATTACAGAATTAAACTTGTTTTTCATTGCACAAAGTAGGATTGGGAGAACAATACACATGCTTAACATGCTGCAAAAACAGGATAATTTCGATATAAGCAGCTTATATCAGTTAAACTGTGATCACAAGGCTAGAGGAACTGACAAGCCTCCAACAAAGAACCCCTACAAAGTATATGAGATAAATCAGCTTGGCTCAGCAGGTAGCATTCTTGCCTCATGGTCGGAATGTTTGAATCCACTGCTCTCACCAACATATAAGCACACAATCTAGTCTAACACTTCAGTTCAGTAATAAGGGAGTGCTGCGCTTTGGAGGGCCAATACCGAGGGATTGCTGCACTATCAGAGGGTCAGTACTGAGGGAGCAGTGCAGTGTCAGATGCTCAGTACCGAGGGAGAGCTGCACAGTCGGAGTTTCAGTACTGAGGGAGCACGGCACTGTCAGAGGGGGCAGTATTGAGGGAGCATTCCACTGTGGCGGGGGCAGTTCAAGGAGCACTGCACTGCCGGGGGATCAGCAGATGGGGCTGTACTGTCGGAGGGGCAGCACCAAGGTAGCACTGCACAGTCGGAGTTTCAGTACTGAGGGAGTGCTGCACTGTTGGGGGGGGTCAGTACTGAGGGAGTGCTGCACTGTTGGTGGGGGTCAGTACTGAGGGAGCACTGCACTGTCGGAGGGGTCTGGACTGAGGCAGTGCTGCATTGTCGGAGGATATTCTTTCAGGCCTATGTTTCAGGTGAATATTAAAGATCTCAAAATGCTTTGAAGAAGAGCGGATTCCTGGCCAACATTCCTCCCTCAAATATCATCAAAAAAGAAATAAATGATCATTCTTCTCATTTGAATTTGAATTCAGCCAATAAAAATCTAGAACTTAAAAGTCTAATAATGACCATGAAACCATTGTCATAAAAATCCATCTGGTTCACTACTATCTTTTAGGGAAGGAAATCTGCCACCTTTATCTGGTCTGTCCTACATGTGACTCCAGACCCACAGCAATGTGGTTGATGCTTAAATGGCCTAGCAAGCCACTCAGATGTATCAAACTGTGAGAAAGTCAATAAAAAGGAATGAAACCGGACAGACCACCCAGCATTGACCTGGGCACCAGAACTGACAACGGCAAACTCAGCCCTGTTGACCCTGCAAAGTCCTCCTTACTAACGTCTGGGGGCTTGTGCCAAAATTGGGTGAGCTGTCTCACAAACTAGCCAAGCAACAGCCTGGCATAGTCATACTCACAGAATCATCCCTTACAGATCATGTCCCAGACTCCACCATCACCATCCCTGGGTATATCCTGTTCCACTGGCAGGACAGACCCAGCAGAGGTGGTGACACAGTGGTATACAGTTGGGAGAGAGTTGCCCTGGGAGTCCTCAACATCAACTCTGGCCCCCATGAAGTCTCCTGGCATCAGGTCAAACATGGGCAAGGAAACCTCCAGCTGATTACCATGTACCGCCCTCCCTCAGCTGATGAATCAGTGCTCCTCCATGTTGAACACCACTTGGAGGAAGCACTGAGGGTGGCAAGGGCACAGAATGTACTCTGGGTGGGGACTTCAACGTCCATCATCAAGAGTGGCTCGGTAGCACCACTACTGACCGAGCTGGCCTAGTCCTAAATAACATAGCTGCTAGACTGGGTCTGTGACAGGTGGTGAGGGAACTAACAAGAGGGGAAAACATATGACCTCATGCTCACAAATCTGCCTGCCGCAGATGCATCTGTCCATGACAGTATCAGGAGGAGTGAACATCGCACAGTCCTTGTGAAGATGAAGTCCCGTCTTCACATTGAGGATACCCTCCATCATGTTGTGTGGCACTACCACTGTGCTAAATGAGATAGATTTTGAACAGATCTAGCAACTCAAGACTGGGCATCCATGAGGTGCTATGGGCATCAGCAGCAGCAACAGAATTGTACTCAAGCACAATATTTAACCACATGGCCCAGCATATCCCCCACTCTACCATTACAATCAATCCAGGGGATCAATCCTGGTTCAATGAAGAGTGCAGGAGGACATGCCAGGAGCAGCAGCAGGCATACCTAAAAATGAGGTGTCAACCTGGTGAAGCTATAACACAGGATTACTTGCATGCCAAACAGCATAAGCAGCAAGTGATAGACAGAGCTATGTGATCCCATAACCAATGGATCAGATCTAAGCTCTGCAGGCCTGCCACATCCAGTTGTGAATGGTGGTGGACAATTAAATAACTCAATGGAGGTGGACACTCCACAAATATCCCCATCCTCAATGATGGAGGAGCTCAGCAAAAGATAAGGCTGAAGCATTCACGATAATCTTCATCCAGAAGCACCAAGTGGATGATCCATCTCAGCTTCCTCCGGAGGTCCCCAGATGTCAGCCTTTAGCCAATTCAATTCACTCCATATGATGTCAAGAAACAGCTGAAGGCACTGGATATTGCAAAGGCTATTGGCCCTGACAATATTCCAGCAATAGAAGACTTGTGCTCCAGAACTTAACTGTGCCCCTAGCCAAGCTGTTCCAGTACAGCTACAACACTGGTATATACCTGGCAATGTGAAAAATTGCACAGATATGCCTTGTATACAAAAGTGGGACAAATCCAATCCAGCCAATTACAGGCCCATCAGCCTACTCTCAATCATCAGTAAAGTGATAGATGGGGACATCAGTGGTGCTGTCAAGTGGCACTTGCTTAGCAAACTGATGCTCAATTTGAGCTCCAGCAGGATCATTCAGCTTCTGACTACATTACAGCCTTGGTTCAAACATGGACAAAAAAGCTGTACTCCTGATGTGAGGTGAGAGTGACTGCCATTGACATCATGGCAGCATTTGACTGAGTGCGGCATCAAGGAGCCCAAACAAAACTGGAGTCAATGGGAATCAGGGGGAAAACTCTCCGCTAGTTGGAGTCTTACCTAGCACAAAAGAAGATGGCTGTGGCTGTTGGAGGTCAGTCACCTCAGCTCCAGGACATCACTGCGGGAGTTCCTCAGGGTAGTGTCCTTGGCCCAACCATCTTCAGCTGTTTCATCAATGACCTTCCTTCCATAAAGTCAGAAGTGGGGATGTTCACTGATGATTGCACAACATTCAGCACCATTCCCGATTCCTCAGATCATATGACAGTCCATGTCCAAATGCAGAAACACCTGGACAATAACAAGGCTTGGGTTGACAAGTGGCAAGTAATATTTGCGCCGCACAAGTGCCAGGTAATGACCATCTCCAAGAAGAGAGAATCTAACCATCGCACTTGACATACAATGGCTTTACCATCACTGAATCCTCCACTGTCAACATTTTGGGGGTTACCTTTAACCAGAAGTTGAACTGGACTAGCCATTTGCATACTGTGACTACAAGAGCAGGTCAGAGGCTGGGAATCCTACGGCGGGTATATCGCTGTTCCTTCACTGTCGCTGGGCCAAAATCCTGGAACTCCCTTCCTAACAGCACTGTGGCTGTACCTACACCACACAGACTGTGGCATTTCAAGAAGGCAGCTCACCACCACCTTCTCAAGGACAATTAGGGATGGGCAATAAATGGTGGCCTAGCCAGTGAAGCCCACATCCTATAAATGAATTTTAAAAATGCCAAATAGACTTTCAAGGATTTAGAAAGAGCTGAGTGAGTGTCTGGTTAAAAATGTGATTGAGGGTTGGAAGGAAATGTTCAGACAGAGATGACATGCTTGTCAAATACCCACTGGTTCTGGGCTGCTGGTTCCACAGGAGATCCTTGGTGGAATGTGATGAGGCAGTTTCTGTCAAGGAGTATGTAACATTAGATTGTTATCCTGAAGTAGGGTCAGATGAAGCTTCCATCCTTGCAGTCTTGCATCTGTTTGGAGGTTTAGAATCATAGAATTGGATAATGACGGAGCAGGAAGGAGGCCTTTTGGCCAATTGTCTCTGTGTTTGTTCATTGAAATCATTTTCCAATTCATTCCAATCCAGTGCTCTTTCCCCAGTGTCCTGCAAGTTTTCCCCTTCAATTATTCACCCAAGTCCCTCTTGAATGTTAATATTTAATTTTCTTCCACTGTCCTTTCAGGCAGCATATTCCAGTTCACAACAGGTCATTGAGTTAAAGAATCTTTCCTCATGTCACAATCAGTGGTTTTGTTGGATCATAGAATCATACAATGATATAGCACTATGGAGAACATAGTAACATAGGAACAGCAGGAGGCTGTTCAGCTCCTCCAGCCTGTTCCACCATTCAATAAGACCATGGCTGATCTGGGACCTAACTCCATATACCCACCTTTGTCCCATATGCCTTAATGCCTTTGATTAACAAAAATCTATCAGTCTGAATTTTAAAGTTAATAATTTGATCAAGCATAAATTGCCATTTGTGGAAGAGAGTTTCAAACTTCTGCTACTCTTTGTATAAAGAAGGGTTCCTGATTTCACTCCTGGAAGGTCTGGCTCTATGTTACTATGTTCTCCATGGTGCTATATCATTGTATGATTCTGGCTCTAATTTTTAGACTGTGTCCCCAGTTCTAGAACCCCCAACTAGCGGAAATAGTTTCTCTCAATCAACCCAACTAGTTTGCTTAAATACCTTGAATATTTCAGTCAAATCACCCTTAATCTTTGAAATTCCAGGGAATACAACCATAGTTTGTGTAATCTCGCCTTGTAATTTAACCCTTGGAGTCCAGGTATCATTCTAGTAAATCTAAGCTGAATGTACCCTTCCTAACATATGGTGCCCAGAACTGATCCCTGTAACTCCAGCTCATTGACCTGTGCCAGCTCTCAGAAAGAGTTTTCCAATTAAACCCAATGTCATGCTTTTTTCCAGTGGTTCTATAAAGTTTTTCCCTTCAAGTATTTATCCAATTATCTTTTGAACTTCAGTTATGAAGATAGATTGGAGAAAATGGGACAGTTTTCCTTGGAGAAAAGAAGGCTGAGAGGAAATTTGATGGAGGTATGCAAGATCAGGAAGGGTCTGGACAGATTAGGTAGGGAGAAACTGTTCCTGCTCATGACAGGGCACGGACTTAAAATATTTGGCAAAAGAAGCCAAAGCAAAATGAGAGAAAAAAGCATTTCACGCAGTGAGTGGCTAAGGTCCAGAATGCACTGCCTGAGAGCCTGATGGAGGCAGTTCAATCAAAGCATTCAAAAGAGAATTAGACTGTTATCTGAAAAGGAAGAACGTGCAGGGTTACGGGGAGAAGGCAGGAGAGTGGTACTAAGTGAATTGTTCATTTGGAAAGCCGGTGGTCAGCAAGGCCAAATAGCTTCCTCCTGAGCTGTAACAACTCTGTTACAATTCTGTTACAATTCTGAATATTACGACTGAATTTGCTTCCACCACCCTTTCAGGTAGCGCGTTCCAAATCACAACTCGCTATGTGAAAGCTGTTTCCTTATGTCACCTTTGGTTCTTTTGCCAATTACCTTAAATCTGGGTCCTCTGGTTTATGACCCTCCCACCACTGGAAACAGTTTCTCCTTATTTACTCTCTCAAAGACCTCAGAATTTTGAACATAACAATTAAATCTGCCCTTAACCTTCTTAGCCCAGTTTCTCCAGACAACTGAAGTTCCTCATCCCTGGTCCCATTCTAGTAAATCCCCTTCTGCAGTCTCGAAGGCCTTGACCTCCTCCCTGAAGTGTGGTGCCCAGAAATGAACATAGTATTCCTGGTGAGGCTGATCCAGTGACTTATAATGCATTGCTTTCTATTTATAATCTATAGGGAAACAAAATCAATGCTTACTTATTAACATTTTAATGACCTAATCTCTCAGTGGCCACTTATTTTAAAAAGCTAACATGAATAACCTTTACTTCTAAACTGTTGCTCCCAACATTTAAGATAAACCATTCTTTTTATAAACCCAAACCTGGAAAAATGATGACAACAAATAAGCAAAGTCTCCGCAATTCCCAAATCAGGAGGAGTTTATCCGGCAGGAATGGGGAGAAGCTAACTGTTTCTTCAGGTGATGCCACGGTTACCAAGCAACTGTTCTCTATTTTACAATAAGCAAGTGTTGGCCTGGTCAATATTATCATCTTGTACCAAGTCAGAGTATTATTCCCAGTCAGAAAAGCTGCAAATAGCTCGTGATGAATTGTGCTCCTCACTCCTCTGAGACCGCTGGAAGCATTTCAGGGAAACACACATCAAAAGCAGCCGCATATTCTGTTATTAGAATTGCCTTGCAGTTACTTTCTGTTATGGTGTAAAAATAAATCGAAAGGTGAACTCTTTCTCCCTCTCCAGCTGTATGGATTTAACCCCATCACCAATCTCACATCCTTGTTAGTCCAGCAGTGGAAACATATTCCTCCTCTAAGGATCTGAGAATCAATTGTGGGATCTGTAATATGAACACAGGAGGGTAAGGAATTTAGAGATCTACCAGCAGGAACTCAGCTGCCAATTTGCCTGGCTTCACTGGGACAAATGAGAGGAATTTGTGTGTGTGTGTGTGTGTGTGTGTGTGTGCCTTGTGAGTGTTGTCACCTGGACTCTGTGCAGTACATGCATGTTGAGTATACATGTACGCTGCCCATTCTGTATGCATGCGCATTGTGTGTGGGTATTATATATGCTTTGTGTCCGCTTATGCTGTGAGCGTACTCTGGATAAGTCCTGTGTGTGCTTTGTGTTTATATGTTTCATCTGTATTTCACGTGTGTTTGTGTTCTTGCTGCACATCAACATTGTGTGTGTACTTCATGTATTGTGTTATGTCAGTTTGCCTACATTACAATAGCGACCACACTCCAAACAGTACTTCATTGACAGTGAAGCACTTTGGAACATCCTGAGGTTGTGAAAGATGCTCTGAAGTACAAATCTTTCTTTTATACATGTTACACATGAAGCATTTTATATGCCTATGTGTGTTTCAGGAAGTGGGATGGGGTCCATATGTGTTTCTGTGTAGAGTGTAGGATCTGTCTGCAGGCTGTGTGTGTGTGTGTGTGGGGTGGATTGTGTCTGTGTGTTCCTCTGGTGTTTTTGCTGGTGATTCAGGGAAACAAGACTGACAGAGAGATGTGTTTTAAGCAATGTCTTGAAGGAGGAGAAAGAGGTGGAGAAACAGATAAGGAATTCCAGAGCTTAGGGCCTGGACAGCTGAAGCCTCCAATGTTGAAGCACCTTGACCTACCTGTTAATGCAGCATTTTGACCTCATTAGAGTTACGGTAGATGGTTTTATTGTATTGAATTGAAACAGCACCTGCTGTAATCAGTCCGAGACTATGTCTTTAAGTGGCACAAATTGTAATGCCGACGATAGCTTATTGATCTGAAATGTCATCTTGGTTTCTCTCTCCACAGATCCTGCCAGACTTATTGAATATTTCCAGTGTTTTCTGTTTATATTTTAAAATTATGATGTGTTTTGCTTTTTGAGTTGTTTTGGTGTCAGCTGCTGACTCTAAATTAACAATGGCCAAGATGTTATGGCCCCTCCTACCCAGCAGGATATTACAGTCCCGCCGAACTGAATGGAGATTTAAGTGGCTCACCACATCCTCCGGGAGGAGACACACTGCGGTGAGGGTGTAAAACCCTGGCCAGTGTTGGCACGTTGAGATGAGACACAGCGCACTTTGTTCCTGATTTCATTCTCATATTCATGATGGCCTGGCTGCCTGTACAATGCAGCTTTGTTGTATATTATTGGCTACATCTAAATTACTTAACCTGAGTTTACAAATTAATTTTGTATCTTCTTTTTTCCAATTTTTGTCTCACCCCTCACAATACCATGGGCTGCCCTCATTTCCCACTCAATAAACAGCAGAAAGATTAGCTTGGAGATTGTTAGCCTGTGAATGTGAACAAACATTTGGGATCAGGGCTGTGAGCACAAGTCAGGCTGGATCACTCAGTGGGCGAGAGCATGATTGGCTAGTGAGATCTGGAGTGAGATTAGCATTGGTTAGTGATTGGTTAGTGAGATCTGGAGTGAGATTAGCATTGGTTAGTGATTGGTTAGTGAGATCAGCATTGATTAGTGAGATCTGGAGGGAGATCAGCATTGGTTAGTGATTGGTTAGTGAGATCTGGAGTGAGATCAGCATTGTTAGCAGACATTATGTCAGATTCAGCTGCCACATGAGTTATCTGAATCTTTGTGTCAGTGTGTTGCCAGGTATGTAGGCCATATCCCAAAGACTGGTAGATCGTATCAAAACCAACTGTGCTTGAAAAACTCAGAATATAATGTCCAACATTGAATGCGATTCCATGACTGAACAGAATTTATCGAACATTCCTGAGTGTGCAAAGAGTTACATTAACAACCAATTTAAGATTATCGGTCAGGTTTACAATGTTGCCATAAACTATATAAATATTCATACGCAGGGACCTGTCCTCTGCAAGAAGAAAAAATCATGTCCAGGCATTGCGCCTTTTTCAATAGAACAAAAGAATGAGGACAACTGTTCCCTGGTGCGTTCCCCATTGCAATCCTTTAACCAATCATGGTCCACTTGCCAACCAATCAGCACCCCTTTCTCATGCAGTATAAATTGTTGTTCCCTTTGAAATTTGGTGTTCTTGCATCCTGATGAGTGCCAGATGGAAAACTGCGACAACATGTCTCTTTTTGCCGCAATACTCAGATTATCTTTTCATTGGGTTCTACACATTTGATCTAGCTGTTTCAGGGAACCTCACTATAGCACTCAGTAAACAGCTTTGCAATATATTTACTGGACCATATGAAAGAAATGTGGCTGAATGACATAATTATGTACAATTTATCTTCTTCTTTTGTCAAATTAGCTGCCTGGATAAGTGTGAAATGAATATCATTGCAGAAACATGATGATTGGCCTATTTTCTGTCATACACATTCTGAAATTTCTGTTGGAAAAGCCAGTGAATGTTATAGAGTAAAGGGTTAATGTTTATGTTAATTAGACAATTATGTTAATGATGATGTAAGCATGACATCAGATCAGAGATGACCAAGAAACTCCAAGGGAGCAGGACACAGAACCTGTGCAAAGAGAGCAATGTTACTCACCATGTGGTCTTGGTAATAAATTGTTGAAACAAATAGTTTTATGAAAAGCTTCATACAGCCTATGTCCAAGTCATTCATGGTATAATAGAAATCACATTCAGCCAGAATTCAATAAGAAGCACAGGGCAACAATCAAAACAAAATGTCGGGAGCATCAGTTTTTGGAGTTGGTTTAAGATGACTAAACTGGGTCATTTGTTCTTTCATGAGTCAAAGGAGAAACAAGAGTGATTTTCTCAGACCCAAGAGACCTCGAGAGAACCAGCCAGCTTTGCTGACCCAGGTGACCTGCCCCCACCCACCCTGACAACCCCCCACCTCACCCACCTCCAAACCATGTTTAGAATGTACCATGTGGACTCTGATGCCACTTTTAAGGACCAATGGATGGAGTGTGCTGGACATGGAGCAGCCTAGCCCCCTGTCCTTAGAATGACCAGCAGATGTGAATTGGGTTAAATCCAGGACAGTGGATCGGATGTGGATTGGTTTAAATCCAGGACAGTGGTTCGGATATGGATTGGGTTAAATCCAGGAGAGTGGATCGGATGTGAATTGGGTTAAATCGAGGAGAGTGGATCAGATGTGGATTAGGTTAAATCGAGGAGAGTGGATCGGATGTGAATTGGGTTAAATCCAGGACAGTGGATCGGATGTGGATTGGGTTAAATCCAGGAGAGTGGATCGGATGTGGATTGGGTTAAATCCAGGAGAGTGGATCGGATGTGAATTGGGTTAAACCTAGGACAGTGGTTCAGATGTGAATTGGGTTAAATCGAGGACAGTGGATCGGATGTGAATTGGGTTAAATCCAGGAGAGTGGATCGGATGTGGATTGGGTTGAATCCAGGACAGTGGATCAGATGTGGATTGGGTTAAATCCAAGGCAGTGGATCGGATGTGGATTGGGTTAAATCCAGAGCAGTGGATCGGATGTGGATTGGGTTAAATCGAGGGGAGTGGTTCGGATGTGGATTGGGTTAAATCCAGAACAATGGTTCGGATGTGGATTGGGTTAAATCCAGGACAGTGGATCGGATGTGGATTGGGTTAAATCCAGGACAGTGGATTGGATGTGGACTGGGTTAAATCCAGGACAGTGGTTTAGATGTGGATTGGTTTAAATCCAGGACAGTGGTTCGGATATGGATTGGGTTAAATCCAGGAGAGTGGATCGGATGTGGATTGGGTTAAATCCAGGAGAATGGATCGGATGTGGATTGGTTTAAATCCAGGACAGTGGTTTAGATGTGGATTGGTTTAAATCCAGGACAGTGGTTCGGATATGGATTGGGTTAAATGCAGGACAGTGGATCGGATGTGGATTGGGTTAAATCCAGGACAGTGGATTGGATGTGAACCTGGTTTGTACCTCTCATTACCAATTGTTCTTTCAGCTTGGCCTTTGTTTTTTTTTTATTCTTCCTTGGGATGTGGGCATCACTGGGAAGGTCAGCATTTGATGCCCATCCCTAAATGTCCTTGAGAAGGAAGAATATATGGAAATCAGCCCCAATATCTCTTGGCAGTATCTAGTATTTGCATATCAGGAGGACGGGTTGGGCCTACTCTTGTGTCCTTACTCTCTGCTGTGAAATCAATCTTTGGGGGGTGTTCAGCTCAGACTAAATCAATATCTCATTAAGTAGCTTTCACAACTTTCTTCGCCAGTGATAAATACTCGAAGAACCACATGGAATTCGACAAGCCTGTAGGCCAGGTTTTCTGCGTCTGGTTTCCAATGTGCATGGTCTCTTCATGCTTCTACCAGAGTTCAAATCGAGCTCTGTTGGTGTGGAGGACGCTCCTCTGTAAAGTTGGTCAAGTGTCCTTAGTGAACTGACTTTCAGCGTCTTTACTTTCCAAGGGGACAGCCGATCCCCTCTGCTAATCGCCAATTCCTAATTTTGTGCAGCCACCATCATTTCCCTCAGTTACTTTCTCTTTCAGGAAGAAAGACTTGCATTTCTGTAACACCGGTTCACAATTTCAGGAGGTCCCAAAATGCCATGCAGCTAATGAAATGTAGTCACTGTGATGTAGATAATGCACCAGACAATTTGAATTCATTTGAAGGAGGTGGTAGTTTAGTGGTAGTGTCACTGGACCAGTAATCCATGCTCAGGGGGCATGAGTTCAAATCCCACCATTATAGCTGGTGGAATTTAAATTCAATTAATAAAACAAGAATCAGTAATGGTGACCAGGAATCTATCATTGATTGTTGTAAAAACTCATCTGGTTCACTAAAATCCTTCACGGAAGGAATCTGCATATCTTTACCTGGTCTGGTCTACTTGTGTTTCCAGACCCACAGCAATGTGGTTGACTATTAACTGCCCCCTGAAACAGCTGAGCAAGGGCAAATAGGAATGGGCAAAAAATGCTGGCCTTGCCAACATATCCCATGAGAAGAAAATAAAGCAAGCTCCCAGAAATGACTAATAACCAGATAGTTGTTGGGGTATAATTTAGGCAGGACACCGGGATGAACTCCCCTGCCCTTCTTCAAATACATATTTTTAAATTCATTCATGGGCTGTGGGCTTCGCTGGCTGGCCCAGCATTTATTGCCTATCCCTAGTTGCCCTTGAGAAGGTGGTGGTGAGCTGCCTTCTTGAACTGTTGCAGTCCATGTGGTGTAGGTACACACACAGTGCTGTTAGGGAGGGAGTTCCAAGATTTTGACCCAGTGACAGTGAAGGAACGGTGATATATTTTCAAGTCAGGATGGTGAGTGACTTGGAGGGGAACTTGCAGATGTTGGTGTTCCCATCTATCTGCTGCCCTTGTCCTCTGAGATTGTAGCAGTCGTGGGTTTGGAAGGTGCTGTCGAAGGAGCCTTGGTGAATTCCTGCAGTGCATCTTGTAGATGGTACACACTGCTGCTACTGTGTGTCGGTGGTGGAGGGAATGAATGTTTGTGAATGTGGTGCCAATCAAGCGAGGCTGCTTTGTCCTGGACAGTGTCCAGCTTCTTGAGGGTTGTGGGAGCTGCACTCATCCAGACAAGTGGGGAGTATTCCATCACACTCCTGACTTGTGCCTTGTAGATGGTGGAGTCAGGAGGTTGGTTACCCGTCACACGATTCCTAGCCTCTGACCTGCCCTTGTAGTCACAATATTTATATAGAAACAGTTCAGTTTCTGGTCAATGGTAACCCCCAGGATGTTGATAGTGGGGAATTCAGTGATGGTAATGCCATTGAATGTCACGGGGTGATGGTTAGATTCTCTCTTGTTGGAAATGAATAGTGCCTGACACTTGTGTGGCGTGAATGTTACTTGCCACTTGTCAGCCCAAGCTTAGATATTCTCCAGGTCTTGCTGTATTTGGACATGGACTGCTTCAGTATCTGAGGAGTCGTGAATGGTGCTGAACATTGTGCGATCATCAGCGGACATCCCCACTTCTGACCTTATGATGGAAGGAAGGTCATTGATGAAGCAGCTGAAGATGCTTGGGCCAAGGACACTACCCTGAGGAACTCCTGCAGTGATATCCTGGAGCTGAGATGACTGACCTCCAACAACCACAACCACCTTCCTTTGTACTAGGTGTGACACCAACCAGCGGAGAGTTTTCCCCCGGATTCCCATTGACTCCAGTTTTGCTGGGGCTCCTTGATGCCACACTCGGTCAAATGCAGCCTTGAAGTCAAGGGCAGTCACTCTCACATCACCTTATGTGTTCAGCTGTTTTGTCCATGTTTGAACTAAGGCTGTAATGAGGTCAGGAGCTGAGTGGCCCTGGCGGAACCCAACTGGGCGTCAGTGAGCAGGTTATCGCAAAGCAAGTGCTGCTTGATAGCACTGCTGATGGCCTCTTCCATTATTTTACTGATGATTGAGAGTAGACTGATGGGGTAGTAATTGGCCGGGTTGGATTTGTCCTGGTTTTTGTGCACAGGACATACCTGGGCAATTTTCCACAAAGCCGGGTAAATGCCAGTGTTGTTGCTGTACTGAAACAGCTTGGCTCGGGGCGTGGTAAGTTCTGGACCACAGGTCTTCAGCACTACTGCTAGAATATTGTCAGGGCCCATAGCCTTTGCAGTATCCAGTGCCTTCAGCCTTTTCTTGATATCACGTGGAGTGAATCGAATTGGCCGAAGACTGGCATCTGTGATGCTGGGGACCTCTGGAGGAGGCTGAGATGGATCATCCACTCAGCACTTCTGGCTGAAGATTGTAGCAAATGCTTCAGCCTTATCTTTTGCACTGATGTGCTGGGCTCCTCCATCACTGAGGATGGGGATATTTGTGGAGCCTCCTCCTCCAGTAAGTTGTTCAATTGTCCACCACCATTCACGACTGGACGTAGCAGGACTGCAGAGCTTAGATCTGATCTGTTGGTTGTAGGATCACTTAGTTCTGTCTATCACTTGCTGCTTATGCTGTTTGGCATGCAAGTAATCTTATGCTATAGCTTCACCAGGTTGACACCTCATTTTTAGGTATATCTGGTGCTGCTCCTGGCATGTCCTCCTGCACTCTTCATTAAACTAGGGTTGATCCCTTGGGTTGATGGTAATGGTAGAGTGGGGGATATGTTGGGCCATGTGGTTACAGATTGTGCTCGAGTACAATTCTGCTGCTGCTGATGGCTCACAGCACCTCATGGATGCCCAGTCTTGAGTTGCTAGATCTGTACAAAGTCTATCCCATTTAGCACAGTGGTAGTGC
Organism: Carcharodon carcharias; assembly: GCF_017639515.1. Classification (NCBI taxonomy): domain Eukaryota; kingdom Metazoa; phylum Chordata; class Chondrichthyes; order Lamniformes; family Lamnidae; genus Carcharodon; species Carcharodon carcharias. The sequence continues at coordinate 25,980,976 of NC_054500.1, forward strand.
CACACAACACGATGGAGGGTATCCTCAGTGTGAAGGCGGGACTTCATCTCCACAAGGACTGTGCGGTGGTCACTCCTACCGATACTGTCACGGACAGATGCATCTGTGACAGGCAGGTTGGTGAGGATAAGGTCAAGTATGTTTATCCCTCTTGTTGGCTCCCTCACCACCTTCCACAGACCCAGTCTAGCAGCTATGTCATTTAGGACTCAGCCAGCCCGGTTATTAGCGACGTTACTGAGACACCCTTGGTGATGGACATTGACGTCCCCCACCCAGAGTACATTCTGTGCCCTTGCCACCCTCAGTGCTTCCTCCAAGTGATGTTCAACATGGAGGAGCACTGATTCATCAGTTGAGGGAGGGCGGTACGTGGTAATCAGCAGGAGGTTTCCTTACCCATGTTTGACTTGATGCCAGGAGACTTCATGGGGTTTGGAGTCGATGTTGAGGACTCCCAGGGTAACTCCCTCCCAACTGTATACCACTGTGCTGCCACCTCTACTGGGTCTCTCCTGCCGGTGAGACAAGACATACCCAGGGATGGTGATGGTGGTGTCTGGGACATTATCTGTAAGGTATGATTCCGTGAGGATGACTATATCAGGCTTTTGCTTGACTAGTCTGTGAGACAGCTCTCCCAATTTTGGCACTAGCCCTCAGATTTTAATAAGGAGGACTTTGCAGGGTCGACAGTGCTGAGATTGCTGTTGTCGTTTCTGCTGTTCAAGTCCGTCCTTTCCTTTTATGTGACTTTGTAGCACCATTCTAGACCATTTCAGAGGGCATTTAAGCATCAACCACATTCTTGTGGGTCTGGAGTCATGTGTTGGCCAGATCAGATAAGGACAACAGATTTCCTTCTCTAAAGGGCATTAGAGAATCAGGGTTTTTAAACATGGTCATTGTCATCAGACTTTTAATGAATTCAAATGCCACCATCTGCTGTGGTGGCATTCGAACCCAGGTCCCCAGAGCATTACCCTGGGTCTCTGGATTAATAGTCCAGTGACAATACCACTACACCACCACCTCCCCATGGGATGCCGTGGGATCTCTTGCATCCTCAATTCAATGTCTCATCTGAAAGACAGCATCTTTGATGAGACAGCACTCCCTCAGTACTGCCTCGGGAGTGTCAGCTTGAATTATGTACTCAAATCTCGGAACTCATGAGCTTCTGACTCAGAGAGAGAATGTGCCCAACTGAGTTACAGCTGATTCCAGCTGCTAACTGTGGACTAGCATCAACTATTTTCTTTAACAACTTGATGTCCTGTAATATCCATTGATCATATCATCATCACACTCTGCTGCAAATGATACAGCATTTAGGCTGGAGGATTTATTACAGATAGGAGAACGCATGGTCTGCAGATTGAGGATGACCAGGTGCAATATCAGCTTCCGCTTTAGCAGTTCGAGGGAAATATCAATGTTTCAATTCAGCAGCAAGAGCTTAAAGTAGACTCAGACCAAACCTAGAATCAATGGGTAGATTATAACTGACAGTGTTGGGCTGTAAATCTATTGATGCATATCGGTTCTTGTTATGTTCATTGTAAATAGCTTCCTTAAGGTACACGAGTACAATGGTTATGCCTGGACTAATAATGCAGAGAACTTGAATTCAGATCCCACCAGTTTGAGAATTGAAACTCAGTTTAAAAAATTTGCAATTTAAAAGCTGGTCTCAGTAAAAGTGACCATGAAATCCATCATAAAATGGCCACCTGGTTTACAGATGTGCTACAGAGAAGGAGACCCGCTGTCCTTATCCGCTCGGGGCCTCTATGTGACTCCAAATCCACATCAACGTGGCAGACCCTTAACCGCTCCCTTTTTTTATATATATATATTCTTTCACAGGATGTGAGCATCGCTGGCTAGGCCAGCATTTATTGCCCATCCCTAATCGCCCTTGAGAGACTATTGGTCAGCTGTTTTCTTGAACTGCTGCAGTCCCTGTGGTGTAGGTACACCCACAGTCCTGTTAGAATTTTGACCCAGTGACAGTGAAAGAACGGTGATGAATTTCTAAGTCAGGATGGTGTGTGGCTTGGAGAGGAATTTGCAGATGGTTGTGTTCCCAGGGTTCTGCTGACCTTGTCCTTCTAGATGGTAGAGGTTGCAGGTTTGGAAGGTGCTGTCTAAGAAGCTTGATGAGTTGCTGTAGTGCATCTTGTAGATGGTACACACACTGCTGCTACTGTGTGTCGGTGGTGGAGAAGGTGAATGTTTACGGTGGTGGATGTGGTGTCAATCAAGCGGGCTGCTTTATCCTTGATGGTGTCGAGCTTCTTGAGTGTTGTGGGAGCTGCACTCCCCAAGCAAGTGGGCAGTATTCTGTCACACTACTGACTTGTACCTTATAGATGGTGGACAGGCTTTGGGGAGTCAGGGGGTGAGTTACTCTCCACAAAATTCCCAGCCTCTGACCTGCTCTTGTAGCCAGAGTATTTATATGGCTAGTCCAGTTCAGTTTCTGGTCAATGGTAATCCCCAGGATGTTTATAGTATCTTGGGAATCACTCTGTTGTATTTGGGGATGGACAATAAATGCCTGCCTTGCCAATGATGCCCACATCCCCAGGATGAATTTTTAAAAAGAGCACAGAGGGTTGTCACATTAACGTGTGTGCTGATATCATGCTGCACAGTCTCAGACTGTGCTGTTAAATGTTTGCAAACCTCACCTTTCAGTAATTGCATTTACCCCACTCCACTTTCCTGTGTAGCAGCTTGTGAGATGATGGTTTGCACCATGATGATCAACTCAGTGTTCAGCACTTCGTGGTGTAGCTCAGGAACCTCATTCTGCCACCTCGTGGTGTAGCTCAGGAACCTCATTTTGCCATCTCGTGGTGTAGCTCAGGAACCTCATTCTGGATCTCATGGTGTAGCTCAGGAACCTCATTCTGGATCTCGTGGTGTAGCTCAGGAGCCTCATTCTGGATCTCATGGTGTAGCTCAGGAACCTCATTCTGGATCTCGTGGTGTAGCTCAGGAACCTCATTCTGGATCTCGTGGTATAGCTCAGGAACCTCATTCTGGATCTCGTGGTATAGCTCAGGAACCTCATTCTGGATCTCGTGGTATAGCTCAGGAACCTCATTCTGGATCATGTGTTGTATCTCAGGAACCTCATTCTGGATTGTGTGGTGTAGCTCAGGAACCTCACTCTGGATCATGTGGTGTAGCTCAGGAACCTCATTCTGGATCGTGTGGTGTAGCTCAGGAGCCTCATTCTGCCACCTCGTGGTGTAGCTCAGGAGCCTCATTCTGCCATCTCGTGGTGTAGCTCAGGAGCCTCATTCTGCCATCTCGTGGTGTAGCTCAGGAACCTCATTCTGGGTCTCGTGGTGTAGCTCAGGAACCTCATTCTGGACCTCGTGGTGCAGCTCAGGAACCTCATTCTGGATCTCATGGTGTAGCTCAGGAACCTCATTCTGGATCTCATGGTGTAGCTCAGGAACCTCATTCTGGATCTCATGGTGTAGCTCAGGAACCTCATTCTGGATCTCTTGGTGTAGCTCAGGAACCTCATTCTGCCACCTCGTGGTGTAGCTCAGGAACCTCATTCTGGACCTCGTGGTGTAGCTCAGGAACCTCATTCTGCCACCTCGTGGTGTAGCTCAGGAACTTCATTCTGGACCTCGTGGTGTAGCTCAGGAACCTCATTCTGGACCTCGTGGTGTAGCTCAGGAACCTCATTCTGGATCTCATGGTGTAGCTCAGGAACCTCATTCTGGACCTCGTGGTGTAGCTCAGGAACCTCATTCTGGATCATGTGGTGTAGCTCAGGAACCTCATTCTGGATCTCGTGGTGTAGCTCAGGAGCCTCATTCTGCCCTGCCAGTTTCTGCTGCATTTGCTGCAGAGGCGGACAAGTGAACTGAGAAGGTGCACAATTGGTTGGCCTCTGTTTTCTCTTGTTTTTATCACCAATACCCAGAGGACAGTAATTCCAGCAGATACTCAGAGAACCTGTTCGATTGGCTATTAATATAGTGGGCTGAGTTGAAAGTAGGGACTATGGGATCTTGACTCAAAGGGGGGCAAGGTGTGGCGGGGGAGGGGAGGTGGATGGCAGGGGGAGGTGGATGGCAGTGGGGGGGGGGGCAGTGTGGGTGGGGGGTCGGTGAGGTCCCATTAGTGGGCAGGAATCCTGGACGGTCCTGGGAGCTGATTGCCCATTGCCCGGCCATCTGTCTCACCCTCTGCCAAAGCTGCAAGTGGGCAAGTTGGAAGCAGTTTTGATCAGGATTCAGATTTTTAACACTTGAATCTCACATGCACCAAAAACCTCTCCATTTGTTGAGTTTAAGATTCTTCCCCTTGTGTCTGGTGTCACAGTAATTGTCATTCTACAGGTTAATAATGGCTGCTATTTAACGCTTTGCCACTGGAGGGTAGCAGTCAGTAACCTTTATGTATCAGGGTAGCTGTTTCTGACTGGAACTCTCCAGTCATTTATGTGAGAGAGCAATCACCAGCTGTTAGAAGGAGGGCATTTGTGGCTCCCTGCTGTCTATACATTTAGCTAGCACATTCCTGCAAGATGTACAGAGCAGAACCTTCCCTGTCTGTGCTCTAATAGTTGATGAGTTGCTGCCACATAGGCTTTTCAGGATCAGATACACAGGCAGCTTTCCAACCTGATATTATCTGCATCTTTCCTAGTACCATTGCAGTATTGCACTTTGATCTTTGTTGCTTCTTACATTTACCAGCTTGAATCTAACATATTAAAAACAACAGCACTAGCACTTAAATGGCTTCTTCTCAGCTTCAAGGTGCTTTATCCAATGATTAAAGAGCAGTCAGTGACTGTTGTTATGTGTGTCAGCATTGCAAAAGCAATTGAGCAATTAACCTGTTTTTTGATGATGTTGATTGCAGGAGGAATGTGGGCCTGGGGCACTGGGAGTACTCCCTGCTCAATGGCTGAATTCAAGAATAAACACATCAGGTTTAATGCAGCGTCCAACAGTGCAGCACTCCCTCATTCCAGCATTAGAGGATCAGCTTAAATCATGTCATTCAGACCTAGTTTCCTTTTATTTTTTGTGAGCAGCCTTTTCATTTCAATGTGCGTTACTTGTTTCTTCAGCAGGACAACTAGTGAATGGCCTATGCACAACCTTCCAGATTATTGCAAATTCTCTCACCCAGTTTAGGGCTTGTATCCATAATGTCTCTGCCCAGAGGTACAAGAGCTATTACTAAGCCAAGTTAATTTAGAGATTGCTTGTACAGATAGTTTAACCAGTAGTTGGATAGTACAGCAAATAGGTAAGGACTGGACAGCTACTGGATTGTATGGAGATGGCAGCTTCTGAAGCTTTGGACATTATCTGTATGTTTGAGGAGGTCTATATGCTACTCAGTAAGTGTAGCGATTGCAAACATGAATATAAATGATCTCGAGCACAACTTACATTGGTAATGATGCAATTAGAAAGACTTGCATTGAATAAAGATGCACTTAGCCAAATTTATTACCTACTTAATGTCTGCAGAATCTTTTAAGCAATCAACTTTGATTGAGCTCGGTGTCCACATTATTTTGTTAGGTTCTGGCATTACCAATACACTTTCAATTGTTTCCCTGTAAGGTCAGAAACAAAGCTATTTTCCCTGGGACTCCTGGATATTAGTCTATTATCTATTACCTAGTGGGTCAAAGTTAACTGAATGAGATTGGAATACTTAACAAAATACAACTGAATTTCCCATTGTCTTAGAGACATTAACAGAGATCCCAAGCTACATCCAATAATGAGAAGTCATTTATTCGATATTAGCTCACCCATAGCTCCCACAGCACATAACGCATTTCATCCTTAACTGATTGCAGAATCTAAAGGAGCTAAATTCAATAACACCTGTAAACTGGCATGGAGATGGTGATCCACTGTTAACCCATGCCCACTTTGTCCTGCCCGCTTATTTCCATGATTCAGCAGCTACACTGACCACACTGTTTGTTGGCTAGACAGTTCAGAAATTGGCAAATATCATGAGCAGCTCGCGTCCATTAACGCCAGCCTAGACTGCTTAAAGGTGCATTATGTTTGCAGCAGCTGCTCTGAACTGTGAAATATTAAGAATAGCATTACATTTTTATTTGTTCTTGAGACATCAGTGTCGCTGGCTAGGCCAGCATTTATTGCTCATCCCTAGTTGCCCTTGAGAAGGTGGTGGTGAGCTGCCTTCTTGAACCGCTGCAGTGCATGTGCTGTAGTACACCCACAGTGCTGTTACAGAGGGATTTCCAGGCTTTTGAGCAAGTGACAGTGAAGGAACGGCGATATATTTCCAAGTCAGGATGGTGAGTGGCTTGGGGGGAAACTTCCAGGTGATGGTGTTCCCATCTATCTGCTACCCTTGTCCTTCTAGGTGGTAGAGGTCACGGGTTGGGTAGCTGCTGTCGAAGGAGGCTTGGTGAGTTGCTGCAGTGCATCTTGTAGATGGTACACACACTGCTGCTACTGTGTGTCAGTGGTGGATGGAGTGAATGTTGAAGGTGGTGGATGGGACATTATCTGTAAGATATGATTCCGTGAGTATGTCTATGTCAGGCTGTTGCTTGACTAGTCTGTGAGATAGCTTTCCCAATTTTGGATCCTGCTTTGTCCTGGAAGGTGTCGAGTTTCTTGAGCATTGCCGAGACTGCACTCATTCAGGCTTATGAGGAGCATTGCATCACACTCCTGACTTGTGCCTTAGTGGAGAGGCCTTAGGCATTGAGGACGTGAATTACCTGCCTCAGAATTCTCAGCCTTTGACCTGCTTTAGTAGTCATGGTACTGGCTGGCCCAGCTCAGTTCCTGGTCAATGTTAAGTCCAGGATTCTGATAGTGAGAGATTTAGCAATGGTAATATTGCTGAATATCAAGGGGAGATGGTAAGATTCTCTCTTGTTTGGAGATGGTCATTGCCTGGCACTTGAGTGGCGTGAATGTCACATGCCATTCAGCAACCCAAAGCACATCTTGCTACAAATGGACATGGACTGCTTCATTGTCTGAGGGAGTTACAAATGGTGCTGAACATTGTGCAATCATCAGTGAACATCCCCACTTCTGACCTTATATTTGAGGGAATTGATGAAGCAGCTGAAGATGGTTGGGCCCAGGACACTATCCTGAGGAACTCCTGCAGTGATGTCCTGGGACTGAGATGATTAACTGCCCAACAACCACAACCATCTTCATTTTTGCTAGGTATGAATCTAACAATCGGAGAGATTCCGCCCCCCTCCCCCACCAATTCCCATTAAAATTTTGATGTCTTTCAACCTCTTCCACACTTCCCTATGAACCAGGGGATGTGTCTGATGAGTCCTGGTCTTTAAAGTAAGTTTCTGAAAAGTGAGTATGCAAATCTTTGGTTGCATAGATTCCAACTCTGGGAGAACAACCCAAAAGTCACACCAACAGTGACCCTAAGATGTTGATCAGAAGGTCCCACTTACCCCCGGATTAAGTTAACTTACTCCAGTGGTCAACATTATCTGAGGGATTGGAATTGGTTTCAGTGCTAGAGAGAAGAAACATCTGTCATGGTCCCCATCCTGGATTATAACCAATGAGTGTCTGCTGGGAAATCTGCCCATGTCAGGTGAGGGCATCATCGTGTCTCCCATGTTGCCTTTCATAGCTGAATTGCCGGCAAGCGCTCACTGTCTGGGCTGATAGGTGAAGCATGGCAACATGGTTCAGATACTGGAGGGCTTCAGGAGAACATTGGGAGGGGTGAGGAGAAACTTGGAGGAAGAAGGGGGAATAACAGCAGAGAAAAAAAACAGAACAAAACTGGACAGACCACCCGGCATCGACCTGGGCACCGGAAACGACAATAGCAATCTCAGCCCTGTCGACCCTGCAAAGTCCTCCTTACTAACATCTGGGGGCTAGTGCCAAAATTGGGAGAGCTGTCTCACAGGCTAGGCAAGCAACAGTCTGACATAGTCATCCTCACAGAATCATATCTTATAGATAATGTCCCAGACATCACCATCACCATCCCTGGGTATGTCCTGTCCCACCGGTAGGGCAGACCCAGCAGAGGTGGCAGCACAGTGGTATACAGTCGGGAGGGAGTTGCCCTGAGATTTATTAACATTGACTCCGGACCCCATGAAGTCTCATGGCATCAGGTCAAACACGGGCAAGGAAACCTCCTGCTGATTACCACGTACCGCCCTCCCTCAGCTGATGAATCAGTGCTCATCCATGTTGAACATCACTTGGAGGAAGCTTGACCTCATCCTCACCAACCTGCCTGCCGCAGATGCATCTGTCCATGACAGTATTGGTAGGAGTGACCACTGCACAGTCCTGTGAAGTCCCGCGTTCACATTGAGGATACCCTCCATTGAGTTGTGTGGCACTAGCACTGTGCTAAATGGGATAGATTTTGAACAGATCTAGCAACTCAAGACTTGGCATCCATGACGTGCTGTGGGCCATCAGCAGCAGCAGAATTGTACTCAAACACAATCTGTAATCTCATGGCCCAGCATATCCCCCACTCTACCATTACCATCAAGCCAGGGGATCAACCCTGGTTCAATGAAGAGTGCAGGAGGGCATGTCAGGTGCAGCAGCAGACATACCTGAAAATGAGGTATCAACCTGGTGAAGCTATAACACAGGATTACTTGCATGCCAAACAGCATAAGTAGCAAGTGATAGACAGAGCTAAATGATCCCACAACCAATGGATCAGATCTAAGCTCTGCAGTCCTGCTACATCCTGTCATGAATGGTGGTGGACAATTAAATAACTCATTGGAGCAGGAGACTCCTCAAATATCCCCGTCAATGATGAAGGAGCCCAGCACATCAGTGCAAAAGATAAGGCTGAAGCATTTGCTACAATCTTCAGCCAGAAGTGCCGAGTGGATGATCCATCTCAGCCTCCTCCAGAGGTCCCCAGCTTCACAGGTGCCAGTCTTCAGCCAATTTGATTCATGCCGTGATATGGGCCCTGACAATATTCCGGCAATAGTAATGAAGACTTGTGCTCCAGAACTTGCCATGCCCCTAGCCAAGCTGTTTCAGTCCAGCTACAACACTGGCATCTACCCGGCCGTGTGGAAAATTGTCCAGGTACGTCCTGTGCACAAAAAGCAGGACAAATTCAACCCGGCCAATTAGCGCCCCATCAGTCTACTCTCAATCATCAGTAAAGTAATGGAAGGGATCATCAACAGTGCACCTACTTCGCAATAACCTGCTCACTGATGCCCAGTTTGGGTTCAACCAGGGCCACTCAGCTCCTGACCTCATTACAGCCTTGGTTCAAACATGGACAAAAGAGCTGAACCTCTGAGGTGAGGTGAGAGTGACTGCCCTTGACATCAAGGCAGCATTTGACTGAGTGTGGCATCAAGGAGCCCCAGCAAAACTGGAGTCAATGGGAATCGGGGGAAAACTCTCTGCTGGTTGGAGTCATACCTAGCACAAAGGAAGATGGTTGTGGTTGTTGGAGGTCAGTCATCTCAGCTCCAGGACATCACTGCAGGAGTTCCTCAGGGTAGTGTCCTCGGCCCAACCATCTTCAGCTGCTTCATCAATGACCTTCCTTCCATCATAAGGTCAGAAGTGGGGATGTCCACTGATGATTGCACAATGTTCAGCACCACTCGTGACTCCTCAGATACTGAAGCAGTCCATGTCCAAATGCAGCAAGACCTGGAGAATATCTAAGCTTGGGCTGACAAGTGGCAAGTAACATTCACGCCACACAAGTGCCAGGCAATGACCATCTCCAAGAAGAGAGAATCCAACCAGCGCCCCTTGATGTTCAATGGCATTACCATCACTGAATCCCCCACTATCAACATCCTGGGGGTTACCTTTGACCAGAAACTGAACTAGACCAGCCATATAAATACTGTGGCTACAAGAGCAGGTCAAAGACTAGGAGAAGTACGACAAATAACTCACCTCCTGACTCCCCAAAACCTGTCCACCATCTTCAAAGCACAAGTCAGGAGTGTGATGGAATACTCTCCACTTGCCTGGATGAGTGCAACTCCTACAACACTCAAGAAGCTTGACATCGTCCAGGACAAAGCAGCCCACTTGATTGGCACCCCATCCACAAACATTCACTCCCTTCACCACCGATGCACAGTAGCAGCAGTGTGTACCATCTACAAGATGCACTGCAGAAATTCACCAAGGCTTCTTTGACAGCACCTTTCAAACCCACAACCACTACCACCTAGAAGGATAAGGGCAGCAGATAGATGGGAACATCACCACTTGGAAGTTCGTCTCTGGTTCATTCACCATCCTGACTTGGAAATATATTGTCTTTCCTTCACTGTCGCTGGGTCAAAATCCTGAAACTCCATCCCTCACAGCACTGTGGGTGTACCTACAACACATGGACAGCAGCGGTTCAAGAAGGCAGCTCCCCACCACCTTCTCAAGGGCAACTAAAGATAGGTGATAAATGCTGGCCCAGCCAATGAATGCCACATCCCGTGAATGAATAAAATGACTGTATGGGGCATGAATGGGTTTAGTCAATTAGTGTTGGGCAGTTGTATGTGTGATGTTGTGACCCCTGCTTTGTCGATTCACATGAAAGCTCTTTTATAGCCAAAACCACAGACTGTGCAACTGAGTAAAGCGTGGAAACATAATAGATTCTTGGCCAATAGGAGCTTCATAACCATTCAGCTGTGTGAATACAGAAGAGGAACATGTATTCAGGTGAAATGATTGTAATGTGTTTTTTATCCAGAAAAGGACTGTCAGGCTGATAAATGAACTGTGATATCTGGACTAATGGAAACCCAGGAGTGAGATACAAAGCTATTAAACACCAAAGAGGGTTCACATTAAGGTCCTAATGCATGAGAAGGGTTTAGAAAAAGCATGTGGATTCCATTATTAGGCTAGAGTCCTCTAACTGCTGCCTGGATTTCTGCTTGAGATATAAAAATCGTGTAATTAGAAAACTCGCATATGTAGTTGGTGTTCTAATGGGGTTTGTGGATGAATGGTGTAATCGGTGTGAATCACAATGTAACCTGCCTCTATCCCCAGCCTGAATCTATGTAATGGTGGGTGGGGCTGGGGGTGATGGTTTGTCACAGGATATCTGTCGGGTTGCTCTCAGCTGTTATGTATTTTTGAATTTCTAAGCATACTACACATCACAAAATAGATGATGGAGGACTACTGGTTTACATCAGAATGGTTTAATTCACAGAGCGTCAATCCATTTCTCGATAAAGTTCAGACCAAGGTGAGGGACATCAGTGCTGGGTGTCGGTAAAATGACAAAACTATTATGCATTGCTGATACAAAATTAGAATTCTGAGAAGAGTTCATTGTAATATATCTACCTTTCACTAAGTTGTCCTCCAACCCTCTACAATGATTATATAACTGCGATGTCAGGGAGTTGTAACAGTTCTCCACAAGAAATAAGATCAAACTAAATATGCCAGATTGAATGCAGCAAATATCTGTGAATAAACTTTCTACAGCATAGGCTGTATGTGAATCTTAGCAATCAGGCTATAATAAAAACTTGCATTAATATAGTGGCTTTCAAGGCCACAGGACATCCTAAAGCACTTTCTAGTCAATGAAGTACCTTTGCCTGAAGTGTGGAACATATAAATTAGGAGCAGAAGTAGGCCATTCGGCCCCTCGAGCCTGCTTCACCATTCAATAAGACCACAGCTGATCTGTTTGTGTTTCGAATTCCACATTCCCATCTACCCCCAATAACTTTTGATTCCCTTGCCTAACAAGAATCTCTCTACCTCGGCCTTAAAAATATTTAATGACCCCACCTCCATCGCCTTCTGAGGCAGAGAATTCCAAAGTCACACAACCCTCTGAGAGAAAAAAATTCTCCTCATCTCTGCTCTAAAAGGGTGACCCCTAATTTTAAACAGTGCCCCCTAGTTCTGGACTCACCCACAAGAGGAAACATCCTTTCCACATCCACCTTGTCAAGGCCGTTCAGGATCTTGTAAACTTCAATCAAATCACCCCTCACTCTTCTAAACTCCAGTGGAAACAAGCCCAGTCTGTCCAACCTTTCCTCATAAGACAACCCACTCATTCCAGGTATCAATCTAGTCAACCTCTTCTGAACCGTCTCCAATGTGTTTACATCCTTCCTTAAATAAGGAGACCAAAACCACACAGTATTCGAGATGTGGCTTCACCAATGCCCTGTATAACTGAAGCATAACATCCTTACTTTTATGTTCAGTTCCTCTCGTAATAAAGGATAGCATTCCATTAGCCTTCTTAATTACTTGCTGTATCTGCATAATAACTTTTTGTGACTCATGCACTGGGAACACCTAGATCCCTCTGCACTTTGGAATTCTGCAGCAGTTCTCCATTTAAGTAATAATCTGTTTTTTTACTCTTCCTGCTAAAGTGAACAATTTCACATTTTCCCACATTATACTCCATCTGCCAGATTTTTGCCCACTCACTCAACCTACCTATATCTGTCTGCAACCTCCTCATGTCCTCTTCACAACATACTTTCCTTCCTATCTTTGTGTCATCTGCAAATTTAGCTACCATGCCTTCACACACCTAATCTAAGTCAGTGATGTAAATTGTAAGAAGTTAAGGCCACAGTACAGACCCCTGTGGCACTCCATTCATCACTTCCTGCCAATCAGAAAAAGACCTATTTATGCATACTGTTTTTTCCTGCCAGCCAGCCAATCCTCTGTCCATGCTAATATGTTACCCCTTACACCATAACTTTTATTTTCCGAATAACCTTTGATGTGGCACCTTATCAAATGCCTTCTAGAAATCCAAGTACAGGAAGTCTACAGGCCCCTCTTTATCCACAGTGCATGTCACTCCTTCAAAGCACTCCAATAAATTGGTTAAACATAATTTCCCTTTCACAAAACCAGGCTCACTCTTCTCGATTACCTTGAGTTTCTCTAAGTGCCCAGCTATAACCTCCTTAATGACTGATTCTAACAGCTTCCCCACAACATAGGTCAAGCTAACTGGCTCCCTCGCTTCCTGAACAAAGAGGTTATTTTTACCACTTTCCAGTCTGATGTAACTTTTCCAGAATCTAGAGAATTTTGGAAAATTAACACCAACACATCTACTACCTCATTAGCCACCTCTTTTAAGACGCTAGGATGTAGTCCTTCAGGAGACTTGCCAGCCGCAGCTCCATCAGTTTGCTCAGTACTTCCTCCCTAGCGATTGTAATTTCACCAAGTTCCTCTCTCCCCTCCACCTCCCGATTTACAGCTGTAACTGGAATATTTTTTGTATCTTCTATAATGAGGACAGAAGCAAAATATTTGTTCATTTCATCTGCCATTTCCTTATTATCTGTTAACTCCCCATTGTCACTCTATAAAGGACCAACACTCATTTACTTACTCTTTTCCTATTTAAATATCTGTAGAAACTCTTGCTATCCATTTTTTACATTTCTAGCTAGCTTCCTCTCATACTCGAATTTCTTTCTCCTGAATAACCTTTTAATCAATCCCTGCTGTTCTTTATATTCTGACCAACCATCTGACCTGCTTTTTCCATAAGTTTTCTTAAGTTAACCACAGATCGTTGCTCCTTCCCTTGGAATTGTTCTTTATAGTAGGATTATACTTATTCTGAATACTCTGAAATATCTCCTTAAACTTATGCTTCCCTATTGATCCATCCCCTAGCCTAGTAACCCAGTTCGCTTCAGTTAGCTCAGCTTTCATGCCCACATAGTTGCCCTTATTTATGTTTAAAACACTAGTGTTAGACCCACTCTTCTCCCTTTCAAACCGGATGTAAAATTCATTCATATTGTGGTCGTTGCTACCTTGGGATGCCTTCACTCTGAGGTCTAATATAACCTGCTCTCTGGTTGGTTCCTGAATGTGCTGCTCTAAGAAACTATCTTGAAAGCATTTTAAGAACTTCTCATTAGTCTACTACTACCAATCTGGTGTTTCCTGTTTATATGTAGATTAAAATCACCCATGAGTATTGCTGTCCCTTTATCACAAGCACCCAATATTTCTTCTTGTATATTTTGTCCTACATTGTGGTTACTGTTAGGGGGCCTGTAGACCACGCCCACTAGTGAATTCTTTCACCTACCATTCCTTATCTTACCCAAACCAATTCTACATCCTAATTTCTTGAACCAAGGTCATCTCTAACTGTTGTACCAATACCATTCTTGATTAACAGTGCTACCCCTCCACCTTTACCTAGCTTCCTATTCTTCTTGAATGTCACATACCCCTCAACATTCAGGACCTAATTTTGTCACCCTGCAGTCACATCTCCATAATGGCTATCAGATCATATGTTCAATGTGCTATAAATTCATTTACTTTGTTATGAATGCTACAAGACTTTACTTTAGTCTTTCTGTTAACTTTGTAACATCTTGTCTTGACTATTGGTGTATTCTTACATTTAATCTCCCTGTCCCTTCCTGCTTTTCTATGACCCTCACTTCCTATGATACTATTATGCTCTCTTTCCTTGAATCTACCCCTTGACTTGCTACATCTACCCAAGCTGAGTAAAATACACGTAGGTCATTGTTGTAATGTGGGAAGAACCAATTTGCACAGAGCAAACTCTGACAATCAGCAATCAGATAATGGCCAAATAATTTTTTTTGTGCCACAGGATCTTTATGCATCCACCAGAGAAGACTAATAGGGCTTCAGTTTAATACTTTACATGAAAGATAGCACCTCTGACAGTGCACCATTCCCTCAGTACTGACCCTCCAACAGTGCAGTACTACCTCAGTACTGACCCTCCAACAGTGCAGTACTCCCTCAGTACTGACCCTCCAACAGGGCCATGCCCCTTCAGTACTGACCCTCTGACAATGCAGCACTCCCTCAGGACTGACACTCTGACAGTGCAGCATTCCCTCAGTACTGACCTCCTGATAGTGCAGCGCTCCCTCAAGACTGACCTCCCGATAGTGCAGCACTCTTTCAGGACTGACCTCCCGATAGTGCAGCACTCCCTCAATACTGAACTTCCAACTGTGCAGTGCTCCCTCAATACTGACCTTCCGACAGTGCAGCACTCCCTCAATACTGAACTTCCAACTGTGCAGTGCTCCCTCAATACTGACCCTCCGACAGTGCAGCGCTCCCTCAGTACTGACCCTCCGACAGTGCAGTGCTCCCTCAATACTGACCTCCCGATAGTACAGCACTCCCTCAGTACTGACCCACCGACAGTGCAGCACTCCCTCAGTACTGACCCTCCGACAGTGCAGCACTCCCTCAGTACTGACCTTCCGACAGTGCAGTACTCCCTCAGTACTGACCCTCTGACAGTGCAGCACTCCCTCAGTACTGACCCTCCGACAGTGCAGCACCCCCTCAGTACTGACCCTCCGACAGTGCAGCACCCCCTCAGTACTGACCCTCTGACAGTGCAGCACTCCCTCAGCCTGGACCCCTGGGTGGAATCTTCCTGACTTGGTGGAGGTGGGTTAGCAGTTGGGGCCAGGAGGAAACTTGGAGATTAGTCTGTCAAGCAGGCACCCCCTCCTAGCGATCTTAGCGAAGGTGGGGTCAGCACCGCTGCAGCAAGCAGTAAATTAGTCCCATGAAGGTGTCAAATGGGGCATCACTGGGATCTTTCCGATGGGATACAGGCCCCCCAGTGAGGCTGGGGCCTGCAGGTAAATAGAGGCAGTCTCCCAGTGGCAGGCTGACAGCCATCAGCGCCTCCTTGTGATCACCCCAGAACAGAGCAGCTGAGATGAGAAAGTCAGAGCCACAGCCACAAGCAATCCTGGGCAGAGCTTATCCCCACCCCCAACCCCCCCCCTCACCCCCCCACCCCTCGCCCCCCTTGTTCCGCACCCCGCCCCTTCCCCCAGCCCAACCTGACAGCTGTGGCCCTGAATGATTTTTAAATTTTCAGAATGCTGCAGTGGGCGCTGTCATGTTGAGAGACCCTCATGGTCTCGTGCCTGCATCAGAAGCGTCCACCTCTCCTCAGCTATCCAGAGCTGCGGGCTCTCTGATTGGACCTTCTGCCTCACCCTCCTTAGTTAGACGGTCAACGTGAATGCTGCCTCTTTATTCCCTGCGCCCCATAAGGACACAACACCAGTAGGATCAGGACTTGCATTTATATCCGATGGCAGAAAGTTTTCAAAGATGATAAGATTCCACCCAAAGGTGAACCATAGAATGAATATGGCACAGAAAGAGGGCATTAGGCCTATCATGTCTGTGCTAGCTCTCTGAAGGAGCAATTCACCTAAAGTCATTCTGCCTTCTCCCCGTAACCCAGCACTTTCTTCTTTTTCAGCTAATGACCCAATTCCCCTTTAAATGCCTCAATTGAAACTGCCTTCGTCACATT
This sequence comes from Carcharodon carcharias, assembly GCF_017639515.1. NCBI lineage: Eukaryota > Metazoa > Chordata > Chondrichthyes > Lamniformes > Lamnidae > Carcharodon > Carcharodon carcharias. Next base: position 25,997,368 of record NC_054500.1, read on the forward strand.
CTTGGGCAGTGCATTCCAGACCCTAACCATTCACTCGGTGAAAAGTTTTTCCTCATGTTGCCATTGCTTCTTTTTTCAATTATTTTAAATCTATGCCCTCTGGTCCTCGACCCTTCCACCAATGGGAGCAGTCTCTTCTTATCTACTCCATCCTGACCCCTCATGATTTTGAGCACCTCTATCCAATTTCATCTCAACCTTCTCCTCTCCAAAGAAAACAGTCCCAACGTCTCCAGTTTATCCATGGAACTGAAGTCCCTCATCCCTGGAACCATTCTCATGAATTTTTTTTTACACCCTCTCTAATGCCTTCACATCCTTCCTAAGTAAGAAGTGTGCCCCACTGAGCCATGGCTGATACTTGCATGAATACAGTATCCGTTCGACTCTCTCATGAACGTGTCAAACCAGGTCCACACATAGGGAATAAAAATAGAAAATGCTGGAAATACTCAGCAGGTCTGGCAGCATCTGTAGAGAAAGTTTCAAGTCGATGACCCTTCATCAGAACATAAAGGGAGTTAGTTTCAGGTACGGTGCCTAATATAAAGCTAGGACAGTGCCAACCATTTTATACATAGCAAAATCCCACAAGTAGCCATGAAATGAATGCTCTGTTTTTTAATGAATGGAAAGGATATCATTCTCTTAGCACAGCTTCTTTAGCCTTGCACAGTTCATTGAGCCAGGAGGCTTGTGCCCTGTTTTAAAATGGGATACTTGTTATTATAACTTTACAGACGTTCTGTTGGCAGCCCTTTTTAAAGAAAGGAGGTGATGGTGAGAATCAGAATGAGCACTGGCAGAGGGGTCTGATGAGATTCCTCAGTTAACACATTTACCCAAGCCTTTCTCATCTGTTAAGGGTTGCTGATCCCAATCTATCCTGCTCATGATTTTAACACTCACACTAGGATTAACTCCACTAGTGAACGCAAGTCAGAGAAAATCCTTGTTAACCTGCCAGTTAGCAGAACAGTGAGGAGAGGGCAGGAAGGAGACCACATCAGTGACACTTGCTGCATTCCATGTGATAAGAGATAGCTTTCCACTTTTAGTTATCTTTCTGATTTTGGCTAAAATGCACACTGCAAGTTGCACATGAAAACCTGGTATCTCAGATTTATGCAGCATTGACAGCTGTACTTGTTAACTTGAAGATGTAAGTAATATCTTGTATATCGATTCAAAATTCTAGTGTAAAACGGTTCACAGAATAATCTAGGCTTGATTCATCAGATCATTTAATGCAGAGCAGGGCAGCATGCATTTTCTACTGGCTCACCTGCTCGATGAGATATTGAATTAAGCACAGCCAGCAAGTCTAGTCTTGTAGCGGGAGGCGTCAGTACAATCACGCATTGAAACACCAGACGCTCTTTCCATTGCACAGTATTTGCCTCAGCAAAGATCACTGTGGCTGAGTTCAGTTTGCAAGGCATTGTCTTCAATTGGGAAAAAAAATAATAGGTTGACATAATTGAGCATCTTTCATACACGATAAAAAGGAATTGTGTATACGCAGAGCCCAAATTCATTCCAGCATCTGATGCCTCAGATAGAAGTGACCTTTCCATCAAATCTGCCTGAGTGAGATTCAATACCAGCCACTCTGCTCAAAGTGCAAACACACATCAGAGATGGAAGACTGTATCTGAATTGACAATCGAGTTGACATCTTGGTGATGAAGACTCACTGTGGGGTGCATCCGGTAACATTTTGAGTTGGAAATAACGAGGAATGTACATTAAAGCAGTGATTTTTATTTGAAGGAGTTTATACGGTTTGGTTAATCACAAGAGAGGAGATTGAGCGATTTTTCGATATGAGGTGAGCCCAAGATGAAATAACCCCTTATCCAATTTCACTGAGAAAGGATACTCTTAACAACATAGGGGAGAATTTTCCAGCCGGCCAGTGGGGGCGGGGCCTGCTCGCTGACGCATGAAATGACGCAGTGATGTCAGGTGGGTGTCCCGAAATCACCGCACATCGTTTAGATTTTCAGTTTGGCAGGCACGCAGCCGAGTCTGCAGCGCACCCGCCGAACTATCAAAGGCCTATTAAGGCCTGTTAAAATAATTAGCTGAGCTGCCTGTGCAACCTTAAGGTTGCCGGGCAGTTGAAGAGCCCAGGTGGCCTTTAATTTAAGACTGGAAACGCAGCCTTCAGAAACTGAGCAAGTTTATACACTGAAAATTCCTTTCTTTCACAGGGACCCCAAGGGCAGACAGGAAGCTATGCTTCTCCCAGTCCCACGCAAAGCAAGGCCAGAGGAGATGGAGAAAACACTGCAGCAGACGCTGACCATCCCCATGAAGACCTGTTGGACCCGAACTGCCCCTTCCTGGAGAATGATGAGGAAGAATCCCTTGCAGTACTGAGTGATCACTTTGAGCTTGATATCCTAGAAAATGATTCATCTTTCCCATTGTTGGATGCAACTTGTGACGTCTCTTGTCTTTTTAGAAGAATCAGCTGTGCTTTCAGTGGCTGAGCAGCATTCTGATCTTAGTTCCACTGAATCTGCCTATGTATCACCTACTTTACCTCCTGTCTTCCACAGAGAATGCTTTGCCTGAGTCCAAGTCAGAGTCCATTGAGGATCACACTGCTATAGAGCTGGTACCTTCCCAGGCTGAAGGTCAGTGGGCACCCAGCTGAAAGTCCTCTTCTCTTCAGAGCTGGAGGTCAGCACAGAAGCTGCAGCAGCATCTTTAGCACTTCTAAGGCTGCGGGATCCTGTACAGTAACCTTGTGTCCAAGTTGATTGTCTACAGGAAATTTCTCTCTTTACGGAAGATGAGGCTGTCTTGTCTCTATATTGTCAGTAATTCTTCCCATTGCCCATAATGGAGCAACTTCATACAGAGAGTATTGTGGCAGTCTTGGCACTGCCTACAGAACGTAGACAGTCATCCAGGAAAATCATTGGAAAATCATGTCTTCTTTTCCTGACAGTCTCCCAGGAAGTTGGTTGTTTTTCCCTTCGTTGTCTAAGCTCATTGAAATCTCAAATCTTCCATGCCTTTGTGATGCAGCATGGAGTTATGGCTGTGACAGTCTTCCCTGGAGTTGAAGATCATTCCTCTTCTAAAGCTTCTTCCCAGAGTCCTTCAAGAGAGCAACAAGTTCCTCAGTGTCCTGATTGTCAATGTACAAATAATCACACTGCGTGGCAGTCACCTTGTTAAAGACAATTGCTAATTAAACAGGCGATGGACATTGATTATCCCATCTAAACAGAATAAAAAGATACAGCCAGAATGCTTTGTGTGGAAAGCTACTTGGAAGTCAGTAGCACTGAGGAGCTGTCTTGAAAATAAACCAGCTTGAACCAATTTTTTTCTGACTCTGAACCTTATCAGCAATGGAGGGCTGAAGTTGAAATGTGGACCGGGGTTACTTCCGTACCCTGGAAGAAGCAAGGTATGGCTTTGGTGTCATCATTACCAGCCAAAAGTAAGATAAGGAGTAAAGTATTTTCAGAGTGGAAAATGGATGATTTGGATCATGAAGAGGGTTTGAACCTTCTGTTACAATTTTTGGATAAGTTTTACAAAAAGGATGAGCTTTTGGAAGCGTATGAAGCTTGGACGATCTTTGGTAGGTTTAGGAAATCAAATGATCAGCTCATGGAAGAATATATCATGGGTTTTGATAAATGGTACAGGGGATTCCAGAGATTTGAACTTGAAATTTCAGAGTCAGTATTGGCATTTAAATTACTGGACCGGAGAAATGAGCATTTCTCATGTTGATCGTCTTTTAGTATTAACAGGGGTTCAGATCCGGGGGAAAGAAGCACTCCTGGATCAAATGGCTGCTGCCCTAAAAAGATTTCCAGGGAAACAGTTGTTCCCTGCCACTTAGTAAATGCGATCAACTGTGCTGTGAAACAAAGGATAGAGGATTCAATGGTGACCGAATTTCAAAGTCGACCAAATATTAGACAAAGATTCCAATACAAAGATGGGGTTAATGACAAGAGGTCTGAAAATGGTCATAACCCTAGCCAATTTGAGAGACAGGAGTAAAAAACGTGTCTGGGACAGTTACCATATGCATTTAAACCCACAAAATGCACAGGGAATGGTTAATCGGTGTTTTCTCTGTGATTCCCAGTATCTTTACGCGATGAACTGCCCACAGCGAAGGGATCGTGTCTTTGAAGTGACTCACGAGACGGATTCATCTGAAACTGAAAATGATGATGGAATTGTATTGATCACTGAGAGTTTGAATTTGGTGACGAGTATCTTGATGGTAGATTCCTTCAACTGTGCAGCTCTAGACAGTGGTTGCACTTCTACAGTGTGTGGCATGGACTGGCCTGACTGCTATCTGGAGTGCCTCGATGAGGCAGACCGGCAGAAGGTCAAGGACTATGAAAGCTCTACCTGCTTCAGGTTCAGAGATGACAATACATTAACATCCTCCAAACAGGTGGTCCTCCCTTGTAAGATAGCAGGGGTCAATCTGTTTATCAGTACTGATGTGATTTCTAGCAAGGTACCGCTATTGTTGAGTCGATCTGTGATGAAGAAGGCTCAGATGATGCTAGATATGAAGAATGGTAGATCAGCCATATTTGGGGGAAAAATGTGGATCTCCATTTTACTCGGTCAGGCCATTACTGACTACCACTGAGGAAGCCGGAGATTTCTCATCAAAAAGCCCATGAAGTTTTGTTAACTGCTGAGAATGAGAATTTAGTGGACAAAAAGAAGATCATTTGGAAATTACATAGACAGTTTGCACATCTGGCGCCAGAGAAACTGAAGACTCTACTTCGAGATGTGGGATAAAGGATATGATGATCTTATTGAACAAATCACTGCTCAGTGTGAAATTTGTCTTAAATATTGCATGACAGCACTGTGACCTGTTGTGAGTTGCCACTAGCCAGGGAGTTTAACGATGCAGTGGCAATGGACTTGAAAGTTTGGGACAAGGACAGGGTTTTTTTTCGCTACACTCCATAGATATGGCAACCAGATTTAGCCTATCCAATGTGATACATAGTAAAGACAAAAGGACCATTGTCGATAAGGTCATGGAGAAATGGGTAGGAACACGATTAGGAGCACCAACAAAGTTCCTCGCAGATAATGGTGAGGAATTTTCCAATGAGGAATTTCGAGATACGTGTGAAAATTTAAACATCATAGTTATGTGCACTACAGCTGAGAGCCTGTTTAGTAATGGTCTTTGTGAAAGAAACCATGCGGTAATAGACAAAATGTTACATAAAAGATTAGCTGATCAACCAGAGTGTAAACTGCAAACGGTGCTAGCATGAGTGGTGCATGCAAAGGACTGTCTGCAAATGGTTGGGGGGTACAGTCCATATCATTGGTGTACGGAAGAAAACCAAAATTACCTTTCGTGTTATCAGATGCTCCCCCTTGCTCTAGAAGGGACTAGCATTAGCTCCACCTTTTCTGCTCACCTGATCGCTTTGCCTGCAGGCAGAAAAGCTTTCACTAAAGCTGAAGTCTCGGAGAAAATTTGGTGGGCCCTACGGCACCACATAAGACCATCAGGAACACAGTTTAGACAAGGAGGCATAGTATATCATAAACAGGGAGGTCAAAAAGTGTGGAATGGACCTGGCAAGTAATAGGGGGTGATGGGAAAGTAGTAATTTTGCAACATGGCAATCAAACTGTTAGGGTACATTCTTTGCTGTTAATTGGTGCTGACTATGCTTTCACAGGTTCTGAACAGGACATAGAACGCGAGGAGGCACCATGCACTTCACACACACACACACACACACACACACACACACACACACACAGACACACACACACACACACACACACACACTATGAAGCAGACAATGACAGATAAAAGGGTTGGTGACTGACAGAGGTACAGGACAATGCTATTTGTCCAAAAGGGCAACTACCCAAAATAGGAACGAAGGTAACATACATGCCAGAAGGGACCAGTGTCTGGAGGGATGCCACCATCGTAGGGAGAGCAGGAAAGGCCACTGGTAAATACAAACATTGGCTAAATGTGCAGGATGAAAGACAGGAGACAAGACCTATTCGCAAACCGAGGTAAAGAAATGGAAACCCAGAAAGTGCAGGATGAGTTCTGACAGTGGACCAGAAAGTGGTTGTGACCCTAGAAAAAATCACGGACTAACAAATGAGATTTTGCTCGCATGGGAGAAAGATCATATAGTAGTAGTCCAGAAAGAGAGAGGAATGTGAGTAGAGGTCATAGCTTAACAAAAATGAGGACCGGAGAGCAAGCTAGGAATCTCAATAGGAGTAGACAGAGAGATTCTAGTAGCTGCTAATAAATTGGAAAATAAACTGATAAAGGAAGCCAGATGGAAATAGTTAGAAAGTTGGGAGGAATTTGGGGTATATTCTGAAATACCTGACAGAGAACAACCAGCTTTATCTCACAGATGGATCTGTACAGAAAAGATACTCCCAGACGGCACATATAAGGCCAAAGTGAGATTAATAGCCCGAGGTTTTGAAAAGAAACCAAGAGATCAGGATGTCACGGTGGACTCACCTACTGCGGGGAAAGTGAGCCTGAAGATTTTTTAGCTATTTTGGCATCCTATTCCTGGGAGTGCGAATTGATTGATATAAAGGCTGCGTTTTTACAGGGGGAGAAGTTTCAAAGGGAAGTTTTTTTTTAAACCACCCAAAGAAGCCGGAGATGTAGAAGGAAAGTTATGGAAATTGAATAAGTGTGTTTAGGGGTTGAATGATGCGTCAAGAGTTTGGTATTTTTCAGTGAGGTCTGTCCTGTTTACAAACAGGTTGGTCAGTTAAAGGCAGATCCCACCATGTTCTACTGGCACCATAAGGAGAAACTAGCTGGGATCTTTATCATGCATGTTGATGATTTCCTGTGGGGAGGTCCTGTAGAATTTGAACAATGGGTAGTCGAGAAGATAAAGAAGGAATTCCAGGTCAGAAGCCAGGCTTCAGGGGCCTTTAAATACACAGGTTTAGACATTAAGCAGAACAAGTTAGGATTGACATTGAATCAACAATCTTATCTAGAAAATGTTAATTATATCCCAATAACTCATGGTAGATCCTTACAAAAAGAGGATCCTGCTGCCAAGGAAGAAACGGAACAGTTGAGAAGTTTGATTGGGCAGTCGAACTGGTTGTGCACTCAGACTAGGTCTGATGCTAGTTATGATGTGTTGGAGCTGAGCACCATGATGAAACATGCTACAGTTGAGCAAGTTCTGAGAGCAAATAAAACACTTTAAAAAAAAAATAAATTCTGAGATGTGTGTGCTCAAGTTTCCAGCCTTGGATGATGCAGAAGAGATGAGATTGGTCATTTTCAGCAATGCCTCACATGCCAATCTTCCAGATGGGTACTCTAGCACAGCAGGGTTTATCGTATTCTTAGTGGGAAAGAATGACAAATGTTGCCCACTGGCTTGGGAGGCCAAGAAAATAAAAAGGGTAGTGAAAAGTACCTTAGCTGCTGAAACACTGGCCTTCATAGAAGCATTAGATATGGGGGTTTACTTATCCAATATACTGACAGAAATATTATATACGTGGCAATTTGGGGAAAGTTTGCCCATGGAATGTTATGTTGATAACCGGTCTCTTTGGGACAATGTTCATTCCACGAAACGTGTCGCTGAAAAAAGGCTAAGAATAGACCTAGCCAGCATAAAAGAAACGTTAGAGAGGAGAGAGATCTCTAAGATAAAATGGGTTGACACAAGTCACCAACTATCAGACTGTTTTACACAAAGAAGTGCTGGCTCTAAGAAATTATTCAATGTACTGGAAGAGGGTGTCTTATGTTATAATGATACAATGAAAAAAGAAAATATTTTTCTTTTATAATATATATTTGGTAGAGGAAATACAGGAACTATAGATGTGGAAATTTTTCCTTTCTGTTAGTGACATTATTCCTTTCTGTTAGTTTAAAGAAACTTTCTTAAGATTTTTCAAAGTTTTAATTTAAAAAGAAAAGAGGGGAATCTGTCAATGTATAAATAATCACACTGCCCGGCAATCACCTTGTTAAAGACAATTGGTAGTTAAACAGATGATGGGCATTGACTATCCATCTAAACAGAATACAAAGATACATTTGGAACACTTTATGTGGAAGCTACTGGAAGTCAGTAGCACTGAGGAGCAGTGTTGAAAATAAACTAGTTTGAACCAAAAGACCAAAACAAAAACAGAATTACCTGGAAAAACTCAGCAGGTCTGGCAGCATCGGCGGAGAAGAAAAGAGTTGACGTTTCGAGTCCTCATGACCCTTCGACAGAACCAAAAGACCAGCCTGGATTAATTCTTCCATCACAACCCTTTACTGTGAATAAACCTCAGTTCTGCTTTTCTCATCTCACAGGGTCCAAAGATTGATTCTCTTCAGTATTCTCCTTTGAATCAGTCTTTAGCTGAAAAGTCTTTGTTGTCCTTGCTGTTCAGTCATTCTGAAACTCTCACTCAGCTTCCCAGCTGTGCTGACAGGAATGCTGATGAAGTCTTGTCCCATTCTATAGATGATCTCCTACCTGATGCAGAAGAAAACTCTCATCTCTCCAAGATGTTTTCCCTAAGGGCTGAGATTACCAAGGGAGATTGAATCCCCCAGGACTGTGTCTTGTGGAGGGGAAGAGTGGGAGTTGGAGTTGGCTAGAATCTGTAGTTGTGAAAAAGGGAGTTACAGAAATGTAATGTAAATAGTTAGACATTGGGCCATAACTTCCGTGGAGTGGCAGCCACAGTCCAGTTACCACTTCAATCCTACTAACACCAAAATTCAGCCCCACTTCTTGCCTCACCTTCCGACTCAGGCCGGGTGAGAAGTGCAGCCCAGCTGTCCAGGAATCCTTTCAGTCAGACAAAAGGAAGACACGACCCCTTTAGTTTAAAGGTCCAGCCACTTTGAGAAGCCAGGGAGAAGAGAAGTGTGGAAGTGAAGTAGGTAACTTGGGGGAGGGGTAGGATAGTCAGTGGGTGGGTGGTGGGGGTTCTCGTTGGGGTTTGGGATGCTGGTTGGAGGTAATTGGGGTATCCTGTTAGGATCTGGAGGGAGTCAATACTATAGTTACCCAGGAGTTGAAGTGGTTTCAATTCTTCTAACTATTCCTGGGCAAGTGTTACTGTAAGACATCAAAACACTGCGATTTAAACAGGAGTATCGGATTGTTCCCAGAGCAGCGTGATTGTCCTATGGGAGTTTGAACTTCCAGGGCAATTGCTGTGCAATCCTTACACGGGTACCTCCTGGGGCTGGCAGGGCTGGGAGTGGATCGGGGGACGTCATCCTGAGTTACATCCTCTGGGGTAGCCCTCCCATCCCAGATACAATGCCCCGGAGACTGGAAGTTATGGGCCATAGTTTCGTGGGGCAGAATTTCCCCTCTGAGGATTGTCTGTTACAGCATGATCCAATTTGTCTTAGCAAAACTACAGCATTGAACACCCATCCACATGGATTACTGACATCACTTTTACTGGAAATATCCAATTCAGATACCTGTCTGACCTAATGTTTACTGTAATTACCCATCCAAATACAGGACTGACCATTCTTATAATGTTAATCATCGAGTGTGTGAGAGACAGCAGAGGGGTGAGGGTGAGAATGTGAGATTCTGGCTCACTCCCAGTCTCTGCGTTCTCATTCACCCTCACTCCACATACCAACATGCTCTCTCATCCACTCTCACTGTGGGCGAGGGTGAGTGAGCGAGCACCCTGAGACTGGGAGTGAGCCCAACACATGCACTCACCCCTTCACAATAATGGTCATCTTTATTTATTTATTTATTTTTAATTATCCATTTATTGTTTTGGCTTTTCTTTAGCACTCTAGCAAGTTGTTTCTTTTCGTAAGTCAGATTTTTAAAAACGTCATGTTTCATGTTGTGCCAAACCTTATCCTTCTGAAATTTGCTGGTCGGCCTTGAGTGAGAAGAAAATTGAAATGTGGCTCCCCAAGGCAAAAAAGTTGGGTGACCTACCTCAGAGCGTACTGATGAAGAGTCACACGGACTCGAAACATTAACTGTATCCCTCTCCGCAGATGCTGTCAGACCTGCTGAGTTTTTTCCAGCTATTTTTGTTTCTGTTACCTCAGAGCATCACTGGCAGAAGCCACCGGCGGCCTCTGATTGGCTGACAGTTCTCACCCTACTGGGGCCTTCATTGAATGGGAGGCCCGATGCCGGCCAGTTAAGTGTACGATTGCACTTAAATAGCGTTCTGCCTCCTAGGCAGAAGCAACGCGGGGCTCCTACTGATTTCTCCAATTGGTGGAGTAGACCCCCATCACAGGGACTAAATTTTGCCTGTTAACTCTGTTTCTGTTTTATGTTACACTCAGTCTCCCTCATCTTAGTGGTTCCAAACACATCAGGCCATGGGCCCCCCCATGAGCTGCATTCATAATTAAGTATAATAGGATTATTTAAATGTAGACCTAGTTATCTTGAGTGCTGTAGGTGTCCGGTGTTGGGTTACTATGTTTTGACACCACAATTTACAGAAGGGGTCCTAAAGTAAGCATGTGTTCCTTGCATAGATAAAGAGGGGGCCAAGACTTTGCAGTAGGGCAGGAGCCCTGCACACCTTTACATAAACCTTCTGAATAATCTCCTACATAATCTGGACACCTTCAAGCAAATTTCCAACACAGAATAGCTAGTGCACACATTACCGACCATATTGGATGTTTCAGTTCCCATTTGCTGCCAGTCATGCCCTGAGCCAAATTGTTCCAGTACAGCTTCAACACTGGCATCTACCAGGCAATCTGGAAACTTACCAATGTCTGTGCTGTCCCCAAAAAGCAGGACAAATCCAACGCGGCCAATTACCGCCCCATCAGCCCACTCTCAATCATCAGCAAAGTGATGGAAGCGGTCGTTGACAGTGCTATCAGAGGCACTTACTCAGCAATAACCTGCTCTCTGACGCTCAGTTTGGGTTCTGCCAGGGCCACTCAGCTCCTGACCTCATTGCAGCCTTGGTCCAAACATGGGTAAAAGACCTGAACTCAAGAGGTGAAGTGAGAGTGACTGCCCTTGACATCAAAGCAGCATTTGACAGAGAGTGGCATCAAAGGGCAAAACTGAAGTCAATGGGAATCAGGGAAAACGCTCCACTGGTTGGAGTCATACCAAGCATAAAGGAAGATGGTTGTGGTTGTTGGAAGTCAATCATCTCTGTCCTGGGACATCACTGCAGGAGTTCCTCAGGATAATTTCTGGGCCCAACCATCTTTAGCTGCTTCATCAATGACCTTCCCTCCATCATAAGGTCAGAAGTGAGGATGTTCACTGATGATTGCACTATGTTCAGCCCCATTCACAACTCCTTAGGTACTGAAGCAGTCCATGTCCAAATGCAGCAAGACAGGACAACATTCAGACTTGGGCTGATAAATGGCAAGTGACATTCATGTCACCCAAGTGCCAGGCAGTGACCATCTCCAACAAGAGAGAATCTAACCATCTCTTCTTCACATTCAATGGTATTACCTTTGCTGAATTCCTTATTATCAAGATCCTGGGTGTTATCATTGACCAGAAACTGAACTGGACTAGTCATATAAATATTATGGCTACAGGAGCAAGTCAGAGGCTAGGAATCCTGCAGTGAATAATTCACCTCCTGACTCTCCAAAGCCTGTCCACCATCTATAAGGCACAAGGCGGGAGTGTGTTGAAATACTTTCCCCTTGCCTGGATAAGTGCAGTTCCAACAACATTCAAAAAGTTTGACACCATCTAGGACAAAGCAGCCCACTTGATCGGCAACATATCCACAAACCTTCACTCCCTCCACCACCGACACACAGTAGCAGCAGTGTGTACCATCTACAAGATGCACTTCAGGAACTCACCAAGGCTCCTTCGATAGCACCTTGCAAACCTCTACCATCTAGAAGAACAAGGGCAACAGATATATAGGAACACCACTATCTGGAAGTCCCCCTTCATCCTGACTTGGAACTATATCGCCGTTCCTTCACTATCACTGGGTCAAAATCCGGTAACTTCCTTCTTTTTTCCATTCATGTGATGTGGCTGTCACTGGCAAGGCATTTGTTGCCCATCCCTAATTCCCCTAAAACTGAATGGTTTTCTAGGCCATTTCAGAGGGCAGTTAAGGGTCAACCACATTGCTGCGAATCTGGAGTCATATGTAGGCCAGACCAGGTAAGGACGGCAGATTACCTTCCCTAAAGGTCATTAGTGAACCAGATGGGGTTTTTACAACAATCGATTACAGTTACAGGTACTAAGGCTAGCTTTATATTCCAGATTTATTAACTGAGTTCAAATGCCACCAGTTGCTGTGGTAGGGTGTGAACCCATATTCCCAGGGCAATATCCTGGGCCTCTGGATTAACAGTTCAGTGACATTAGCACTGTGCCACCATCTCTCCCAATGTGGATGTTCCTACACAACATGGACTGCAGCGGTTTAAGAAGGTACCTCACTACCACCTTCTCAAGGGCAATTAGGGATGGGCGATAAATGCTGGCCTTGCCATCGCCACCCACATCCAGTGAAAGAATACATTTTAAAAGCTACTAGCATGACATCAACAAATTTAGTGCAAAGAAAGCTCACAAAAACAACAGTGAGATAATGACCAGAAAATTAGTTTTAGTGATGCTGTAGAGATGAACATTGGCCCCAGGACACGGGAGAACTCCTCTAACCTTCTTCCAAATAGTCCCGAGGAATCTTCCACATCCACCTGACTAGGCTGTTTAACATTTGAACTGAACATTAGCTCCAATCTCTAAATTGGATTTTGAACATGTGACCTTCTGTCCCAGACACAAGAGTGAAACCAATGAGACAATGAGACCTTATCTTTTAAATGACCGACCAACAAAGTTACTTTGTCAGAAATCATAGGCATCAAAACTTCTCATTCCCATGATTTTATTATCGGGTTATTAACCAGAGAAAAAAAGTGGCCTTCAAGGTAGCAGAGAAATTGCAAATTCATCAACCCCTGTGATTAAATCCCAGATGCATATTGTGACGGGAAAGATTCATGGATTCTTTGTTCCCTCTTTGTGTTTTCTTTCTTATTCCCCTGAAAATGCTGATTCTCTCTGATGTGCGATACCTCATCCTACTTCCTATTTCACCATTGGGAGGGTCACATTGTTGAGCATCTTCCAAAAGAGTCCTTGACTAGTGACCCGGAATGGGAATCTCTGGCTAATATTTATTTCCATTCCTGCCTTGCCCGGGAGTACTGACTTTGATTGTAACAACACTGAGGAAGTGTTGGCATAGCGGTATTGTCACTGGACTAATGTTTCAGAGACCAGGCATAATGCTCTGGGGACTGGGGTTTGAATCCCACAATGGCAGATGGTGAAATTTGAATTCAATAAAAATCTAGAATTAAAAGTCTAATGATGACCACAAAAACATTGCCGGTTGTCATAAAAACCCATCTGGTTGACAAATGTTCCTTAGGGAAGGAAATCTGCCATCCTTATCTGGTCTGGCCTACATGTGACTCCAGACCCACAGCAATGTTGTTGACTCTCAAATGTACCCTGGGATGGGCAATAAATGTTGGCCTAGCTGGTGATGCCCACACCCCATGAACGAATAAAAAAAACATCACTGCTCCCAGTTCTGATTAGCTCAACACTGCACTAACCTGGGCCATTATGAGGTATTTAATATTCTAAGCAATAGAACTGGTTCCTAATAAACATGACCCCAAGCTGAAAATTTTCATGACCAGTTTAGGGTCACATAAACTGGGGATTTACAACAAAAGAGTGCGTTCTTATATTTGCAATCAAAGAGTATTCAAGTACCAATCCAATCAGAACAAAAACAGGAGGAAAATGTCTATTTCACACCCACACATTGAGATGTTGCCCCTGAAGGAGATTGGGCAGGAATTTCATGCACACTAACCTGTTACCGTCACAGGTCTGAAAAACTCTGAATTCTTGAATGGTCAATTTTCTTGGTAGCTCACACTGCATGATCCGATCAAAATGATCACAATAATTAAACTGTTTAAACACCAGGAAGATATGAACTTCAAAATATCGATCACCTTAAAAACAAAGTACAAAAACAAATAATTTACAACAATTTAAAATGCCAGCTCTCATCCTTACAGCAGCCAGCCTCAATTCAGATTCTCTCTCTCCACCAAGTGACTACACCCTGCTTAACTAATCTTGCACAGTGAGCAGTCAACAGACACCCATAATCAAACACCGAACAACTGAACACTACACATGTGACATGAGCTTTTATTTATTTGTCAATGTTTTACTCTTCGATATACTAACTTCTGCCCACATTACAGCCAATTCTGAAACAAAGCATTCAGAGCTTTTCTGATGAGTTAACCTTGTTTCATATTCCCCTCCTCTTTTTGGTAAGTCCTTGTCTTTCTAATTTCTACTTTCTTGGAAAAATGCAGCTTATTTTGGCCAACTGAGGATCTGATGCAATGAAGTTCATGTTCAGCAGCCAGTGTTACAGGTAAGTGTTCTTCTTGGCTGATCGAGGGCAATCTTTCTAACCAAAGGAAGACAATTCATTAAGTCTAAGACCAGACAGTCGAGGTACAGGTTGGGAACAGCCAAGGCTTTGATGACTCCAGAGAGCTGCAGGGGTATTGCTGGTGTTTAACCAGTTATGCTGGGGTAGATGACTCACACAGAGTACTGCTGAGTCCTGGGATCAGAAACTTGGCAGTGGTTGAGATTTGTGGGGCTGAATCTATTTCTCACCGTGCCTGGATGGTCTTTTCACAAGGTGTGCCGTTGTGCCATTCTACTGCTGTGTCCTTGCTTAGGGAGCCTGTTTCTGTTGGGTCTGTGTGGAGTGCTGCTCTCCCAATTTTAGAGCTGATAATTTTGAAGCAGGGAACCTGGGGAGAGGTACCTCTGTTTTAATTGCTGTATTTGGGCCCATTTTACATTCTTGCTCTGCTATTGTGTTCGTACAGTGACCGTTAGACCCATTTTCCTCACCTGTAACTAGCTCCCTTTCTTAAATGCACACAGCACCTCAACCACCCCAATCCTCCACACATTCTGAGTGGCTGGTCCTCACCAGTGCAATTTGAGGGCAATTGTTGTTCAGGTTACAGATTCATTCCTCTAATCATTATCATTGATAATCTGTTACTTATTAATCTGTCTGCGTTTTACCATCACACTTTAATCCCTTTAATGTGGAAACTTCAGATTGCCTAATTATTCTGGACATGGAATAAGGGCATTCATCCCTTATCCCTCTTGTACATAACTCTCACATGGAAACCCTTGTAACAAATTATGACCAATCCTTAGAGTTATAAAATATCAATTATTAAACTCCTTATATACTATTTGATTGCTGTTTAACAATTTGCATTGGGGAATAAATTAATAAGCCTGTTGATTCAGTCTGTAGCCCAAAGGCACCTCACACACATAAAACAGCAGGTTTTCAAATCAATTAAGTCTTTAGTTATAGTACATTTTATATCTAATTCTTTCAAGCATTGATCATGCCTGAAAATAAAGATGGTTTAAGTAGATAGAGGAGGCATGGAAGAATATTGGGCCTAATTACTTAGTCAGGCCCTCTCTTTCCCACTGCGTTTGATTTGTGGTGGGAATTTCAAGGTTTTGACACTGTTTGAAGTTCCCCAGTCTAGGCCAGCAGCCAGTTATGGTTCATTTACTAACTGAAAAACCAGCGTTACATTAACATTCCAATTATTACATTTTGTTTTGAGAAGCCTAATTGAAAGGCAAAGCCCACAGTGACCCTTGATAAAGTCACAAGGTAAGTTTGGATGAACAAAGAATTTCTTTGCTTCGTTGACTCTCACCTTTTGAAGATAATGATTCCAAATTTGGTTTAATTCAATAGGGTAGAGTTGTCATGCTAGTCATTAAACTATCTCCTATTATCCCCTATACGTGAGCATATTTATTGCAATATATATTGTTGAGTTCAGTGTTTCAGTACTTTAGCTGTAGTTACTTCAATACTGGTTGGCCCAGGGAAACAGGCATTAACCTGAACATGTCAGCAGATGAAGGGTTAAAATTCAGTGGGGTGATGCAGGTGATAAGCTGGGTAACCAACATGAAATATCTTCCTTGATGTGGAGGCAGCTCGAAATTCTCACCAACTCCATCTGTTCTCCTCTGTTGAGGTTGCTGGAAGTGAAAGACACTGTGTAACCATAGCAACAAGGTGAAGAGACAGAAATGAGATTTGTTCCTTTGTTGTTGGTGTATCTCTTAAAAGGGCATTGGATGAAGAACCAGGAATCTCAGCAGATTTCCATCACTGACCCGGCTGATTCAGCACAGCAATGGGAATGAGACTGGGCCTTGCAGCTCTGGTCTGAGAAAGCTAGAACTGTCAGAGAGTCCTCTGCCTTTTTTGAGGCACGTACTCTGATATGATATCCCAGCCCAGTGTGATCATGTGACCCATTTGGAGACTGTTGTTGGGTTAACGCTAAGTCTTAAGATGGGGCCATGATTGTCTCAATTTGAAGCTATTCCTGAATATTTATCCATCCTCCCAATCTACTGCCATCATTCAATCTCAGCCTCACCTCTCCACAAAGTTTCAGTAAGTGGAGCAATGAATGCAATTCAGAGCATTAGAAAAGGCTCAGTGAAGATTCACTAGGATCAAACCATAAATTTGATTATTCAATATGAAGAAAGGCTCAAAAGATTTTTGTTCTTTAGTCACTTAAACAGAAACGGTTAATGGAGGTTGTCAAAATGATGAAAGGTTTTTCGAGGATTAATAGTGAAAATCTGTTTCTGCGAGTTGGTAAATGGGATGCAAGGGAGCAGAGACTGGGGATCATTAGTAGAACAATGAAGGGGCACTTAGAATGAATAATGATAAGAAATAGGAACAGGTGTAGGCCATTCAGCCCTCAAACCTGCTCCACCATTCAGTAAGACCATGGCTGATCTGATAGTGACTTCAACCTCACTTTTCTGCCTGCCCCCATTATCCTGGAGTTCCTTATAGGTCAAAATATCTGCCTAATTCAGCCTTGAATATATTCAATGACCCAGCCTCCACTGCGCACTTAGGTATGTTAATTCAGTGCCAACGTAGTGCTAATGAAGAGCACTATTACTCTACAAATTGGCATCCACTGACCAAGATTGAGATCCCTTACTCGTTTCATATACAGCCCTCATGGTTGGAGGAGAGAGGGATAATCCTGTAAATTTATCCTGGATTGGATTGGGACCCAGATTAGAAAGATGTTAGGAAGTTGCAGGGACCAATTCTCACAATTGCCTCTTTATCTATATTTGCTTATTTATTTGTAGATTTGGGGATAATTTACTGCAGGTTAAAGTAACGGCAGAAACATTGTCATTGCTGAGGTTAACCCACTTGCCAGAAAGTAGCAGAATCCTTCGAGAACCATCACAGAATAGCTATTGCCCATCTCTCAGTTTTATCAATATCTAAGAGTCATACATCATGATGTTTCATTGAGAGTCCAGGAATCTGTTACTCTTGGTGAAGCATAGTCAAAGGGCCAGTACTGAAGGAGTGCTGTACTATCAGAGAGACAGTACTGAGAGAGTGCTGCACTGTCGGAGGGTCAGCACTGAATGGGTGCTGCACTGTCAGAGGGGGAATACTGAGGGAGTGCTGCACTGTCAGAGGGGGAATACTGAGGGAGTGCTGCACTGTCAGAGGGGGAATACTGAGGGAGTGCTGCACTGTCAGAGGGGGAATACTGAGGGAGTGCTGCACTGTCAGAGGGGGAATACTGAGGGAGTGCTATGCTGTCAGATGGTCAGCACTGAAAGACGCTGCACCGTCAGAGGGTCAATACTAAGGGAGTGCAGCGATGTCAGAGAGTCAGAACTGAAGGTGTGCTGCACTGCTGGAAAGGCAGTGCTGAGGGAGGGATGCATGGTCAGAGGGGCAGTGCTGAGGGATCGCTGCACTGTCCAAGGGTCAGCACCAAGAGAGCACAGCACTGGGAGAGGGGCAGTGCTGAGGGAGTGCTGCATTGATGGAGGGGCAGTGCTGAGGGAGTGCTGCGCTATCAGAGGGTCAGTACTGAGGGAGTGCTGCACTGTCAGAGGATCAGTACTGAGGGAGTGCTGCACTGTCAGAGGGTCAGTACTGAGGGAGTGCTGCACTGTCAGAGGGTCAGTGCTGAGGGAGTGCTGCACTGATGGAGGGGCAGTGCTGAGGGAGTGCTGCATTGATGGAGGGGCAGTGCTGAGGGAGTGCTGCGCTATCAGAGGGTCAGTACTGAGGGAGTGCTGCACTATTAGAGGGTCAGTACTGAAGGAGTGCCGCATTGATGGAGGGTCAGTACTGAGGGAGTGCGGCACTGATGGAGGGTCAGTACTGAGGGAGTGCGGCACTGATGGAGGGTCAGTACTGAGGGAGTGCTGCACTGTCAGAGGGTCAGTACTGAGGGAGTGCAGCACTGATGGAGGGTCAGTACTGAGGGAGTGCGGCACTGATGGAGGGTCAGTACTGAGGGAGTGCGGCACTGATGGAGGGTCAGTACTGAGGGAGTGCTGCACTGTCGGCAGGTCAGTACTGAGGGAGTGCTGCACTGATGGAGGGTCAGTACTGAAGGAGTGCTGCATTGATGGAGGGTCAGTACTGAGGGAGTGCTGCACTGATGGAGGGTCAGTACTGAAGGAGTGCTGCATTGATGGAGGGTCAGTACTGAGGGAGTGCTGCACTGATGGAGGGTCAGTACTGAGGGAGTGCAGCACTGATGGAGGGTCAGTACTGAGGGAATGCGGCACTGATGGAGGGTCAGTACTGAGGGAGTGCGGCACTGATGGAGGGTCAGTACTGAGGGAGTGCTGCACTGATGGAGGGTCAGTACTGAGGGAGTGCTGCATTGATGGAGGGTCAGTACTGAGGGAGTGCTGCACCATCGGAGGGTCGGAGTACTGCATTGTTAGAGGGTCAGTACTGAGGGAGCGCAGCACAGTTGGAGGGACAGTACTTTGGGAGTGCTGCACTGTCAGAGGGGCAGTGCTGAGGGAGTGCTGCACTGTCAAAGGTGCTGTCTCAGGGGAGATGTTAAACCAAAGCTCTACCTGCCTATTCATGTCTACATTATAGGATCCAACAGTGCTATCTGAAGAAGAGCAGAATCATTCTCCTTCAACCTACATCACCTAGGCAATGAATTGGTCATTCCCCTGCTTGTTTTGGGATCTTACCTTGCACATAAAGGCTTCTGTGCCTATATAGCAGCAGTCAGTATAATTTAAGCTGAATGGTTATATGCAAAGTTCTTTGAGAGGTTTCCAATCAATAAATTGAGGTGTTTAATCATTTCCTATCCTTTTTACCATAATTTTCACTCTCTGCTGTAACCTGAAAGTAGAGTTTTTTGCTTTGATTGTACTCAGTAATAATCAGACTGTTTCCCAGTAATTCTACAGAAAAAAGGGAATTTTCTGTTAGATTTATTACTGACCAATTTATAGCTGTGTAAAAGGCACGCGGAGTCAGTTCCACATTAACCAATGGATTTATAAACAGCAATGATTGACTCTCTGGAATATGTACAAAGCAATGACTAGCTGACAGCATTGTCCCACAAAGCGCACAAAACTAATGTCACCCCTAGTGAGTGTGCTAGCCCCAGAATTGTGCAGAGGCCTCAGTTTGCTGGGAACTGCTCACTGATAGGAAGTGCTACCTGACCCAGCAGCAGCAACAACGAGAAGCTTTGCAAAGCTTGATCAATAATTCAATAATTCATTCTGAGTGAGTGCACAGGGTATTTTTAACCAAATCAATACAATATCACTGACATTAGCTGTCTCTTTGACACATGAGTTATGAAGGTCTTTTTCAGGAATAAAATAGCAGCAGCATGGCACTCTATTTCCAATGTTTTGTTTGTTCACTGTTCTTGCTTTATTCTGTATATCAGAATGTTTACTCAACGCATTTCTCTAACTGATCATCCATCATGTCCCACTGTGTTTTCTTGTCTTCATTCCTTTGAATACAAGAGGAAAAAGTACCTCAAAGCAACATAAGTGTCTTCCTCCCATCCCAGTGGTGGAGGGAAAGAAAGATAATGGAGGTTTCTGAAATGACTCTCACTGGGAGATGAGAGTCAGTGAGGACGCCTGGGACTTTCAGTCTGATAGGATGGTGAGTGGTAGAGTTGTGGTGAGGTGAATTAACATAAGATGGGGATCCCATTGCAGAAAGTGAGGTAGCATGGAACTGTATCCTAGGGACCAAACCCTAGCCACCCTGTGTCTCTGAGGGGCTACACTGACCATTACTTTAAAAGTGATAAATTATTCTCCTGCCTCTTCTGAAATATGAAAAAGAAACTGTAAATTTCTGTAACTTTCAGTCAACAAATTTCAGTCCAGTTTTCCTAGGTGTCTGTTTTGTGCGTTCACAATAAGCCCATCAGGGGTACTGGCTTCAGCTGCTCCAGTGCAGTGACCTGGGGTTGGATGGTGCCTGTGTGCAGGTCTGAATGTAGCTGGACTCACCCACCTGCACTCTTAGCGAATGGGAGCATAGTGTTTATATTAGTTCACTAGTACTCCAGGGGCCTGGACTGATAGTCCAAATCTGACCATGGCAGTTGGGGAATTTAAATTCAATAATTAAATAAAACCTGACATAAGAAGCTAGACTCGTTAAAGGTGAAACCATTGGGTTCTTGTAAAAAGCCACCTGGTTCACCAATGTCCTTTAGGGAAGGAAATCTGCTGTTCCTACCCTGCCTACATGTGACTCCATACCCGCAGCAATGTGGTTGACTCTCAACTGCCTCCTGAAATGCCCGAGCAAGTCACCCAGTTATATTCAGGAAGGTGGCTCACCACTGCCTTCACAAGGGCAATTTAGGGATAGGTAATAAATGCCGATCTTGTAAAAACAAATTTGATCACGTATGAAAATCGTACACTTGAGTGAGGCCTGTGGGATTTACAGAGGCACCTTCTCCTGCCCCCTCCCAAAATTGACACCCTCAGGAGAGTATAAACAACTAGCAGCAGGAACCAGACCCATGACTAACCTTTCACCTCTCCTGCTTGTGAGGTAACTACACACTGTGCCCTCTTGCTCTCAGTGACACTCTTCCTGGAGTTTTGACCATTGTCCTTGCCTCAACCAAGTCTATCAGCAGTAAATTAAGTAAGAAGTGGGGAACAGAAATAAAGATAAAAAGAAAGGCAAACATTCCTACAGTGCCTTTCACCACCTCAGGATGTCTTGAAGCACTTTACCGCCAACGAAGTACATTGAAAGTGTAACTTGCTCTATAATGTAGGAAACCCACTAGCCAATTTGCACACAGGAAGATCCCACAAACAGAAATGTGATAATAAGTAGATGATGTTTTTGGTGATATTATTTGAGGGATAAATATTGGCCAGGTCAGTAAGGAGGCCTCGCCTGCTCTTCTTCAAGATAGTACTGGAAGATCACTTACATCCACCTGAGAGGGCAGATGGGGCCTTGGTTTAATGTCTCATCTGAAAGGCAGCACCTCCGACACTGCAGCACTCGCTCAGTGCTGTCCTGCAATTTCACCTCGATGCTTTTTCTCAAGTCCTGGAGTGGGATTTGAACCCACAATTCTTCAAGTCGTGAGTGTTACTAACTGAGCCATGGCTGACATGAATGATTGTATAGCACTGGTTGATTTTGTTTGGGGGAGGGCTGTAGAGGAATCAGCTGTTCCTTTATTTACCACATTTTCTGGTGATGTTGGGGTAACCCCTTAATCATCCACGAAAGCAGGTTAAGCAGGAAAAATATTTGGCTCTGACACTGCACTTTCTCATTTGGTTATTTTCCTGGCGTGTTTACATTCAAGGAAATTTGACAAGGAAATGCGAGCATTTGAGTTGATTCAGGACTTTGCATGAAAAATCCACATATTTTTAATGGGGTTCTCAATAGAATGGGTAGTCTGATTAAAAACACTTGTACTGGGATTTAATTGGTGTCAGTTTGCATGGTGTCAGCATTAGAAACGTCATGAATTTTAAAAAGGAGGAATCTGACATTGGTTTCTTCATTATATGCTGTGACAAGTATTGGTGATCTGTCACCTTCACTCTACAGGTGCATTAACTCAGCACAGCCTGCGAGTTCAGTTCAGTTCAATTACTGTAAACCAGCAAATAAATGATTAGCTGATTCAGAAACAAAATTCCAATTAACTAAGTCACTTCCTATTTCCTCTTATTAAATGTAAATCCCTGAGCCAGATATATCATTTACAGGGAATAACTTCAGAGGGAAAATATTGCTTCAACTTTCTCTCCTTCTCTCTGGGGAAACACTGAGTTTCAATTCCATAGAGACATCAGTTTACTGCAGTGTGCACAGGGAGCTATTTCTTAATCTATTCATCCCCAGGGCATTCATATCCCCTTGCCTTCATTGGCATCTCTAGCCTGCAGAAACACTGCCCATCTGGAAACATCGTGAACTACATCAGTACAAAAGCCAAGGTTGAAGCATTTGCACCAATCTTCAGCCAGAAATGCCAAGTGGATGATCCATCTTGGACTCCTCCTGAGGTCCCCAGCATCACAGATGCCAGTCTTCAGCCAGTTCGATTCACTCCACATGATATCTAGAAACGGCTGAAGGCACTGGATACTGCAAAGGCTATGGGCCCTGACAACATTCAGGCAATAGCACTGAAGAATTGTGCTCCAGAACTTGCTGCACCCCATAGCCAAGCTGTTCCAGTACAGCTACAACACTAGCACCTACCCGGCTATGTGGAATATTGCCCAGGTATGTCCTGTCCACAGAAAGCAGGAAAAATCCAACCTGGCCAATTATCACTCCATCAGTCTACTCTCGAACATCAGTAAAGTAATGGAAGGGGTCATCAACAGTATTATCAAGCAGCACTTGCTTAGCCATAACCTGGTCACTGATGCCCAGTTTTGGTTCTGCCAGGGTCACTCAGCTCCTGACCTCATAACAGACTTGGTTCAAACATGGACAAAAGAGCTGAACTCCTGAGGTGAGGTGAGAGTGACTGCCCTTGACATCAAGGCAGCATTTGACCGAGTGTGGCATCAAGGGGCCCTAGCAAAACTGGAGTCAATGGGAATCAGGGGGAAAACTCTCCACTGGTTGGAGTTATACTTAGCACAAAGGAAGATGGTTGTGGTTGTTGGAGGTCAGTCATCTCAGTTCCAGGACATCACTGTAGGAGTTCTTCAGGGTAGTGTCCTAGGCTCAACCATCTTCAGCTGCATCAATGACCTTCCTTCCATCATAAAGTCAGAAGTGGGGATATTCACTGATAATTGCACAATGTTCAGCGCCATTCGCGACTCCTCAGATACTGAAGCAGTCCATGTCCAAATGTAAGAAGACCTGGACAATATCCAGGCTTGGGCTGACAAGTGGCAAGTAACATTCATGTTACACAAGTGTCAAGCAATGGCCATCTCCAGCAAGACAGAAGCTAACCATCGCCCCTCGACATTCAATGGCATTACCATCAGTGAATCCCCCACTATCAACACCTTAGGGGTTAGTATTGACCAGAAACTGAACTGGACTAGCCATATAAATACTGTGTCTACAAGGGCAGGTCAGAGGCTGGGAATTGTGAAGCTAGCCCCACTGCCAATTGATGCCACAGACACAGGAGGAATGATCCCAAGCACACATTTCTGTCCATATTTTCCAGAATTTGTTTTTTTGTAAATTAAACAGGCCATGCAGTACCTACTGTTTGTAAATTTTGCCCAGCTCCCTCCCCACCATGTAACTGAGAATTATGGATGGCATAAAGATTTGATGTAAATATTATTTATTGATTTATATAAAACAAGATGAATTTTTGTTATTTTTTATGAAGTTTTTTTAACAGGACAAATGATGTGTTACATTTATGAAGTGTTTTTAATATGAGGAAATGCCTCAATGCTTTTCATGAAGATGTAATAAAAGTTTTTTTTTATTGATTGAAACCACCATGTGCTTATTGTTGCAAATACAGACAGTTCCCAGTGCTCAATCATTCGGGACTACAGCTCTGCTTTAGTCTTTATTCTGTATACAAGTTTGGCTTTGCTGCTCTTGAAAAATCCTGTATTCTTAATAAACCTGGCTGATGGCCCGAGATCACTCATTGGATGCTGGTGCGACCATGCTGAAGCAGTCACTTACACAACACTTTCCAAGCATAAAGCTTTATTTCTTCAGGGTACAGAATCTACATAGCATGCATAGGTGCATATAGAGGCTGTGTGACTGCAGAATCTCACACTCACACATATACACACAGATACTCATGCTGTTACATACATCCTCTCACACAGAAAATAAGCTTTTTAAAAATATCCATACACCCTTACTGTGAATTTTACAAAAAAAAAATAAACCAATTATTGGCTCACAATCAAAACTCTGTTATCCAATTATAAAGGTGCAAGGTATCCTATACCTGAAATTACTAAGGTTTTAATCTGGTTACCCTGCTTCCCACCACCCCCACACCCATCGCCATCCCCCCCAACCCCACAACCCTTACATCATCTTTTGTCATTAGCCCCCTTATCAGGAAAGTTTTTGGTATCAGCAGAAAATATGCTGTAAACCCTGAGAAGTGTCCACGATCCTACCTCCCAGCAGTTAGAAACCCTCCTTTACATATTTCCCATATTTCAGTCAAGGGACTGGCCTGTACATTCAGCCATTCTCTGGCTCTATTGTGTGTGGTTGCTATCCATCTTTAATCTGCTGCCGGTGTTCCACTAACCATTTCCTAGCCCAAACATCAAAATAGCTAAGCTTGTCTATCTTGTACATTCCAACAACAGCTAGTATCTGGACACAGTGCCACTGACCATTAACAGTGGAGTAAGAGCTCCGTCCATGGTGCTGGTCCACCTCTCACTCCTGGGTTACAGTTATAGATTTATTTAGTTAAGGTGCACGAGAAGAATAAATTGTTCAGAATTTACCAGAATTGGGTAAAGAACAGACAACATTTACCCCAATATCTCAGACTACAACACTCACAAACTCCTTTTTTGCCCCCTCTCCATCGTGAACCCACCTCTTCATTTTGTCACCTCTGCTCAGCATCTCCCCCCCACCCCCCCACCCAGTTTAATGGGAAAGTTTTGACGTTCCTTCCCCCAGGCAGGTCTACTAGCTATATAAAAGGCATTGACAGCGAAATGCATTTGAAAAATCCATGGTAAATTGTTTATTTATGGAAATTTAAAATATTGATGTATATTGAAACTTTAGTAAATAAATTGTTTTCTGTGATATGAATTCAAACCGTCTTTCTCAGTTTACAATGTGAAATTATATTTAGAATACAGCCCAATGTTCTGTTATAATGGAACAGGCTTCTTCCATTGACAATTATCTCATGTGACATTAGTACCATAATGTGTAGTCTAACCTGGCTGAGTTTGGGGGCAATTTTAACCCACAAGAGCAGTGAGATGTAAACATTTTTAAAGTCTCAAATCTGACCCCAACCTACACACTTCTGGTGTTACTGGAGAAGGGGTAAGCAACCAATCCACTCCTCAAAGGTAGGTCAGTTAGAAAAAGCTTTTAGGAAGGCTGTGTGCTTATAATTTTACTGGATTTCTATTCTTACCTTCATTCAGTCAGGTTAACCAGGCTTTGGGAAACCTGGTAGGTAAAAGGAATCACCAAGTGCTGGATTCATCAGGTTTTTGAGCCTTTTGAGCACTGCTTGTGGACAGGAGTGGTTTCCCCCACTATCCTTCCCCACCCCAACCCCCCAAGCTTACCTGCTTCCAACTCCAAAATCGCTGACTGCTGCTCTGACCATGATCTCTTCCTTCCTGCACATCCCCTCTCACCCTCATCCTCTCTGCTCCTTGGCTTTGGTCCTGAGCCACAAACTTGCCTGCCTGATGGCAGCCTCTCAATCTGTAAATTTTCACCCATCCAGATCCCACACAGCAGTACATAAATGATGATTTAATCTGTCTTGGCAGTGTTGGTTGGCCAGGATGATGTGGTGAAGCCTGTGAAACACTTTGGGATACCCTGAGGGTGGGAGAGGCATTGTTTAATTACAAATTCCTCCTCCTTTGATATCAGGATTCTCCATTTCATGGCTACATTGTGCCGAGGTATAAGTTCTTTCCCTGGAGCTACCTTCACGCATTGCTTTCCCTGTTCAATGGATCAGCAACCAGAGGATGCAGATTTAAGGTGACTGGAAAATAATTGGAAATGACATCAGGCGAAATGTTCCTACACAGCAAGTTGTCTGACCTGGAATGTGCTGCCTGAAAGGTCAGTGGAAGCAGATTCAATATTAACTTTCAAAAGAGGAATTGGAGACATATTTTGAAGGAAACACATTTTCAGGCTTATGGGGAAAGAACAGGGGAGTGAGATGAGTTGGATAACTCCTTGAAAGAGCTTTCATTGGAGTGGTGAGATGAGTGCCCTCTTTGAGTGCTGTTTCATTCTAAAACGCTATCCTTTAAATCTGTAGGCTTCAGTTGGTAGACTTTGAACTTCTACACTGTAAACCAAACCCCAGCTGAGGTTAGCTTTGTTTCCTGAGGGCAGGATACGGAATAAGGATCCTTCACTTAACTGGGTTCTCATCCCAGCTGTGGTACCAAGACCACTGGATAAATGCTTCCCAATAGTGAGAGGTCTTAGGCCAGAAAGCAAGTCCTGTCCAGGTCATTGTTGCACACATTCACCAGGGCAGATCTGACATCAGTGACTGAATACATTTTATGAAGTAACTTTTACTCCATTGGATGTTTTCAATCCATATTCTAAATGATTAAGACTACAAGATGGGATGAATCAGAACATCAGCACAGGTCACCTAGCTGCACTTGCAATGTGCAAGATGAGTTCAGCAAGTGGAACATAATTAGTTTCAGGATGCTTGGGCTGGATGAGTGGAAAACCAGTCAGAGCTCCTGATCCTGATCATTGTCCAGTGACCATGTCCAGCAAAGTATCAGAATCTTCATCATGATTGAGAGATTGAGGGAGGAGAGATTCAGGATGAAAATAAACATTCACCATTTGGGGCTTCAATCATTGTTCTATAATTGGAGGGCATGAAGCATGAGGGAGACTCACACCCACAGAGGCTTTGCACAAAAACGCAATCCTGGCTCTTGCAGTCATTTAATTTTTTTGAAAACAGACCCCTTAAAACAGTAAGACTGAATTTTTTTGTCTATGTGGCAAATTAAAATTGATCTGAAGAAACTGCCACACTCAAATGGAAAAAAAACTGAAGGCCTGGTATTAAAATCAATTATCTAATTGGAATCATATGCTACATCAGAATGGAGAAATGTCGATGGCTCTGCTTTCTGTGTGGAGAAAGGACTTTAAACAGCACTAGTAGTAACCTCAAAGCTTTCAAAAATGAAGCCCTTTAGAATGAATTACCTTGATAGCACCTTAGCATGGTAACAGGCACCAGCACATTTTCAGTTCTCTGTGCCACCCTGCGCAATCTTCCTCTTCTTGAATGTTGCACACAGTCACCCCAAGTATTTAGCAGCTCTGAGCTAGTTGTGTTGCACAACCTCAGTCTGAACAATCTCAAAGATCTTGTCAGCTGCATCAAGACTACACATTCGGGAAGATTTTACACATTTGGACATGTCAAAGCTCGATTTGGGGTTGGATGGTTGCTGATCCATATTGCCCATTATGTCAGAGTGGCGCAATTGTAGTGATTCGCTTGAGCCCCAATCTTGGAATTGACTGCACAACCTGGGCCGATATTTCAGCACAGTGTAGAGGTAGTGCTACACTGTCAGAGGGTCAGTACTGAGGGAGTGCTGCACTGTCAGAGGGTCAGTACTGAGGGAGTGCTGCACTGTCAGAGGGTCAGTACTGAGGGAATGCTACACTGTCAGAGGGTCAGTACTGAGGGAGTGCTGCACTGTCAGAGGGTCAGCACTGAGGGAGTGCTGCACTGTCAGAGGGTCAGTACTGAGGGAGTGCTGCACTGTCAGAGGGTCAGTACTGAGGGAGTGCTGCACTGTCAGAGGGTCAGTACTGAGGGAGTGATGCACTGTCAGAGGGTCAGTACCGAGGGAGTGCTGCATTGTTGGAGGGTCTGTACTGAGGGAGTGCTGCACTGTCGGAGGGTCAGTACTGAGGGAGTGCTGCACTGTCAGACAGTCAGTACTGAGGGAGTGCTGCACTGTCAGAGGGGCAGTACTGAGGGAGTGCACAATGTCAGAGGGTTAGTACTGACGGAGTGCTGCACTGTCGGACGGTCAGTACTGAGGGAGTGCACAATTTCAGAGGGTCAGTACTGAGGGAGTGCACAATGTCAGAGGGTTAGTACTGAGGGAGTGCTGCACTGTCAGAAGGTAGTACTGAGGGAGTGCTACACTGTCAGACGGTCTGTACTGAGGGAGTGCTGCACTGCTGGAGGGGCAGTACTGAGGAAGTGCTACACTGTCGGATGGTCAGTATTGGTGGAGTGCTACACTGTCAGACGGTCAGTACTTAGGGAGCACTGCACTGTTGGAGGGGCAGTACTGAAGGATTTCCACACTGTTGGAAGGTCATTACCAAAGGAGTTATACTGTCTGAGGAGTTGACTTTTCGATGAAATGTTAAACTGACACCCTATCTGCCTGTTCGGGTGGACATGAAAGATGCTGTGCCACTATTTGAAGAGTCACCTCCTGACGTTTTGCACCCTAGCTGGTGAGCAGGAACAGGACTGGCACAGACCGCAGGGGTTTGGGAGTTCCAACTGCATCATTGACTCTGATTTGATCACAGCTGCTTCCAGTGAGTGCTGCAATCACCAAGTTCCAAATGTTCCAGGCAGGAGAGAGAGGAATGGAAAACCTTCATCCAATCCCTGTCTGTCCAGAAGCAGAGGTGTTTTTGAATTATTTTTAAACTAGGCTGTGGCGTGTTTCCTCAAACCCTCGGTTTGTGTGATACAATTTAATAATAACTCAGAGCAAACCTGTGTTATGATTAACTCAAAAGGTTAGTTTATTCACATTCAAACCTGGGGACTGGGTGGTGGATGGAGTGTTCGTAACCTCATACACACACACACACACACACACACACACACACACATATATACAGTGAGGTGGGGTGTGGTAGAAAGAGGGAGATTTACAACTATGGGCAGCAACAACAAAAGAACCACAGAAATGAATATTAGTTCATGTGATTTCCAGAGTCTGAGAAGTCAAAGACCACAGGGTGTTTCCTTTGTGGCGGAGTTCAGTCACATCAAACAGGCTTCAAGGCATTGAGAGATGGTGCATAACACAGCCAGCACAATTCACCCATTGCTCCCGGCCCCACAAATGTTTTCAGGTTTATATTATAAATCACCCTCAGTCTATCTCTAGGAACATCTAGAGTATTTTATGGGGGTTCATGGAGAATTCCACATATGATCGAGTAGCTGTACAAAATGGAGCATTTAAATAAATATTTGATGAGTTTGATTGATTGGAAAGAGAGGAAAGATTGTCATCTGGTAAAGTTGGTCATCTCCAAGGGCTCGGACAGAATGCCACTACACTCGGGTGGTCCAGTCACAATAATATGTAAATGGTCAGTTTGATGGTCACAGAAGTAAACATGAGAAGCCAATGATGGAAACTTTATCAAAATTCACAGATGGCACAAGTTGCCCTTGTTCTTGAGAGGATTAACCTTGCAGCATACTGCAGTCACTGAGAACGAGAATGAGTGCAGGCTTCACAAGGTAAGAAGTATTTCTGTATTATGTGATGAGAACACACATAATCAATGAGACAGTGGGGGTTAGCTGAACTGATAAAGGCAGATCCAACTGTCAGAATGTCCACAAAAACATCAATCATAGAGACAGGAATATGATGATTCAGATACCTTTTAAAAAGTGGAATATATTAGGGACAGGACATAGACATGGACAGTTTGAATCCTGACAGACACACACAAGCAGTGCACCAAGAGGTGAAAGGCTTGGGTCAGAGATGCAGCAATATCTAGATATAAATAGCCCTATCCATCTTGCAAATGTTTGACTTATGATCTGTTTAACAATCGCTTTGGTAAATCGAAGACAAAATACTTCACACAACAACATCCTTTCTCATGAAAATGATTCCGTTTTGGTATCTGCAGAAGGCTAACTATATTTAGTGCACTCAAAATTCTAAAACCCTTCAGTACTAAGCAATGTTGAATGTTTGGATCAGGAATTGTACCTAAAGACAATAATATGGGATGTGTTTTGGCTCAAAAGATTTTAATTCAATGGGAGAAAATAGGACAAGGCCTTCTTCATTTTAAATGTACACATGTTAGTGAATGGGAAAGGGTTTAGTCCAATGGAATTATGTACACATGGAGTGAACGGGTGGGGTTTGGATCCATTGGGATTGTGTACAGTGAGAGTGAATGAAAAAGGTTTGGGTCCATAGGGATTGTGTACAGTGGGAGTGAATGGAAAGAGGTTGGGTCCATTGGGATTGTGTACAGTGGGAGTGATAGAAAAGGGGTTTGGGTCCATTGGGATTGTGGATAGTGGGAGTGAATAGGAAGGGATTTGGGTCCATTGGGACTGTGTACAGTGGGAGTGAATGGAAAGAGGTTTGTGTCCATTGGGACTGTGTACAGTGGGAGTGATTGGAAAGGGGTTTGGGTCCATTGGGATGGTGTACAGTGGGAGTAATTGGAAAGGGGTTTGGGTCCATCAGGATTGTGTACAGTGGGAATGATTGCAAAGGGTTTGGGTCCATTGGGATTGTGTATAGTGGGAGTGATTGGAAAGGGGTTTGGGACCAATGGGATTGTGTAGAGTGGGAGTGAAAGGAAAGGGGTTTGGGTCCATTGGGATTGTGGACAGTGGCAGTGATTGGAAAGGGGTTTGGGTCCATTGGGATAGTGTACAGTGGGAGTGATTGGAAAGGGGTTTGGGTCCATTGGGATTGTGTACAGTGAGAGCGATTGGAAAGGGGTTTGGGTCCATTGGAATTGTGTACTGTGGGAGTGATTGGAAAGGGGTTTGGGACCATTGGGATTGTGAACATTGGGAGTGATTGGAAAGGAGTTTGGGTCCACTGGGATTGTGTGCAGTGGGAGTGATTGGGAAGGGGTTTAGGTCCATTGGGATTATGTACAGTGGGAGTGAAAGGAAAGTGTTTTGGGTCCAATGAGATTGTGTACAGTGGGAGTGATTGGAAAGGGGTTTGGGGCCATTGGGATTGTGTACAGTGGGAGTGAATGGAAAGGGGTTCGGGTCCATTGGGATTGTGTACAGTGGGAGTGATTGGAAAGGGGTTTGAGTCCATTGGGATTGTGTACAGTGGGTGTGAACAGGAAGTGGTTTGGATCCATAGGGATTGTGTACAGTGGGAGTGAATGGAAAGTAGTTTGTGACCTTTGGTATGGTGTACAGTGAAAATGATTGGAAAGGGGTTTGGGTCCATTGGGATTGTGGACATTGGGAGTGATTGGAAAGGGGTTTGGGTCCATTGGGATAGTGTACAGTGGGAGTGATTGGAAAGGGGTTAGGGTCCATTGGGATTGCGTACAGTGAGAGCAATTGGAAAGGGGTTTGGGTCCATTGGAATTGTGTACAGTGAGAGTGATTGGAAAGGGGTTTGGGACCAATGGGATTGTGTGGAGTGGGAGTGAATGGAAAGGGGTTTGGGTCCATTGGGATTGTGGACAGCGGGAGTGATTGGGAAGGGGTTTGGGTCCATTGGGACTGTGTACAGTGGAAGTGATTGGAAAGGGGTTTGGGTCCATTGGGATACTGTAGAGTGGGAGTGATTGGAAAGGGGTTTGGGTCAATTGGAATTGTGTACAGTGGGAGTGATTGGAAAGGGGTTTGGGACCATTGGGATTGTGAACATTGGGAGTGATTGCAAAGGCGTTTGGGTCCATTGGGATTATGTACAGTGGGAGTGAAAGGAAAGTGTTTTGGGTCCAATCAGATTGTGTACAGTGGGAGTGATTGGAAAGGGGTTTGGGTCCATTGGGATTGTGTAAAGTGGGAGTGAATGGAAAGGGGTTCGGGTCCATTGGGATTGTGTACAGTCGGAGTGATTGGAAAGGGGTTTGGGTCCATTGGAATTGTGTACTGTGGGAGTGATTGGAAAGGGGTTTGGGACCATTGGGATTGTGAACATTGGGAGTGATTGGAAAGGAGTTTGGGTCCACTGGGATTGTGTACAGTGGGACTGATTGGGAAGGGGTATAGGTCGATTGGGATTATGTACAGTGGGAGTGAAAGGAAAGTGTTTTGGGTCAAATGAGATTGTTTACAGAGGGAGTGATTGGAAAGGGGTTTGGGGCCATTGGGATTGTGTACAGTGGGAGTGAATGGAAAGGGGTTCGGGTCCATTGGGATTGTGTACAGTGGGAGTGATTGGAAAGGGGTTTGAGTCCATTCGGATTGTGTACAGTGGGTGTGAACAGGAAGTGGTTTGGATCCATAGGGATTGTGTACAATGGGAGTGAATGGAAAGTAGTTTGGGACCTTTAGGATGGTGTACAGTGATGATGATTGGAAAGGGGTTTGGGTCCATTGTGATTGTGCACAGTGGGAGTGATTGGAAAGGGGTCTGGGTCCATTGGGATTGTGTACAGTAGGAGCAAATGGAAAGGGGTTTGGGTCCATTAGGATTGTGTACAGTGGGAGCAATTGGAAAGGGGTTTGGGTCCAGTCGGATTGTGTACAGTGACAGTAATTGGAAGGGGCTTGGGTCCACTGGGATTGTATACAGTGGAAGTGATTGGAAAGGGGTTTGGGTCCATTGGGGTAGTGTACAGTGAGAGTGATTGGAAAGGGGTTTGTGTCAATTGGGATTGTGTACAGTGAGAGTGATTGGAAAAGGGTTTGGGTCCTTTGGGATTTTGTACTGTGGGCGAGACTGGAAAGGGGATTGGGACCATTGGGATTGTGTACAGTGGGAGTTTTTGGAAATGCGGTTGGGTCCGTGGGGATAATGTACAGTGGGACTGATTGGGAAGGGGTTTAGGTCCTTTGGGATTATGTACAGTGGGAGTGAATGGAAAGTGTTTTGGGTAAAATGAGATTGTGTACAGTGGGAGTGATTGGAAAAGGGTTTGGATCCATTGGGATTGTCTACAGTGGGAGTGAATTGAAAGGGGTTTGGGACCACTGGGATTGTGTGCAGTGGGAAAGATTGGAAAGGGGTTTGGGTCCATTGTGATTGTGCACAGTGGGAGTGATTGGAAAGGGTTTTGGCCCAATTGTGATTGTGTAAAATGCGAGCAAATGGAAAGGGGTTTGGGTCCATTGGGATTGTGTACAGTGGGAGCAGTTGGAAAGGGGTTTGGGTCCATCTGGATTGTGTACAGTAAGAGTATTTGGAAGGGCGTTGGGTCCATTGGGATTGTGTACAGTGGGAGTGATTGGAAAGGGGTTTGTGTCCATTGGGATTGTGTACAGTTAGAGTGATTGAAAGGGATTTGGGTCCATTGGGATTTTGTACAGTGGGAGTGAATGGAAATGATATTGGGTCCTTTGTGACTGTGTACAGTGGGAGTGATTGGAAAGGGGTTTTGGGTCCATTGGGATTGTGCACAGGTGGAGTGATTGGAAAGGGAATTTGGGTCCATTGGGATTGTGTACAGTGGGAGTGATTGGTAAGGGGTTTGGGTCCACTGGGATTGTGTATAGTGGGAGTGATTGGAAAGGGGTTTGGGTCCATTGGGATTGTGTATAGTGGGAGTGATTGGAAAGGGGTTTGGGTCCATTGGGATTGTGTACAGTGGGAGTGAATGGAAAGGGGTTTGGGTCCACTGCAATTTTGTACAGTGGGAGTGGTGGGAAAGGGGTTTGGGTCCATTGGGATTGTGTGCAGTGGGTAGGAATGGAAAGGGTTTTGGGTCCATTGGGATTGTGCACAGTGTGATTGATTTGGAAGGGGTTTAGGTCCATTGGGATTGTGTACAGTGGGAGTGATTGGAAAGGGGTTTGGGTCCAATGGGATTGTGTAGTGTGGGAGTGAATGGAAAAGGGTTTGGGTCCATTGGGAATTTAGACAGTGGCAGTGATTGGAAAGGGCTTTGGGCCAATTGGGATTGTGTACAGTGGGAGCAAATGAAAAGGGGTTTGGGTCCATTGTGATTGTGTACAGTGTGAGCAATTGGAAAGGGCTTTAGTTCCGTTGGGATTATGTACGGTGGGAGTGAATGGAAAGGGGTTTTGGACCATTGGGATTGTGTAAAGTGTGAGTGATTGGAAAGTGGTTTGGGTCCATTTGGAGTGTGTACAGTGGGAGTGATTGGAAAGGCCTTTAGGTCCACTGGGATTGTGTACAGTGAGAGTGATTGGAAAGGGGTTTGGGTCCAAATGGATTGTGTAGAGTGGGAGTGAATGGAAAGGGGTTTGGGTCCATTGGGATTGTGGACAGTGGGAGTAATTGGAATGGGGCTTGGGTCCATTGGGATTGTGTACAGTGGGAGTGATTGGAAAGGGATTTGGGACCATTGGGATTTTGTACATTGGGAGTGATTGGAAATGGATTTGGGTCCATTGGGATTTTGTACAGTGGGCTTGATTGGAAAGGGATTTGGGACCATTGGGATTTTGTACATTGGGAGTGATTTTAAAGGCGTTTGGGTCCATTGGGAGTGTGTGCAGTGGTAGTGATTGGGAAGGGTTTTAGGTCCATTGGGATTATGTACAGTAGGAGTGAAAGGAAAGTGTTTTGAGTCCAATGAGATTGTGTTCAGTGGGAGTGATTGGAAATGGCTTTGGGTCCATTGGGATTGTCTACAGTGGGAGTGAAAGGAAAGGGATTCGGGTCCATTGGGAATGTGCACTTTGGGAGTGATTGGAAAGGGGTTAGAGTCCATTGGGATTGTGTACAGTGGGTGTGAACAGGAAGTGGTTTGGATCCATTGGGATTGTGTACAGTGGGAGTGAATGGAAAGGGGTTTGGGACCATTGGGATTGTGTACAGTGGGAGTGATTGGAAAGGGTTTTGGGTCCATTGGGATTGTGGATAGTGGGAGTGAATAGGAAGGGGTTTGGGTCCATAGGGATTGTGTACAGTGGGAGTGATTGGAATGGGGTTTGGGTCCATTGGGATGGTGTACAGTGGCAGTAATTGGAAAGGGGTTTGGGTCCATCAGTATTGTGTACAGTGGGAGTGATTGCAAAGGGTTTGTGTCCATTGGGATTGTGTACAGTGGGAGTGAATGGAAAGGGGTTTGGGTCCATTGGGATTGTGTACAGTGGGAGTGATTGGAAAGGGTTTGGGTCCATTGGGATTGTTTGCAGTGAGAGTGATTTGAAAGGGGTTTGGGACCAATGGGATTGTGTAGAGTGGGAGTGAATGGAAAGGGGTTTGGGACCATTGGAATTGTGTACTGTGGGAATGATTGGAAAGGGTTTTGGGACGATTGGGATTGTGAACATTGGGAGTGATTGGAAAGGAGTTTGGGTCCACTGGGATTGTGTACAGTGGGAGTGATTGGGAAGGGGTTTAGGTCCATTGGGATTATGTACAGTGGGAGTGAAAGGAAAGTGTTTTGGGTCCAATGAGATGGTGTACAGTGGGAGTGATTGGAAAGGGGTTTGGGGCCATTGGGATTGTGTACAGACGGAGTGAATGGAAAGGGGTTCGGGTCCATTGGGATTGTGTACAGTGGGAGTGATTGGAAAGGGGTTTGAGTCCATTGGGATTGTGCACAGTGGGAGTGATTTGAAAGGGGTTTGGGTCCAGTCGGATTTTGTACAGTGACAGTATTTGGAAGGGGGTTGGGTCCATTGGGATTGTGTACAGTGGGAGTGATTGGAAAGGGGTTTGCGTCCATTGGGATTGTGTACAGTGGTAGTGATTGGAAAGGGCTTTGGGTCCATTGGGATTGTGTACAGTGGGAGTGAATGGAAAGGGGTTTGGGACCATTGGGATTGTGTACAGTGGGAGTGATTGGAAAGGGTTTTGGGTCCATTGGGATTGTGGATAGTGGGAGTGAAAAGGAAGGGGTTTGGGTCCATTGGGATTGTGTACAGTGGGAGTGATTGGAAAGGGGTTTGGGTCCATTGGGATTGTGGATAGTGGGAGTGAATAGGAAGGGGTTTGGGTCCATTGGGATTGTGTACAATGGGAGTGATTGCAAAGGGTTTGTGTCCATTGGGATTGTGTACAGTGGGAGTGAATGGAAAGGGGTTTGGGTCCATTGGGATTGTGTACAGTGTGAGTGATTGGAAAGGGGTTGGGTCCATTGGGATTGTTTGCAGTGAGAGTGATTTGAAAGGGGTTTGGGACCAATGGGATTGTGTAGAGTGGGAGTGAATGGAAAGGGGTTTGGGTCCATTGGAATTGTGTACTGTGGGAATGATTGGAAAGGGGTTTGGGACGATTGGGATTGTGAACATTGGGAGTGATTGGAAAGGAGTTTGGGTCCACTGGGATTGTGTACAGTGGGAGTGATTGGGAAGGGGTTTAGGTCCATTGGGATTATGTACAGTGGGAGTGAAAGGAAAGTGTTTTGGGTCCAATGAGATTGTGTGCAGTGGGAGTGATTGGAAAGGGGTTTGGGGCCATTGGGATTGTGTACAGTGGGAGTGAATGGAAAGGTGTTCGGGTCCATTGGGATTGTGTACAGTGGGAGTGATTGGAAAGGGGTTTGAGTCCATTGGGATTGTGCACAGTGGGAGTGATTTGAAAGGGGTTTGGGTCCAGTCGGATTTTGTACAGTGACAGTATTTGGAAGGGGGTTGGGTCCATTGGGATTGTGTACAGTGGGAGTGATTGGAAAGGGGTTTGCGTCCATTGGGATTGTGTACAGTGGGAGTGATTGGAAAGGGCTTTGGGTCCATTGGAATTGTGTACAGTGGGAGTGAATGGAAAGGGGTTTGGGACCATTGGGATTGTGTAGAGTGGGAGTGATTGGAAAGGGTTTTGGGTCCATTGGGATTGTGGATAGTGGGAGTGAATAGGAAGGCGTTTGGGTCCATTGGGATTGTGTACAGTGGGAGTGATTGGAAAGGGGTTTGGGTCCATTGGGATGGTGTACAGTGGCAGTATTTGGAAAGGGGTTTGGGTCCATCAGTATTGTGTACAGTGGGAGTGATTGCAAAGGGTTTGTGTCCATTGGGATTGTGTACAGTGGGAGTGAATGGAAAGGGGTTTGGGTCCATTGGGATTGTGTACAGTGGGAGTGATTGGAAAGGGGTTTGGGTCCATTGGGATTGTTTGCAGTGAGAGTGATTGGAAAGGGGTTTGGGTCCATTTGAATTGTGTACTGTGGGAATGATTGGAAAGGGGTTTGGGACGATTGGGATTGTGAACATTGGGAGTGATTGGAAAGGAGTTTGGGTCCACTGGGATTGTGTACAGTGGGAGTGATGGGAAGGGGTTTAGGTCCATTGGGATTATGTACAGTGGGAGTGAAAGGAAAGTGTTTTGGGTCCAATGAGATTGTGTGCAGTGGGAGTGATTGGAAATGGCTTTGGGTCCATTGGGATTGTCTACAGTGGGAGTGAAAGGAAAGGGATTCGGGTCCATTGGGAATGTGCACTTTGGGAGTGATTGGAAAGGGGTTAGAGTCCATTGGGATTGTGTACAGTGGGTGTGAACAGGAAGTGGTTTGGATCCATTGGGATTGTGTACAGTGGGAGTGAATGGAAAGGGGTTTGGGACCATTGGGATTGTGTACAGTGGGAGTGATTGGAAAGGGTTTTGGGTCCATTGGGATTGTGGATAGTGGGAGTGAATAGGAAGGGGTTTGGGTCCATAGGGATTGTGTACAGTGGGAGTGATTGGAATGGGGTTTGGGTCCATTGTGATGGTGTACAGTGGCAGTAATTGGAAAGGGGTTTGGGTCCATCAGTATTGTGTACAGTGGGAGTGATTGCAAAGGGTTTGTGTCCATTGGGATTGTGTACAGTGGGAGTGAATGGAAAGGGGTTTGGGTCCATTGGGATTGTGTACAGTGGGAGTGATTGGAAAGGGTTTGGGTACATTGGGATTGTTTGCAGTGAGAGTGATTTGAAAGGGGTTTGGGACCAATGGGATTGTGTAGAGTGGGAGTGAATGGAAAGGGGTTTGGGACCATTGGAATTGTGTACTGTGGGAATGATTGGAAAGGGTTTTGGGACGATTGGGATTGTGAACATTGGGAGTGATTGGAAAGGAGTTTGGGTCCACTGGGATTGTGTACAGTGGGAGTGATTGGGAAGGGGTTTAGGTCCATTGGGATTATGTACAGTGGGAGTGAAAGGAAAGTGTTTTGGGTCCAATGAGATGGTGTACAGTTGAGTGATTGGAAAGGGGTTTGGGGCCATTGGGATTGTGTACAGACGGAGTGAATGGAAAGGGGTTCGGGTCCATTGGGATTGTGTACAGTGGGAGTGATTGGAAAGGGGTTTGAGTCCATTGGGATTGTGCACAGTGGGAGTGATTTGAAAGGGGTTTGGGTCCAGTCGGATTTTGTACAGTGACAGTATTTGGAAGGGGGTTGCGTCCATTGGGATTGTGTACAGTGGGAGTGATTGGAAAGGGGTTTGCGTCCATTGGGATTGTGTACAGTGGTAGTGATTGGAAAGGGCTTTGGGTCCATTGGGATTGTGTACAGTGGGAGTGAATGGAAAGGGGTTTGGGACCATTGGGATTGTGTACAGTGGGAGTGATTGGAAAGGGTTTTGGGTCCATTGGGATTGTGGATAGTGGGAGTGAAAAGGAAGGGGTTTGGGTCCATTGGGATTGTGTACAGTGGGAGTGATTGGAAAGGGGTTTGGGTCCATTGGGATTGTGGATAGTGGGAGTGAATAGGAAGGGGTTTGGGTCCATTGGGATTGTGTACAATGGGAGTGATTGCAAAGGGTTTGTGTCCATTGGGATTGTGTACAGTGGGAGTGAATGGAAAGGGGTTTGGGTCCATTGGGATTGTGTACAGTGGGAGTGAATGGAAAGGGTTTGGGTCCATTGGGATTGTTTGCAGTGAGAGTGATTTGAAAGGGGTTTGGGACCAATGGGATTGTGTAGAGTGGGAGTGAATGGAAAGGGGTTTGGGTCCATTGGAATTGTGTACTGTGGGAATGATTGGAAAGGGGTTTGGGACGATTGGGATTGTGAACATTGGGAGTGATTGGAAAGGAGTTTGGGTCCACTGGGATTGTGTACAGTGGGAGTGATTGGGAAGGGGTTTAGGTCCATTGGGATTATGTACAGTGGGAGTGAAAGGAAAGTGTTTTGGGTCCAATGAGATTGTGTGCAGTGGGAGTGATTGGAAAGGGGTTTGGGGCCATTGGGATTGTGTACAGTGGGAGTGAATGGAAAGGTGTTCGGGTCCATTGGGATTGTGTACAGTGGGAGTGATTGGAAAGGGGTTTGAGTCCATTGGGATTGTGCACAGTGGGAGTGATTTGAAAGGGGTTTGGGTCCAGTCGGATTTTGTACAGTGACAGTATTTGGAAGGGGGTTGGGTCCATTGGGATTGTGTACAGTGGGAGTGATTGGAAAGGGGTTTGCGTCCATTGGGATTGTGTACAGTGGGAGTGATTGGAAAGGGCT
This sequence comes from Carcharodon carcharias, assembly GCF_017639515.1. Taxonomy (NCBI): domain Eukaryota; kingdom Metazoa; phylum Chordata; class Chondrichthyes; order Lamniformes; family Lamnidae; genus Carcharodon; species Carcharodon carcharias. The sequence goes on from NC_054500.1 coordinate 26,036,931, forward strand.
TTGGGTCCATTGGAATTGTGTACAGTGGGAGTGAATGGAAAGGGGTTTGGGACCATTGGGATTGTGTAGAGTGGGAGTGATTGGAAAGGGTTTTGGGTCCATTGGGATTGTGGATAGTGGGAGTGAATAGGAAGGCGTTTGGGTCCATTGGGATTGTGTACAGTGGGAGTGATTGGAAAGGGGTTTGGGTCCATTGGGATTGTTTGCAGTGAGAGTGATTGGAAAGGGGTTTGGGTCCATTTGAATTGTGTACTGTGGGAATGATTGGAAAGGGGTTTGGGACGATTGGGATTGTGAACATTGGGAGTGATTGGAAAGGAGTTTGGGTCCACTGGGATTGTGTACAGTGGGAGTGATGGGAAGGGGTTTAGGTCCATTGGGATTATGTACAGTGGGAGTGAAAGGAAAGTGTTTTGGGTCCAATGAGATGGTGTACAGTGGGAGTGATTGGAAAGGCGTTTGGGGCCATTGGGATTGTGTACAGTGGGAGTGAATGGAAAGGGGTTCGGGTCCATTGGGATTGTGTACAGTGGGAGTGATTGGAAAGGGGTTTGAGTCCATTGGGATTGTGTACAGTGGGTGTGAACAGCAAGTGGTTTGGATCCATAGGGATTGTGTACAGTGGGAGTGAATGGAAAGTAGTTTGGGACCTTTAGGATGGTGTACAGTGAGAATGATTGGCAAGGGGTTTGGGTCCATTGTGATTGTGCACAGTGGGAGTGATTGGAAAGGGGTCTGGGTCCATTGGGATTGTGTACAGCAGGAGCAAATGGAAAGGGGTTTGGGTCCATTGGGATTGTGCACAGTGGGAGCAATTGTAAAGGGGTTTGGGTCCAGTCGGATTTTGTACAGTGACAGTATTTGGAAGGGGGTTGGGTCCATTGGGATTGTGTACAGTGGGAGTGATTGGAAAGGGGTTTGCGTCCATTGGGATTGTGTACAGTGGGAGTGATTAGAAAGGGCTTTGGGTCCATTGGGATTTTGTACAGTGGGAGTGATTGGAAAAGAGTTTGGGACCATTGGCATTGTTTACATTGGGAGTGATTGGAAAGGGGTTTTGGGTCCATTGGGATTGTGTACAGAGGGAATGATTGGAAAGGGGTTTTGCGTCCATTGTGATTGTCTATAGTGGGAGTGATTGGAAAGGGGTTCTGGTCCATTGGGATTGTGTACAGTGGGAGTGTTTGGAAAGGGGTTTGGGTCCATTGGGATTGTGTACTGTGGGAGTCATTGGAAAGGGGCTTGGGTCCACTGGGATTGTATACATTGGAAGTGATTGGAAAGGGGTTTGGGTCCATTGGGATTGTGTACAGTGGGAGTGATTGCAAAAGGTTTTGTGTCCATTGGGATTGTGTACAGTTAGAGTGATTGGAAAGGGATTTGGGTCCATTGGGATTTTGTACAGTGGAATGAATGGAAATGATATTGGGTCCTTTGTGATTGTGTACAGTGGGAGTGATTGGAAAGGGGTTTTGGGTCCATTGGGATTGTGCACATTTGGAGTGATTGGAAAGGGAATCTGGGTCCATTGGGATTGTGTACAGTGGGAGTGATTGGAAAGGGGTTTGGGTCCACTGGGATTGTGTATAGTGGGAGTGATTGGAAAGGGGTTTGGGTCAATTGGGATTGTGTACAGTGGGAGTCAATGGAAAGGGGTTTGGGTCCACTGCAATTGTGTACAGTGGGAGTGATTGGAAAGGGGTTTTGGGTCCATTGGGATTGTGTACAGTGTGAGTGATTTGAAAGGGGTTTGGGTCCATTGGGATTGTGTACAGTGGGAGTGATTGGAAAGGGGTTTCGGTCCAATGGGATTGTGTAGTGTGGGATTGAATGGAAAGGGGTTTGGGTCCATTGGGAATTTAGACAGTGGGAGTTATTGGAAAGGGCTTTGGGCCAATTGGGATTGTGTACAGTGGGAGCAAATGAAAAGGGGTTTGGGTCCATTGTGATTGTGTACAGTGTGAGCAATTGGAAAGGGCTTTAGTTCCGTTGGGATTATGTACGGTGGGAGTGAATGGAAAGGGGTTTTGGACCATTGGGATTGTGTACAGGGTGAGTGATTGGAAAGTGGTTTGGGTCCATTTGGAGTGTGTACAGTGGAGTGATTGGAAAGGCGTTTAGGTCCACTGGGATTGTGAAAAGTGAGAGTGGTTGGAAAGGGGTTTGGGTCCATTGGGATTTTGTACAGCGGGCGAGACGGGAAAGGGGATTGGGACCATTGGGATTGTGTACAGTGGGAGTTTTTGGTAATGCGGTTGGGTCCGTGGGGATAATGTACAGTGGGACTGATTCGGAAGGGTTTTAGGTCCTTTGGGATTATGTACATTGGGAGTGAATGGAAAGTGTTTTGGGTAAAATGAGATTGTGTACTTTGGGAGTGATTGGGAAGGGGTTTGGGTCCATTGGGATGGTGTACAGTGGCAGTAATTGGAAAGGGGTTTGGGTCCATCAGAATTGTGTACAGTGGGAGTGATTGCAAAGGGTTTGTGTCCATTGGGATTGTGTCCAATGGGAGTGAATGGAAAGGGGTTCGGGTCCATTGGGATTGTGTACAGTGGGAGTGATTGGAAAGGGGTTTGGGTCCATTGGGATTGTGCACAGTGGGAGTGATTTGAAAGGGGTTTGGGTCCAGTCGGATTTTGTACAGTGACAGTATTTGGAAGGGGGTTGCGTCCATTGGGATTGTGTACAGTGGGAGTGATTGGAAAGGGGTTTGCGTCCATTGGGATTGTGTACAGTGGCAGTGATTGGAAAGGGCTTTGGGTCCATTGGGATTGTGTACAGTGGGAGTGAATGGAAAGGGGTTTGGGACCATTGGGATTGTGTACAGTGGGAGTGATTGGAAAGGGTTTTGGGTCCATTGGGATTGTGGATAGTAGGAGTGAATAGGAAGGGGTTTGGGTCCATTGGGATTGTGTACAGTGGGAGTGATTGGAAAGGGGTTTGGGTCCATTGGGATGGTGTACAGTGGCAGTATTTGGAAAGGGGTTTGGGTCCATCAGTATTGTGTACAGTGGGAGTGATTGCAAAGGGTTTATGTCCATTGGGATTGTGTACAGTGGGAGTGAATGGAAAGGGTTTGGGTCCATTGGGATTGTTTGCAGTGAGAGTGATTTGAAAGGGTTTTGGGACCAATGGGATTGTGTAGAGTGGGAGTGAATGGAAAGGGGTTTGGGTCCATTGGAATTGTGTACTGTGGGAATGATTGGAAAGGGGAATGGGACGATTGGGATTGTGAACATTGGGAGTGATTGGAAAGGAGTTTGGGTCCACTGGGATTGTGTACAGTGGGAGTGATTGGGAAGGGGTTTAGGTCCATTGGGATTATGTACAGTGGGAGTGAAAGGAAAGTGTTTTGGGTCCAATGAGATTGTGTGCAGTGGGAGTGATTGGAAAGGGGTTTGGGGCCATTGGGATTGTGTACAGTGGGAGTGAATGGAAAGGTGTTCGGGTCCATTGGGATTGTGTACAGTGGGAGTGATTGGAAAGGGGTTTGAGTCCATTGGGATTGTGCACAGTGGGAGTGATTTGAAAGGGGTTTGGGTCCAGTCGGATTTTGTACAGTGACAGTATTTGGAAGGGGGTTGGGTCCATTGGGATTGTGTACAGTGGGAGTGATTGGAAAGGGGTTTGCGTCCATTGGGATTGTGTACAGTGGGAGTGATTGGAAAGGGCTTTGGGTCCATTGGAATTGTGTACAGTGGGAGTGAATGGAAAGGGGTTTGGGACCATTGGGATTGTGTAGAGTGGGAGTGATTGGAAAGGGTTTTGGGTCCATTGGGATTGTGGATAATGGGAGTGAATAGGAAGGCGTTTGGGTCCATTGGGATTGTGTACAGTGGGAGTGATTGGAAAGGGGTTTGGGTCCATTGGGATGGTGTACAGTGGCAGTATTTGGAAAGGGGTTTGGGTCCATCAGTATTGTGTACAGTGGGAGTGATTGCAAAGGATTTGTGTCCATTGGGATTGTGTACAGTGGGAGTGAATGGAAAGGGATTTGGGTCCATTGGGATTGTGTACAGTGGGAGTGATTGGAAAGGGGTTTGGGTCCATTGGGATTGTGTACTGTGGGAATGATTGGAAAGGGGTTTGGGACGATTGGGATTGTGAACATTGGGAGTGATTGGAAAGGAGTTTGGGTCCACTGGGATTGTGTACAGTGGGAGTGATGGGAAGGGGTTTAGGTCCATTGGGATTATGTACAGTGGGAGTGAAAGGAAAGTGTTTTGGGTCCAATGAGATGGTGTACAGTGGGAGTGATTGGAAAGGCGTTTGGGGCCATTGGGATTGTGTACAGTGGGAGTGAATGGAAAGGGGTTCGGGTCCATTGGGATTGTGTACAGTGGGAGTGATTGGAAAGGGGTTTGAGTCCATTGGGATTGTATACAGTGGGTGTGAACAGCAAGTGGTTTGGATCCATAGGGATTGTGTACAGTGGGAGTGAATGGAAAGTAGTTTGGGACCTTTAGGATGGTGTACAGTGAGAATGATTGGCAAGGGGTTTGGGTCCATTGTGATTGTGCACAGTGGGAGTGATTGGAAAGGGGTTTGGGTCCATTGGGATTGTGTACAGTGGGAGCAATTGTAAAGGGGTTTGGGTCCAGTCGGATTTTGTACAGTGACAGTATTTGGAAGGGGGTTGGGTCCATTGGGATTGTGTACAGTGGGAGTGATTGGAAAGGGGTTTGCGTCCATTGGGATTGTGTACAGTGGGAGTGATTGGAAAGGGCTTTGGGTCCATTGGGATTTTGTACAGTGGGAGTGATTGGAAAAGAGTTTGGGACCATTGGCATTGTTTACATTGGGAGTGATTGGAAAGGGGTTTTGGGTCCATTGGGATTGTGTACAGAGGGAATGATTGGAAAGGGGTTTTGCGTCCATTGTGATTGTCTATAGTGGGAGTGATTGGAAAGGGGTTCTGGTCCATTGGGATTGTGTACAGTGGGAGTGTTTGGAAAGGGGTTTGGGTCCATTGGGATTGTGTACTGTGGGAGTCATTGGAAAGGGGCTTGGGTCCACTGGGATTGTATACATTGGAAGTGATTGGAAAGGGGTTTGGGTCCATTGGGATTGTGTACAGTGGGAGTGATTGCAAAAGGTTTTGTGTCCATTGGGATTGTGTACAGTTAGAGTGATTGGAAAGGGATTTGGGTCCATTGGGATTTTGTACAGTGGAATGAATGGAAATGATATTGGGTCCTTTGTGATTGTGTACAGTGGGAGTGATTGGAAAGGGGTTTTGGGTCCATTGGGATTGTGCACATTTGGAGTGATTGGAAAGGGAATCTGGGTCCATTGGGATTGTGTACAGTGGGAGTGATTGGAAAGGGGTTTGGGTCCACTGGGATTGTGTATAGTGGGAGTGATTGGAAAGGGGTTTGAGTCAATTGGGATTGTGTACAGTGGGAGTCAATGGAAAGGGGTTTGGGTCCACTGCAATTGTGTACAGTGGGAGTGATTGGAAAGGGGTTTTGGTCCTTTGGGATTGTGTGTAGTGGGAGTGAATGGAAAGGGTATTGGGTCCATTGGGATTGTGTACAGTGTGAGTGATTTGAAAGGGGTTTGGGTCCATTGGGATTGTGTACAGTGGGAGTGATTGGAAAGGGGTTTCGGTCCAATGGGATTGTGTAGTGTGGGATTGAATGGAAAGGGGTTTGGGTCCATTGGGAATTTAGACAGTGGGAGTTATTGGAAAGGGCTTTGGGCCAATTGGGATTGTGTACAGTGGGAGCAAATGAAAAGGGGTTTGGGTCCATTGTGATTGTGTACAGTGTGAGCAATTGGAAAGGGCTTTAGTTCCGTTGGGATTATGTACGGTGGGAGTGAATGGAAAGGGGTTTTGGACCATTGGGATTGTGTACAGGGTGAGTGATTGGAATGTGGTTTGGGTCCATTTGGAGTGTGTACAGTGGAGTGATTGGAAAGGCGTTTGGGTCCACTGGGATTGTGAACAGTGAGAGGGATTGGAAAGAGGTTTGGGTCCATTGGGATTTTGTACAGCGGGCGAGACGGGAAAGGGGATTGGGACCATTGGGATTGTGTACAGTGGGAGTTTTTGGTAATGCGGTTGGGTCCGTTGGGATAATGTACAGTGGGACTGATTCGGAAGGGTTTTAGGTCCTTTGGGATTATGTACATTGGGAGTGAATGGAAAGTGTTTTGGGTAAAATGAGATTGTGTACTTTGGGAGTGATTGGGAAGGGGTTTGGGTCCATTGGGATGGTGTACAGTGGCAGTAATTGGAAAGGGGTTTGGGTCCATCAGTATTGTGTACAGTGGGAGTGATTGCAAAGGGTTTGTGCCCATTGGGATTGTGTCCAATGGGAGTGAATGGAAAGGGGTTCGGGTCCATTGGGATTGTGTACAGTGGGAGTGATTGGAAAGGGGTTTGAGTCCATTGGGATTGTGCACAGTGGGAGTGATTTGAAAGGGGTTTGCGTCCAGTCGGATTTTGTACAGTGACAGTATTTGGAAGGGGGTTGCGTCCATTGGGATTGTGTACAGTGGGAGTGATTGGAAAGGGGTTTGCGTCCATTGGGATTGTGTACAGTGGTAGTGATTGGAAAGGGCTTTGGGTCCATTGGGATTGTGTACAGTGGGAGTGAATGGAAAGGGGTTTGGGACCATTGGGATTGTGTACAGTGGGAGTGATTGGAAAGGGTTTTGGGTCCATTGGGATTGTGGATAGTGGGAGTGAATAGGAAGGGGTTTGGGTCCATTGGGATTGTGTACAGTGGGAGTGATTGGAAAGGGGTTTGGGTCCATCAGTATTGTGTACAGTGGGAGTGATTGCAAAGTGTTTATGTCCATTGGGATTGTGTACAGTGGGAGTGAATGGAAAGGGGTTTGGGTCCATTGGGATTGTGTACAGTGGGAGTGATTGGAAAGGGTTTGGGTCCATTGGGATTGTTTGCAGTGAGAGTGATTTGAAAGTGGTTTGGGACCAATGGGATTGTGTAGAGTGGGAGTGAATGGAAAGGGGTTTGGGTCCATTGGAATTGTGTACTTTGGGAATGATTGGAAAGGGGTTTGGGACGATTGGGATTGTGAACATTGGGAGTGATTGGAAAGGAGTTTGGGTCCACTGGGATTGTGTACAGTGGGAGTGATTGGGAAGGGGTTTAGGTCCATTGGGATTATGTACAGTGGGAGTGAAAGGAAAGTGTTTTGGGTCCAGTGAGATGGTGTGCAGTGGGAGTGATTGGAAAGGGGTTTGGGGCCATTGGGATTGTGTACAGTGGGAGTGAATGGAAAGGGGTTCGGGTCCATTGGGATTGTGTACAGTGGGAGTGATTGGAAAGGGGTTTGAGTCCATTGGGATTGTGCACAGTGGGAGTGATTTGAAAGGGGTTTGGGTCCAGTCGGATTTTGTACAGTGACAGTATTTGGAAGGGGGTTGGGTCCATTGGGATTGTGTACAGTGGGAGCGATTGGAAAGGGGTTTGCGTCCATTGTGATTGTGTACAGTGGGAGTGATTGGAAAGGGCTTTGGGTCCATTGGAATTGTGTACAGTGGGAGTGAATGGAAAGGGGTTTGGGACCATTGGGATTGTGTAGAGTGGGAGTGATTGGAAAGGGTTTTGGGTCCATTGGGATTGTGGATAGTGGGAGTGAATAGGAAGGCGTTTGGGTCCATTGGGATTGTGTACAGTGGGAGTGATTGGAAAGGGGTTTGGGTCCATTGGGATGGTGTACAGTGGCAGTATTTGGAAAGGGGTTTGGGTCCATCAGTATTGTGTACAGTGGGAGTGATTGCAAAGGGTTTGTGTCCTTTGGGATTGTGTACAGTGGGAGTGAATGGAAAGGGGTTTGGGTCCATTGGGATTGTGTACAGTGGGAGTGATTGGAAAGGGGTTTGGGTCCATTGGGATTGTTTGCAGTGAGAGTGATTGGAAAGGGGTTTGGGTCCATTTGAATTGTGTACTGTGGGAATGATTGGAAAGGGGTTTGGGACGACTGGGATTGTGAACATTGGGAGTGATTGGAAAGGAGTTTGGGTCCACTGGGATTGTGTACAGTGGGAGTGATGGGAAGGGGTTTAGGTCCATTGGGATTATGTACAGTGGGAGTGAAAGGAAAGTGTTTTGGGTCCAATGAGATGGTGTACATTGGGCGTGATTGGAAAGGCTTTTGGGGCCATTGGGATTGTGTACAGTGGGAGTGAATGGAAAGGGGTTCGGGTCCATTGGGATTGTGTACAGTGGGAGTGATTGGAAAGGGGTTTGAGTCCATTGAGATTGTGTACAGTGGGTGTGAACAGCAAGTGGTTTGGATCCATAGGGATTGTGTACAGTGGGAGTGAATGGAAAGTAGTTTGGGACCTTTAGGATGGTGTACAGTGAGAATGATTGGCAAGGGGTTTGGGTCCATTGTGATTGTGCACAGTGGGAGTGCTTGGAAAGGGGCTTGGGTCCATAGGGATTGTGTAGGCTGGGAGAAAATGGAAAGGGGTTTGGGTCCATTGGGATTGTGTACAGTGGGAGCAATTGTAAAGGGGTTTGGGTCCAGTCGGATTTTGTACAGTGACAGTATTTGGAAGGGGGTTGGGTCCATTGGGATTGTGTCCAGTGGGAGTGATTGGAAAGGGGTTTGCGTCCATTGGGATTGTGTACAGTGGGAGTGATTGGAAAGGGCTTTGGGTCCATTGGGATTTTGTACAGTGGGAGTGATTGGAAAAGAGTTTGGGACCATTGGCATTGTTTACATTGGGAGTGATTGGAAAGGGGTTTTGCGTCCATTGTGATTGTCTATAGTGGGAGTGATTGGAAAGGGGTTCTGGTCCATGGGGATTGTGTACAGTGGGAGTGTTTGGAAAGGGGTTTGGGTCCATTGGGATTGTGTACTGTGGGAGTCATTGGAAAGGGGCTTGGGTCCACTGGGATTGTATACATTGGAAGTGATTGGAAAGGGGTTTGGGTCCATTGGGATTGTGTACAGTGGGAGTGATTGGAAAAGGTTTTGTGTCCATTGGGATTGTGTACAGTTAGAGTGATTGGAAAGGGATTTGGGTCCATTGGGATTTTGTACAGTGGAATGAATGGAAATGATATTGGGTCCTTTTGATTGTGTACAGTGGGAGTGATTGGAAAGGGGTTTTGGGTCCATTGGGATTATGCACATTTGGAGTGATTGGAAAGGGAATCTGGGTCCATTGGGATTGTGTACAGTGGGAGTGATTGGAAAGGGGTTTGGGTCCACTGGGATTGTGTATAGTGGGAGTGATTGGAAAGGGGTTTGGGTCAATTGGGATTGTGTACAGTGGGAGTGATTGGAAAGGAGTTTGGGTCCACTGCAATTGTGTACAGTGGGAGTGAATGGAAAGGGTATTGGGTCCATTGGGATTGTGTACAGTGTGAGTGATTTGAAAGGGGTTTGGGTCCATTGGGATTGTGTACAGTGGGAGTGATTGGAAAGGGGTTTCGGTCCAATGGGATTGTGTAGTGTGGGATTGAATGGAAAGGGGTTTGGGTCCACTGGAATTGTAGACAGTGGGCGTGATTGGAAAGGGCTTTGGGCCAATTGGGATTGTTTGCAGTGGGAGCAAATGAAAAGGGGTTTGGGTCCATTGGGATTGTGTACAGTGGGAGCAATTGGAAAGGGCTTTAGGTCCGTTGGGATTGTGTACGGTGGGAGTGAATGGAAAGGGGTTTTGGACCATTGGGATTGTTTACAGTGTGAGTGATTGGAAAGGGGTTTGGGTCCATTTGGAGTGTGTACAGTGGGAGTGATTGGAAAGGCGTTTGGGTCCATTGGAATTGTGTACAGTGAGAGTGATTGGAAAGGGCTTTGGGTCCATTGGGATTGTGTACAGTGGGAGTGATTGGAAAGGGGTTTGGGTCCATTGGGATTGTGTACAGTGGGAGTGATTGGAAAGGGGTTTGGGTCCATTGGGATTGTGTACAGTGGGAGTGATTGGAAAGGGTTTTGGGTCCATTGGGATTGTGTACAGTGGGAGTGATTGGAAAGGGTTTTGGGTCCATTGGGATTGTGTACAGTGGGAGTGATTGGAAAGGGGTTTGGGTCCATTGGGATTGTGTACAGTGGGAGTGATTGGAAAGGGGTTTGGGTCCATTGGGATTGTGTACAGTGGGAGTGATTGGAAAGGGTTTGGGTCCATTTGGAGTGTGTACAGTGGGAGTGATTGGAAAGGGGTTTGGGTCCATTGGGATTGTGTACAGTGGGAGTGATTGGAAAGGGGTTTGGGTCCATTGGGATTGTGTACAGTGGGAGTGATTGGAAAGGGGTTTGGGTCCATTGGGATTGTGTACAGTGGGAGTGATTGGAAGGGGTTTGGGTCCATTGGGATTGTGTACAGTGAGAGCGATTGGAAAGGGGTTTGGGTCCATTGGAATTGTGTACTGTGGGAGTGATTGGAAAGGGGTTTGGGACCATTGGGATTGTGAACATTGGGAGTGCTTGGAAAGGGGTTTGGGTCCACTGGGATTGTGTACAGTGGGTGTGATTTGGAGGGGATTTAGGTCCATTGGGACTATGTACAGTGGGAGTGATAGGAAAGTGTTTTGGCTCTAATGAGATTGTGTACAGTGGGAGTGATTGGAAAGGGGTTCGGGTCCATTGGGATTGTGTACAGTGGGAGTTATTGGAAAGGGGTTTGAGTCCATTGGGATTGTGTACAGTGGGTGTGAACAGGAAGTGGTTTGTATCCATAGGGATTGTGTACAGTGGGAGTGAATGGAAAGTAGCTTGTGACCTTTAGTATGGTGTACAGTGAGAATGATTGGAAAGGGGTTTGGGTCCATTGGGATTGTGGACATTGGGAGTGATTGGAAAGGGGTTTGGGTCCTTTGGGATAGTGTACAGTGGGAGTGATTGGAAAGGGCTTTGGGTACATTGGGATTGCGTACAGTGAGAGCGATTGGAAAGGGGTTTGGGTCCATTGGAATTGTGTACAGTGAGAGTGATTGGAAAGGGGTTTGGGACCAATGGGATTGTTTGGAGTGGTAGTGAATGGAAAGGGGTTTGGGTCCATTGGGATTGTGGACAGTGGGAGTGATTGGGACGGGGTTTGGGTCCATTGGGATTGTGTACAGTGGGAGTGATTGGAAAGGGGTTTGGGTCCATTGGGATTGTGTACAGTGGGAGTGATTGGAAAGGGGTTTGGGTCCATTGGGAAAGTGTACAGTGGGAGTGATTGGAAAAGGGTTTTGGGTCCTTTGGGATTGTGTACAGTGGGAGTGATTGTAACAAGTTTGGGTCCATTGGGATTGTGTACAGTGGGAGTGATTGGAAAGGGGTTTGGGTCCATTGGGATTGTGTCCTGTGGGAGTGATAGGAAAGGGGCTTGGGTCCATTGGGATTGTGTACAGTGGGAGTGATTGGAAAGGGGTTTGGGTCCATTGGGATTGTGTACAGTGGGAGTGATTGGAAAGGGGTTTGGGTCCATTGGGATTGTGTACAGTGGGAGTGATTGGAAAGGGGTTTGGGTCCATTGGGATTGTGTACAGTGGGAGTGATTGGAAAGGGGTTTGGGTCCATTGGGATTGTGTACAGTGGGAGTGATTGGAAAGGGGTTTGGGTCCATTGGGATTGTGTACAGTGGGAGTGATTGGAAAGGGGTTTGGGTCCATTGGGATTGTGTACAGTGGGAGTGATTGGAAAGGGGTTTGGGTCCATTGGGATTGTGTACAGTGGGAGTGATTGGAAAGGGGTTTGGGTCCATTGGGATTGTGTACAGTGGGAGTGATTGGAAAGGGGTTTGGGTCCATTGGGATTGTGTACAGTGGGAGTGATTGGAAAGGGGTTTGGGTCCATTGGGATTGTGTACAGTGGGAGTGATTGGAAAGGGGTTTGGGTCCATTGGGATTGTGTACAGTGGGAGTGATTGGAAAGGGGTTTGGGTCCATTGGGATTGTGTACAGTGGGAGTGATTGGAAAGGGGTTTGGGTCCATTGGGATTGTGTACAGTGGGAGTGATTGGAAAGGGGTTTGGGTCCATTGGGATTGTGTACAGTGGGAGTGATTGGAAAGGGGTTTGGGTCCATTGGGATTGTGTACAGTGGGAGTGATTGGAAAGGGTTTTGGGTCCATTGGGATTGTGTACAGTGGGAGTGATTGGAAAGGGGTTTGGGTCCATTGGGATTGTGTACAGTGGGAGTGATTGGAAAGGGTTTGGGTCCATTGGGATTGTGTACAGTGGGAGTGATTGGAAAGGGGTTTGGGTCCATTGGGATTGTGTACAGTGGGAGTGATTGGAAAGGGGTTTGGGTCCATTGGGATTGTGTACAGTGGGAGTGATTGGAAAGGGGTTTGGGTCCATTGGGATTGTGTACAGTGGGAGTGATTGGAAAGGGGTTTGGGTCCATTGGGATTGTGTACAGTGGGAGTGATTGGAAAGGGGTTTGGGTCCATTGGGATTGTGTACAGTGGGAGTGATTGGAAAGGGGTTTGGGTCCATTGGGATTGTGTACAGTGGGAGTGATTGGAAAGGGGTTTGGGTCCATTGGGATTGTGTACAGTGGGAGTGATTGGAAAGGGGTTTGGGTCCATTGGGATTGTGTACAGTGGGAGTGATTGGAAAGGGGTTTGGGTCCATTGGGATTGTGTACAGTGGGAGTGATTGGAAAGGGGTTTGGGTCCATTGGGATTGTGTACAGTGGGAGTGATTGGAAAGGGTTTGGGTCCATTGGGATTGTGTACAGTGGGAGTGATTGGAAAGGGGTTTGGGTCCATTGGGATTGTGTACAGTGGGAGTGATTGGAAAGGGGTTTGGGTCCATTGGGATTGTGTACAGTGGGAGTGATTGGAAAGGGGTTTGGGTCCATTGGGATTGTGTACAGTGGGAGTGATTGGAAAGGGGTTTGGGTCCATTGGGATTGTGTACAGTGGGAGTGATTGGAAAGGGGTTTGGGTCCATTGGGATTGTGTACAGTGGGAGTGATTGGAAAGGGGTTTGGGTCCATTGGGATTGTGTACAGTGGGAGTGATTGGAAAGGGGTTTGGGTCCATTGGGATTGTGTACAGTGGGAGTGATTGGAAAGGGGTTTGGGTCCATTGGGATTGTGTACAGTGGGAGTGATTGGAAAGGGGTTTGGGTCCATTGGGATTGTGTACAGTGGGAGTGATTGGAAAGGGGTTTGGGTCCATTGGGATTGTGTACAGTGGGAGTGATTGGAAAGGGTTTGGGTCCATTGGGATTGTGTACAGTGGGAGTGATTGGAAAGGGGTTTGGGTCCATTGGGATTGTGTACAGTGGGAGTGATTGGAAAGGGGTTTGGGTCCATTGGGATTGTGTACAGTGGGAGTGATTGGAAAGGGGTTTGGGTCCATTGGGATTGTGTACAGTGGGAGTGATTGGAAAGGGGTTTGGGTCCATTGGGATTGTGTACAGTGGGAGTGATTGGAAAGGGGTTTGGGTCCATTGGGATTGTGTACAGTGGGAGTGATTGGAAAGGGGTTTGGGTCCATTGGGATTGTGTACAGTGGGAGTGATTGGAAAGGGGTTTGGGTCCATTGGGATTGTGTACAGTGGGAGTGATTGGAAAGGGTTTTGGGTCCATTGGGATTGTGTACAGTGGGAGTGATTGGAAAGGGGTTTGGGTCCATTGGGATTGTGTACAGTGGGAGTGATTGGAAAGGGGTTTGGGTCCATTGGGATTGTGTACAGTGGGAGTGATTGGAAAGGGGTTTGGGTCCATTGGGATTGTGTACAGTGGGAGTGATTGGAAAGGGTTTGGGTCCATTGGGATTGTGTACAGTGGGAGTGATTGGAAAGGGTTTGGGTCCATTGGGATTGTGTACAGTGGGAGTGATTGGAAAGGGGTTTGGGTCCATTGGGATTGTGTACAGTGGGAGTGATTGGAAAGGGGCTTGGGTCCATTGGGATTGTGTACAGTGGGAGTGATTGGAAAGGGGTTTGGGTCCATTGGGATTGTGTACAGTGGGAGTGATTGGAAAGGGGTTTGTGTCCATGGGGATTGTGTACAGTGGGAGTGATTGGAAAGGGGTTTGGGTCCACTGTGAATGTGTACAGTGGGAGTGATTCGAAACGTGTTTTGGGTCCATTGGGATTGTGTACAAGTGGAGTGATTGGAAAGGGGTTTGGGTCCATTGGGATTGTGGACACTGGGAGTGATTGGAATGGGGCTTGGGTCCATTGGGATTGTGTACAGTGGGAGTGATTGGAAAGGGTTTTGGGTCGATTGGGATAGTGTACAGTGGGAGTGATTGGAAAGGGGTTTGGGTCCATTGGGATTGTGTACAGTGGGAGTGATTGGAAAGGGGTTTGGGTCCATTGGGATTGTGTACAGTGGGAGTGATTGGAAAGGGGTTTGGGTCCTTTGGGATTGTGTACAGTGGGAGTGATTGGAAAGGGTTTGGGTCCATTGGGATTGTGTACAGTGGGAGTGATTGGAAAGGGGTTTGGGTCCATTGGGATTGTGTACAGTGGGAGTGATTGGAAAGGGTTTGGGTCCATTGGGATTGTGTACAGTGGGAGTGATTGGAAAGGGGTTTGGGTCCATTGGGATTGTGTACAGTGGGAGTGATTGGAAAGGGGTTTGGGTCCATTGGGATTGTGTACAGTGGGAGTGATTGGAAAGGGGTTTGGGTCCATTGGGATTGTGTACAGTGGGAGTGATTGGAAAGGGGTTTGGGTCCATTGGGATTGTGTACAGTGGGAGTGATTGGAAAGGGGTTTGGGTCCATTGGGATTGTGTACAGTGGGAGTGATTGGAAAGGGGTTTGGGTCCATTGGGATTGTGTACAGTGGGAGTGATTGGAAAGGGGTTTGGGTCCATTGGGATTGTGTACAGTGGGAGTGATTGGAAAGGGGTTTGGGTCCATTGGGATTGTGTACAGTGGGAGTGATTGGAAAGGGGTTTGGGTCCATTGGGATTGTGTACAGTGGGAGTGATTGGAAAGGGTTTTGGGTCCATTGGGATTGTGTACAGTGGGAGTGATTGGAAAGGGGTTTGGGTCCATTGGGATTGTGTACAGTGGGAGTGATTGGAAAGGGGTTTGGGTCCATTGGGATTGTGTACAGTGGGAGTGATTGGAAAGGGGTTTGGGTCCATTGGGATTGTGTACAGTGGGAGTGATTGGAAAGGGGTTTGGGTCCATTGGGATTGTGTACAGTGGGAGTGATTGGAAAGGGGTTTGGGTCCATTGGGATTGTGTACAGTGGGAGTGATTGGAAAGGGGTTTGGGTCCATTGGGATTGTGTACAGTGGGAGTGATTGGAAAGGGGTTTGGGTCCATTGGGATTGTGTACAGTGGGAGTGATTGGAAAGGGGTTTGGGTCCATTGGGATTGTGTACAGTGGGAGTGATTGGAAAGGGGTTTGGGTCCATTGGGATTGTGTACAGTGGGAGTGATTGGAAAGGGGTTTGGGTCCATTGGGATTGTGTACAGTGGGAGTGATTGGAAAGGGGTTTGGGTCCATTGGGATTGTGTACAGTGGGAGTGATTGGAAAGGGTTTGGGTCCATTGGGATTGTGTACAGTGGGAGTGATTGGAAAGGGGTTTGGGTCCATTGGGATTGTGTACAGTGGGAGTGATTGGAAAGGGGTTTGGGTCCATTGGGATTGTGTACAGTGGGAGTGATTGGAAAGGGGTTTGGGTCCATTGGGATTGTGTACAGTGGGAGTGATTGGAAAGGGGTTTGGGTCCATTGGGATTGTGTACAGTGGGAGTGATTGGAAAGGGGTTTGGGTCCATTGGGATTGTGTACAGTGGGAGTGATTGGAAAGGGGTTTGGGTCCATTGGGATTGTGTACAGTGGGAGTGATTGGAAAGGGTTTTGGGTCCATTGGGATTGTGTACAGTGGGAGTGATTGGAAAGGGTTTGGGTCCATTGGGATTGTGTACAGTGGGAGTGATTGGAAAGGGGTTTGGGTCCATTGGGATTGTGTACAGTGGGAGTGATTGGAAAGGGGTTTGGGTCCATTGGGATTGTGTACAGTGGGAGTGATTGGAAAGGGTTTGGGTCCATTGGGATTGTGTACAGTGGGAGTGATTGGAAAGGGGTTTGGGTCCATTGGGATTGTGTACAGTGGGAGTGATTGGAAAGGGGTTTGGGTCCATTGGGATTGTGTACAGTGGGAGTGATTGGAAAGGGGTTTGGGTCCATTGGGATTGTGTACAGTGGGAGTGATTGGAAAGGGGTTTGGGTCCATTGGGATTGTGTACAGTGGGAGTGATTGGAAAGGGTTTGGGTCCATTGGGATTGTGTACAGTGGGAGTGATTGGAAAGGGGTTTGGGTCCATTGGGATTGTGTACAGTGGGAGTGATTGGAAAGGGGTTTGGGTCCATTGGGATTGTGTACAGTGGGAGTGATTGGAAAGGGGTTTGGGTCCATTGGGATTGTGTACAGTGGGAGTGATTGGAAAGGGGTTTGGGTCCATTGGGATTGTGTACAGTGGGAGTGATTGGAAAGGGGTTTGGGTCCATTGGGATTGTGTACAGTGGGAGTGATTGGAAAGGGGTTTGGGTCCATTGGGATTGTGTACAGTGGGAGTGATTGGAAAGGGGTTTGGGTCCATTGGGATTGTGTACAGTGGGAGTGATTGGAAAGGGGTTTGGGTCCATTGGGATTGTGTACAGTGGGAGTGATTGGAAAGGGGTTTGGGTCCATTGGGATTGTGTACAGTGGGAGTGATTGGAAAGGGGTTTGGGTCCATTGGGATTGTGTACAGTGGGAGTGATTGGAAAGGGGTTTGGGTCCATTGGGATTGTGTACAGTGGGAGTGATTGGAAAGGGGTTGGGTCCATTGGGATTGTGTACAGTGGGAGTGATTGGAAAGGGTTTTGGTCCATTGGGATTGTGTACAGTGGGAGTGATTGGAAAGGGTTTGGGTCCATTGGGATTGTGTACAGTGGGAGTGATTGGAAAGGGGTTTGGGTCCATTGGGATTGTGTACAGTGGGAGTGATTGGAAAGGGGTTTGGGTCCATTGGGATTGTGTACAGTGGGAGTGATTGGAAAGGGTTTGGGTCCATTGGGATTGTGTACAGTGGGAGTGATTGGAAAGGGGTTTGGGTCCATTGGGATTGTGTACAGTGGGAGTGATTGGAAAGGGGTTTGGGTCCATTGGGATTGTGTACAGTGGGAGTGATTGGAAAGGGGTTTGGGTCCATTGGGATTGTGTACAGTGGGAGTGATTGGAAAGGGGTTTGGGTCCATTGGGATTGTGTACAGTGGGAGTGATTGGAAAGGGGTTTGGGTCCATTGGGATTGTGTACAGTGGGAGTGATTGGAAAGGGGTTTGGGTCCATTGGGATTGTGTACAGTGGGAGTGATTGGAAAGGGGTTTGGGTCCATTGGGATTGTGTACAGTGGGAGTGATTGGAAAGGGTTTTGGGTCCATTGGGATTGTGTACAGTGGGAGTGATTGGAAAGGGGTTTGGGTCCATTGGGATTGTGTACAGTGGGAGTGATTGGAAAGGGGTTTGGGTCCATTGGGATTGTGTACAGTGGGAGTGATTGGAAAGGGGTTTGGGTCCATTGGGATTGTGTACAGTGGGAGTGATTGGAAAGGGTTTGGGTCCATTGGGATTGTGTACAGTGGGAGTGATTGGAAAGGGTTTGGGTCCATTGGGATTGTGTACAGTGGGAGTGATTGGAAAGGGTTTTGGGTCCATTGGGATTGTGTACAGTGGGAGTGATTGGAAAGGGGTTTGGGTCCATTGGGATTGTGTACAGTGGGAGTGATTGGAAAGGGGTTTGGGTCCATTGGGATTGTGTACAGTGGGAGTGATTGGAAAGGGGTTTGGGTCCATTGGGATTGTGTACAGTGGGAGTGATTGGAAAGGCGTTTGGGTCCATTGGGATGGTGTAAAGTGAGAGTGATTGGAAAGGGTTTTGGGTCCATTGGGATTGTGTACAGTGGGAGTGATTGGAAAGGGGATTGGGTCCATTGGGATTGTGTACAGTGGGAGTGATTGGAAAGGGGTTTGGGTCCATTGGGATTGTGTACAGTGGGAGTGATTGGAAAGGGGTTTGGGTCCATTGGGATTGTGTACAGTGGGAGTGATTGGAAAGGGGTTTGGGTCCATTGGGATTGTGTACAGTGGGAGTGATTGGAAAGGGGATCTGGGTCCATTGGGATTTTGTACAGTGGGAGTGATTGGAAAGGGGTTTGGGTCCATTGGGATTGTGTACAGTGGGAGTGATTGGAAAGGGGTTTGGGTCCATTGGGATTGTGTACAGTGGGAGTGATTGGAAAGGGGTTTGGGTCCATTGGGATTGTGTACAGTGGGAGTGATTGGAAAGGGGTTTGGGTCCATTGGGATTGTGTACAGTGGGAGTGATTGGAAAGGGGTTTGGGTCCATTGGGATTGTGTACAGTGGGAGTGATTGGAAAGGGGTTTGGGTCCATTGGGATTGTGTACAGTGGGAGTGATTGGAAAGGGGTTTGGGTCCATTGGGATTGTGTACAGTGGGAGTGATTGGAAAGGGGTTTGGGTCCATTGGGATTGTGTACAGTGGGAGTGATTGGAAAGGGTTTGGGTCCATTGGGATTGTGTACAGTGGGAGTGATTGGAAAGGGGTTTGGGTCCATTGGGATTGTGTACAGTGGGAGTGATTGGAAAGGGGTTTGGGTCCATTGGGATTGTGTACAGTGGGAGTGATTGGAAAGGGGTTTGGGTCCATTGGGATTGTGTACAGTGGGAGTGATTGGAAGGGGTTTGGGTCCATTGGGATTGTGTACAGTGGGAGTGATTGGAAAGGGTTTTGGGTCCATTGGGATTGTGTACAGTGGGAGTGATTGGAAAGGGGTTTGGGTCCATTGGGATTGTGTACAGTGGGAGTGATTGGAAAGGGGTTTGGGTCCATTGGGATTGTGTACAGTGGGAGTGATTGGAAAGGGGTTTGGGTCCATTGGGATTGTGTACAGTGGGAGTGATTGGAAAGGGTTTGGGTCCATTGGGATTGTGTACAGTGGGAGTGATTGGAAAGGGGTTTGGGTCCATTGGGATTGTGTACAGTGGGAGTGATTGGAAAGGGGTTTGGGTCCATTGGGATTGTGTACAGTGGGAGTGATTGGAAAGGGGTTTGGGTCCATTGGGATTGTGTACAGTGGGAGTGATTGGAAAGGGGTTTGGGTCCATTGGGATTGTGTACAGTGGGAGTGATTGGAAAGGGGTTTGGGTCCATTGGGATTGTGTACAGTGGGAGTGATTGGAAAGGGGTTTGGGTCCATTGGGATTGTGTACAGTGGGAGTGATTGGAAAGGGGTTTGGGTCCATTGGGATTGTGTACAGTGGGAGTGATTGGAAAGGGTTTGGGTCCATTGGGATTGTGTACAGTGGGAGTGATTGGAAAGGGGTTTGGGTCCATTGGGATTGTGTACAGTGGGAGTGATTGGAAAGGGGTTTGGGTCCATTGGGATTGTGTACAGTGGGAGTGATTGGAAAGGGGTTTGGGTCCATTGGGATTGTGTACAGTGGGAGTGATTGGAAAGGGGTTTGGGTCCATTGGGATTGTGTACAGTGGGAGTGATTGGAAAGGGGTTTGGGTCCATTGGGATTGTGTACAGTGGGAGTGATTGGAAAGGGGTTTGGGTCCATTGGGATTGTGTACAGTGGGAGTGATTGGAAAGGGTTTTGGGTCCATTGGGATTGTGTACAGTGGGAGTGATTGGAAAGGGGTTTGGGTCCATTGGGATTGTGTACAGTGGGAGTGATTGGAAAGGGTTTGGGTCCATTGGGATTGTGTACAGTGGGAGTGATTGGAAAGGGGTTTGGGTCCATTGGGATTGTGTACAGTGGGAGTGATTGGAAAGGGGTTTGGGTCCATTGGGATTGTGTACAGTGGGAGTGATTGGAAAGGGGTTTGGGTCCATTGGGATTGTGTACAGTGGGAGTGATTGGAAAGGGGTTTGGGTCCATTGGGATTGTGTACAGTGGGAGTGATTGGAAAGGGGTTTGGGTCCATTGGGATTGTGTACAGTGGGAGTGATTGGAAAGGGGTTTGGGTCCATTGGGATTGTGTACAGTGGGAGTGATTGGAAAGGGTTTGGGTCCATTGGGATTGTGTACAGTGGGAGTGATTGGAAAGGGGTTTGGGTCCATTGGGATTGTGTACAGTGGGAGTGATTGGAAAGGGGTTTGGGTCCATTGGGATTGTGTACAGTGGGAGTGATTGGAAAGGGGTTTGGGTCCATTGGGATTGTGTACAGTGGGAGTGATTGGAAAGGGGTTTGGGTCCATTGGGATTGTGTACAGTGGGAGTGATTGGAAAGGGGTTTGGGTCCATTGGGATTGTGTACAGTGGGAGTGATTGGAAAGGGGTTTGGGTCCATTGGGATTGTGTACAGTGGGAGTGATTGGAAAGGGGTTTGGGTCCATTGGGATTGTGTACAGTGGGAGTGATTGGAAAGGGGTTTGGGTCCATTGGGATTGTGTACAGTGGGAGTGATTGGAAAGGGGTTTGGGTCCATTGGGATTGTGTACAGTGGGAGTGATTGGAAAGGGGTTTGGGTCCATTGGGATTGTGTACAGTGGGAGTGATTGGAAAGGGGTTTGGGTCCATTGGGATTGTGTACAGTGGGAGTGATTGGAAAGGGGTTTGGGTCCATTGGGATTGTGTACAGTGGGAGTGATTGGAAAGGGGTTTGGGTCCATTGGGATTGTGTACAGTGGGAGTGATTGGAAAGGGTTTTGGGTCCATTGGGATTGTGTACAGTGGGAGTGATTGGAAAGGGGTTTGGGTCCATTGGGATTGTGTACAGTGGGAGTGATTGGAAAGGGGTTTGGGTCCATTGGGATTGTGTACAGTGGGAGTGATTGGAAAGGGTTTGGGTCCATTGGGATTGTGTACAGTGGGAGTGATTGGAAAGGGGTTTGGGTCCATTGGGATTGTGTACAGTGGGAGTGATTGGAAAGGGGTTTGGGTCCATTGGGATTGTGTACAGTGGGAGTGATTGGAAAGGGGTTTGGGTCCATTGGGATTGTGTACAGTGGGAGTGATTGGAAAGGGGTTTGGGTCCATTGGGATTGTGTACAGTGGGAGTGATTGGAAAGGGGTTTGGGTCCATTGGGATTGTGTACAGTGGGAGTGATTGGAAAGGGTTTTGGGTCCATTGGGATTGTGTACAGTGGGAGTGATTGGAAAGGGGTTTGGGTCCATTGGGATTGTGTACAGTGGGAGTGATTGGAAAGGGGTTTGGGTCCATTGGGATTGTGTACAGTGGGAGTGATTGGAAAGGGGTTTGGGTCCATTGGGATTGTGTACAGTGGGAGTGATTGGAAAGGGGTTTGGGTCCATTGGGATTGTGTACAGTGGGAGTGATTGGAAAGGGGTTTGGGTCCATTGGGATTGTGTACAGTGGGAGTGATTGGAAAGGGGTTTGGGTCCATTGGGATTGTGTACAGTGGGAGTGATTGGAAAGGGGTTTGGGTCCATTGGGATTGTGTACAGTGGGAGTGATTGGAAAGGGGTTTGGGTCCATTGGGATTGTGTACAGTGGGAGTGATTGGAAAGGGGTTTGGGTCCATTGGGATTGTGTACAGTGGGAGTGATTGGAAAGGGGTTTGGGTCCATTGGGATTGTGTACAGTGGGAGTGATTGGAAAGGGGTTTGGGTCCATTGGGATTGTGTACAGTGGGAGTGATTGGAAAGGGGTTTGGGTCCATTGGGATTGTGTACAGTGGGAGTGATTGGAAAGGGGTTTGGGTCCATTGGGATTGTGTACAGTGGGAGTGATTGGAAAGGGGTTTGGGTCCATTGGGATTGTGTACAGTGGGAGTGATTGGAAAGGGGTTTGGGTCCATTTGCATTGTGTACAGTGGGAGTGATTGGAAAGGGGTTTGGGTCCATTGGGATTGTGTACAGTGGGAGTGATTGGAAAGGGGTTTGGGTCCATTGGGATTGTGTACAGTGGGAGTGATTGGAAAGGGGTTTGGTTCCATTGGGATTGAGTACAGTGGGAGTGATTGGAAAGGGGTTTGGGTCCATTGGGATTGTGTACAGTGGGAGTGATTGGAAAGGGGTTTGGTCCATTGGGATTGTGTACAGTGGGAGTGATTGGAAAGGGGTTTGGGTCCATTGGGATTGTGTACAGTGGGAGTGATTGGAAAGGGTTTTGGGTCCATTGGGATTGTGTACAGTGGGAGTGATTGGAAAGGGGTTTGGGTCCATTGGGATTGTGTACAGTGGGAGTGATTGGAAAGGGGTTTGGGTCCATTGGGATTGTGTACAGTGGGAGTGATTGGAAAGGGGTTTGGGTCCATTGGGATTGTGTACAGTGGGAGTGATTGGAAAGGGTTTGGGTCCATTGGGATTGTGTACAGTGGGAGTGATTGGAAAGGGGTTTGGGTCCATTGGGATTGTGTACAGTGGGAGTGATTGGAAAGGGGTTTGGGTCCATTGGGATTGTGTACAGTGGGAGTGATTGGAAAGGGGTTTGGGTCCATTGGGATTGTGTACAGTGGGAGTGATTGGAAAGGGGTTTGGGTCCATTGGGATTGTGTACAGTGGGAGTGAATGGAAAGGATTTGGGTCCATTGGGATTGTGGACAGTGTGATTGATTGGAAAGGTGATTGGGTCCATTGCGATTGTGTACAGTGGGAGTGATTGGAAAGGGTTTTGGGTCCATTGGGATTGTGTACAGTGGGAGTGATTGGAAAGGGGTTTGGGTCCATTGGGATTGTGTACAGTGGGAGTGATTGGAAAGGGGTTTGGGTCCATTGGGATTGTGTACAGTGGGAGTGATTGGAAAGGGGTTTGGGTCCATTGGGATTGTGTACAGTGGGAGTGATTGGAAAGGGGTTTGGGTCCATTGGGATTGTGTACAGTGGGAGTGATTGGAAAGGGGTTTGGGTCCATTGGGATTGTGTACAGTGGGAGTGATTGGAAAGGGGTTTGGGTCCATTGGGATTGTGTACAGTGGGAGTGATTGGAAAGGGGTTTGGGTCCATTGGGATTGTGTACAGTGGGAGTGATTGGAAAGGGGTTTGGGTCCATTGGGATTGTGTACAGTGGGAGTGATTGGAAAGGGGTTTGGGTCCATTGGGATTGTGTACAGTGGGAGTGATTGGAAAGGGGTTTGGGTCCATTGGGATTGTGTACAGTGGGAGTGATTGGAAAGGGGTTTGGGTCCATTGGGATTGTGTACAGTGGGAGTGATTGGAAAGGGGTTTGGGTCCATTGGGATTGTGTACAGTGGGAGTGATTGGAAAGGGGTTTGGGTCCATTGGGATTGTGTACAGTGGGAGTGATTGGAAAGGGGTTTGGGTCCATTGGGATTGTGTACAGTGGGAGTGATTGGAAAGGGGTTTGGGTCCATTGGGATTGTGTACAGTGGGAGTGATTGGAAAGGGTTTGGGTCCATTGGGATTGTGTACAGTGGGAGTGATTGGAAAGGGGTTTGGGTCCATTGGGATTGTGTACAGTGGGAGTGATTGGAAAGGGGTTTGGGTCCATTGGGATTGTGTACAGTGGGAGTGATTGGAAAGGGGTTTGGGTCCATTGGGATTGTGTACAGTGGGAGTGATTGGAAAGGGGTTTGGGTCCATTGGGATTGTGTACAGTGGGAGTGATTGGAAAGGGTTTGGGTCCATTGGGATTGTGTACAGTGGGAGTGATTGGAAAGGGGTTTGGGTCCATTGGGATTGTGTACAGTGGGAGTGATTGGAAAGGGGTTTGGGTCCATTGGGATTGTGTACAGTGGGAGTGATTGGAAAGGGGTTTGGGTCCATTGGGATTGTGTACAGTGGGAGTGATTGGAAAGGGGTTTGGGTCCATTGGGATTGTGTACAGTGGGAGTGATTGGAAAGGGGTTTGGGTCCATTGGGATTGTGTACAGTGGGAGTGATTGGAAAGGGGTTTGGTCCATTGGGATTGTGTACAGTGGGAGTGATTGGAAAGGGTTTTGGGTCCATTGGGATTGTGTACAGTGGGAGTGATTGGAAAGGGGTTTGGGTCCATTGGGATTGTGTACAGTGGGAGTGATTGGAAAGGGGTTTGGGTCCATTGGGATTGTGTACAGTGGGAGTGATTGGAAAGGGGTTTGGGTCCATTGGGATTGTGTACAGTGGGAGTGATTGGAAAGGGGTTTGGGTCCATTGGGATTGTGTACAGTGGGAGTGATTGGAAAGGGGTTTGGGTCCATTGGGATTGTGTACAGTGGGAGTGATTGGAAAGGGGTTTGGGTCCATTGGGATTGTGTACAGTGGGAGTGATTGGAAAGGGGTTTGGGTCCATTGGGATTGTGTACAGTGGGAGTGATTGGAAAGGGTTTTGTGTCCATTGTGATTGTGTACAGTGGGAGTGATTGCAAAGGGGTTTGGGTCCATTGGGATTGTGGACAGTGGGAGATATTGGGAAGGGGTTTGTGTCAATTCTGATTGTGTACAGTGGGAGTGATTGGAAAGGGTTTTCAGTCCATTAGCATTGTGTACAGTGGGAGTTTTTGGAAAGGGTTTTGGGTCCATTGGGATTGTGCACAGTGGGAGTGATTGGAAAGGGGTTTGGGTCCATTGGGATTGTGTACAGTGGGAGTGATTGGAAAGGGGTTTGGGTCCATTGGGATTGTGTACAGTGGGAGTGATTGGAAAGGGTTTGGGTCCATTGGGATTGTGTACAGTGGGAGTGATTGGAAAGGGGTTTGGGTCCATTGGGATTGTGTACAGTGGGAGTGATTGGAAAGGGGTTTGGGTCCATTGGGATTGTGTACAGTGGGAGTGATTGGAAAGGGGTTTGGGTCCATTGGGATTGTGTACAGTGGGAGTGATTGGAAAGGGGTTTGGGTCCATTGGGATTGTGTACAGTGGGAGTGATTGGAAAGGGGTTTGGGTCCATTGGGATTGTGTACAGTGGGAGTGATTGGAAAGGGGTTTGGGTCCATTGGGATTGTGTACAGTGGGAGTGATTGGAAAGGGGTTTGGGTCCATTGGGATTGTGTACAGTGGGAGTGATTGGAAAGGGGTTTGGGTCCATTGGGATTGTGTACAGTGGGAGTGATTGGAAAGGGGTTTGGGTCCATTGGGATTGTGTACAGTGGGAGTGATTGGAAAGGGGTTTGGGTCCATTGGGATTGTGTACAGTGGGAGTGATTGGAAAGGGGTTTGGGTCCATTGGGATTGTGTACAGTGGGAGTGATTGGAAAGGGGTTTGGGTCCATTGGGATTGTGTACAGTGGGAGTGATTGGAAAGGGGTTTGGGTCCATTGGGATTGTGTACAGTGGGAGTGATTGGAAAGGGGTTTGGGTCCATTGGGATTGTGTACAGTGGGAGTGATTGGAAAGGGGTTTGGGTCCATTGGGATTGTGTACAGTGGGAGTGATTGGAAAGGGGTTTGGGTCCATTGGGATTGTGTACAGTGGGAGTGATTGGAAAGGGGTTTGGGTCCATTGGGATTGTGTACAGTGGGAGTGATTGGAAAGGGGTTTGGGTCCATTGGGATTGTGTACAGTGGGAGTGATTGGAAAGGGGTTTGGGTCCATTGGGATTGTGTACAGTGGGAGTGATTGGAAAGGGGTTTGGGTCCATTGGGATTGTGTACAGTGGGAGTGATTGGAAAGGGGTTTGGGTCCATTGGGATTGTGTACAGTGGGAGTGATTGGAAAGGGGTTTGGGTCCATTGGGATTGTGTACAGTGGGAGTGATTGGAAAGGGGTTTGGGTCCATTGGGATTGTGTACAGTGGGAGTGATTGGAAAGGGTTTGGGTCCATTGGGATTGTGTACAGTGGGAGTGATTGGAAAGGGGTTTGGGTCCATTGGGATTGTGTACAGTGGGAGTGATTGGAAAGGGGTTTGGGTCCATTGGGATTGTGTACAGTGGGAGTGATTGGAAAGGGTTTTGGGTCCATTGGGATTGTGTACAGTGGGAGTGATTGGAAAGGGTTTGGGTCCATTGGGATTGTGTACAGTGGGAGTGATTGGAAAGGGTTTGGGTCCATTGGGATTGTGTACAGTGGGAGTGATTGGAAAGGGGTTTGGGTCCATTGGGATTGTGTACAGTGGGAGTGATTGGAAAGGGGTTTGGGTCCATTGGGATTGTGTACAGTGGGAGTGATTGGAAAGGGGTTTGGGTCCATTGGGATTGTGTACAGTGGGAGTGATTGGAAAGGGGTTTGGGTCCATTGGGATTGTGTACAGTGGGAGTGATTGGAAAGGGGTTTGGGTCCATTGGGATTGTGTACAGTGGGAGTGATTGGAAAGGGGTTTGGGTCCATTGGGATTGTGTACAGTGGGAGTGATTGGAAAGGGGTTTGGGTCCATTGGGATTGTGTACAGTGGGAGTGATTGGAAAGGGGTTTGGGTCCATTGGGATTGTGTACAGTGGGAGTGATTGGAAAGGGGTTTGGGTCCATTGGGATTGTGTACAGTGGGAGTGATTGGAAAGGGGTTTGGGTCCATTGGGATTGTGTACAGTGGGAGTGATTGGAAAGGGTTTGGGTCCATTGGGATTGTGTACAGTGGGAGTGATTGGAAAGGGGTTTGGGTCCATTGGGATTGTGTACAGTGGGAGTGATTGGAAAGGGGTTTGGGTCCATTGGGATTGTGTACAGTGGGAGTGATTGGAAAGGGGTTTGGGTCCATTGGGATTGTGTACAGTGGGAGTGATTGGAAAGGGGTTTGGGTCCATTGGGATTGTGTACAGTGGGAGTGATTGGAAAGGGGTTTGGGTCCATTGGGATTGTGTACAGTGGGAGTGATTGGAAAGGGGTTTGGGTCCATTGGGATTGTGTACAGTGGGAGTGATTGGAAAGGGGTTTGGGTCCATTGGGATTGTGTACAGTGGGAGTGATTGGAAAGGGGTTTGGGTCCATTGGGATTGTGTACAGTGGGAGTGATTGGAAGGGGTTTTGGGTCCTTTGGGATTGTGCACTGGTGGAGTGATTGGAAAGGGGTTTTGGGTCCATTGGGATTGTGTACAGTGGGAGTGATTGGAAAGGGGTTGGGTCCATTGTGATTGTGTACATTGGGAGTGATTGGAAAGGGGTTTGGGTCCATTGGGATTTTGTATAGTGGTAGTGATTGGAAAGGGGTTTGGGTCCATTTGGATTGTGTAAAGTGGGAGTGAATGGAAAGGGGTTTGGGTCCATTGGGATTGTGTACAGTGGGAGTGATTGGAAAGGGTTTGGGTCCATTGGGATTGTGTACAGTGGGAGTGATTGGAAAGGGGTTTGGGTCCATTGGGATTGTGTACAGTGGGAGTGATTGGAAAGGGGTTTGGGTCCATTGGGATTGTGTACAGTGGGAGTGATTGGAAAGGGGTTTGGGTCCATTGGGATTGTGTACAGTGGGAGTGATTGGAAAGGGTTTGGGTCCATTGGGATTGTGTACAGTGGGAGTGATTGGAAAGGGGTTTGGGTCCATTGGGATTGTGTACAGTGGGAGTGATTGGAAAGGGGTTTGGGTCCATTGGGATTGTGTACAGTGGGAGTGATTGGAAAGGGGTTTGGGTCCATTGGGATTGTGTACAGTGGGAGTGATTGGAAAGGGGTTTGGGTCCATTGGGATTGTGTACAGTGGGAGTGATTGGAAAGGGGTTTGGGTCCATTGGGATTGTGTACAGTGGGAGTGATTGGAAAGGGTTTGGGTCCATTGGGATTGTGTACAGTGGGAGTGATTGGAAAGGGTTTTGGGTCCATTGGGATTGTGTACAGTGGGAGTGATTGGAAAGGGGTTTGGGTCCATTGGGATTGTGTACAGTGGGAGTGATTGGAAAGGGGTTTGGGTCCATTGGGATTGTGTACAGTGGGAGTGATTGGAAAGGGGTTTGGGTCCATTGGGATTGTGTACAGTGGGAGTGATTGGAAAGGGGTTTGGGTCCATTGGGATTGTGTACAGTGGGAGTGATTGGAAAGGGGTTTGGGTCCATTGGGATTGTGTACAGTGGGAGTGATTGGAAAGGGGTTTGGGTCCATTGGGATTGTGTACAGTGGGAGTGATTGGAAAGGGGTTTGGGTCCATTGGGATTGTGTACAGTGGGAGTGATTGGAAAGGGGTTTGGGTCCATTGGGATTGTGTACAGTGGGAGTGATTGGAAAGGGGTTTGGGTCCATTGGGATTGTGTACAGTGGGAGTGATTGGAAAGGGGTTTGGGTCCATTGGGATTGTGTACAGTGGGAGTGATTGGAAAGGGGTTTGGGTCCATTGGGATTGTGTACAGTGGGAGTGATTGGAAAGGGGTTTGGGTCCATTGGGATTGTGTACAGTGGGAGTGATTGGAAAGGGGTTTGGGTCCATTGGGATTGTGTACAGTGGGAGTGATTGGAAAGGGGTTTGGGTCCATTGGGATTGTGTACAGTGGGAGTGATTGGAAAGGGGTTTGGGTCCATTGGGATTGTGTACAGTGGGAGTGATTGGAAAGGGGTTTGGGTCCATTGGGATTGTGTACAGTGGGAGTGATTGGAAAGGGGTTTGGGTCCATTGGGATTGTGTACAGTGGGAGTGATTGGAAAGGGGTTTGGGTCCATTGGGATTGTGTACAGTGGGAGTGATTGGAAAGGGGTTTGGGTCCATTGGGATTGTGTACAGTGGGAGTGATTGGAAAGGGGTTTGGGTCCATTGGGATTGTGTACAGTGGGAGTGATTGGAAAGGGTTTGGGTCCATTGGGATTGTGTACAGTGGGAGTGATTGGAAAGGGGTTTGGGTCCATTGGGATTGTGTACAGTGGGAGTGATTGGAAAGGGGTTTGGGTCCATTGGGATTGTGTACAGTGGGAGTGATTGGAAAGGGGTTTGGGTCCATTGGGATTGTGTACAGTGGGAGTGATTGGAAAGGGGTTTGGGTCCATTGGGATTGTGTACAGTGGGAGTGATTGGAAAGGGGTTTGGGTCCATTGGGATTGTGTACAGTGGGAGTGATTGGAAAGGGGTTTGGGTCCATTGGGATTGTGTACAGTGGGAGTGATTGGAAAGGGTTTTGGGTCCATTGGGATTGTGTACAGTGGGAGTGATTGGAAAGGGGTTTGGGTCCATTGGGATTGTGTACAGTGGGAGTGATTGGAAAGGGGTTTGGGTCCATTGGGATTGTGTACAGTGGGAGTGATTGGAAAGGGGTTTGGGTCCATTGGGATTGTGTACAGTGGGAGTGATTGGAAAGGGGTTTGGGTCCATTGGGATTGTGTACAGTGGGAGTGATTGGAAAGGGGTTTGGGTCCATTGGGATTGTGTACAGTGGGAGTGATTGGAAAGGGGTTTGGGTCCATTGGGATTGTGTACAGTGGGAGTGATTGGAAAGGGGTTTGGGTCCATTGGGATTGTGTACAGTGGGAGTGATTGGAAAGGGGTTTGGGTCCATTGGGATTGTGTACAGTGGGAGTGATTGGAAAGGGGTTTGGGTCCATTGGGATTGTGTACAGTGGGAGTGATTGGAAAGGGGTTTGGGTCCATTGGGATTGTGTACAGTGGGAGTGATTGGAAAGGGTTTTGGGTCCATTGGGATTGTGTACAGTGGGAGTGATTGGAAAGGGGTTTGGGTCCATTGGGATTGTGTACAGTGGGAGTGATTGGAAAGGGGTTTGGGTCCATTGGGATTGTGTACAGTGGGAGTGATTGGAAAGGGGTTTGGGTCCATTGGGATTGTGTACAGTGGGAGTGATTGGAAAGGGGTTTGGGTCCATTGGGATTGTGTACAGTGGGAGTGATTGGAAAGGGGTTTGGGTCCATTGGGATTGTGTACAGTGGGAGTGATTGGAAAGGGGTTTGGGTCCATTGGGATTGTGTACAGTGGGAGTGATTGGAAAGGGGTTTGGGTCCATTGGGATTGTGTACAGTGGGAGTGATTGGAAAGGGGTTTGGGTCCATTGGGATTGTGTACAGTGGGAGTGATTGGAAAGGGGTTTGGGTCCATTGGGATTGTGTACAGTGGGAGTGATTGGAAAGGGGTTTGGGTCCATTGGGATTGTGTACAGTGGGAGTGATTGGAAAGGGGTTTGGGTCCATTGGGATTGTGTACAGTGGGAGTGATTGGAAAGGGGTTTGGGTCCATTGGGATTGTGTACAGTGGGAGTGATTGGAAAGGGGTTTGGGTCCATTGGGATTGTGTACAGTGGGAGTGATTGGAAAGGGGTTTGGGTCCATTGGGATTGTGTACAGTGGGAGTGATTGGAAAGGGGTTTGGGTCCATTGGGATTGTGTACAGTGGGAGTGATTGGAAAGGGGTTTGGGTCCATTGGGATTGTGTACAGTGGGAGTGATTGGAAAGGGGTTTGGGTCCATTGGGATTGTGTACAGTGGGAGTGATTGGAAAGGGGTTTGGGTCCATTGGGATTGTGTACAGTGGGAGTGATTGGAAAGGGGTTTGGGTCCATTGGGATTGTGTACAGTGGGAGTGATTGGAAAGGGGTTTGGGTCCATTGGGATTGTGTACAGTGGGAGTGATTGGAAAGGGGTTTGGGTCCATTGGGATTGTGTACAGTGGGAGTGATTGGAAAGGGGTTTGGGTCCATTGGGATTGTGTACAGTGGGAGTGATTGGAAAGGGGTTTGGGTCCATTGGGATTGTGTACAGTGGGAGTGATTGGAAAGGGGTTTGGGTCCATTGGGATTGTGTACAGTGGGAGTGATTGGAAAGGGGTTTGGGTCCATTGGGATTGTGTACAGTGGGAGTGATTGGAAAGGGGTTTGGGTCCATTGGGATTGTGTACAGTGGGAGTGATTGGAAAGGGGTTTGGGTCCATTGGGATTGTGTACAGTGGGAGTGATTGGAAAGGGGTTTGGGTCCATTGGGATTGTGTACAGTGGGAGTGATTGGAAAGGGGTTTGGGTCCATTGGGATTGTGTACAGTGGGAGTGATTGGAAAGGGGTTTGGGTCCATTGGGATTGTGTACAGTGGGAGTGATTGGAAAGGGGTTTGGGTCCATTGGGATTGTGTACAGTGGGAGTGATTGGAAAGGGGTTTGGGTCCATTGGGATTGTGTACAGTGGGAGTGATTGGAAAGGGTTTGGGTCCATTGGGATTGTGTACAGTGGGAGTGATTGGAAAGGGGTTTGGGTCCATTGGGATTGTGTACAGTGGGAGTGATTGGAAAGGGGTTTGGGTCCATTGGGATTGTGTACAGTGGGAGTGATTGGAAAGGGGTTTGGGTCCATTGGGATTGTGTACAGTGGGAGTGATTGGAAAGGGGTTTGGGTCCATTGGGATTGTGTACAGTGGGAGTGATTGGAAAGGGGTTTGGGTCCATTGGGATTGTGTACAGTGGGAGTGATTGGAAAGGGGTTTGGGTCCATTGGGATTGTGTACAGTGGGAGTGATTGGAAAGGGTTTTGGGTCCATTGGGATTGTGTACAGTGGGAGTGATTGGAAAGGGGTTTGGGTCCATTGGGATTGTGTACAGTGGGAGTGATTGGAAAGGGGTTTGGGTCCATTGGGATTGTGTACAGTGGGAGTGATTGGAAAGGGGTTTGGGTCCATTGGGATTGTGTACAGTGGGAGTGATTGGAAAGGGGTTTGGGTCCATTGGGATTGTGTACAGTGGGAGTGATTGGAAAGGGGTTTGGGTCCATTGGGATTGTGTACAGTGGGAGTGATTGGAAAGGGTTTGGGTCCATTGGGATTGTGTACAGTGGGAGTGATTGGAAAGGGGTTTGGGTCCATTGGGATTGTGTACAGTGGGAGTGATTGGAAAGGGGTTTGGGTCCATTGGGATTGTGTACAGTGGGAGTGATTGGAAAGGGGTTTGGGTCCATTGGGATTGTGTACAGTGGGAGTGATTGGAAAGGGGTTTGGGTCCATTGGGATTGTGTACAGTGGGAGTGATTGGAAAGGGGTTTGGGTCCATTGGGATTGTGTACAGTGGGAGTGATTGGAAAGGGGTTTGGGTCCATTGGGATTGTGTACAGTGGGAGTGATTGGAAAGGGGTTTGGGTCCATTGGGATTGTGTACAGTGGGAGTGATTGGAAAGGGGTTTGGGTCCATTGGGATTGTGTACAGTGGGAGTGATTGGAAAGGGTTTGGGTCCATTGGGATTGTGTACAGTGGGAGTGATTGGAAAGGGGTTTGGGTCCATTGGGATTGTGTACAGTGGGAGTGATTGGAAAGGGGTTTGGGTCCATTGGGATTGTGTACAGTGGGAGTGATTGGAAAGGGGTTTGGGTCCATTGGGATTGTGTACAGTGGGAGTGATTGGAAAGGGGTTTGGGTCCATTGGGATTGTGTACAGTGGGAGTGATTGGAAAGGGGTTTGGGTCCATTGGGATTGTGTACAGTGGGAGTGATTGGAAAGGGGTTTGGGTCCATTGGGATTGTGTACAGTGGGAGTGATTGGAAAGGGGTTTGGGTCCATTGGGATTGTGTACAGTGGGAGTGATTGGAAAGGGTTTGGGTCCATTGGGATTGTGTACAGTGGGAGTGATTGGAAAGGGGTTTGGGTCCATTGGGATTGTGTACAGTGGGAGTGATTGGAAAGGGGTTTGGGTCCATTGGGATTGTGTACAGTGGGAGTGATTGGAAAGGGGTTTGGGTCCATTGGGATTGTGTACAGTGGGAGTGATTGGAAAGGGGTTTGGGTCCATTGGGATTGTGTACAGTGGGAGTGATTGGAAAGGGGTTTGGGTCCATTGGGATTGTGTACAGTGGGAGTGATTGGAAAGGGGTTTGGGTCCATTGGGATTGTGTACAGTGGGAGTGATTGGAAAGGGGTTTGGGTCCATTGGGATTGTGTACAGTGGGAGTGATTGGAAAGGGGTTTGGGTCCATTGGGATTGTGTACAGTGGGAGTGATTGGAAAGGGGTTTGGGTCCATTGGGATTGTGTACAGTGGGAGTGATTGGAAAGGGGTTTGGGTCCATTGGGATTGTGTACAGTGGGAGTGATTGGAAAGGGGTTTGGGTCCATTGGGATTGTGTACAGTGGGAGTGATTGGAAAGGGGTTTGGGTCCATTGGGATTGTGTACAGTGGGAGTGATTGGAAAGGGTTTGGGTCCATTGGGATTGTGTACAGTGGGAGTGATTGGAAAGGGGTTTGGGTCCATTGGGATTGTGTACAGTGGGAGTGATTGGAAAGGGGTTTGGGTCCATTGGGATTGTGTACAGTGGGAGTGATTGGAAAGGGTTTTGGGTCCATTGGGATTGTGTACAGTGGGAGTGATTGGAAAGGGGTTTGGGTCCATTGGGATTGTGTACAGTGGGAGTGATTGGAAAGGGTTTGGGTCCATTGGGATTGTGTACAGTGGGAGTGATTGGAAAGGGGTTTGGGTCCATTGGGATTGTGTACAGTGGGAGTGATTGGAAAGGGGTTTGGGTCCATTGGGATTGTGTACAGTGGGAGTGATTGGAAAGGGGTTTGGGTCCATTGGGATTGTGTACAGTGGGAGTGATTGGAAAGGGGTTTGGGTCCATTGGGATTGTGTACAGTGGGAGTGATTGGAAAGGGGTTTGGGTCCATTGGGATTGTGTACAGTGGGAGTGAATGGAAAGGGGTTTGGCACCATTGGGATTGTGTACAGTGAGAATGATTGTAATGGGTTTTGGTCCATTGGGATTGTGTACAGTGGGAGTGATTGGAAAGGGGCTAGGGTCCATTGGGATTGTGTAGAGTGGGAGTGATTGGAAAGGGTTTTGGTCCATTGGGATTGTGTACAGTGGGAGTGATTGGAAAGGGGTTTGGGTCCATTGGGATTGTGTACAGTGGGAGTGATTGGAAAGGGGTTTGGGTCCATTGGGATTGTGTACAGTGGGAGTGATTGGAAAGGGGTTTGGGTCCATTGGGATTGTGTACAGTGGGAGTGATTGGAAAGGGGTTTGGGTCCATTGGGATTGTGTACAGTGGGAGTGATTGGAAAGGGGTTTGGGTCCATTGGGATTGTGTACAGTGGGAGTGATTGGAAAGGGGTTTGGGTCCATTGGGATTGTGTACAGTGTGTGTGATTGGAAAGGGTTTTGGGTCCATTGGGATTGTGTACAGTGGGAGTGATTGGAAAGGCGTTTGGGTCCATTGGGATTGTGTACAGTGGGAGTGATTGGAAAGGGGTTTGGGTCCATTGGGATTGTGTACAGTGGGAGTGATTGGAAAGGGCTTTGGGTCCATTGGGATTGTGTACAGTGGGAGTGATTGGAAAGGGGTTTGGGTCCATTGGGATTGTGTACAGTGGGAGTGATTGGAAAGGGGTTTGGGTCCATTGGGATTGTGTACAGTGGGAGTGATTGGAAAGGGGTTTGGGTCCATTGGGATTGTGTACAGTGGGAGTGATTGGAAAGGGGTTTGGGTCCATTGGGATTGTGTACAGTGGGAGTGATTGGAAAGGGGTTTGGGTCCATTGGGATTGTGTACAGTGGGAGTGATTGGAAAGGGGTTTGGGTCCATTGGGATTGTGTACAGTGGGAGTGATTGGAAAGGGGTTTGGGTCCATTGGGATTGTGTACAGTGGGAGTGATTGGAAAGGGGTTTGGGTCCATTGGGATTGTGTACAGTGGGAGTGATTGGAAAGGGGTTTGGGTCCATTGGGATTGTGTACAGTGGGAGTGATTGGAAAGGGGTTTGGGTCCATTGGGATTGTGTACAGTGGGAGTGATTGGAAAGGGGTTTGGGTCCATTGGGATTGTGTACAGTGGGAGTGATTGGAAAGGGGTTTGGGTCCATTGGGATTGTGTACAGTGGGAGTGATTGGAAAGGGGTTTGGGTCCATTGGGATTGTGTACAGTGGGAGTGATTGGAAAGGGGTTTGGGTCCATTGGGATTGTGTACAGTGGGAGTGATTGGAAAGGGGTTTGGGTCCATTGGGATTGTGTACAGTGGGAGTGATTGGAAAGGGGTTTGGGTCCATTGGGATTGTGTACAGTGGGAGTGATTGGAAAGGGTTTTGGGTCCATTGGGATTGTGTACAGTGGGAGTGATTGGAAAGGGGTTTGGGTCCATTGGGATTGTGTACAGTGGGAGTGATTGGAAAGGGGTTTGGGTCCATTGGGATTGTGTACAGTGGGAGTGATTGGAAAGGGGTTTGGGTCCATTGGGATTGTGTACAGTGGGAGTGATTGGAAAGGGGTTTGGGTCCATTGGGATTGTGTACAGTGGGAGTGATTGGAAAGGGGTTTGGGTCCATTGGGATTGTGTACAGTGGGAGTGATTGGAAAGGGGTTTGGGTCCATTGGGATTGTGTACAGTGGGAGTGATTGGAAAGGGTTTGGGTCCATTGGGATTGTGTACAGTGGGAGTGATTGGAAAGGGGTTTGGGTCCATTGGGATTGTGTACAGTGGGAGTGATTGGAAAGGGGTTTGGGTCCATTGGGATTGTGTACAGTGGGAGTGATTGGAAAGGGGTTTGGGTCCATTGGGATTGTGTACAGTGGGAGTGATTGGAAAGGGGTTTGGGTCCATTGGGATTGTGTACAGTGGGAGTGATTGGAAAGGGGTTTGGGTCCATTGGGATTGTGTACAGTGGGAGTGATTGGAAAGGGGTTTGGGTCCATTGGGATTGTGTACAGTGGGAGTGATTGGAAAGGGGTTTGGGTCCATTGGGATTGTGTACAGTGGGAGTGATTGGAAAGGGGTTTGGGTCCATTGGGATTGTGTACAGTGGGAGTGATTGGAAAGGGGTTTGGGTCCATTGGGATTGTGTACAGTGGGAGTGATTGGAAAGGGGTTTGGGTCCATTGGGATTGTGTACAGTGGGAGTGATTGGAAAGGGGTTTGGGTCCATTGGGATTGTGTACAGTGGGAGTGATTGGAAAGGGGTTTGGGTCCATTGGGATTGTGTACAGTGGGAGTGATTGGAAAGGGGTTTGGGTCCATTGGGATTGTGTACAGTGGGAGTGATTGGAAAGGGGTTTGGGTCCATTGGGATTGTGTACAGTGGGAGTGATTGGAAAGGGGTTTGGGTCCATTGGGATTGTGTACAGTGGGAGTGATTGGAAAGGGGTTTGGGTCCATTGGGATTGTGTACAGTGGGAGTGATTGGAAAGGGGTTTGGGTCCATTGGGATTGTGTACAGTGGGAGTGATTGGAAAGGGGTTTGGGTCCATTGGGATTGTGTACAGTGGGAGTGATTGGAAAGGGGTTTGGGTCCATTGGGATTGTGTACAGTGGGAGTGATTGGAAAGGGGTTTGGGTCCATTGGGATTGTGTACAGTGGGAGTGATTGGAAAGGGGTTTGGGTCCATTGGGATTGTGTACAGTGGGAGTGATTGGAAAGGGTTTTGGGTCCATTGGGATTGTGTACAGTGGGAGTGATTGGAAAGGGGTTTGGGTCCATTGGGATTGTGTACAGTGGGAGTGATTGGAAAGGGGTTTGGGTCCATTGGGATTGTGTACAGTGGGAGTGATTGGAAAGGGGTTTGGGTCCATTGGGATTGTGTACAGTGGGAGTGATTGGAAAGGGGTTTGGGTCCATTGGGATTGTGTACAGTGGGAGTGATTGGAAAGGGGTTTGGGTCCATTGGGATTGT
Source organism: Carcharodon carcharias (assembly GCF_017639515.1). Taxonomy (NCBI): domain Eukaryota; kingdom Metazoa; phylum Chordata; class Chondrichthyes; order Lamniformes; family Lamnidae; genus Carcharodon; species Carcharodon carcharias. Next base: position 26,073,230 of record NC_054500.1, read on the forward strand.
GTACAGTGGGAGTGATTGGAAAGGGGTTTGGGTCCATTGGGATTGTGTACAGTGGGAGTGATTGGAAAGGGGTTTGGGTCCATTGGGATTGTGTACAGTGGGAGTGATTGGAAAGGGGTTTGGGTCCATTGGGATTGTGTACAGTGGGAGTGATTGGAAAGGGGTTTGGGTCCATTGGGATTGTGTACAGTGGGAGTGATTGGAAAGGGGTTTGGGTCCATTGGGATTGTGTACAGTGGGAGTGATTGGAAAGGGGTTTGGGTCCATTGGGATTGTGTACAGTGGGAGTGATTGGAAAGGGGTTTGGGTCCATTGGGATTGTGTACAGTGGGAGTGATTGGAAAGGGGTTTGGGTCCATTGGGATTGTGTACAGTGGGAGTGATTGGAAAGGGGTTTGGGTCCATTGGGATTGTGTACAGTGGGAGTGATTGGAAAGGGGTTTGGGTCCATTGGGATTGTGTACAGTGGGAGTGATTGGAAAGGGGTTTGGGTCCATTGGGATTGTGTACAGTGGGAGTGATTGGAAAGGGGTTTGGGTCCATTGGGATTGTGTACAGTGGGAGTGATTGGAAAGGGGTTTGGGTCCATTGGGATTGTGTACAGTGGGAGTGATTGGAAAGGGGTTTGGGTCCATTGGGATTGTGTACAGTGGGAGTGATTGGAAAGGGGTTTGGGTCCATTGGGATTGTGTACAGTGGGAGTGATTGGAAAGGGGTTTGGGTCCATTGGGATTGTGTACAGTGGGAGTGATTGGAAAGGGGTTTGGGTCCATTGGGATTGTGTACAGTGGGAGTGATTGGAAAGGGGTTTGGGTCCATTGGGATTGTGTACAGTGGGAGTGATTGGAAAGGGGTTTGGGTCCATTGGGATTGTGTACAGTGGGAGTGATTGGAAAGGGGTTTGGGTCCATTGGGATTGTGTACAGTGGGAGTGATTGGAAAGGGGTTTGGGTCAATTGGGATTGTTTACAGTGGGAGTGAATGGAAAGGGTTTTGTCTCCTTTGGGATTGTGTACAGTGTGAGTGATTGTAACAGGTTTGGGTCCATTGGGATTGTGTACAGTGGGAGTGATTGGAAAGGGGTTTGGGTCCATTGGGATTGTGTCCTGTGGGAGTGATAGGAAAGGGGTTTGGGTCCATTGGGATTGTGTACAGTGGGAGTGATTGGAAAGGGGTTTGGGTCCATTGGGATTGTGTACAGTGGGAGTGATTGGAAAGGGGTTTGGGTCCATTGGGATTGTGTACAGTGGGAGTGATTGGAAAGGGGTTTGGGTCCATTGGGATTGTGTACAGTGGGAGTGATTGGAAAGGGTTTGGGTCCATTGGGATTGTGTACAGTGGGAGTGATTGGAAAGGGGTTTGGGTCCATTGGGATTGTGTACAGTGGGAGTGATTGGAAAGGGGTTTGGGTCCATTGGGATTGTGTACAGTGGGAGTGATTGGAAAGGGGTTTGGGTCCATTGGGATTGTGTACAGTGGGAGTGATTGGAAAGGGGTTTGGGTCCATTGGGATTGTGTACAGTGGGAGTGATTGGAAAGGGGTTTGGGTCCATTGGGATTGTGTACAGTGGGAGTGATTGGAAAGGGGTTTGGGTCCATTGGGATTGTGTACAGTGGGAGTGATTGGAAAGGGGTTTGGGTCCATTGGGATTGTGTACAGTGGGAGTGATTGGAAAGGGGTTTGGGTCCATTGGGATTGTGTACAGTGGGAGTGATTGGAAAGGGGTTTGGGTCCATTGGGATTGTGTACAGTGGGAGTGATTGGAAAGGGGTTTGGGTCCATTGGGATTGTGTACAGTGGGAGTGATTGGAAAGGGGTTTGGGTCCATTGGGATTGTGTACAGTGGGAGTGATTGGAAAGGGGTTTGGGTCCATTGGGATTGTGTACAGTGGGAGTGATTGGAAAGGGTTTTGGGTCCATTGGGATTGTGTACAGTGGGAGTGATTGGAAAGGGGTTTGGGTCCATTGGGATTGTGTACAGTGGGAGTGATTGGAAAGGGGTTTGGGTCCATTGGGATTGTGTACAGTGGGAGTGATTGGAAAGGGGTTTGGGTCCATTGGGATTGTGTACAGTGGGAGTGATTGGAAAGGGGTTTGGGTCCATTGGGATTGTGTACAGTGGGAGTGATTGGAAAGGGGTTTGGGTCCATTGGGATTGTGTACAGTGGGAGTGATTGGAAAGGGTTTGGGTCCATTGGGATTGTGTACAGTGGGAGTGATTGGAAAGGGGTTTGGGTCCATTGGGATTGTGTACAGTGGGAGTGATTGGAAAGGGGTTTGGGTCCATTGGGATTGTGTACAGTGGGAGTGATTGGAAAGGGGTTTGGGTCCATTGGGATTGTGTACAGTGGGAGTGATTGGAAAGGGGTTTGGGTCCATTGGGATTGTGTACAGTGGGAGTGATTGGAAAGGGGTTTGGGTCCATTGGGATTGTGTACAGTGGGAGTGATTGGAAAGGGGTTTGGGTCCATTGGGATTGTGTACAGTGGGAGTGATTGGAAAGGGGTTTGGGTCCATTGGGATTGTGTACAGTGGGAGTGATTGGAAAGGGGTTTGGGTCCATTGGGATTGTGTACAGTGGGAGTGATTGGAAAGGGGTTTGGGTCCATTGGGATTGTGTACAGTGGGAGTGATTGGAAAGGGGTTTGGGTCCATTGGGATTGTGTACAGTGGGAGTGATTGGAAAGGGGTTTGGGTCCATTGGGATTGTGTACAGTGGGAGTGATTGGAAAGGGGTTTGGGTCCATTGGGATTGTGTACAGTGGGAGTGATTGGAAAGGGGTTTGGGTCCATTGGGATTGTGTACAGTGGGAGTGATTGGAAAGGGGTTTGGGTCCATTGGGATTGTGTACAGTGGGAGTGATTGGAAAGGGTTTGGGTCCATTGGGATTGTGTACAGTGGGAGTGATTGGAAAGGGGTTTGGGTCCATTGGGATTGTGTACAGTGGGAGTGATTGGAAAGGGGTTTGGGTCCATTGGGATTGTGTACAGTGGGAGTGATTGGAAAGGGGTTTGGGTCCATTGGGATTGTGTACAGTGGGAGTGATTGGAAAGGGGTTTGGGTCCATTGGGATTGTGTACAGTGGGAGTGATTGGAAAGGGGTTTGGGTCCATTGGGATTGTGTACAGTGGGAGTGATTGGAAAGGGGTTTGGGTCCATTGGGATTGTGTACAGTGGGAGTGATTGGAAAGGGGTTTGGGTCCATTGGGATTGTGTACAGTGGGAGTGATTGGAAAGGGGTTTGGGTCCATTGGGATTGTGTACAGTGGGAGTGATTGGAAAGGGGTTTGGGTCCATTGGGATTGTGTACAGTGGGAGTGATTGGAAAGGGGTTTGGGTCCATTGGGATTGTGTACAGTGGGAGTGATTGGAAAGGGGTTTGGGTCCATTGGGATTGTGTACAGTGGGAGTGATTGGAAAGGGTTTGGGTCCATTGGGATTGTGTACAGTGGGAGTGATTGGAAAGGGTTTTGGGTCCATTGGGATTGTGTACAGTGGGAGTGATTGGAAACGGGATTGGGTCCATTGGGATTGTGTACAGTGGGAGTGATTGGAAAGGGGTTTGGGTCCTTTGGGATTGTGTACAGTGGGAGTGATTGTAACAGGTTTGGGTCCATTGGGATTGTGTACAGTGGGAGTGATTGGAAAGGGGTTTGGGTCCATTGGGATTGTGTACAGTGGGAGTGATAGGAAAGGGGCTTGGGTCCATTGGGATTGTGTACAGTGGGAGTGATTGGAAAGGGGTTTGGGTCCTTTGGGATTGTGTACAGTGGGAGTGATTGGAAAGGGGTTTGGGTCCATTGGGATTGTGTACAGTGGGAGTGATTGGAAAGGGGTTTGGGTCCATTGGGATTGTGTACAGTGGGAGTGATTGGAAAGGGGTTTGGGTCCATTGGGATTGTGTACAGTGGGAGTGATTGGAAAGGGGTTTGGGTCCATTGGGATTGTGTACAGTGGGAGTGATTGGAAAGGGGTTTGGGTCCATTGGGATTGTGTACAGTGGGAGTGATTGGAAAGGGGTTTGGGTCCATTGGGATTGTGTACAGTGGGAGTGATTGGAAAGGGGTTTGGGTCCATTGGGATTGTGTACAGTGGGAGTGATTGGAAAGGGGTTTGGGTCCATTGGGATTGTGTACAGTGGGAGTGATTGGAAAGGGGTTTGGGTCCATTGGGATTGTGTACAGTGGGAGTGATTGGAAAGGGGTTTGGGTCCATTGGGATTGTGTACAGTGGGAGTGATTGGAAAGGGGTTTGGGTCCATTGGGATTGTGTACAGTGGGAGTGATTGGAAAGGGGTTTGGGTCCATTGGGATTGTGTACAGTGGGAGTGATTGGAAAGGGGTTTGGGTCCATTGGGATTGTGTACAGTGGGAGTGATTGGAAAGGGTTTGGGTCCATTGGGATTGTGTACAGTGGGAGTGATTGGAAAGGGGTTTGGGTCCATTGGGATTGTGTACAGTGGGAGTGATTGGAAAGGGGTTTGGGTCCATTGGGATTGTGTACAGTGGGAGTGATTGGAAAGGGGTTTGGGTCCATTGGGATTGTGTACAGTGGGAGTGGTGGAAAGGGGTTTGGGTCCTTTGGGATTGTGTACAGTGAGAGTGATTGGAAAGGGGTTTGGGTCCAATTGGATTGTTTAGAGTGGGAGTGAAAGGAAAGGGGCTTGGGTCCATTGGGATTGTGTACAGTGGGAGTGATTGGAAAGGGTTTTGGGTCCATTGGGATTGTGTACAGTGGGAGTGATTGGAAAGGGGTTTGGGTCCATTGGGAATGTGTACAGTGGGAGTGATTGGAAAGGGGTTTGGGTCCATTGGGATTGTGTACAGTGGGAGTGATTGGAAAGGGGTTTGGGTCCATTGGGATTGTGTACAGTGGGAGTGATTGGAAAGGGGTTTGGTTCCATTGGGATTGTGTACAGTGGGAGTGATTGGAAAGGGTTTTGGGACCATTGGGATTGTGTACAGTGGGAGTGATTGGAAAGGGGTTTTGGTCCATTGTGATTGTGTACAGTGGGAGTGATTGGAAAGGGGTTTGGGTCCATTGGGATTGTGTACAGTGGGAGTGATTGGAAAGGGGTTTGGGTCCATTGGGATTGTGTACAGTGGGAGTGATTGGAAAGGGGTTTGGGTCCATTGGGATTGTGTACAGTGGGAGTGATTGGAAAGGGGTTTGGGTCCATTGGGATTGTGTACAGTGGGAGTGATTGGAAAGGGGTTTGGGTCCATTGGGATTGTGTACAGTGGGAGTGATTGGAAAGGGGTTTGGGTCCATTGGGATTGTGTACAGTGGGAGTGATTGGAAAGGGGTTTGGGTCCATTGGGATTGTGTACAGTGGGAGTGATTGGAAAGGGTTTTGGGTCCATTGGGATTGTGTACAGTGGGAGTGATTGGAAAGGGGTTTGGGTCCATTGGGATTGTGTACAGTGGGAGTGATTGGAAAGGGGTTTGGGTCCATTGGGATTGTGTACAGTGGGAGTGATTGGAAAGGGGTTTGGGTCCATTGGGATTGTGTACAGTGGGAGTGATTGGAAAGGGGTTTGGGTCCATTGGGATTGTGTACAGTGGGAGTGATTGGAAAGGGGTTTGGGTCCATTGGGATTGTGTACAGTGGGAGTGATTGGAAAGGGGTTTGGGTCCATTGGGATTGTGTACAGTGGGAGTGATTGGAAAGGGGTTTGGGTCCATTGGGATTGTGTACAGTGGGAGTGATTGGAAAGGGGTTTGGGTCCATTGGGATTGTGTACAGTGGGAGTGATTGGAAAGGGTTTGGGTCCATTGGGATTGTGTACAGTGGGAGTGATTGGAAAGGGGTTTGGGTCCATTGGGATTGTGTACAGTGGGAGTGATTGGAAAGGGGTTTGGGTCCATTGGGATTGTGTACAGTGGGAGTGATTGGAAGGGGTTTGGGTCCATTGGGATTGTGTACAGTGGGAGTGATTGGAAAGGGTTTGGGTCCATTGGGATTGTGTACAGTGGGAGTGATTGGAAAGGGGTTTGGGTCCATTGGGATTGTGTACAGTGGGAGTGATTGGAAAGGGGTTTGGGTCCATTGGGATTGTGTACAGTGGGAGTGATTGGAAAGGGGTTTGGGTCCATTGGGATTGTGTACAGTGGGAGTGATTGGAAAGGGGTTTGGGTCCATTGGGATTGTGTACAGTGGGAGTGATTGGAAAGGGGTTTGGGTCCATTGGGATTGTGTACAGTGGGAGTGATTGGAAAGGGGTTTGGGTCCATTGGGATTGTGTACAGTGGGAGTGATTGGAAAGGGTTTGGGTCCATTGGGATTGTGTACAGTGGGAGTGATTGGAAAGGGGTTTGGGTCCATTGGGATTGTGTACAGTGGGAGTGATTGGAAAGGGGTTTGGGTCCATTGGGATTGTGTACAGTGGGAGTGATTGGAAAGGGGTTTGGGTCCATTGGGATTGTGTACAGTGGGAGTGATTGGAAAGGGGTTTGGGTCCATTGGGATTGTGTACAGTGGGAGTGATTGGAAAGGGGTTTGGGTCCATTGGGATTGTGTACAGTGGGAGTGATTGGAAAGGGGTTTGGGTCCATTGGGATTGTGTACAGTGGGAGTGATTGGAAAGGGGTTTGGGTCCATTGGGATTGTGTACAGTGGGAGTGATTGGAAAGGGGTTTGGGTCCATTGGGATTGTGTACAGTGGGAGTGATTGGAAAGGGGTTTGGGTCCATTGGGATTGTGTACAGTGGGAGTGATTGGAAAGGGGTTTGGGTCCATTGGGATTGTGTACAGTGGGAGTGATTGGAAAGGGGTTTGGGTCCATTGGGATTGTGTACAGTGGGAGTGATTGGAAAGGGGTTTGGGTCCATTGGGATTGTGTACAGTGGGAGTGATTGGAAAGGGTTTTGGGTCCATTGGGATTGTGTACAGTGGGAGTGATTGGAAAGGGGTTTGGGTCCATTGGGATTGTGTACAGTGGGAGTGATTGGAAAGGGGTTTGGGTCCATTGGGATTGTGTACAGTGGGAGTGATTGGAAAGGGGTTTGGGTCCATTGGGATTGTGTACAGTGGGAGTGATTGGAAAGGGTTTGGGTCCATTGGGATTGTGTACAGTGGGAGTGATTGGAAAGGGGTTTGGGTCCATTGGGATTGTGTACAGTGGGAGTGATTGGAAAGGGGTTTGGGTCCATTGGGATTGTGTACAGTGGGAGTGATTGGAAAGGGGTTTGGGTCCATTGGGATTGTGTACAGTGGGAGTGATTGGAAAGGGGTTTGGGTCCATTGGGATTGTGTACAGTGGGAGTGATTGGAAAGGGGTTTGGGTCCATTGGGATTGTGTACAGTGGGAGTGATTGGAAAGGGGTTTGGGTCCATTGGGATTGTGTACAGTGGGAGTGATTGGAAAGGGGTTTGGGTCCATTGGGATTGTGTACAGTGGGAGTGATTGGAAAGGGGTTTGGGTCCATTGGGATTGTGTACAGTGGGAGTGATTGGAAAGGGGTTTGGGTCCATTGGGATTGTGTACAGTGGGAGTGATTGGAAAGGGTTTGGGTCCATTGGGATTGTGTACAGTGGGAGTGATTGGAAAGGGGTTTGGGTCCATTGGGATTGTGTACAGTGGGAGTGATTGGAAAGGGGTTTGGGTCCATTGGGATTGTGTACAGTGGGAGTGATTGGAAAGGGGTTTGGGTCCATTGGGATTGTGTACAGTGGGAGTGATTGGAAAGGGGCTTTGGGTCCATTGGGATTGTGTACAGTGGGAGTCATTGGAAAGGATTTTGGGTCCATTGGGATTGTGTACAGTGGGAGTGATTGGAAAGGGGTTGGGGTCCATTGGGATTGTTTAGAGTGGGAGTGATTGGAAAGGGGCTTGGGTCCATTGGGATTGTGTACAGTGGGAGTGATTGGAAAGGGTTTTGGGTCCATTGGGATTGTGTACAGTGGGAGTGATTGGAAAGGGGTTTGGGTCCATTGGGATTGTGTACAGTGGGAGTGATTGGAAAGGGGTTTGGGTCCATTGGGATTGTGTACAGTGGGAGTGATTGGAAAGGGGTTTGGGTCCATTGGGATTGTGTACAGTGGGAGTGATTGGAAAGGGGTTTGGGTCCATTGGGATTGTGTACAGTGGGAGTGATTGGAAAGGGGTTTGGGTCCATTGGGATTGTGTACAGTGGGAGTGATTGGAAAGGGGTTTGGGTCCATTGGGATTGTGTACAGTGGGAGTGATTGGAAAGGGGTTTGGGTCCATTGGGATTGTGTACAGTGGGAGTGATTGGAAAGGGTTTTGGGTCCATTGGGATTGTGTACAGTGGGAGTGATTGGAAAGGGGTTTGGGTCCATTGGGATTGTGTACAGTGGGAGTGATTGGAAAGGGTTTGGGTCCATTGGGATTGTGTACAGTGGGAGTGATTGGAAAGGGGTTTGGGTCCATTGGGATTGTGTACAGTGGGAGTGATTGGAAAGGGGTTTGGGTCCATTGGGATTGTGTACAGTGGGAGTGATTGGAAAGGGGTTTGGGTCCATTGGGATTGTGTACAGTGGGAGTGATTGGAAAGGGGTTTGGGTCCATTGGGATTGTGTACAGTGGGAGTGATTGGAAAGGGGTTTGGGTCCATTGGGATTGTGTACAGTGGGAGTGATTGGAAAGGGGTTTGGGTCCATTGGGATTGTGTACAGTGGGAGTGATTGGAAAGGGGTTTGGGTCCATTGGGATTGTGTACAGTGGGAGTGATTGGAAAGGGGTTTGGGTCCATTGGGATTGTGTACAGTGGGAGTGATTGGAAAGGGTTTGGGTCCATTGGGATTGTGTACAGTGGGAGTGATTGGAAGGGGTTTGGGTCCATTGGGATTGTGTACAGTGGGAGTGATTGGAATGGGGCTTGGGTCCATTGGGATTGTGTACAGTGGGAGTGATTGTAAAGGGTTCTGGGTCGACTGGGATAGTGTACAGTGGGAGTGATTGGAAAGGGGTTTGGGTCCATTGGGATTGTGTACAGTGAGAGTGATTGGAAGGGGTTTGGGCCCATTGGGACTTTGTAAATTGGGCGTGATTTTAACGGCGTTTGGGTCCATTGGGAGTGTGTACAGTGGTAGTGATTGGGAAGGGGTTTAGGACCATTGGGATTGTGTACAGTGGGAGTGATTGGAAAGGGGTTTGGGTCCATTGGGATTGTGTACAGTGGGAGTGATTGGAAAGGGGTTTGGGTCCATTGGGATTGTGTACAGTGGGAGTGATTGGAAAGGGTTTGGGTCCATTGGGATTGTGTACAGTGGGAGTGATTGGAAAGGGGTTTGGGTCCATTGGGATTGTGTACAGTGGGAGTGATTGGAAAGGGGTTTGGGTCCATTGGGATTGTGTACAGTGGGAGTGATTGGAAAGGGGTTTGGGTCCATTGGGATTGTGTACAGTGGGAGTGATTGGAAAGGGGTTTGGGTCCATTGGGATTGTGTACAGTGGGAGTGATTGGAAAGGGGTTTGGGTCCATTGGGATTGTGTACAGTGGGAGTGATTGGAAAGGGGTTTGGGTCCATTGGGATTGTGTACAGTGGGAGTGATTGGAAAGGGGTTTGGGTCCATTGGGATTGTGTACAGTGGGAGTGATTGGAAAGGGGTTTGGGTCCATTGGGATTGTGTACAGTGGGAGTGATTGGAAAGGGGTTTGGGTCCATTGGGATTGTGTACAGTGGGAGTGATTGGAAAGGGGTTTGGGTCCATTGGGATTGTGTACAGTGGGAGTGATTGGAAAGGGGTTTGGGTCCATTGGGATTGTGTACAGTGGGAGTGATTGGAAAGGGGTTTGGGTCCATTGGGATTGTGTACAGTGGGAGTGATTGGAAAGGGGTTTGGGTCCATTGGGATTGTGTACAGTGGGAGTGATTGGAAAGGGGTTTGGGTCCATTGGGATTGTGTACAGTGGGAGTGATTGGAAAGGGGTTTGGGTCCATTGGGATTGTGTACAGTGGGAGTGATTGGAAAGGGTTTGGGTCCATTGGGATTGTGTACAGTGGGAGTGATTGGAAAGGGGTTTGGGTCCATTGGGATTGTGTACAGTGGGAGTGATTGGAAAGGGGTTTGGGTCCATTGGGATTGTGTACAGTGGGAGTGATTGGAAGGGTTTGGGTCCATTGGGATTGTGTACAGTGGGAGTGATTGGAAAGGGGTTTGGGTCCATTGGGATTGTGTACAGTGGGAGTGATTGGAAAGGGGTTTGGGTCCATTGGGATTGTGTACAGTGGGAGTGATTGGAAAGGGGTTTGGGTCCATTGGGATTGTGTACAGTGGGAGTGATTGGAAAGGGGTTTGGGTCCATTGGGATTGTGTACAGTGGGAGTGATTGGAAAGGGGTTTGGGTCCATTGGGATTGTGTACAGTGGGAGTGATTGGAAAGGGTTTGGGTCCATTGGGATTGTGTACAGTGGGAGTGATTGGAAAGGGGTTTGGGTCCATTGGGATTGTGTACAGTGGGAGTGATTGGAAAGGGTTTGGGTCCATTGGGATTGTGTACAGTGGGAGTGATTGGAAAGGGGTTTGGGTCCATTGGGATTGTGTACAGTGGGAGTGATTGGAAAGGGTTTGGGTCCATTGGGATTGTGTACAGTGGGAGTGATTGGAAAGGGGTTTGGGTCCATTGGGATTGTGTACAGTGGGAGTGATTGGAAAGGGGTTTGGGTCCATTGGGATTGTGTACAGTGGGAGTGATTGGAAAGGGGTTTGGGTCCATTGGGATTGTGTACAGTGGGAGTGATTGGAAAGGGGTTTGGGTCCATTGGGATTGTGTACAGTGGGAGTGATTGGAAAGGGGTTTGGGTCCATTGGGATTGTGTACAGTGGGAGTGATTGGAAAGGGGTTTGGGTCCATTGGGATTGTGTACAGTGGGAGTGATTGGAAAGGGGTTTGGGTCCATTGGGATTGTGTACAGTGGGAGTGATTGGAAAGGGGTTTGGGTCCATTGGGATTGTGTACAGTGGGAGTGATTGGAAAGGGGTTTGGGTCCATTGGGATTGTGTACAGTGGGAGTGATTGGAAAGGGGTTTGGGTCCATTGGGATTGTGTACAGTGGGAGTGAATGGAAAGGGGTTTGGGTCCATTGGGATTGTGTACAGTGGGAGTGATTGGAAAGGGGTTTGGGTCCATTGGGATTGTGTACAGTGGGAGTGATTGGAAAGGGGTTTGGGTCCATTGGGATTGTGTACAGTGGGAGTGATTGGAAAGGGGTTTGGGTCCATTGGGATTGTGTACAGTGGGAGTGATTGGAAGGGGTTTGGGTCCATTGGGATTGTGTACAGTGGGAGTGATTGGAAAGGGGTTTGGGTCCATTGGGATTGTGTACAGTGGGAGTGATTGGAAAGGGGTTTGGGTCCATTGGGATTGTGTACTGTGGGAGTGATTGGAAAGGGTTTGGGTCCATTGGGATTGTGTACAGTGGGAGTGATTGGAAAGGGGTTTGGGTCCATTGGGATTGTGTACAGTGGGAGTGATTGGAAAGGGGTTTGGGTCCATTGAGATTTTGTACAGTGGGAGTGATTGGAAAGGAGTTTGGGTCCATTGGGAAAGTGTACTGTGGGAGTGATTGGAAAAGGGTTTTGGCTCCTTTGGGATTGTGTACAGTGGGAGTGATTGTAACAGGTTTGGGTCCATTGGGATTGTGTACAGTGGGAGTGATTGGAAAGGGGTTTGGGTCCATTGGGATTGTGTACAGTGGGAGTGATTGGAAAGGGGTTTGGGTCCATTGGGATTGTGTACAGTGGGAGTGATTGGAAAGGGGTTTGGGTCCATTGGGATTGTGTACAGTGGGAGTGATTGGAAAGGGGTTTGGGTCCATTGGGATTGTGTACAGTGGGAGTGATTGGAAAGGGGCTAGGGTCCATTGGGATTGTGTAGAGTGGGAGAAAATGGAAAGGGGTTTTGGTCAATTGGGATTGTGTACAGTGGGAGTGGATGGAAAGGGGTTTGGGTCCATTGGGATTGTTTACAGTGAGTGTGATTGGAAAGGGGTTTGGGACCAATGGGATTGTGTAGAGTGGGAGTGAATGGAAAGGGGTTTGGGTCCATTGGGATTGTGGACAGTGGCAGTGATTGGAAAGGAATTTGGGCCATTGGGATGGTGTACAGTGGCAGTATTTGGAAAGGGGTTTGGGTCCATCAGTATTGTGTAGAGTGGGAGTGATTGCAAAGGGTTTGTGTCCATTGGGATTGTGTCCAGTGGGAGTGGATGGAAAGGGGTTTGGGTCCATTGGGATTGTTTACAGTGAGTGTGATTGGAAAGGGGTTTGGGACCAATGGGATTGTGTAGAGTGGGAGTGAATGGAAAGGGGTTTGGGTCCATTGGGATTGTGGACAGTGGCAGTGATTGGAAAGGGGTTTGGGTCCATTGGGACTGTGTACAGTGGGAGTGATTGGAAAGGGGTTTGGGTCCATTGGGACTGTGTACAGTGGGAGTGATTGGAAAGGGGTTTGGGTCCATTGGGATAGTGTACAGTGAGAGTGATTGGAAAGGGGTTTGGGTCCATTGGGATTGTGTGCAGTGAGAGCGATTGGAAAGGGGTTTGGGTCCATTGGGACTGTGTACAGTGGGAGTGATTGGAAAGGGGTTTGGGTCCATTGGGATTGTTTACAGTGAGAGTGATTGGAAAGGGGTTTGGGACCAATGGGATTGTGTAGAGTGGGAGTGAATGGAAAGGGGTTTGGGTCCATTGGGATTGTGGACAGTGGCAGTGATTTTAAAGGGGTTTATTCCATTGGGACTGTGTACAGTGGGAGTGATTGGAAAGGGGTTTGGGTCCATTGGGATTGTGTACAGTGAGAGCGATTGGAAAGGGGTTTGGGTCCATTGGAATTGTGTACTGTGGGAGTGATTGGAAAGGGGTTTCGGACCATTGGGATTGTGAACATTGGGAGTGATTGGAAAGGAGTTTGCGTCCACTGGGATTGTGTACAGTGGGAGTGATTGGGAGGGGATTTTGGTCCATTGGGATTATGTACAGTGGGAGTGATAGGAAAGTGTTTTGGGTCCAATGAGATTGTGTACAGTGGGAGTGATTGGAAAGGGGTTCGGGTCCCATTGGATTGTGTACAGTGGGAGTGATTGGAAAGGGGTTTGAGTCCATTGGGATTGTGTACAGTGGGTGTGAACAGGAAGTGGTTTGGATCCATAGGGATTGTGTTCAGTGGGAGTGAATGGAAAGTAGTTTGTGACCTTAGTATGGTGTACAGTGAGAGTGATTGGAAAGTGGTTTTGGGTCCTTTGGGATTGTGCACATTGTGAGGGATTGGAAAGGCATTTGGGTCCATTGGGGTTGTGTACAGTGGGAGGTGATTGGAAAGGGGTTTGGTCCAGTGGGATTGCGTACAGTGAGAGCGATTGGAAAGGGGGTTTGGGTCCCATGGAATTGTGTACAGTGGAGAGTGATTGGAAAGGGGTTTGGGTCCATTGGGACTGTGTACATTGGAAGTGATTGGAAAGGGGTTTGGGTCCATTGGGATACTGTAGAGTGGAGTGATTGGAAAGGGGTTTGGGTCCATTGGGGTGTGCGTACAGTGAGAGCAATGGAAAGGGGTTTGGGTCCATTGGAATTGTGTGCAGAGGGAGTGATTGGAAAGGGGTTTGTGACCATTGGGATTGTCAACATTGGGAGTGATTGGAAAGGCGTTTGGGTCCATTGGGATTATGTACAGTGGGAGTGAAAGGAAAGTGTTTTGGGTCCAATCAGATTGTGTACAGTGGGAGTGATTGGAAAGGGGTTTGGGTCCATTGGGATTTGTAAAGTGGGAGTGAATGGAAAGGGGTTCGGGTCCATTGGGATTGTGTACAGTGGGAGTGATTGGAAAGGGGTTTGAGTCCATTGGGATTGTGTACAGTAGGAGCAAATGGAAAGTGGTTTGGGTCCATTAGGATTGTGTACAGTGGGAGCAATTGGAAAGAGGTTGGGGTCCAGTCGGATTGTGTACAGTGACAGTATTTGGAAGGGGATTGGGTCCACTGGGATTGTATACAGTCGAAGTGATTGGAAAGGGGTTTGGGTCCATTGGGGTAGTGTACAGTGAGAGTGATTGGAAAGGGGTTTTGGGTCCATTGGGATTGTGTACAGTGAGAGTGATTGGAAAAGGGTTTGGGTCCTTTGGGATTTTGTACTGTGGGCGAGACTGGAAAGGGGATTGGGACCATTGGGATTGTGTACAGTGGGAGTTTTTGGAAATGCGGTTGGGTCCATGGGGATAATGTACAGTGGGACTGATTGGGAAGGGGTTTAGGTCCTTTGGGATTATGTACAGTGGGAGTGAATGGAAAGTGTTTTGGGTAAAATGAGATTGTGTACAGTGGGAGTGATTGGAAAAGGGTTTGGATCCATTGGGATTGTCTACAGTGGGAGTGAATTGAAAGGGGTTTGGGACCACTGGGACTGTGTACAGTGGGTGTGAACAGGAAGTGGTTTGGATCCATTGGGATTGTGTACAGTGGGAGTGAATGGAAAGGGGTTTGGGTCCATTGGGATTGTGTACAGTGGGAGTGATTGGAAAGGGGTTTGGGTCCATTGGGATTGTTTACAGTGAGAGTGATTGGAAAGGGCTTTGGGACCAATGGGATTGTGTAGAGTGGGAGTGAATGGAAAGGGGTTTGGGTCCATTGGGATTGTGGACAGTGGCAGTGATTGGAAAGGGGTTTGGGTCCATTGGGACTGTGTACAGTGGGAGTGATTGGAAAGGGGTTTGGGTCCATTGGGACTGTGTACAGTGGGAGTGATTGGAAAGGGGTTTGGGTCCATTGGGATAGTGTACAGTGGGAGTGATTGGAAAGGGGTTTGGGTCCATTGGGATTGTGTGCAGTGAGAGCGATTGGAAAGGGGTTTGGGTCCATTGGAATTGTGTACTGTGGGAGTGATTGGAAAGGGGTTTGGGACCATTGGGATTGTGAACATTGGGAGTGATTGGAAAGGAGTTTGGGTCCACTGGGATTGTGTACAGTGGGACTGATTGGGAAGGGGTATAGGTCCATTGGGATTATGTACAGTGGGAGTGAAAGGAAATTGTTTTGGGTCAAATGAGATTGTTTACAGAGGGAGTGATTGGAAAGGGGTTTGGAGCCATTGGGATTGTGTACAGTGGGAGTGAATGGAAAGGGGTTCGGGTCCATTGGAATTGTGTACAGTGGGAGTGATTGGAAAGGGGTTTGAGTCCATTCGGATTGTGTACAGAGGGTGTGAACAGGAAGTAGTTTGGATCCATAGGGATTGTGTACAGTGGGAGTGAATGGAAAGTAGTTGGGGACCTTTAGGATGGTGTACAGTGATAATGATTGGAAAGGGGTTTGGGTCCATTGTGACTGTGCACAGTGGGAGTGATTGGAAAGGGATTTGGGTCCATTGGGATGGTGTACATTGGCAGTAATTGGAAAGGCGTTTGGGTCCATCAGTATTGTGTACAGTGGGAGTGATTGCAAAGGGCTTGTGTCCATTGGGATTGTGTCCAGTGGGAGTGAATGGAAAGGGGTTTGGGTCCATTGGGATTTTGTACAGTGGGAGTGATTGGAAAGGGGTTTGGGTCCATTGGGATTGTTTACAGTGGAGTGATTGGAAAGGGGTTTGGGTACATTGGGAAATGCTGTACATGGGAGTGATTGGAAAGGGGTTTGGGTCCATTGGGATTGCTGTACAGTGGGAGTGATTGGAAAGGGGTTTGGGACCATTGGGAATTGTTACAGTGGAGTGAATGGAAAGGGTTTGGGTCCATTGGAGATTGTGTACAGTGGGAGTGATTGGGAAAGGGGTTTGGGACCATTTGGATTGTCTAATTGGGAAGTGATTGTAAACGGTTTGGGTCCATTGGGTTGTAGTACAGTGGGAGTGAATGGAAAGGGGTTTGGGTCCCATCTGGATTGTGTACAGTGGGAGTCATCTGGGAAGGGGTTTGGTTCCTTTTGGATTGTGTACAGTGGGAGTGAATTGGAAGGTGTTTTGGGACCATTGGGATTGTGTACATTGGGAGTGAATGGGATGGGGTTTGGTTCCATTGGGATTGTGGAACAGTGGGAGCTGAATGGAAAGTGGGTTTGGGTCCATTAGGATTGTGTACAGTGATAATGATTGGAAAGAGGTTTGGGTCCATTGTGATTGTGCACAGTGGGAGTGATTGGAAAGGGATTTGGGTCCATTGGGATGGTGTACATTGGCAGTAATTGGAAAGGCGTTTGGGTCCATCAGTATTGTGTACAGTGGGAGTGATTGCAAAGGGTTTGTGTCCATTGGGATTGTGTCCAGTGGGAGTGAATGGAAAGGGGTTTGGGTCCATTGGGATTTTGTACAGTGGGAGTGATTGGAAAGGGGTTTGGGTCCATTGGGATTGTTTACAGTGAGAGTGATTGGAAAGGGGTTTGGGACCAATGGGATTGTGTAGAGTGGGAGTGAATGGAAAGGGGTTTGGGTCCATTGGGATTGTGGACAGTGGCAGTGATTGGAAAGGGGTTTATTCCATTGGGACTGTGTACAGTGGGAGTGATTGGAAAGGGGTTTGGGTCCATTGGGATAGTGTACAGTGGGAGTGATTGGAAAGGGGTTTGGGTCCATTGGGATTGTGTACAGTGAGAGCGATTGGAAAGGCGTTTGGGACCATTGGGATTGTGAACATTGGGAGTGCTTGGAAAGGGGTTTGGGTCCACTGGGATTGTGTACAGTGGGAGTGATTGGGAGGGGATATAGGTCCATTGGGATTATGTACAGTGGGAGTGATAGGAAAGTGTTTTGGCTCTAATGAGATTGTGTACAGTGGGAGTGATTGGAAAGGGGTTCGGGTCCATTGGGATTGTGTACAGTGGGAGTGATTGGAAAGGGGTTTGAATCCATTGGGATTGTGTACAGTGGGTGTGAACAGGAAGTCGTTTGTATCCATAGGGATTGTGTACAGTGGGAGTGAATGGAAAGTAGCTTGTGACCTTTAGTATGGTGTACAGTGAGAATGATTGGAAAGGGGTTTGGGTCCATTGGGATTGTGGACATTGGGAGTGATTGGAAAGGGGTTTGGGTCCTTTGGGACAGTGTACAGTGGGAGTGATTGGAAAGGGGTTTGGGTACATTGGTATTGCGTACAGTGAGAGCGATTGGAAAGGGGTTTGGGTTCATTGGAATTGTGTACAGTGAGAGTGATTGGAAAGGGGTTTGGGACCAATGGGATTGTTTGGAGTGGTAGTGAATGGAAAGGGGTTTGGGTCCATTGGGATTGTGTGCAGTGAGAGCGATTGGAAAGGGGTTTGGGTCCATTGGGACTGTGTACAGTGGGAGTGATTGGAAAGGGGTTTGGGTCCATTGGGATTGTTTACAGTGAGAGTGATTGGAAAGGGGTTTGGGACCAATGGGATTGTGTAGAGTGGGAGTGAATGGAAAGGGGTTTGGGTCCATTGGGATTGTGGACAGTGGCAGTGATTTTAAAGGGGTTTATTCCATTGGGACTGTGTACAGTGGGAGTGATTGGAAAGGGGTTTGGGTCCATTGGGATTGTGTACAGTGAGAGCGATTGGAAAGGGGTTTGGGTCCATTGGAATTGTGTACTGTGGGAGTGATTGGAAAGGGGTTTCGGACCATTGGGATTGTGAACATTGGGAGTGATTGGAAAGGAGTTTGCGTCCACTGGGATTGTGTACAGTGGGAGTGATTGGGAGGGGATTTTGGTCCATTGGGATTATGTACAGTGGGAGTGATAGGAAAGTGTTTTGGGTCCAATGAGATTGTGTACAGTGGGAGTGATTGGAAAGGGGTTCGGGTCCATTGGGATTGTGTACAGTGGGAGTGATTGGAAAGGGGTTTGAGTCCATTGGGATTGTGTACAGTGGGTGTGAACAGGAAGTGGTTTGGATCCATAGGGATTGTGTTCAGTGGGAGTGAATGGAAAGTAGTTTGTGACCTTTAGTATGGTGTACAGTGAGAATGATTGGAAAGGGGTTTGGGTCTTTTGGGATTGTGCACATTGGGAGTGATTGGAAAGGGGTTTGGGTCCATTGGGATAGTGTACAGTGGGAGTGATTGGAAAGGGGTTTGGGTCCAGTGGGATTGCGTACAGTGAGAGCGATTGGAAAGGGGTTTGGGTCCATTGGAATTGTGTACAGTGAGAGTGATTGGAAAGGGGTTTGGGTCCATTGGGACTGTGTACATTGGAAGTGATTGGAAAGGGGTTTGGGTCCATTGGGATACTGTAGAGTGGGAGTGATTGGAAAGGGGTTTGGGTCCATTGGGATTGCGTACAGTGAGAGCAATTGGAAAGGGGTTTGGGTCCATTGGAATTGTGTACAGAGGGAGTGATTGGAAAGGGGTTTGTGACCATTGGGATTGTCAACATTGGGAGTGATTGGAAAGGCGTTTGGGTCCATTGGGATTATGTACAGTGGGAGTGAAAGGAAAGTGTTTTGGGTCCAATCAGATTGTGTACAGTGGGAGTGATTGGAAAGGGGTTTGGGTCCATTGGGATTTGTAAAGTGGGAGTGAATGGAAAGGGGTTCGGGTCCATTGGGATTGTGTACAGTGGGAGTGATTGGAAAGGGGTTTGAGTCCATTGGGATTGTGTACAGTAGGAGCAAATGGAAAGTGGTTTGGGTCCATTAGGATTGTGTACAGTGGGAGCAATTGGAAAGGGGTTGGGGTCCAGTCGGATTGTGTACAGTGACAGTATTTGGAAGGGGATTGGGTCCACTGGGATTGTATACAGTCGAAGTGATTGGAAAGGGGTTTGGGTCCATTGGGGTAGTGTACAGTGAGAGTGATTGGAAAGGGGTTTTGGGTCCATTGGGATTGTGTACAGTGAGAGTGATTGGAAAAGGGTTTGGGTCCTTTGGGATTTTGTACTGTGGGCGAGACTGGAAAGGGGATTGGGACCATTGGGATTGTGTACAGTGGGAGTTTTTGGAAATGCGGTTGGGTCCATGGGGATAATGTACAGTGGGACTGATTGGGAAGGGGTTTAGGTCCTTTGGGATTATGTACAGTGGGAGTGAATGGAAAGTGTTTTGGGTAAAATGAGATTGTGTACAGTGGGAGTGATTGGAAAAGGGTTTGGATCCATTGGGATTGTCTACAGTGGGAGTGAATTGAAAGGGGTTTGGGACCACTGGGACTGTGTACAGTGGGTGTGAACAGGAAGTGGTTTGGATCCATTGGGATTGTGTACAGTGGGAGTGAATGGAAAGGGGTTTGGGTCCATTGGGATTGTGTACAGTGGGAGTGATTGGAAAGGGGTTTGGGTCCATTGGGATTGTTTACAGTGAGAGTGATTGGAAAGGGGTTTGGGACCAATGGGATTGTGTAGAGTGGGAGTGAATGGAAAGGGGTTTGGGTCCATTGGGATTGTGGACAGTGGCAGTGATTGGAAAGGGGTTTGGGTCCATTGGGACTGTGTACAGTGGGAGTGATTGGAAAGGGGTTTGGGTCCATTGGGACTGTGTACAGTGGGAGTGATTGGAAAGGGGTTTGGGTCCATTGGGATAGTGTACAGTGGGAGTGATTGGAAAGGGGTTTGGGTCCATTGGGATTGTGTGCAGTGAGAGCGATTGGAAAGGGGTTTGGGTCCATTGGAATTGTGTACTGTGGGAGTGATTGGAAAGGGGTTTGGGACCATTGGGATTGTGAACATTGGGAGTGATTGGAAAGGAGTTTGGGTCCACTGGGATTGTGTACAGTGGGACTGATTGGGAAGGGGTATAGGTCCTTTGGGATTATGTACAGTGGGAGTGAAAGGAAAGTGTTTTGGGTCAAATGAGATTGTTTACAGAGGGAGTGATTGGAAAGGGGTTTGGAGCCATTGGGATTGTGTACAGTGGGAGTGAATGGAAAGGGGTTCGGGTCCATTGGAATTGTGTACAGTGGGAGTGATTGGAAAGGGGTTTGAGTCCATTCGGATTGTGTACAGAGGGTGTGAACAGGAAGTAGTTTGGATCCATAGGGATTGTGTACAGTGGGAGTGAATGGAAAGTAGTTTGGGACCTTTAGGATGGTGTACAGTGATAATGATTGGAAAGGGGTTTGGGTCCATTGTGATTGTGCACAGTGGGAGTGATTGGAAAGGGATTTGGGTCCATTGGGATGGTGTACATTGGCAGTAATTGGAAAGGCGTTTGGGTCCATCAGTATTGTGTACAGTGGGAGTGATTGCAAAGGGCTTGTGTCCATTGGGATTGTGTCCAGTGGGAGTGAATGGAAAGGGGTTTGGGTCCATTGGGATTTTGTACAGTGGGAGTGATTGGAAAGGGGTTTGGCTCCATTGGGATTGTTTACAGTGAGAGTGATTGGAAAGGGGTTTGGGACCAATGGGATTGTGTAGAGTGGGAGTGAATGGAAAGGGGTTTGGGTCCATTGGGATTGTGGACAGTGGCAGTGATTGGAAAGGGGTTTGGGTCCATTGGGATTGTTTACAGTGAGAGTGATTGGAAAGGAGTTTGGGTCCACTGGGATTGTGTACAGTGGGACTGATTGGGAAGGGGTATAGGTCCATTGGGATTATGTACAGTGGGAGTGAAAGGAAAGTGTTTTGGGTCAAATGAGATTGTTTACAGAGGGAGTGATTGGAAAGGGGTTTGGAGCCATTGGGATTGTGTACAGTGGGAGTGAATGGAAAGGGGTTCGGGTCCATTGGATTGTGTACAGTGGGAGTGATTGGAAGGGGTTTTTGAGTCCATTCGGATTGTGTACAGAGGGTGTGAACAGGAAGTAGTTTGGATCAATAGGGATTGTGTACAGTGGGATGGTGAATGGAAAGTAGTTTGGGACCTTTAGGATGGTGTACAGTGATAATGATTGGAAAGAGGTTTGGGTCAATTGTGATTGTGCGCAGTCGGAGTGATTGGAAGGGATTTGGTCCATGGGATGGTGTACATTGGCAGTAATAGGAAAGGCGTTTGGGTCCATCCAGTATTGTGTACAGTGGGAGTGATTGCAAAGGGTTTGTGTCCATTGGGATTGTGTCCAGTGGAGTGAATGGCAAGGGGTTTGGGTCATTGGGATTTTGTACAGTGGGAGTGATTGGAAAGGGTTTGGGTCCATTGGGATTGTTTACAGTGAGAGTGATTGGAAAGGGGTTTGGGACCAATGGGATTGTGTAGAGTGGGAGTGAATGGAAAGGGGTTTGGGTCCATTGGGATTGTGGACAGTGGCAGTGATTGGAAAGGGGTTTATTCCATTGGGACTGTGTACAGTGGGAGTGATTGGAAAGGGGTTTGGGTCCATTGGGATAGTGTACAGTGGGAGTGATTGGAAAGGGGTTTGGGTCCATTGGGATTGTGTACAGTGAGAGCGATTGGAAAGGCGTTTGGGACCATTGGGATTGTGAACATGGGGAGTGCTTGGAAAGGGGTTTGGGTCCACTGGGATTGTGTACAGTGGGAGTGATTGGGAGGGGATATAGGTCCATTGGGATTATGTACAGTGGGAGTGATAGGAAAGTGTTTTGGGTCTAATGAGATTGTGTACAGTGGGAGTGATTGGAAAGGGGTTCGGGTCCATTGGGATTGTGTACAGTGGGAGTGATTTGAAAGGGGTTTGAATCCATTGGGATTGTGTACAGTGGGTGTGAACAGGAAGTCGTTTGTATCCATAGGGATTGTGTACAGTGGGAGTGAATGGAAAGTAGCTTGTGACCTTTAGTATGGTGTACAGTGAGAATGATTGGAAAGGGGTTTGGGTCCATTGGGATTGTGGACATTGGGAGTGATTGGAAAGGGGTTTGGGTCCTTTGGGATAGTGTACAGTGGGAGTGATTGGAAAGGGGTTTGGGTACATTGGTATTGCGTACAGTGAGAGCGATTGGAAAGGGGTTTGGGTCCATTGGAATTGTGTACAGTGAGAGTGATTGGAAAGGGGTTTGGGACCAATGGGATTGTTTGGAGTGGTAGTGAATGGAAAGGGGTTTGGGTCCATTGGGATTGTGGACAGTGGGAGTGATTGGGAAGGGGTTTGGGTCCATTGCGACTGTGTACATTGGAAGTGATTGGAAAGGGGTTTGGGTCCATTGGGATACTGTAGAGTGGGAGTGATTGGAAAGGGGTTTGGGTCCATTGGGATTGCGTACAGTGAGAGCAACTGGAAAGGGGTTTGGGACCATTGGAATTGTGTACAGTGGGAGTGATTGGAAAGGGGTTTGGGACCATTGGGATTGTGAACATTGGGAGTGATTGGAAAGGCTTTTGGGTCCATGGGGATTATGTACAGAGGGAGTGAAACGAAAGTGTTTTGGGTACAATCAGATTGTGTACAGTGGGAGTGATTGGAAAGGGGTTTGGGTCCATTGGGATCGTGTAAAGTGGGAGTGAAAGGAAAGGGTTTCGGGTCCATTGGGATTGTGTACAGTGGGAGTGATTGGAAAGTGGTTTGAGTCCATTGGGATTGTGTACAGTGGGTGTGAACAGGAAGTGGTTTGGATCCATTGGGATTGTGTACAGTGGGAGTGAATGGAAAGGGGTTTGGAACCATTGGGATTGTGTACAGTGGGAGTGATTGGAAAGGAATTTGGGTCCATTGGGATGGTATACAGTGGCAGTAATTGGAAAGGGGCTTGGGTCCATCAGTATTGTGTACAGTGTGAGTGATTTGAAAGGGGTTTGGGTCCATTGGGATTGTGTACAGTGGGAGTGATTGGAAAGGGGTTTGGGTCCAATGGGATTGTGTCGTGTGGGATTGAATGGAAAGGGGTTTGGGTCCATTGGGAATTTAGACAGTGGGAGTTATTGGAAAGGGCTTTGGGCCAATTGGGATTGTGTACAGTGGCGGCAAATGAATAGGGGTTTGGGTCCATTGTGATTGTGTACAGTGTGAGCAATTGGAAAGGGCTTTAGTTCCGTTGGGATTATGTAGGGTGGGAGTGAATGGAAAGGGGTTTTGGACCATTGGGATTGTGTACAGGGTGAGTGATTGGAAAGTGGTTTGGGTCCATTTGGAGTGTGTACAGTGGGAGTGATTGGAAAGGCGTTTAGGTCCACTGGGATTGTGTACAGTGAGAGTGATTGGAAAGGGGTTTGGGTCCATTGGGATTTTGTACAGTGGGCGAGACGGGAAAGGGGATTGGGACCATTGGGATTGGGTACAGTGGGAGTTTTTGGAAATGCGGTTGGGTCCGTGGGGATAATGTACAGTGGGACTGATTCGGAAGGGGTTTATTTCCTTTGGGATTATGTACAGTGGGAGTGAAAGGAAAGTGTTTTGGGTAAAATGAGATTGTGTAATTTGGGAGTGATTGGGAAGGGGTTTGGGTCCATTGGGATGGTGTACAGTGGCAGTAATTGGAAAGGGGTTTGGGTCCATCAGTATTGTGTACAGTGGGAGTGATTGCAAAGGGTTTGTGTCCATTGGGATTGTGTCCAATGGGAGTGAATGGAAAGGGGTTTGGGTCCATTGGGATTGTGTACAGTGGGAGTGATTGGAAAGGGGTTTGGGTCCATTGGGATTGTTTACAGTGAGAGTGATTGGAAAGGGCTTTGGGACCAATGGGATTGTGTAGAGTGGGAGTGAATGGAAAGGGGTTTGGGTCCATTGGAATTGTGGACAGTGGCAGTGATTGGAAAGGGGTTTGGGTCCATTGGGACTGTGTACAGTGGGAGTGATTGGAAAGGGGTTTGGGTCCATTGGGACTGTGTACAGTGGGAGTGATTGCAAAGGGGTTTGGGTCCATTGGGATAGTGTACAGTGGGAGTGATTGGAAAGGGGTTTGGGTCCATTGGGATTGTGTGCAGTGAGAGCGATTGGAAAGGGGTTTGGGTCCATTGGAATTGTGTACTGTGGGAGTGATTGGAAAGGGGTTTGGGACCATTGGGATTGTGAACATTGGGAGTGATTGGAAAGGAGTTTGGGTCCACTGGGATTGTGTACAGTGGGACTGATTGGGAAGGGGTATAGGTCCATTGGGATTATGTACAGTGGGAGTGAAAGGAAAGTGTTTTGGGTCAAATGAGATTGTTTACAGAGGGAGTGATTGGAAAGGGGTTTGGAGCCATTGGGATTGTGTACAGTGGGAGTGAATGGAAAGGGGTTCGGGTCCATTGGGTTTGTGTACAGTGGGAGTGATTGGAAAGGGGTTTGAGTCCATTCGGATTGTGTACAGAGGGTGTGAACAGGAAGTAGTTTGGATCCATAGGGATTGTGTACAGTGGGAGTGAATGGAAAGTAGTTTGGGACCTTTAGGATGGTGTACAGTGATAATGATTGGAAAGGGGTTTGGGTCCATTGTGATTGTGCACAGTGGGAGTGATTGGAAAGGGATTTGGGTCCATTGGGATGGTGTACATTGGCAGTAATTGGAAAGGCGTTTGGGTCCATCAGTATTGTGTACAGTGGGAGTGATTGCAAAGGGTTTGTGTCCATTGGGATTGTGTCCAGTGGGAGTGAATGGAAAGGGGTTTGGGTCCATTGGGATTTTGTACAGTGGGAGTGATTGGAAAGGGGTTTGGGTCCATTGGGATTGTTTACAGTGAGAGTGATTGGAAAGGGGTTTGGGACCAATGGGATTGTGTAGAGTGGGAGTGAATGGAAAGGGGTTTGGGTCCATTGGGATTGTGGACAGTGGCAGTGATTGGAAAGGGGTTTATTCCATTGGGACTGTGTACAGTGGGAGTGATTGGAAAGGGGTTTGGGTCCATTGGGATAGTGTACAGTGGGAGTGATTGGAAAGGGGTTTGGGTCCATTGGGATTGTGTACAGTGAGAGCGATTGGAAAGGGGTTTGGGTCCATTGGAATTGTGTACTGTGGGAGCGATTGGAAAGGGGTTTGGGACCATTGGGATTGTGAACATTGGGAGTGCTTGGAAAGGTGTTTGGGTCCACTGGGATTGTGTACAGTGGGAGTGATTGGGAGGGGATATAGGTCCATTGGGATTATGTACAGTGGGAGTGATAGGAAAGTGTTTTGGGTCTAATGAGATTGTGTACAGTGGGAGTGATTGGAAAGGGGTTCGGGTCCATTGGGATTGTGTACAGTGGGAGTGATTGGAAAGGGGTTTGAATCCATTGGGATTGTGTACAGTGGGTGTGAACAGGAAGTCGTTTGTATCCATAGGGATTGTGTACAGTGGGAGTGAATGGAAAGTAGCTTGTGACCTTTAGTATGGTGTACAGTGGAGATGATTGGAAAGGGTTTGGGTCCATTGGGATTGTGGACATTGGGAGTGATTTGGAAAGGGGTTTGGGTCCTTTGGGATAGTGTTACAGTGGGAGTGATTGGAAAGGGGTTTGGGTACATTGGATTGGATACAGTTGAGAGCGATTGGAAAGGGGTTTGGGTCCATTGGGAATTGTGTACAGTGAGAGTGATTGGAAAGGGGTTTGGGACCAATGGGGATTGTTTGAGTGGTAGTGAATGGAAAGGGGTTTGGGTCAATTGGGATTGTGGACAGGTGAGAGTGATTGGGAAGGGGTTTGGGTCCATTGCGACTGTTGTACATTGGAAGTGATTGGAAAAGGGGTTTGGGTCCATTGGGATACTGTAGAGTGGGAGTGATTGGAAAGGGGTTTGGGTCCATTGGGATTGGTACAGTGAGAGCAACTGGAAAGGGGTTTGGCACCATTGGAATTGTGTACAGTGGGAGTGATTGGAAAGGGGTTTGGGACCATTGGGATTGTGAACATTGGGAGTGATTGGAAAGGCGTTTGGGTCCATGGGGATTATGTACAGAGGGAGTGAAACGAAAGTGTTTTGGGTACAATCAGATTGTGTACAGTGGGAGTGATTGGAAAGGGGTTTGGGTCCATTGTGATTGTGTAAAGTGGGAGCAATTGGAAAGGGCTTTAGTTCCGTTGGGATTATGTAGGGTGGGAGTGAATGGAAAGGGGTTTTGGACCATTGGGATTGTGTACAGGGTGAGTGATTGGAAAGTGGTTTGGGTCCATTTGGAGTGTGTACAGTGGGAGTGATTGGAAAGGCGTTTAGGTCCACTGGGATTGTGTACAGTGAGAGTGATTGGAAAGGGGTTTGGGTCCATTGGGATTTTGTACAGTGGGCGAGACGGGAAAGGGGATTGGGACCATTGGGATTGGGTACAGTGGGAGTTTTTGGAAATGCGGTTGGGTCCGTGGGGATAATGTACAGTGGGACTGATTCGGAAGGGGTTTAGGTCCTTTGGGATTATGTACAGTGGGAGTGAAAGGAAAGTGTTTTGGGTAAAATGAGATTGTGTAATTTGGGAGTGATTGGGAAGGGGTTTGGGTCCATTGGGATGGTGTACAGTGGCAGTAATTGGAAAGGGGTTTGGGTCCATCAGTATTGTGTACAGTGGGAGTGATTGCAAAGGGTTTGTGTCCATTGGGATTGTGTCCAATGGGAGTGAATGGAAAGGGGTTTGGGTCCATTGGGATTGTGTACAGTGGGAGTGATTGGAAAGGGGTTTGGGTCCATTGGGATTGTTTACAGTGAGAGTGATTGGAAAGGGTATTGGGACCAATGGGATTGTGTAGAGTGGGAGTGAATGGAAAGGGGTTTGGGTCCATTGGGATTGTGGACAGTGGCAGTGATTTTAAAGGGGTTTATTCCATTGGGACTGTGTACAGTGGGAGTGATTGGAAAGGGGTTTGGGTCCATTGGGATAGTGTACAGTGGGAGTGATTGGAAAGGGGTTTGGGTCCATTGGAATTGTGTACAGTGAGAGCGATTGGAAAGGGCTTTGGGTTCATTGGAATTGTGTACTGTGGGAGTGATTGGAAAGGGTTTTCGGACCATTGGGATTGTGTACAGTGGGAGTGATTGGGAGGGGATTTTGGTCCATTGGGATTATGTACAGTGGGAGTGATAGGAAAGTGTTTTAGGTCCAATGAGATTGTGTACAGTGGGAGTGATTGGAAAGGGGTTCGGGTCCATTGGAATTGTGTACAGTGAGAGCGATTGGAAAGGGGTTTGGGTCCATTGGAATTGTGTACTGTGGGAGTGATTGGAAAGGTGTTTGCGTCCACTGGGATTGTGTACAGTGGGAGTGATTGGGAGGGGATTTTGGTCCATTGGGATTATGTACAGTGGGAGTGATAGGAAAGTGTTTTGGATCCAATGAGATTGTGTACAGTGGGAGTGATTGGAAAGGGGTTCGGGTCCATTGGGATTGTGTACAGTGGGAGTGATTGGAAAGGGGTTTGAGTCCATTGGGATTGTGTACAGTGGGTGTGAACAGGAAGTGGTTTGGATCCATAGGGATTGTGTTCAGTGGGAGTGAATGGAAAGTAGTTTGGGACCTTTAGTATGGTGTACAGTGAGAATCATTGGACAGGGGTTTGGGTCCATCACTATTGTGTACAGTGGGAGTGATTGCAAAGGGTTTGTGTCCATTGGGATTGTGTCCAGTGGGAGTGAATGGAAAGGGGTTTGGGTCCATTGGGATTGTGTACAGTGGGAGTGATTGGAAAGGGGTTTGGGTCCATTGAGATTGTTTACAGTGAGAGTGATTGGAAAGGGTTTTGGGACCAATGGGATTGTGTAGAGTGGGAGTGAATGGAAAGGGGTTTGGGTCCATTGGGATTGTGGACAGTGGCAGTGATTGGAAAGGGGTTTGGGTCCATTGGGACTGTGTACAGTGGGAGTGATTGGAAAGGGGTTTGGGTCCATTGGAATTTTGTACAGTGGGAGTGATTGGAAAGGGGTTTTGTGTCCATTGGGACTGTGTAAGGTGGAGTGATTGGAAAGGGGTTTGGGTCCATTGGGATTGTGTGCAGTGAGAGCGATTGGAAAGGGGTTTGGGTCCATTGGAATTGTGTACTGTGGGAGTGATTGGAAAGGGGTTTGGGACCATTGGGATTGTGAACATTGGGAGTGATTGGAAAGGAGTTTGGGTCAACTGGGATTGTGTACAGTGTGACTGATTGGGAAGGGGTATAGGTCCATTGGGATTATGTACAGTGGGACTGATTGGAAAGTGTTTTGGGTCAAATGAGATTGTTTACAGAGGGAGTGATTGGAAAGGGGTTTGGGGCCATTGGGATTGTGTACAGTGGGAGTGAATGGAAAGGGGTTCGGGTCCATTGGGATTGTGTACAGTGGGAGTGATTGGAAAGGGGTTTGAGTCCATTCGGATTGTGTACAGTGGGTGTGAACAGGAAGTGGTTTGGATCCATAGGGATTGTGTACAGTGGGAGTGAATGGAAAGTAGTTTGGGACCTTTAGGATGGTGTACAGTGATAATGATTGGAAAGGGGTTTGGGTCCATTGTGATTGTGCACAGTGGGAGTGATTGGAAAGGGTTCTGGGTCCATTGGGATTGTGTACAGTAGGTGCAAATGGAAAGGGGTCTGGGTCCATTAGGATTGTGTACAGTGGGAGCAATTGGAAAGGGGTTGGGGTCCAGTCGGATTGTGTACAGTGACAGTATTTGGAAGGGGATTGGGTACACTGGGATTGTATACAGTGGAAGTGATTGGAAAGGGGTTTGGGTCCATTGGGGTAGTGTACAGTGAGAGTGATTGGAAAGGGGTTTGGGTCCATTGGGATTGTGTACAGTGAGAGTGATTGGAAAAGGGTTTGGGTCCTTTGGGATTTTGTACTGTGGGCGAGACTGGAAAGGGGATTGGGACCATTGGGATTGTGTACAGTGGGAGTTTTTGGAAATGCGGTTGGGTCCATGGGGATAATGTACAGTGGGACTGATTGGGAAGGGGTTTGGGTCCTTTGGGATTATGTACAGTGGGAGTGAATGGAAAGTGTTTTGGGTAAAATGAGATTGTGTACAGTGGGAGTGATTGGAAAAGGGTTTGGATCCATTGGGATTGTCTACAGTGGGAGTGAATTGAAAGGGGTTTGGGACCACTGGGATTGTGTGCAGTGGGAAAGATTGGAAAGGGGTTTGGGTCCATTGTGATTGTGCACAGTGGGAGTGATTGGAAAGGGTTTTGGCCCAATTGTGATTGTGTACACTGCGAGCAAATGGAAAGGGGTTTGGGTCCATTGGGATTGTGTACAGTGGGAGCAGTTAGAAAGGGGTTTGGGTCCATCAGGATTGTGTACAGTAAGAGTATTTGGAAGGGGGTTGGGTCAATTGGGATTGTGTACAGTGGGAGTGATTGGATAGGGGTTTGTGTCCATTGGGATTGTGTACAGTTAGAGTGATTGGAAAGGGATTTGTGTCCATTGGGATT
The DNA here is from genome assembly GCF_017639515.1 of Carcharodon carcharias. Taxonomy (NCBI): domain Eukaryota; kingdom Metazoa; phylum Chordata; class Chondrichthyes; order Lamniformes; family Lamnidae; genus Carcharodon; species Carcharodon carcharias. The sequence goes on from NC_054500.1 coordinate 26,102,262, forward strand.
GTGTACAGTGGGAGTGAATGGAAATGATATTGGGTCCTTGGTGATTGTGTACAGTGGGAGTGATTGGAAAGGGGTTTTGGGTCCATTGGGATTGTGCACAGGGGGAGTGATTGGAAAGGGAATTTGGGTCCATTGGGATTGTGTACAGTGGGAGTGATTGGAAAGGGGTTTGGGTCCACTGGGATTGTGTATAGTGGGAGTGATTGGAAAGGGGTTTGGGTCCATTGGGATTGTGTACAGTGGGAGTGAATGGAAAGGGGTTTGGGTCCACTGCAACTGTGTACAGTGGGAGTGATTGGAAAGGGGTTTGGGTCCATTGGGATTGTGTGCAGTGGGAGTGAATGGTAAGGGATTTGGGTCCATTGGGATTGTGCACAGTGTGAGTGATTTGAAAGGGGTTTGGGTCCATTGGGATTGTGTACAGTGGGAGTGATTGGAAAGGGGTTTGGGTCCAATTGGATTGTGTAGAGTGGGAGTGAATGGAAAGGGGTTTGGGTCCATTGGGAATGTGTACAGTGGGAGTGATTGGAACGGATTTTGGGCCATTGGGATGGTGTCCAGTGGCAGTATTTGGAAAGGGTTTGAGGTCCATCAGTATTGTGTACAGTGGGAGTGATTGCAAAGGGTTTGTGTCCATTGGGATTGTGTCCAGTGGGAGTGAATGGAAAGGGGTTTGAGGTCCAATGGGATTGTGTACAGTGGGAGTGATTGGAAAGGGGTTTGGGTCCATAGGGATTGTTTACTGTGAGTGTGATTGGAAAGGGGTTTGGGACCAATGGGATGTGTAGAGTGGGAGTGAATGGAAAGGGGTTTGGGTCCATTAGGATTGTGGACAGTGGCACGTGATGAAAGGGGTTTGGGTCCATTGGGACTGTGTACAGTGGGAGTGATTGAAAGGGGTTTGGGTCCATTGGGACTGTGTACAGTGGAGGTGATTGAAAAGGGGTTTGGGTCCATTGGGATAGTGTTCAGTAGGAGTGATTGGAAAGGGGTTTGGGTCCATTGGGATTGTGTACAGTGGGAGTTAAAGGTAAGGGGTTTGGGTCCATTGGGATTGTGTACAGTGGGAGTGATTGGGAAGGGTTTTAGGTCCATTGGGATTGTGTACAGTGGGAGTGAATGGAAAGGGTTTTGGGTCCATTGGGATTGTGTACAGTGGGAGTGATTGGAAAGGGCTTTGGGTCCATTGGGACTGTCTACAGTGGGAGTGAATGGGAAGGGATTCGGGTCCATTGGGATTGTGCACTGTGGGAGTGATTGGAAAGGGGTTTGGAGTCCATTGGATTGTCTACAGTGGGTGTGAACTGGAAGTGGTTTGGATCCATTGGGATTGTGTACAGTGGGAGTGAATGGAAAGGGGTTTGGGTCCATTGGGATTGTGTACAGTGGGAGTGATTGGAAAGGGTTTTGGGTCCATTGGGATTGTGGAGAGTGGGAGTGAATAGGAAGGGGTTTGGGACAATTGGGATTGTGTACAGTGGGAGTTGATTGGAAAGGGGTTTGGGTCCATTGGGATGGTGTACAGTGGCAGTAATTGGAAAGGGTTTTGGGTCCATTGGGATTGTGGATAGTGGGAGTGAATAGGAAGGGGTTTGGGTCCATTGGGACTGTGTACAGTGGGAGTGATTGGAAAGGGGTTTGGGTCCATTGGGACTGTGTACAGTGGGAGTGATTGGAAAGGGGTTTGGGTCCATTGGGATAGTGTACAGTGGGAGTGATTGGAAAGGGGTTTGGGTCCATTGGGATAGTGTACAGTGGGAGTGATTGGAAAGGGGTTTGGGTCCATTGGGATTGTGTGCAGTGAGAGCGATTGGAAAGGGATTTTGGGTCCATTGGAATTGTGTACTGTGGGAGTGATTGGAAAGGGGTTTGGGACCATTGGGATTGTGAACATTGGGAGTGATTGGAAAGGAGTTTGGGTCCACTGGGATTGTGTACAGTGGGACTGATTGGGAAGGGGTATAGGTCCATTGGGATTATGTACAGTGGGAGTGATTGGAAAGTGTTTTGGGTCAAATGAGATTGTTTCCAGAGGGATTGATTGGAAAGGGGTTTGGGGCCATTGGGATTGTGTACAGTGGGAGTGAATGGAAAGGGGTTCGGGTCCATTGGGATTGTGTACAGTGGGAATTATTGGAAAGGGGTTTGAGTCCATTCGGATTGTGTACAGTGGGTGTGAACAGGAAGTGGTTTGGATCCATAGGGATTGTGTACAGTGGGAGTGAATGGAAAGTAGTTTGGGACCTTTAGGATGGTGTACAGTGATAATGATTGGAAAGGGGTTTGGGTCCATTGTGATTGTGCACAGTGGGAGTGATTGGAAAGGGGTCTGGGTCCATTGGGATTGTGTACAGTAGGAGCAAATGGAAAGGGGTTTGGGTCCATTAGGATTGTGTACAGTGGGAGCAATTGGAAAGGGGTTGGGGTCCAGTCGGATTGTGTACAGTGACAGTATTTGGAAGGGGATTGGGTCCACTGGGATTGTATACAGTGGAAGTGATTGGAAAGGGGTTTGGGTCCATTGGGGTAGTGTACAGTGAGAGTGATTGGAAAGGGGTTTGGGTCCATTGGGATTGTGTACAGTGAGAGTGATTGGAAAAGGGTTTGGGTCCTTTGGGATTTTGTACTGTGGGCGAGACTGGAAAGGGGATTGGGACCATTGGGATTGTGTACAGTGGGAGTTTTTGGAAATGCGGTTGGGTCCATGGGGATAATGTGCAGTGGGACTGATTGGGAAGGGGTTTAGGTCCTTTGGGATTATGTACAGTGGGAGTGAATGGAAAGTGTTTTGGGTAAAATGAGATTGTGTACAGTGGGAGTGATTGGAAAAGGGTTTGGATCCATTGGGATTGTCTACAGTGGGAGTGAATTGAAAGGGGTTTGGGACCACTGGGATTGTGTGCAGTGGGGTGAACAGGAAAGGGGTTTGGATCCATTGGGATTGTGCACAGTGGGAGTGAATGGAAAGGGGTTTTGGACCATTGGGATTGTGTACAATGGAGTGCGATTGGAAAGGAATTTGGGCCATTGGGATGGTGTACAGTGGCAGTATTGGAAAGGGGTTTGGGTCCATCAGTATTGTGTACAGTGGGAAGTGATTGCAAAGGGTTTGGGTCCATTGGGATTGTGTACAGTGGGAGTGAATGGAAAGGGGTTTGGGTCCATTGGGATTGTGTACAGTGGGAGTGATTGGAAAGGGGTTTGGGTCCATTGGGATTGTGTACAGTGAGAGTGATTGGAAATGGTTTTGGGACCAATGGGATTGTGTAGAGTGGGAGTGAATGGAAAGGGGTTTGGGTCCATTGGATTGTGGACAGTGGCAGTGATTGGAAAGGGGTTTGGGTCCATTGGGATTGTGTACAGTGGGAGTGATTGGAAAGGGGTTTGGGTCCATTTGGAGTGTGTACAGTGGGAGTGATTGGAAAGGGGTTTTGGGTCCATTGGGATTGTGTACAGTGAGAGTGATTGGAAAGGGGTTGGGGCATTGGGATTGTGTGCAGTGGGAAAGATTGGAAAGGTGTTTGGGTCCATTGTGATTGTGCACAGTGGGAGTGATTGGAAAGGGTTTTGTCCCAATTGTGATTGTGTACAATGCGAGCAAATGGAAAGGGCTTTGGGTCCATTGGGATTGTGTACAGTGGGAGCAGTTGGAAAGGGGTTTGGGTCCATTCGGTTTGTGTACAGTAAGAGTATTTGGAAGGGGGTTGGGTCCATTGGGATTGTGTACAGTGGGAGTGATTGGAAAGGGGTTTGTGTCCATTGGGATTGTGTACAGTTAGAGTGATTGGAAAGGGATTTGTGTCCATTGGGATTTTGTACAGTGGGAGTGAACGGAAATGATATTGGGTCCTTGGTGATTGTGTACAGTGGGAGTGATTGGAAAGGGAATTTGGGTCCATTGGGATTGTGTACAGTGGGAGTGATTGGAAAGGGGTTTGGGTCCTTTGGGATTGTGTATAGTGGTAGTGATTGGAAAGGGGTTTGGGTCCATTTGGATTGTGTACAGTGGGAGTGAATGGAAAGGGGTTTGGGTCCACTGCAATTGTGTACAGTGGGAGTGATTGGAAAGGGGTTTGGGTCCATTGGGATTGTGTGCAGTGGAAGTGAATGGTAACCGATTTGGGTCCATTGGGATTGTGCACAGTGTGAGTGATTTGAAAGGGGTTTGGGTCCATTGGGATTGTGTACAGTGGGAGTGATTGGAAAGGGGTTTGGGTCCAATGGGATTGTGTAGAGTGGGAGTGAATGGAAAGGGGTTTGGGTCCATTGGGAATTTAGACAGTGGGAGTGTTTGGAAAGGGCTTTGGGCCAATTGGGATTGTGTACAGTGGGAGCAAATGAAAAGGGGTTTGGTTCCAATGTGATTGTGTACAGTGGGAGAAATTGGAAAGGGCTTTAGTTCCGTTGGGATTATGTACGGTGGGAGTGAATGGAAAGGGGTTTTGGACCATTGGGATTGTGTAAAGTGTGAGTGATTGGAAAGTGGTTTGGGTCCATTTGGAGTGTGTACAGTGGGAGTGATTGGAAAGGCCTTTAGGTCCACTGGGATTGTGTACAGTGAGAGTGATTGGAAAGGGGTTTGGGTCCAAATGGATTGTGTAGAGTGGGAGTGAATGGAAAGGGGTTTGGGTCCATTGGGATTGTGGACAGTGGGAGTGATTGGAATGGGGCTTGGGTCCATTGGGATTGTGTACAGTGGGAGCAATTGGAAAGGGGTTGGGGTCCAGTCGGATTGTGTACAGTGACAGTATTTGGAAGGGGATTGGGTCCACTGGGATTGTATACAGTGGAAGTGATTGGAAAGGGGTTTGGGTCCATTGGGGTAGTGTACAGTGAGAGTGATTGGAAAGGGGTTTGGGTCCATTGGGATTGTGTACAGTGAGAGTGATTGGAAAAGGGTTTGGGTCCTTTGGGATTTTGTACTGTGGGCGAGACTGGAAAGGGGATTGGGACCATTGGGATTGTGTACAGTGGGAGTTTTTGGAAATGCGGTTGGGTCCATGGGATAATGTGACAGTGGGACTGATTGGAAGGGGTTTAGGTCCTTTGGGATTATGTACAGTGGGAGGTGAATGGAAAAGTGTTTTGGGTAAAATGAGATTGTGTACAGTGGGAGTGATTGGAAAAGGGTTTGGATCCATTGGGATTGTCTACAGTGGGAGTGAATTGAAAGGGGTTTGGGACCACTGGGATTGTGTACAGTGAGTATGATTGGAAAGGGATTTTGGTCCATTGTGATTGTGCACAGTGGGAGTGATTGGAAAGGGTTTCGGCCCAATTGGGAATGTGTACAGTGGGAGCAAATGGAAAGGGGTTTGGGTCCATTGGGATTGTGTACAGTGGGAGCAGTTGGAAAGGGGTTTGGGTCCATCAGGATTGTGTACAGTAAGAGTATTTGGAAGGGGGTTGGGTCCATTGGGATTGTGTACAGTGGGAGTGATTGGATAGGGGTTTGTGTCCATTGGGATTGTGTACAGTTAGAGTGATTGGAAAAGGGTTTGGGTCCTTTGGGATTTTGTACTGTGGGCGAGACTGGAAAGGGGATTGGGACCATTGGGATTGTGTACAGTGGGGTGTGATTGGAAATGCGGTTGGGTCCATGGGGATATGTACAGTGGGACTGATTGGGAAAGGGGTTTAGGTCCATTGGGATTGTGTACAGTGGGAGTGACTGGAAAGTGTTTTGGGTAAATTGAGAATGTGTACAGTGGGAGTGATTGGAAAAGGTTTTGGATCCATTGGGATTGTCTACTGTGGGAGTGAATTGAAAGGGTTTGGGACCACTGGGATTGTGTCGCAGTGAGAATGATTGGAAAGGGGTTTTGGTCCATTGTGATTGTGCACAGTGGGAGTGCTTGGAAAGGGTCTTGTCCCAATTGTGATGTGTCATTGCGAGCAAATGGAAAGGGGTCTGGGTCCATTGGGATTGTGTACAGTGGGAGCAGTTGGAAAGGGGTTTGGGTCCATTCGGATTGTGTACAGTAAGAGTATTTGAAGGGGTTGGGTCCATTGGGATTGTGTACAGTGGGAGTGATTGGATAGGGGTTTGTGTCCATTGGGATTGTGTACAGTTAGAGTGATTGGAAAGGGATTTGGGTCCATTGGGATTGTGTACAGTGGGAGTGAACGGAAATGATATTGGGTCCTTGGTGATTGTGTACAGTGGGAGTGATTGGAAAGGGAATTTGGGTCCATTGGGATTGTGTACAGTGGGAGTGATTGGAAAGGGGTTTGGGTCCACTGGGATTGTGTATAGTGGGAGTGATTGGAAAGGGGTTTGGGTCCATTGGGATTGTGTACAGTGGGAGTGAATGGAAAGGGGTTTGGGTCCACTGCAATTGTGTACAGTGGGAGTGATTGGAAAGGGGTTTGGGTCCATTGGGATTGTGTGCAGTGGAAGTGAATGGTAACCGATTTGGGTCCATTGGGATTGTGCACAGTGTGAGTGATTTGAAAGGGGTTTGGGTCCATTGGGATTGTGTACAGTGGGAGTGATTGGAAAGGGGTTTGGGTCCAATGGGATTGTGTAGAGTGGGAGTGAATGGAAAGGGGTTTGGGTCCATTGGGAATTTAGACAGTGGGAGTGTTTGGAAAGGGCTTTGGGCCAATTGGGATTGTGTACAGTGGGAGCAAATGAAAAGGGGTTTGGTTCCAATGTGATTGTGTACAGTGGGAGAAATTGGAAAGGGCTTTAGTTCCGTTGGGATTATGTACGGTGGGAGTGAATGGAAAGGGGTTTTGGACCATTGGGATTGTGTACAGTGTGAGTGATTGGAAAGAGGGTTGGGTCCATTTGGAGTGTGTACAGTGGGAGTGATTGGAAAGGCGTTTGGGTCCTTTGGGATTGTGTACAGTGAGAGTGATTGGAAAGGGGTTTGGGTCCAATTGGATTGTGTAGAGTGGGAGTGAATGGAAAGGGGTTTTGGGTCCATTGGGATTGTGGACAGTGGGAGTGATTGGAATGGGGCTTGGGTCCATTGGGATTGTGTACAGTGGGAGTGATTGGAAAGGGTTTTGGGTCCATTGTGATTGTGTACAGTGGGAGTGATTGGAAAGGGTCTTGGGTCCATTGGGATTGTGTACAGTGGGAGTGATTGGAAAGGGGTTATGGTCCATTGGGATTGTGTACAGTGGGAGTGATTGGAAAGGGTTTGGGTCCATTGGGGATTGTGTACAGTGGTTGTGATTGGAAAGGGGTTTTGGTCAATTGGGGTTCTGTACAGTGGGAGTGATTGGACAGGGGTTTGGGTCCATTTGGATTGTGTACAGTGATAGTGATTGGAAAGGGCTTTGGGTGCATTGGAATTTTGACCAGTGAGAGTGATTGGAAAGGAGTTTGGGTCCACTGTGAATGTGTACAGTGGGAGTGATTCGAAAGGGGTTTTGGGTACATTGGGATTGTGTACAGTGGGAGTGATTGGAAAGGGGCTTGGGTCCATTGGATGTGTACAGTGGGAGTGAATTGGAAAGGGGTTTGGGTCCATTGGGATTGTGTACAAGAGGGAAGAATAGGAAGGGGTTTGGGTCCATTGGGATTGTGTACAGTGGGAGTGATTGGAAAGGGGTTTGGGTCCATTGCGATGGTGTACAGTGGCAGTAATTGGAAAGGGTTTTGGGTCCATTGGGATTGTGGATAGTGGGAGTGAATAGGAAGGGGTTTGGGTGCATTGGGATTGTGTACAGTGGGAGTGATTGGAAAGGGTTTTGGGTCCATTGGGATTGTGGATAGTGGGAGTGAATAGGAAGGGGTTTGGGTCCATTGGGATTGTGTACAGTGGGAGTGATTGGAAAGGGGTTTGGGGCCATTGGGATGGTGTACAATGGCAGTAATTGGAAAGGGGTTTGGGTCCATCAGAATTGTGTACAGTGGGAGTGATTGCAAAGGGTTTGTGTCCATTGGCATTGTGTACAGTGGGAGTGAATGGAAAGGGGTTTGGGTCCATTCTGATTGTGTACAGTGGGAGTGATTGGAAAGGGGTTTGGGTCCATTGGGATTGTTTACAGTGAGAGTGATTGGAAAGGGGTTTGGGACCAATGGGATTGTGTAGAGTGGGAGTGAATGGAAAGGGGTTTGGCTCCATTGGGATTGTGGACAGTGGCAGTGATTGGAAAGGGGTTTGGGTCCATTGAGACTGTGTACAGTGGGAGCGATTGGAAAGGGGTTTGGGTCCATTGGGATAGTGTACAGTGGGAGTGATTGGAAAGGGGTTTGGGTCCATTGGGATTGTGTACAGTGAGAGCGATTGGAATGGGTTTTGGGCCCATTGGAATTGTGTACTGTGGGAGTGATTGGAAAGGGGTTTGGGACGATTGGGATTGTGAACATTGGGAGTGATTGGAAAGGAGTTTGGGTCCTCTGGGATTGTGTACAGTGGGAGTGATTGGGAAGGTTTTTATGTCCATTGGGATTATGTACAGTGGGAGTGATAGGAAAGTGTTTTGGGTCCAATGAGATGGTGTACAGTGGGAGTGATTGGAAAGGGGTTTGGGGCCATTGGGATTGTGTACAGTCGGAGTATTGGAAAGGGTTGGGTCCATTGGGATTGTGTACAGTGGGTGTGATTGGAAGGGGTTTGGTCCATTGGGATTGTGTACATGGGAGTGATAGGAAAGGGGTTTGGTCCATTGGATTGTGACAGTGGGAGTGATGGAAGGGTTTGGTTCCATTAGTGTGTACAGTGGGAGTGGTGGAAAGGCGTTTGGGTCCTTTGGGATTGTGTACAGTGAGAGTGATTGGAAAGGGGTTTGGGTCCATTCGGAGTGTGTAGAGTGGGAGTGGTGGAAAGGCGTTTGGGTACTTTGGGATTGTGTACAGTGAGAGTGATTGGAAAGGTGTTTGTGTCCAATTGGATTGTGTAGAGTGGGAGTGAATGGAAAGGTGTTTGGGTCCATTGGGATTGTGGATAGTGGGAGTGATTGGAAAGGGGGTTGGGTCCATTGGGATTTTGTACAGTGGGAGTCATTGGAAAGGATTTTGGGTCCATTGGGATAGTCTACAGTGGGAGTGATTGGAAAGGGGTTTGGGTCCATTGGGATTGTGTACAGTGTGAGCGATTGGAAAGGGTTTTGGGTCCATTGGAATTGTGTACTGTGGGAGTGATTGGAAAGGGGTTTCGGACCATTGGGATTGTGAACATTGTGAGTGATTGGAAATGAGTTTGCGTCCACTGGGATTGTGTACAGTGGGAGTGATTGGGAGGGTATTTTGGTCCATTGGGATTATGTACAGTGGGAGTGATAGGAAAGTGTTTTGGGTCCAATGAGATTGTGTACAGTGGGAGTGATTGGAAAGGGGTTCGGGTCCATTGGGATTGTGTACAGTGGAAGTGATTGGAAAGGGGTTTGACTCCATTGGGATTGTGTACAGTGGGAGTGAACTGGAACGTGTTTTGGATCCATTGGGATTGTGTACAGTGGGAGTGAATGGAAAGGGGTTTGGGACCATTGGGATTGTGTACAGTGAGAATGATTGGAAAGGGGTTTTGGTCCATTGTGATTGTGCACATTGGGAGTGATTGGAAAGGGGTTTGGGTCCATTGGGATAGTGTACAGTGGGAGTGATTGGAAAGGGGTTTGGGTCCATTGGGATAGTGTACAGTGGGAGTGATTGGAAAGGGGTTTGGGTCCATTGGGATTGTGTACAGTGAGAGCGATTGGAAAGGGGTTTGGGTCCATTGGAATTGTGTACTGTGGGAGTGATTGGAAAGGGGTTTGGGACCATTGGGATTGTGAACATTGGGAGTGATTGGAAATGAGTTTGCGTCCACTGGGATTGTGTACAGTGGGAGTGATTGGGAGGGGATTTTGGTCCATTGGGATTATGTACAGTGGGAGTGATAGGAAAGTGTTTTGGGTCCAATGAGATTGTGTACAGTGGGAGTGATTGGAAAGGGGTTCGGGTCCATTGGGATTGTGTACAGTGGGAGTGATTGGAAAGGGGTTTGAGACCATTGGGATTGTGTACAGTGGGTGTGAACAGGAAGTGGTTTGGATCCATAGGGTTGTGTTCAGTGGGAGTGAATGGAAAGTAGTTTGTGACCTTTAGTATGGTGTACAGTCAGAATGATTGGAAAGGGGTTTGGGTCCTTTGGGACTGTGCACATTGGAAGTGATTGGAAAGGGATTTGGGTCCATTGGGATAGTGTACAGTGGGAGTGATTGGAAAGGGGTTTGGGTCCAGTGGGATTGCGTACAGTGAGAGCGATTGGAAAGGGGTTTGGGTCCATTGGAATTGTGTACAGTGAGAGTGATTGGAAAGGGGTTTGGGTCCATTGGGACTGTGTACATTGGAAGTGATTGGAAAGGGGTTTGGGTCCATTGGGATACTGTAGAGTGGGAGTGATTGGAAAGGGGTTTGGGTCCATTGGGATTGCGTACAGTGAGAGCAATTGGAAAGGGGTTTGGGTCCATTGGAATTGTGTACAGTGGGAGTGATTGGAAATTGGTTTGGGACCATTGGGATTGTCAACATTGGGAGTGATTGGAAAGGCGTTTGGGTCCATTGGGATTATGTACAGTGGGAGTGAAAGGAAAGTGTTTTGGGTCCAATCAGATTGTGTACAGTGGGAGTGATTGGAAAGGGGTTTGGGTCCATTGGGATTTGTAAAGTGGGACTGAATGGAAAGGGGTTCGGATCCATTGGGATTGTGTACAGTGGGAGTGCTTGGAAAGGGGTTTGAGTCCATTGGGATTGTGTACAGTAGGAGCAAAGGAAAGGGGTTTGGTCCATTAGGATTGTGTACAGTGGGAGCATTGGAAAGGGGTTTGGGTCCATTCGGATTGTGTACAGTGACTGTATTTGGAAGGGGATTGGGTCCACTGGGATTGTCTACAGTGGTAGTGATTGGAAAGGGGTTTGGGTCCATTGGGATAGTGTACAGTGGAGTGATTGGAAAGGGTTTTGGGTCCATTGGGATTGTGTACAAGAGAGTGATTGGAAAGGGTTTGGGTCCATTGGGATTTTGTACTGTGGCGAGCACTGGAAAGGGGACTTGCGGTCCACCATTGTAATTGTGTAAAGTGGGAGTGAATTGAAAGGAGTTTGGGTCCATTGGGATTGTGTACAGTGACAGTCATTTGAAGGGATTTAGGGTCCATTGGGTTAAGTGTCCAGTGGTGAGTGATTGGAAGGGGTTTGCGTCTATTGGATTGTTTACAGTGAGAGTGATTGGAAGGGGCTTTGGTCCATTGGGATTTTTGTACAGCTGGGAGAGTGATTGAAAGAGATTGGGACCATTGGAATGTGTGGCATTGGGAGTGATTGGAAAGAGCGCGTTTTGCGTCCATTGTGATTGTGTATAGAGGCGGAAGTGATTTGAAAGGGGTTCTTAGTCACATGGGGAATGATGTACAGGTGGGAGTGTATGGAAAGGGGTTTGGGTCCATTGGATTGTGTACAGTGGAGTGCTTGGAAAGGGGCTTGGGTCCATTGGGTTGTCTACATTGGGAAGTGATTGGAAAGGGATTGGGTCCATTGGGATTGTGTTACAGTGGGAGTGATTGGATAGGGGTTTGTGTCCATTGGGATTGTGTACAGATAGAGTGATTGGAAAGGGATTTGGGTCCATTGGGATTGTGTACAGTGGGAGTGAATGGAAATGATATTGGGTCCTTGGTGATTGTGTACAGTGGGAGTGATTGGAAAGGGGTTTTGGGTCCATTGGGATTGTGCACAGGTGGAGTGATTTGAAAGGGAATTTGGGTCCATTGGGATTGTGTACAGTGGGAGTGATTGGAAAGGGGTTTGGGTCCACTGGGATTGTGTATAGTGGGAGTGATTGGAAAGGGGTTTGGGTCCATTGGGATTGTGTACAGTGGGAGTGAATGGAAAGGGGTTTGGGTCCACTGCAATTGTGTACAGTGGGAGTGATTGGAAAGGGGTTTGGGTCCATTTGGATTGTGTGCAGTGGGAGTGAATGGTAAGGGATTTGGGTCCATTGGGATTGTGCACAGTGTGATTGATTTGAAAGGGGTTTGGGTCCATTGGGATTGTGTACAGTGGGAGTGATTGGAAAGGGGTTAGAGTCCCATGGATAGTGTAGAGTGAGAGTGAATGGAAAGGGGTATGGTCCATTGGGATTTAGACAGTGGAGCTGATTGGAAGGGCTTTGGGCCAATTGGGACTGTGTACAGTGGAGAGCAATGAAGGGTTTTGGTTCCAATGTGACTGTGTACAGTGGGAGCAATTGGAAAGGGCTTTAGTTCCGTTGGGATTATGTACGGTGGGAGTGAATGGAAAGGGGTTTTGGACCATGGGATTGTGTAAAGTGTGAGTGATTGAAAGTGTTTTGGGTGCATTTGGAGTGTGTACAGTGGGAGTGGTGGAAAGGCGTTTGGGTCCTTTGGGATTGTGTACAGTGGAGTGATTGGAAAAGGGGTTTGGGTCAATGGATTGTGTAGAGTGGGAGTGAATGGAAAGGGGTTTGGGTCCATTGGATTGTGTACAGTGGAGTGAATGGAAGGGTTTTGGATCCATTGGGATTGTGTACAGTGGGAGTGATTGGAAATGTGTTTGGGTCCATTGGGATTGTGTACAGTGGGAGTGATAGGAAAGGGGCTTGGGTCCATTGGGATTGTGTACGGGTGGGAGTGAATGGAAAGGGGGTTTGGGTCCATTTGGATTGTGTACAGTGGGAGTGATTGGAAATGGGTTTGTGTCTATTGGCATTGTGTACAGTGGGAGTGATTGGAAAGTGGTTTGGGTCCATTGGGATTGTTACAGTGGAGTGAATGGAAAGGGATTTGGTTCCATTGGGATTGTGCACAGTGGGATTTAACAGGAAGGTGTTTGGTTCCATTGGGATTGTGTACAGTGGGAATTGATGGAAATGGTTAGGGTCCATTGGGATTGTGTACAGTGGGAGTTATTGGAAAGGGTTTGGTCCATTGGGATTGTGTACAGTGGGAAGTGATTGGAAAGGGGTTTGGGTCCATTGGGATTTGTACAGTGGGAGTGATTGGAAAGGGCTTGGGTCCATTGGGATGTGTACAGTGGGAGTGATTGGAAAGGGTTTTGGGTCCATTGGGATTGTTTACAGTGGGAGTGATTGGAAAGGGTTTTGGGACCATTGGGATTGTGTACAGTGGGAGTGATTGGAAAGGGGATTGGGTCCATTGGGCTTGTGGATAGTGGGCAGTGAATTGGGAAGGGTTTTGGGTCCATTGGACTTGTGTACAGTGGGATTTATCGGGAAGGGGTTTGGGTCCATTGGGACTGTGTACAGTGGGAGTGATTGGAAAGGGGTTTGGGTCCATTGGGATAGTGTACAGTGAGAGTGATTGGAAAGGGTTTTGGGTCCATTGGGATTGTGTGCAGTGAGAGCGATTGGAAAAGGGGTTTGGGTCCATTGGGACTGTGTACAGTGGGAGTGATTGGAAAGGGGTTTGGGTCCATTGGGATTGTTTACAGTGAGAGTGATTGGAAAGGGGTTTGGGACCAATGGGATTGTGTAGAGTGGGAGTGAATGGAAAGGGGTTTGGGTCCATTGGGATTGTGGACAGTGGCAGTGATTGGAAAGGGGTTTGTGTCCATTGGGACTGTGTACAGTGGGAGGATTGGAAGGGGTTTGGGTCAATGGGATAGTGTACAGTGAGAGCGATTGGAAGGGGTTTGGGTCCATTGGAATTGTGTACTGTGGAGAGTGATTTGAAAGGGGTTTCGGACCATTGGGATTGTGAACATTGGAGTGATTGGAAATGAGTTTGCGTCCACTGGAATGTGTACAGTAGGGAGTGATGGGAGGGATTTTGGTCCATTGGGAATTATGTACAAGTGGGAGTGATAGGAAGTGTTTTGGGTCCCAAGGTGAGATTGTGGTACAGTGGAATGATTGGAAAGGGGTTCGGTCCATTGGGATTGTGTACAGTGGAGTGATGGAAAGGGGTTTTGAGACCATTGGGATTGTGTACAGAGGGTGTGAACAGAAGTGGTTTTGAGATCCCATTGGGATTGTGTTCAGTGGGAGATGAATGTAAAGTAGTTTTGAGACCTTTAGTATGGTGTACAGTCAGAATGATTGGAAAGGGGTTTGGGTCCTTTGGGATTGTGCACATTGGAAGTGATTGGAAAGGGATTTGGGTCCATTGGGATAGTGTACAGTGGGAGTGATTGGAAAGGGGTTTGGGTCCAGTGGGATTGCGTACAGTGAGAGCGATTGGAAAGGGGTTTGGGTCCATTGGAATTGTGTACAGTGAGAGTGATTGGAAAGGGGTTTGGGTCCATTGGGATTGTGTACATTGGAAGTGATTGGAAAGGGGTTTGGGTCCATTGGGATACTGTAGAGTGGGAGTGATTGGAAAGGGGTTTGGGTCCATTGGGATTGCGTACAGTGAGAGCAATTGGAAAGGGGTTTGGGTCCATTGGAATTGTGTACAGTGGGAGTGATTGGAAAGGGGTTTGGGACCATTGGGATTGTCAACATTGGGAGTGATTGGAAAGGCGTTTGGGTCCATTGGGATTATGTACAGTGGGAGTGAAAGGAAAGTGTTTTGGGTCCAATCAGATTGTGTACAGTGGGAGTGATTGGAAAGGGGTTTGGGTCCATTGGGATTTGTAAAGTGGGAGTGAATGGAAAGGGGTTCGGGTCCATTGGGATTGTGTACAGTGGGAGTGATTGGAAAGGGGTTTGAGTCCATTGGGATTGTGTACAGTAGGAGCAAATGGAAAGGGGTTTGGGTCCATTAGGATTGTGTACAGTGGGAGCAATTGGAAAGGGGTTGGGGTCCAGTCGGATTGTGTACAGTGACAGTATTTGGAAGGGGATTGGGTCCACTGGGATTGTATACAGTCGAAGTGATTGGAAAGGGGTTTGGGTCCATTGGGGTAGTGTACAGTGAGAGTGATTGGAAAGGGGTTTTGGCGTCCATTGGGATTGTGTACAGTGAGAGTGATTGGAAAAGGGTTTGGGTCCTTTGGGATTTTGTACTGTGGGCGAGACTGGAAAGGGGATTGGGACCATTGGGATTGTGTACAGTGGGAGTTTTTGGAAATGCGGTTGGGTCCATGGGGATGGTACAGTGGGAGCTGATTTGGAAGGGGTTTAGGGTCCATTGGGATTAGTGTACAGTGTGAGTGATTGGAAAAGGGTTTTTTGGGTAAAATGAGAGTTGTACAGTGGGAGTGATTGAAATAGGGTTTGGGATCCATTGGGATTGTCTACAGTGGGAGTGATTGGAGAAGGGGTTTGGGTCCAGCTTCGACTGTGTAGGCAGTGTGTGATCAGGAAAGTGGGTTTGGGTCCATTGGGATTGGGGACCGTGGGAGTGATTGGAAAGGGGCTTGGATCCATTGGGATTGTGTACAGTGAGCAAGATTGGAAAGGGAATTGGGTCCATTGGGATTGTGTACAGTGCGATTGATTGGAAAGGGGTTTTGGTCCATTGGGATTGTGTACAGTGAGAGTGACTGGAAAGTGGTTGGGGTCCAATGGGATTTTGTACAGGTGGGAGTGATTGGAAAAGGGGTTTGGGTCCATTGGGATTGTGTACAGTGGGAGTGATTGGAAAGGTGTTTGGGTCCATTGGGATTGTGTACAGTGGGAGTGAATGGAAATGATATTGGGTCCTTGGTGATTGTGTACAGTGGGAGTGATTGGAAAGGGGTTTTGGGTCAATTGGGATTGTGCACATGTGGAGTGATTTGAAAGGGAATTTGGGTCCATTGGGATTGTGTACAGTGGGAGTGATTGGAAAGGGGTTTGGGTCAATTGGGATTGTGTACAACGGGAGTGATTGGAAAGGGGTTTGGGTCCATGGGGGTTGTGTACAGTGGGAGTGAATGGAAAGGGGTTTGGGTCTATTGGAATTGTGTACAGTGTGACTGATTGGAAAGGGGTTTGGGTCCATTTGGAGTATGTACAGTGGGAGTGAATGGTAAGGGATTTGGGTCCATTGGGATTGTGCACAGTGTGATTGATTTGAAAGGGGTTTGGGTCCATTGGGATTGTGTACAGTGGGAGTGATTGGAAAGGGGTTTGGGTCCATTGAGATTGTGTACAACGGGAGTGATTGGAAAGGGGTTTGTGCCCATGGTGACTGTGTACAGTGGGAGTGATTGGAAAGGGGTTTGGGTCCATTGAGATTTTGTACAGTGGGAGTGATTGGAAAGGAGTTTGGGTCCATTGGGATTGTGTACAGTGGGAGTGATTGGAAAGGGGTTTTGGGTCCAATTGGATTGTGTAGAGTGGGAGTGAATGGAAAGGGGTTTGGGTCCCTTTGGGATTGTTGTAGAGTGGGAGAAAGTGAAAGGGGCTTTTGGTCCTATTGGAGCATCTGTGTACAGTGGGAGTAATTGGAAGGGTTTTGGGTTCCATTCGGATAGTGTACAGTGGAAGTGATTTGGGAAAGGGGTTGGGTCCATTGGGATTGTGATAACAGTGAGAGAGGTGGAAGGGGTTTGTGTCCATTGGGATTTTGTTACAGCTGGGAGTGATTGGAAACGGGGCTATTGGGACCATTTTGACTGTGTACCAGTGGGAGTGATTGGAAAGGGCGTTTTGGGGTCCATTGGGATTGTGTACAAGTGGCAGTGATTGGGACAGGGGTTTAGGCCTTTGGGATTTGTACAGTAGGAGTGAAAGGAAAGGGTTTTGAGGTCCAATGAGATTGTGTTCGAGTGGGAGTGATTGGAAAGGGGCTTGGGTCCATTGGGACTTGTCTACAGTGGAGTGAATGGAAAGGGATTCGGGTCCATTGGGATTGTGTCACTTGGGAGTGATTGGAAAGGGGTTTGAGTCCATTGGGATTGTGTACAGTGGTTGTGATCAGGAAGTGGTTTGGATCCATTGGGATTGTGTACAGTGGGAGTGAATGGAAAGGGGTTTGGGACCATTGGGATTGTGTACAGTGAGGAATGATTGGAAACGGGGTTTTGGTCCATTGTGATTGTGCACAGTGGGAGTTATTGGAAAGGGGCTAGGGTCCATTGGGATTGTGTAGAGTGGGAGAAAATGGAAAGGGGTTTTGGTCCATTGGGATTGTGTACAGTGGGAGTAATTGGACAGGGGTTTGGGTACAGTCGGATTGTGTACAGTGACAGTATTTGGAAGGGGTTGGGTTTATTGGGATTGTGTACAGTGGGATTGATTGGAAAGGGTTTGTGTCCATTGGGATTGTGGATAGTGGGAGTGAATAGGAAGGGGTTTGGGTCCATTGAGATTGTGTACAGTGGGAGTGATTGGAAAGGGGTTTGGGTCCATTGGGATGGTGTACAGTGGCAGTAATTGGAAAGGGGTTTGGGTCCATCAGAATTGTGTACAGTGGGAGTGATTGCAAGGGTTTGTGTCCATTGGCATTGTGTACAGTGGGAGTGAATGGAAAGGGGTTTGGGTCCATTGTGATTGTGTACACTGGGAGTGATTGGAAAGGGGTTTGGGTCCATTGGGATTGTTTACAGTGAGAGTGATTGGAAAGGGGTTTGGGACCAATGGGATTGTGTAGAGTGGGAGTGAATGGAAAGGGGTTTGGGTCCATTGGGATTGTGGACAGTGGCAGTGATTGGAAAGGGGTTTGGGTCCATTGAGACTGTGTACAGTGGGAGCGATTGGAAAGGGGTTTGGGTCCATTGGGATAGTGTACAGTGGGAGTGATTGGAAAGGCGTTTGGGTCCATTGGGATTGTGTACAGTGAGAGTGATTGCAAAGTGTTTTGGGTCCATTGGGATTTTGTACAGCGGGAGTGATTGGAAACGGGATTGGGACCATTGGGAATGTGTACAATGGGAGTGATTGGAAAGGCGTTTGGGTCCATTGGGAGTGTGTACAGTGGGAGTGATTAGGAAGGGGTTTAGGCACATTGGGATTATGTACAGTGGGAGTGAATGGAAAGTGTTTTGGGTCCATTGAGATTGTGTACAGTGGGAGTGATTGGAAAGGGGTTTGGGTCCATTGGGATTGTTTACAACGGGAGTGATTGGAAAGGGTATGGGTCCATTGGGATTGTGTACAGTGGAGTGATTGGAAGGGGTTTGGGGTCCATTGGATTGTGTACAGTGGGAGTGATTGGAAAGGAGTTTGGGTCCACTGGGAGGTGTACAGTGGGAGTGATTGGAAAGTAGTTTGTGACCATTAGGTATGAGTACAGTGAGAATGATTGGAAAGGGGTTTGGGGTCCATTGGGATTGTGACATTGGGAGTGATTGGAAAGGGGTTTGGGTCCATTGGGATAGTGTACCCGTGGGAGTGATTGGAAAGGGGTTTGGGTCCATTGGGATTGCGTACAGTGGGAGTCGATTGGAAAGGGGTTTGGGTCCATTGGGAATTGTGTACAGTGAGAGTGATTGGAAAGGGGTTTGGGTCCAATTGGATTGTGTAGAGTGGTAGTGAATGGAAAGGATTTGGGTCCATTGGGATTGTGGACAGTGGGATTGATTGGAAAGGGGTTTGGGTCCATTGGGATTGTGTACAGTGGAGTGATTGGAAAGGGGTTTGGGTCCATTGGGAATGTGTACAGTGGAGTGATTGGAAAGGGGGTTTGGGTCCATTTGGGATTGTGTACAGTGGGAGTGATTGGAAAGGGGTTTGGGTCCAATTGGGATTGTGTACAGTGGCAGTGATTGGAAAGGGGTTTGGGTCCATTGGGACTGTGTACAGTGGGAGTGATTGGAAAGTGGTTTGGTCCATTGGGATCTGTGTACAGTGGAGTGATTGGAAAGGGTTTGGGTCCATTGGGATAGTGTACAGTGAGAGTGATTGGAAAGGGGTTTGGGTCCATTGGGATTGTGTGCAGTGAGAGCGATTGGAAAGGGGTTTGGGTCCATTGGGACTGTGTACAGTGGGAGTGATTGGAAAGGGGTTTGGGTCCATTGGATTGTGTACAGTGAGAGTGATTGGAAAGGGGTTTTGGGACAATGGGATTGTGTAGAGTGGGAGTGAATGGAAAGGGTTTGGGTCCATTGGGATTGTGGACAGTGGCAGTGATTTTAAAGGGGTTTAGGTCCATTGGGACTGTGTACAGTGGGAGTGATTGGAAGGGTTTGGGTCCATTGGGATTGTGTACAGTGAGAGCGATTGGAAAGGGGTTTGGGTCCATTGGATTGCGTACAGTGAGAGCAATTGGAAAGGGGTTTGGGTCCATTGGAATTGTGTACAGTGGGAGTGATTGGAAAGGGGTTTGGGACCATTGGGATTGTCAACATTGGGAGTGATTGGAAAGGCGTTTGGGTCCATTGGGATTATGTACAGTGGGAGTGAAAGGAAAGTGTTTTGGGTCCAATCAGATTGTGTACAGTGGGAGTGATTGGAAAGGGGTTTGGGTCCATTGGGATTTGTAAAGTGGGAGTGAATGGAAAGGGGTTCGGGTCCATTGGGATTGTGTACAGTGGGAGTGATTGGAAAGGGGTTTGAGTGCATTGGGATTGTGCACTCTGGGTGTGAACAGGAAGTGGTTTGGATACATTGGGATTGTGTACAGAAAAGTGAATGGAAAGGGGTTTGGAACCATTGGGATTGTGTACAGTGGGAGTGATTGGAAAGGAATTTGGGCCCATTGGGATGGTGTACAGTGGCAGTAATTGGAAAGGGGTTTGGGTCCATCAGTATTGTGTACAGTGGGAGTGATTGCAAAGGGTTTGTGTCCATTGGGATTGTGTCCAGTGGGAGTGAATGGAAAGGGGTTTGGGTCCATTGGGATTGTGTACAGTGGGAGTGATTGGAAAGGGGTTTGGGTCCATTGGGATTGTTTACAGTGAGAGTGATTGGAAAGGGGTTTGGGACCAATGGGATTGTGTAGAGTGGGAGTGAATGGAAAGGGG
The DNA here is from genome assembly GCF_017639515.1 of Carcharodon carcharias. NCBI lineage: Eukaryota > Metazoa > Chordata > Chondrichthyes > Lamniformes > Lamnidae > Carcharodon > Carcharodon carcharias. Next base: position 26,122,009 of record NC_054500.1, read on the forward strand.
TTTGGGTCCATTGGGATTGTGGACAGTGGCAGTGATTGGAAAGGGGTTTGGGTCCATTGGGACTGTGTACAGTGGGAGTGATTGGAAAGGGGTTTGGGTCCATTGGGACTGTGTACAGTGGGAGTGATTGGAAAGGGGTTTGGGTCCATTGGGATAGTGTACAGTGGGAGTGATTGGAAAGGGGTTTGGGTCCATTGGGATTGTGTGCAGTGAGAGCGATTGGAAAGGGGTTTGGGTCCATTGGAATTGTGTACTGTGGGAGTGATTGGAAAGGGGTTTGGGACCATTGGGATTGTGAACATTGGGAGTGATTGGAAAGGAGTTTGGGTCCACTGGGATTGTGTACAGTGGGACTGAATGGGAAGGGGTATAGGTCCATTGGGATTATGTACAGTGGGAGTGAAAGGAAAGTGTTTTGGGTCAAATGAGATTGTTTACAGAGGGAGTGATTGGAAAGGGGTTTGGGGCCATTGGGATTGTGCACAGTGGGAGTGATTGGATAGGGGTCTGGGTCCATTGGGATTGTGTACAGTAGGAGCAAATGGAAAGGGGTTTGGGTCCATTAGGATTGTGTACAGTGGGAGCAATTGGAAAGGGGTTGGGTCCAGTCGGATTGTGTACAGTGACAGTATTTGGAAGGGGATTGGGTCCACTGGGATTGTTTACAGTTGAAGTGATTGGAAAGGGGTTTGGGTCCATTGGGGTAGTGTACAGTGAGAGTGATTGGAAAGGGGTTTGGGTCCATTGGGACTGTGTACAGTGGGAGTGATTGGAAAGTGGTTTGGGTCCATTGGGATAGTGTACAGTGGGAGTGATTGGAAAGGGATTTGGGTCCATGGGATTGTGTGCAGTGAGAGCGATTGGAAAGGGGTTTGGTGTCCATTGGATTGTGTACTGTGGGAGTGATTGGAAAGGGGTTTGGGACCATTGGGATTGTGAACATTGGGAGTGATTGGAAAGGAGTTTGGGTCCACTGGGATTGTGTACAGTGGTACTGATTGGGAAGGGGTATAGGTCCATTGGGATTATGTACAGTGGGAGTGAAAGGAAAGTGTTTTGGGTCCAATCAGATTGTGTACAGTGGGAGTGATTGGAAAGGGGTTTGGGTCCATTGGGATTTGTACAGTGGGAGTGAATGGAAAGGGGTTCGGGTCCATTGGGATTGTGTACAGTGGGAGTGATTGGAAAGGGGTTTGAGTGCATTGGGATTGTGTACTCTGGGTGTGAACAGGAAGTGGTTTGGATACATTGGGATTGTGTACAGTGGGAGTGAATGGAAAGGGGTTTGGAACCATTGGGATTGTGTACAGTGGGAGTGATTGGAAAGGAATTTGGGCCCATTGGGATGGTGTACAGTGGCAGTAATTGGAAAGGGGTTTGGGTCCATCAGTATTGTGTACAGTGGGAGTGATTGCAAAGGGTTTGTGTCCATTGGGATTGTGTCCAGTGGGAGTGAATGGAAAGGGGTTTGGGTCCATTGGGATTGTGTACAGTGGGAGTGATTGGAAAGGGGTTTGGGTCCATTGGGATTGTTTACAGTGAGAGTGATTGGAAAGGGTTTTGGGACCAATGGGATTGTGTAGAGTGGGAGTGAATGGAAAGGGGTTTGGGTCCATTGGGATTGTGGACAGTGGCAGTGATTGGAAAGGGGTTTGGGTCCATTGGGACTGTGTACAGTGGGAGTGATTGGAAAGGGGTTTGGGTCCATTGGGACTGTGTACAGTGGGAGTGATTGGAAAGGGGTTTGGGTCCATTGGGATAGTGTACAGTGGGAGTGATTGGAAAGGGGTTTGGGTCCATTGGGATTGTGTGCAGTGAGACTGATTGGGAAGGGTTTTGGGTCCATTGGGATTGTGTACTTTGGGAGTGATTGGAAAGGGGTTTGGGACCATTGGGATTGTGAACATTGGGAGTGATTGAAAGGAGTTTGGGTCCACTGGGATTGTGTACAGTGGGACTGAATGGGAAAGGGGTATAGGTCCATTGGGATATGTACAGTGGGAGTGAAAGGAAAGTGTTTTGGGTCAAATGAGGATTGTTTACAGAGGGAGTGATTGGAAAGGGGTTTGGGGCCATTGGATTGTGCACAGTGGAGTGATTGGAATAGGGGTTTGGGTCCATTGGGATTGTGTAGAGTGGGAGAAAATGGAAAGGGGTTTTGGTCAATTGGGATTGTGTACAGTGGGAGCAATTGGACAGGGGTTTGGTTCCAGTCGGATTGTGTACAGTGACAGTATTTGGAAGGGGATTGGGTCCACTGGGATTGTTTACAGTGGAAGTGATTGGAAAGGGGTTTGTGCCCATTTGGAGTGTGTACAGTGGGAGTGATTGGAAAGGCGTTTGGGTCCATTGGGAATGTGTACAGTGGGAGTGATTGGAAAGGGGTTTGGGTCCATTGGGATTGTGTACAGTGGAGTGATTGGAAAGGGGTTTTGGGTCCATTGGAATTTTGACCAGTGAGAGTGATTGGAAAGGGGTTTGGGTCCTTGGGGATTGTGTACAGTGGGAGTGATTCGAAAGGGGTTTTGGGTCCATTGGGATTGTGGACAGTGGGAGTGATTGGAAAGGGGCTTGGGTCCATTGGGATTGTGTACAGTGGGAGTCATTGGAAAGGATTTTGGGTCCATTGGGATTATGTACAGTGGGAGTGAATGGAAAGTGTTTTGGGTCCATTGAGATTGTGTACAGTGGGAGTGATTGGAAAGGGGTTTGGGTCCATTGGGATTGTGTACAGTGGGAGTGATTGGAAAGGGGTTTGGGTCCATTGGGATTGTGTACAGTGGGAGTGATTGGAAAGGGGTTTGGGTCCATTGGGATTGTGTACAGTGGGAGTGATTGGAAAGGGGTTTGGGTCCATTGGATTGTGTACAGTGGGAGTGATTGGAAAGGGTTTTGGGTCCATTGGGATAGTGTACAGTGGGAGTGATTGGAAAGGGGTTTGGGTCCATTGGGATTGTGTACAGTGAGACTGATTGGAAAGGGGTTTGGGTCCATTGGGATTTTGTACAGCGGGAGTGATTGGAAAGGGGATTGGGTCCATTGGGAATGTGTACAGTGGGAGTGATTGGAAAGGGGTTTTGGGTCCATTGGGATTGTGTACAGTGGGAGTGATTGGAAAGGGGTTTGGGTCCATTGGGATTGTGTACAGTGGGAGTGAATGGAAAGTGATTTGGGTCCATTGAGATTGTGTACAGTGGGAGTGATTGGAAAGGGGCTTGGGTCCATTGGGATTGTGTACAGTGGGAGTGATTGGAAAGGGGTTTGGGTCCATTGGGATTGTGTACAGTGGGAAAGATTGGAAAGGGGTTTGGGTCCATTGGGATTGTTTACAGTGAGAGTGATTGGAAAGGGTTTTGGGACCAATGGGATTGTGTAGAGTGGGAGTGAATGGAAAGGGGTTTGGGTCCATTGGGATTGTGGACAGTGGCAGTGATTGGAAAGGGGTTTGGGTCCATTGGGACTGTGTACAGTGGGAGTAATTGGAAAGGGGTTTGGGTCCATTGGGACTGTGTACAGTGGGAGTGATTGGAAAGGGGTTTGGGTCCATTGGGATAGTGTACAGTGGAGTGATTGGAAAGGGGTTTGGGTCCATTGGGATTGTGTGCAGTGAGAGCGATTGGAAAGGGGTTTGGGTCCATTGGAATTGTGTACTGTGGGAGTGATTGGAAAGGGGTTTGGGACCATTGGGATTGTGAACATTGGGAGTGATTGGAAAGGAGTTTGGGTCCACTGGGATTGTGTACAGTGGGACTGAATGGAAGGGGTATAGGTCCATTGGGATTATGTACAGTGGGAGTGAAAGGAAAGTGTTTTGGGTCAAATGAGATTGTTTACAGAGGGAGTGATTGGAAAGGGGTTTGGGGCCATTGGGATTGTGCACAGTGGGAGTGATTGGATAGGGGTCTGGGTCCATTGGGATTGTGTACAGTAGGAGCAAATGGAAAGGGGTTTGGGTCCATTAGGATTGTGTACAGTGGGAGCAATTGGAAAGGGGTTGGGTCCAGTCGGATTGTGTACAGTGACAGTATTTGGAAGGGGATTGGGTCCACTGGGATTGTTTACAGTGGAAGTGATTGGAAAGGGGTTTGGGTCCATTGGGGTAGTGTACAGTGAGAGTGATTGGAAAGGGGTTTGGGTCCATTGGGACTGTGTACAGTGGGAGTGATTGGAAAGTGGTTTGGGTCCATTGGGATAGTGTACAGTGGGAGTGATTGGAAAGGGATTTGGGTCCATTGGGATTGTGTGCAGTGAGAGCGATTGGAAAGGGGTTTGTGTCCATTGGAATTGTGTACTGTGGGAGTGATTGGAAAGGGGTTTGGGACCATTGGGATTGTGAACATTGGGAGTGATTGGAAAGGAGTTTGGGTCCACTGGGATTGTGTACAGTGGTACTGATTGGGAAGGGGTATAGGTCCATTGGGATTATGTACAGTGGGAGTGAAAGGAAAGTGTTTTGGGTCAAATGAGATTGTTTACAGGGGGAGTGATTGGAAAGGGGTTTGGGGCCATTGGGATTGTGTACAGTGGGAGTGAATGGAAAGGGGTTCGGGTCCATTGGGATTGTGTACAGTGGGAGCAATTGGAAAGGGGTTGGGGTCCAGTCGGATTGTGTACAGTGACAGTATTTGGAAGGGGATTGGGTCCACTGGGATTGTATACAGTGGAAGTGATTGGAAAGGGGTTTGGGTCCATTGGGGTAGTGTACAGTGAGAGTGATTGGAAAGGGGTTTGGGTCCATTGGGATTGTGTACAGTGAGAGTGATTGGAAAAGGGTTTGGGTCATTTGGGATTTTGTACAGTGGGCGAGATCTGGAAAGGGGATTGGGACCATTGGGATTGTGTACAGTGGGAGTGTATTTGGAAAATGCGGTTGGGGTCCATGGGGATAATGTACAGTGGGAGGTGATTGGGAAGGGGTTTAGGGCCATTGGGATTATGTACAGTGGGAGTGAATGGAAAGTGTTTTGGGTTTAATTGAGATTGTGTACAGTGGGAGTGATTGGAAAAGGGTTTGGATCCATTGGGATTGTCTACAGTGGGAGTGAATTGAAAGGGGTTTGGGACCACTGGGACTGTGTACAGTGGGAGTGATTGGAAAGGGGTTTGGGTCCATTGGGATTGTGTACAGTGAGAGTGATTGGAAAGGGGTTTGGGTCCATTGGGATACTGTAGAGTGGGAGTGATTGGAAAGGGGTTTGGGTCCATTGGGATTGTGTACAGTGGGAGTCATTGGAAAGGGGTTTGGGTCCATTGGGATTGTGTACAGTGGGAGTAATTGGACAGGGGTTTGGGTCCATTGGAATTTTGTACATAGGAGTGATTGGGGAAAGGGGTTTGGGTCCAATGGGATGGTGTACAGTGGGAGTGATTGGAAAGGGCTTTGGGTCCATTGGATTGTGACAGTGGAGTGATTGGAAAGTGTTTTGGGTCCATTGGGATTGTGTACAGTGGGAGTGATTGGAAAGGGGTTTGGGTCCATTGGGATTGTGTACAGTGGGAGTGATTGGAAAGGGGTTTTGTGTCCATTGGGATTGTGTATAGTGGTAGTGATTGGAAAGGGGTTTGGGACCAATGGGATAGTGTAGAGTGGGAGTGAATGGAAAGGGGTTTGGGTCCATTGGATTGTGGACAGTGGCAGTGATTTTAAAGGGGTTTATTCCATTGGGACTGTGTACAGTGGGAGTGATTGGAAAGGGGATTGGGTCCATTGGGATTGTGTACAGTGAGAGCGATTGGAAGGGGTTTGGGTCCATTGGATTGTGTACAGTGGGATTGATTGGAAAGGGGTTTCGGACCATTGGGATTGTGAACAGTGGGAGTGATTGGAAAGGAGTTTGGTCCACTGGGATTGTGTACAGTGGGAGTGATTGGAAGGGGATTTTGGGTCCATTGGATTATGTACAGTGGGAGTGATAGGAAAGTGTTTTGGGTCCAATGAGATTGTGTACAGTGGAGTGATTGGAAAGGGGTTCGGGTCCATTGGATTGTATACAGTGGAAGTGATTGGAAAGGGGTTTGGGTCCATTGGGGTAGTGTACAGTGAGAGTGATCAGGAAGTGGTTTGGATCCATAGGGATTGTGTTCAGTGGGAGTGAATGGAAAGTAGTTTGTGACCTTTAGTATGGTGTACAGTGAGAATGATTGGAAAGGGGTTTGGGTCCTTTGGGATTGTGCACATTGGGAGTGATTGGAAAGGGTTTTGGGTCCATTGGGATAGTGTACAGTGGGAGTGATTGGAAAGGGGTTTGGGTCCAGTGGGATTGCGTACAGTGAGAGCGATTGGAAAGGGGTTTGGGTCCATTGGAATTGTGTACAGTGAGAGTGATTGGAAAGGGGTTTGGGTCCATTGGGACTGTGTACATTGGAAGTGATTGGAAAGGGGTTTGGGTCCATTGGGATACTGTAGAGTGGGAGTGATTGGAAAGGGGTTTGGGTCCATTGGGATTGCGTACAGTGAGAGCAATTGGAAAGGGGTTTGGGTCCATTGGAATTGTGTACAGTGGGAGTGATTGGAAAGGGGTTTGGGACCATTGGGATTGTCAACATTGGGAGTGATTGGAAAGGCGTTTGGGTCCATTGGGATTATGTACAGTGGGAGTGAAAGGAAAGTGTTTTGGGTCCAATCAGATTGTGTACAGTGGGAGTGATTGGAAAGGGGTTTGGGTCCATTGGGATTTGTAAAGTGGGAGTGAATGGAAAGGGGTTCGGGTCCATTGGGATTGTGTACAGTGGGAGTGATTGGAAAGGGGTTTGAGTCCATTGGGATTGTGTACTGTAGGAGCAAATGGAAAGGGGTTTGGGTCCATTTGGATTGTGTACAGTGGGAGTGAATGGAAAGGGGTTTGGGTCCACTGGAATTGTAGACAGTGGGAGTGATTGGAAAGGGGTTTGGGTCCATTGGGATTGTGTACAGTGGGAGTGATTGGAAAGGGGTTTGTGCCCATTTGGAGTGTGTACAGTGGGAGTGGTGGAAAGGCGTTTGGGTCCTTTGGGATTGTGTACAGTGAGAGTGATTGGAAAGGGGTTTGGGTCCAATGGGATTGTGTACAGTGAGTATGATTGCAAAGGGATTTTGGTCCATTGTGATTGTGCACAGTGGGAGTGCTTGGAAAGGGTCTTGGGTCCATAGGGATGTGTACAGTGGGGTGATTGGAAGGGGTTTAGGTCCATTGGGATTTTGTACAGTGGAGTGATTGGAAAGGGTTTTGGGTCAATTGAGATTGTGTACAGTGGGAGTGATTCGGAAAGGGGTTTGGGTCCATTGGGATTGTGCTACGTGGGAGTGAATTGAAAGGGGTTTGGGACCACTGGGATTGTGTGCAGTGGGAAAGATTGGAAAGGGGTTTGGGTCCATTGTGACTGTGCACAGTGGGAGTGATTGGAAAGGGTTTTGGCCCAATTGTGATTGTGTACAATGCGAGCAAATGGAAAGGGGTTTGGGTCCATTGGGATTGTGTACAGTAAGAGTATTTGGAAGGGGGTTGGGTCCATTGGGATTGTGTACAGTGGGAGTGATTGGATAGGGGTTTGTGTCCATTGGGATTGTGTACAGTTAGAGTGATTGGAAAGGGATTTGGGTCCATTGGGATTGTGTACAGTGGGAGTGAATGGAAATGTTATTGGGTCCTTGGTGATTGTGTACAGTGGGAGTGATTGGAAAGGGGTTTTGGGTCCATTGGGATTGTGCACAGGTGGAGTGATTGGAAAGGGAATTTGGGTCCATTGGGATTGTGTAAGTGGGAGTGATTGGAAAGGGGTTTGGGTCCACAGGGATTGTGTATAGTGGGAGTGATTGGAAAGGGGTTTGGGTCCATTGGGATTGTGTACAGTGGGAGTGATTGGAAAGGGGTTTGGGTCCATTGGAATTGTGTACAGTGGGAGTGATTGGAAAGGGGTTTGGGTCCATTGGGATTGTGTACAGTGGGAGTGATTGGAAAGGGGTTTGGGTCCATTGGGATTGTGTACAGTGGGAGTGATTGGAAAGGGGTTTGGGTCCACTGGAATTGTGTACAGTGGGAGTGATTGGAAAGGGCTTTGGGCCAATTGGGATTGTTTGCAGTGGGAGCAAATGAAAAGGGGTTTGGGTCCATTGGGATTGTGTACAGTGGGAGCAATTGGAAAGGGCTTTAGGTCCATTGGGATTGTGTACGAGGGAGTGATTGGAAAGGGGTTTTGGGTCCATTGGGATTGTGTACAGTGGGAGTGATTGGAAAGGGGTTTTGGGTCCATTTGGAGTGTGTACAGTGGGAGTGATTGGAAAGGCGTTTGGGTCCATTGGGATTGTGTACAGTGAGAGTGATTGGAAAGGGGTTTGGGTCCAGTTCGACTGTGTAGAGTGGGAGTGAATGGAAAGGGGTTTGGGTCCATTGGGATTGTGGACAGTGGGAGTGATTGGAATGGGGCTTGGGTCCATTGGGATAGTGTACAGTGGGAGTGATTGGAAAGGGTTTTGGGTCCATTGGGATTGTGTACAGTGAGAGTGATTGGAAATGGATTTGGGTCCATTGGGATTTTGTACAGTGGGAGTGATTTTAAAGGCGTTTGGGTCCATTGGTAGTGTGTGCAGTGGTAGTGATTGGGAAGGGTTTTAGGTCCTTTGGGATTATGTACCGTAGGAGTTAAAGGAAAGTGTTTTGATTCCAATGAGATTGTGTTCAGTGGGAGTGATTGGAAAGGGCTTTGGGTCCATTGGGACTGTCTACAGTGGGAGTGAAAGGAAAGGGATTCGGGTCCATTGGGATTGTGCACTTTGGGAGTGATTGGAAAGGGGTTTGAGTCCATTGGGATTGTGTACAGTGGGTGTGAACAGGAAGTGGTTTGGATCCATTGGGATTGTGTACAGTGGGAGTGAATGGAAAGGGGTTTGGGACCATTGGGATTGTGTACAGTGGGAGTGATTGGAACGGATTTTGGGTCCATTGGGATTGTGTACAGTGGGAGTGATAGGAAAGGGGTTTGGGTCCATTGGGATTGTGTACAGTGGGAGTGATTGGAAAGGGGTTTGGGTCCTTTGGGATTGTGTATAGTGATAGTGATTGGAAAGGGGTTTGGGTCCATTTGGATTGTGTACAGTGGGAGTGAATTGGAAGGGGTTTGGGTGCATTGGGATTGTGTACAGTGAGAGTGATTGGAAAGGGTTTTGGGTCCATTGGGATTGTGAATAGTGGGAGTGAATAGGAAGGGGTTTGGGTCCATTGGGATTGTGTACAGTGGGAGTGATTGGAAAGGGGTTTGGGTCCATTGGGATGGTGTACAGTGGCGAGTGAATTGGAAAGGGGTTTGGGTCCATCAGAATTGTGTACAGTGGGAGTGATTGGAAAGGGGTTTGTGTCCATTGGGATTGTGTACAGTGGGAGTGATTGGAAAGGGGTTTGGGTCCATTGGATTGTGTACAGTGGGAGTGATTGGAAAGGGGTTTGGGTCCATTGGGATTGTGTACAGTGAGAGTGATTGGAAAGGGGTTTGGGACCAATTGGATTGTGTACAGTGGGAGTGAATGGAAAGGGGTTTGGGTCCATTGGGATTGTGGACAGTGGGAGTGATTGGAAAGGGGTTTGGGTCCATTGGGATTGTGTACAGTGGGAGTGATTGGAAAGGGGTTTGGGTCGATTGGGATAGTGTACAGTGGGAGTGATTGGAAAGGGGTTTGGGTCCATTGGGATTGTGTACAGTGAGAGTGATTGGAAAGGGGTTTGGGTCCATTGGGATTGTGTACAGTGGGAGTGATTGGAAACGGGATTGGGACCATTGGGAATGTGTACAATGGGAGTGATTGGAAAGGCGTTTGGGTCCATTGGGATTGTGTACAGTGGGAGTGATTGGGATGGGGTTTAGGTCCATTGGGATTATGTACAGTGGGATTGAAAGGAAAGTGATTTGGGTCCATTGAGATTGTGCACTGTTGGAGTGCTTGGAAAGGGGTTTGGGGCCATTGGGATTGTGTACAGTCGGAGTGAATGGAAAGGGGTTCGGGTCCATTGGGATTGTGTACAGTGGGATTGATTGGAAAGGGGTTTGAGTCCATTGGGATTGTGTACAGTGGGTGTGAACAGGAAGTGGTTTGGATCCATAGGGATTGTGTACAGTGGGAGTGAATGGAAAGTAGTTTGGGACCTTTAGGATGGTGTACAGTGGGAATGATTGGCAAGTGGTTTGCGTCCATTGTGATTGTGCACAGTGGGAGTGATTGGAAAGGGGTCTGGGTCCATTGGGATTGTGTACAGTAGGAGCAAATGGAAAGGGGTTTGGGTCCATTAGGATTGTGTACAGTGGGAGCAATTGGAAAGGGGTTTGGGTCCAGTCGGATTGTGTACAGTGACAGTATTTGGAAGGGAGTTGGGTCCATTGGGATTGTGTACAGTGGGAGTGATTGGAAAGGGGTTTGTGTCCATTGGGATTGTGTACAGTGGGAGTGATTGGAAAGGCGTTTGGGTCCTTTGGGATTGTGTACAGTGGGAGTGATTGGAAAAGAGTTTGGGACCATTGGCATTTTTTACATTGGGATTGATTGGAAAGGGGTTTTGGGTCCATTGGGATTGTGTTCAGAGGGAGTGATTGGAAAGGGGTTTTGCGTCCATTGTGATTGTGTACAGTGGGAGTGATTGGAAAGGGGTTTGGGTCCATTGTGATTGTCTATAGTGGGAGTGATTGGAAAGGGGTTCTGGTCCATTGGGATTGTGGACAGTGGGAGTGTTTGGAAAGGGGTTTGGGTCCATTGGGATTGTGTACTGTGGGAGTCATTGGAAAGGGGCTTGGGTCCACTGGGATTCTATACAGTGGAAGTGATTGGAAAGGGGTTTGGGTCCATGGGGATTGTGTACAGTGGGAGTGATTGGAAAGGGCTTTGGGTCCATTTGAATGTGTACAGTGGGAGTGATTGGAAAGGAGTTTGGGTCCATTCGGATTGTGTACAGTGGGAGTGATTGGAAAGGGGTTTGGGTTCTTTGGGATTGTGTACGGGGGAGTGATTGGAAAGGGTTTTTGGGTCCTTTGGGATTGTGTACAGTGGGAGTGATTGTAACGGGTTTGGGTCCATTGGGATTGTGTACAGTGGGAGTGATTGGAAAGGGGTTTGGGTCCATTGGGATTGTGTACAGTGGGAGTGATTGGAAAGGGGTTTGGGTCCATTGGGATTGTGTACAGTGGGAGTGATTGGAAAGGGGTTTGGGTCCATTGGGATTGTGTACAGTGGGAGTGATTGGAAAGGGGTTTGGGTCCATTGGGATTGTGTACAGTGGGAGCGATTTGGAAGGGGTTTAGGTCCATTGGGATTGTGTACAGTGGGAGTGATTAGAAAGGGGTTTGGGTCCATTGCGACTGTGTACAGTGGGAGTGATTGGAAAGGGGTGTGGGTCCATTGGGATAGTGTACAGTGGGAGCAAATGGAAAGGGGCTTGGGTCCATTGGGATTGTCTACAGTGGGAAGGAATGGAAAGGGCTCGGGTCCAAAGGGACTGTGTACTTTGGGATTGATTGGAAAGGCGTTTGGGTCCATTGGGAGTTCAAACAGTGGGAGTGATTGGGAAGGGGTTTAGGTCCATTGGGATTGTGTACAGTGGGAGTGAATGGAAAGATGTTTGTGTCCTTTGGGATTGTGTACAGTGGGAGTGATTAGAAAGGGGTTTGGGTCCATTGGGACTGTGTACAGTGGGAGTGATTGGAAAGGAGTTTGGGTGCATTGGGATAGTGTACAGTGGGAGTGATTGGAAAGTGGTTTGGGTCCATTGGAATTTTGTACAGGGGGAGTGATTGGAAAGGAGTTTGGGTCCACTGGGAATGTGTACAGTGGGAGTGATTGGAAAGGCGTTTGGGTCCATTGGGAGTGTGTACAGTGGGAGTGATTGGGAAGGGGTTTAGGTCCATTGGGATTATGTACAGTGGGAGTGAAAGGAAAGTGTTTTGGGTCCATTGGAATTGTGTACAGTGGGAGTGATTGGAAAGGAGTTTGGGTCCACTGGGAATGTGTACAGTGGGAGTGGTTGGAAAGGGGTTTTGTGTCCATTGGGATTGTGTACAGGTGGAGTGATTGGAAAGGGGTTTTGGGTCCTTTGGGATTGTGTACAGTGTGAGGGATTGGAAAGGGGCGTGGGTCCATTTGGAGAGTGTACGGTCGGAGTGATTGGAAAGGCGTTTGGGTCCATTGGTGTTGTGTATAGTGAGAGTGATTGGAAAGGGGTTTGGGGCCAATTGGATTGTGTAGAGTGGGAGTGAATGGAAAGGGTTTGGGTCCATTGGGATTGTGGACAGTGGGAGTGATTGGAAAGGGGCTTGGGTCCATTGGGATTGTGTACAGTGGGAGTGATTGGAAAGGATTTTGGGTCCATTGGGATAGTGTACAGTGGGAGTGATTGGAAAGGGGTTTGGGTCCATTGGGATTGTGTGCAGTGAGAGTGATTGGGAAGGGGTTTGGGTCCATTGGGATTGTGTACAGTGAGAGTGATTGGAAAGGGGTTTGGGTCCATTGGGATTTTGTACAGTGGGAGTGATTGGAAAGGGGATTGGGACCATTGGGATTGTGTACATTGGGAGTGATTGGAAAGGCGTTTGGGTCCATTGGGAGTGTGTACAGTGGGAGTGATTGGGAAGGGGTTTAGGTCCATTGGGATTATGTACAGTGGGAGCGAAAGGAAAGTGTTTTGGGTCCATTGAGATTGTGTACAGTGGGAGTCATTGGAAAGGTGCTTGGGTCCATTGGGATTGTCTACAGTGGGAAGGAATGGAATGGGATCGGGTCCATTGGGATTGTGTACTTTGGGAGTGATTGGAAAGGCGTTTGGGTCCATTGGGAGTGTGTACAGTGGGAGTGATTGGAAAGGGGTTTTGGGTCCATTGGGATTGTGTACAGTGGGAGTGAATGGAAAGATGTTTGTGTCCTTTGGGATTGTGTACAGTGGGAGTGATTGGAAAGGGGTTTGGGTCCATTGGGACTGTGTACAGTGGGAGTGATTGGAAAGGGGTTTGGGTCCATTGGGATAGTGTAGAGTGGGAGTGATTGGAAAGGGGTTTGGGTCCATTGGGATAGTGTACAGTGAGAGCTATTGGAAAGGGGTTTGGGACCATTGGGATTGTGAACATTGGGAGTGATTGGAAAGGCGTTTGCGTCCACTGGGATTGTGTACAGTGGGAGTGATTGGGAAGCGGTTTAGGTCCATTGGGATTATGTACAGTGGGAGTGAAAGGAAAGTGTTTTGGGTCCAATGAGATTGTGTACAGTGGGAGTGATTGGAAAGGGCTTTGGGTCCATTGGGATTGTGTACAGTTGGAGTGAATGGAAAGGGGATCGGGTCCATTGGGATTGTGTACATTGGGGGTGATTGGAAAGGGGTTTGAGTCCATTTGGATTGTGTACAGTGGGTGAAAACAGGAAGTGGTTTGGAATCCTTTGGGATTGTGTACAGTGGGAGTGAATGGAAAGTAGTTTGGGACCTTTGGGATTGTGTACAGTGAGAATGATTGGAAAGGGGTTTGGGTCCAAATTGATTGTGCACAGTGGGAGTGATTGGAAAGGTGTTTCGGTCCAATGGGATTGTGTACAGTGAGAGCTATTGGAAAGGTGTTTGGGTCCATTGGAATTGTGTACAGTGGGAGTGATTGGAAAGGGGTTTGGGACCATTGGGATTGTGAACATTGGGAGTGATTGGAAAGGCGTTTGGGTCCACTGGGATTGTGTACAGTGGGAGTGATTGGGAAGCGGTTTAGGTCCTTTGGGATTATGTACAGTGTGAGTGAAAGGAAAGTGTTTTGGGTCCAATGAGATTGTGTACAGAGGGAGTGATTGGAAAGGGCTTTTGGTCCATTGGATTGTGTACAGGTGGCAGTAATTGGAAAAGGGGTTTGGGTCCATTGGGATTGTGTTTACAGTGGGAGTGATTGGAAAGGGTTTGGGTCCATTGGGATTGTGTACAGTGGGAGTGATTTGACGGGGTTTAGGACCATTGGGATTGTGTACATTGGGAGTGAATGGGAAGGGTTTTGGGTCCATTGGGATTGTGTACAGTGAGGCTGAGTGGAAAGGGGTTTGGGTCCATTGGGATTGTGTAGAGTGGGATGAATGGAAAGGGGTTTGGGTCCATTGGGATTGTGGACAGTGGGAGTGATTGGAAAGGGGCTTGGATCCATTGGGATTGTGTACAGTGAGCAAGATTGGAAAGGGGTTTGGGTCCATTGGGATTGTGTACTGTGGGAGTGATTGGAAAAGGGTTTTGGCTCCTTTGGGATTGTCTACAGTTAGAGTGATTGGAAAGGGATTTGTGTCCATTGGGATTGTGTACAGTGGGAGTGATTGGGAAGGGGTTTAGGTCCTTTGGGATTGTCTACAGTGGGAGTGAATGGAAAGGGCTTTGGGACCATTGGGATTGTGTACAGTGGGAATGATTGGAAAGGGGTTTGGGTCCATTGTGATTGTGCACAGTGGGAGTGATTGGAAAGGGTTTTGGCCCAATTGGGATTGTGTACTGTGGGAGCAAATGGAAAGGGGTTTGGGTCCATTGGGATTGTGTACAGTGGTAGCAGTTGGAAAGGGGTTTGGGTCCATTCGGATTGTGTACAGTAAGAGTATTTGGAAGGGGGTTGGGTCCATTGGGATTGTGTATAGTGGGAGTGATTGGAAAGGTGTTTGTGTCCATTGGGATTGTGTATAGTGGGAGTGATTGGAAAGGGATTTGTGTCCATTGGGATTTTGTACAGTGGGAGTGATTGGAAATGAGATTGGGTCCTTTGGGATTGTGTACAGTGGGAGTGATTGGAAAGGGGTTTTGGGTCCTTTGGGATTGTGCACAGGTGGAGTGATTGGAAAGGGGTTTTGGGTTCATTGGGATTGTGTACAGTGGGAGTGATTGGAAAGGCGTTTGGGTCCATTGGGATTATGTACAGTGGGAGTGAAAGGAAAGTGTTTTGGGTCCATTGAGATTGTGCACAGTGTGAGTGATTGGAAAGGTGTTTGGGTCCATTTGGAGTGTGTACAGTGGGAGTGATTGGAAAGGCGTTTGGGTCCATTGGTGTTGTGTACAGTGAGAGTGATTGGAAACGGGTGTGGGGCCAATTGGATTGTGTAGAGTGGGAGTGACTGGAAAGGCTTTGGGTCCATTGGGATTGCGGACAGTGGGAGTGATTGGAAAGGGGCTTGGGTCCATTGGGATTGTGTACAGTGCGAGTGATTGGAAAGTGTTTTGGGTCCATTGGGATAGTGTACAGTGAGAGCTATTGGAAAGGGTTTTGGGTCCATTGGAATTGTGTACAGTGGGAGTGATTGGAAAGGGGTTTGGGACCATTGGGATTGTGTACAGTGGGAGTGATTGGGAAGCGGTTTAGGTCCTTTGGCAATATGTACAGTGGGAGTGAAGGGAAATATTTTTGGGTCCAATGAGATTGTGTACAGTGGGAGTGATTGGAAAGTAGTTTGGGACCTTTGGGATTGTGTACAGTGAGAATGATTGGAAAGGGGTTTGGGTCCAAATTGATTGTGCACAGTGGGAGTGATTGGAAAGTGGTTTGGGTCCATTGGGATTGTGTACAGTGGGAGCAAATGGAAAAGAGTTTGGGTCCTTTGGGATTGTGTACAGTGTGCGTGATTGGAAAGGGGTTTGGGTCCATTTCGAGTGTGTACGGTGGGAGTGATTGGAAAGGCGTTTGGGTCCATTGGTGTTGTGTACAGTGAGAGTGATTGGAAAGGGGTTTGGGGCCAATTGGATTGTGTAGAGTGGGAGTGAATGGAAAGGGTTTGGGTCCATTGGGATTGTGGACAGTGGGAGTGATTGGAAAGGGGCTTGGGTCCATTGGGATTGTGTACAGTGGGAGTGATTGGAAAGTGTTTTGGGTCCATTGGGATAGTGTACAGTGGGAGTGATTGAAAAGGGGTTTGGGTCCATTGGGATTGTGTGCAGTGAGAGTGATTGGGAAGGGGTTTGGGTCCATTGGGATTGTGTACAGTGAGAGTGATTGGAAAGGGGTTTGGGTCCATTGGGATTTTGTACAGTGGGAGTGATTGGAAAGGGGATTGGGACCATTGGGATGTGTACATTGGGAGTGATTGGAAAGGGGTTAGCGTCCATTGGGAGTGTGTACAGTGGGAGTGATTGGGAAGGGGTTTAGGTCCATTGGGATTATGTACAGTGGGAGCGAAAGGAAAGTGTTTTGGGTCCATTGAGATTGTGTACAGTGGGAGTCATTGGAAAGGGGCTTGGGTCCATTGGGATTGTCTACAGTGGGAAGGAATGGAAAGGGATCGGGTCCATTGGGATTGTGTACTTTGGGAGTGATTGGAAAGGCGTTTGGGTCCATTGGGAGTGTGTACAGTGGGATTGATTGGGAAGGGGTTTAGGTCCATTGGGATTGTGTACAGTGGGAGTGAATGGAAAGATTTTTGTGTCCTTTGGGATTGTGTACAGTGGGAGTGATTAGAAAGTGGTTTGGGTCCATTGGGACTGTGTACAGTGGGAGTGATTGGAAAGGGGTTTGGGTCCATTGGGATAGCGTACAGTGAGAGCTATTGGAAAGGGGTTTGTGTCCATTGGAATTGTGTACAGTGGGAGTGATTGGAAAGGGGTTTGGGACCATTGGGATTGTGAACATTGGGAGTGATTGGAAAGGCGTTTGCGTCCACTGGGATTGTGTACAGTGGGAGTGATTGGGAAGCGGTTTAGGTCCTTTGGCATTATGTACAGTGGGAGTGAAAGGAAATTGTTTTGGGTCCAATGAGATTGTGTAAAGTGGGAGTGATTGGAAAGGGCTTTGGGTCCATTGGGATTGTGTACAGTTGGAGTGAATGGAAAGGGGATCGGGTCCATTGGGATTGTGTACAGTGAGGGTGATTGGAAAGGGGTTTGAGTCCATTTGGATTGTGTACAGTGGGTGAAAACAGGAAGTGGTTTGGAATCCTTTGGGATTGTGTACAGTGGGAGTGAATGGAAAGTAGTTTGGGACCTTTGGGATTGTGTACAGTGAGAATGATTGGAAAGGGGTTTGGCCCAAATTGATTGTGCACAGTGGGAGTGATTGGAAAGGTGTTTCGGTCCAATGGGATTGTGTACAGTGAGAGCTATTGGAAAGGTGTTTGGGTCCATTGGAATTGTGTACAGTGGGAGTGATTGGAAAGGGGTTTGGGACCATTGGGATTGTGAACATTGGGAGTGATTGGAAAGGCGTTTGGGTCCACTGGGATTGTGTACAGTGGGAGTGATTGGGAAGCGGTTTAGGTCCTTTGGGATTATGTACAGTGTGAGTGAAAGGAAAGTGTTTTGGGTCCAATGAGATTGTGTACAGAGTGAGTGATTGGAAAGGGCTTTTGGTCCATTGGGATTGTGTACAGTTGGAGTGAATGGAAAGTAGATCGGGTCCATTGGGATTGTGTACAGTGGGGGTGTTTGGAAAAGGTTTTGAGTCCATTTGGATTGTGTACAGTGGGTGAAAGCTGGAAGTGGTTTGGATCCATTGGGATTGTGTACAGTGGGAGTGAATGGAAAGTAGTTTGGGACCTTTGGGATAGTGTACAATGGGAAAGATTGGAAAGGGTTTTGGGCCAATTGGGATGGTGTACAGTGGGAGCAAATGGAAAGGGGTTTGGGTCCATTGGGATTGTGTACATTGGGAGCAATTGGAAAGGGGTTTGGGTCCATTCGGATTGTGTACAGTAAGAGTATTTGGAAAGGGGTTGGCTCCATTGGGATTGTGTACAGTGGGAGTGATTGGAATGGGGTTTGTGTCCATTGGGATTGTCTACAGTTAGACTGATTGGAAAGGGATTTGTGTCCATTGGGATTTTGTACAGTGGAGTGATTGGAAATAGATTGGGTCCTTTGGGATTGTCTACAGTGGGAGTGAATGAAAAGGGCTTTGGGACCATTGGGATTGTGTACAGTGGGAATGATTGGAAAGGGGTTTGGGTCCATTGTGATTGTGCACAGTGGGAGTGATTGGAAAGGGTTTTGGCCCAATTGGGATTGTGTACTGTGGGAGCAAATGGAAAGGGTTATGGGTCCATTGGGATTGTGTACAGTAGTAGCAGTTGGAAAGGGGTTTGGGTCCATTCGGATTGTGTACAGTAAGAGTATTTGGAAGGGGGTTGGGTCCATTGGGATTGTGTATAGTGGGAATGATTGGCAAGGTGTTTGTGTCCATTGGGATTGTGTGCAGTTAGAGTGATTGGAAAGGGATTTGGGTCCATTGGGATTTTGTACAGTGGGAGTGATTGGAAATGAGATTGGGTCCTTTGGGATTGTGTACAGTGGGAGTGATTGGAAAGGGGTTTTGGGTCCTTTGGGATTGTGCACAGGTGGAGTGATTGGAAAGGGGTTTTGGGTCCATTGGGATTGTGTACAGTGGGAGTGATTGGAAAGGCGTTTGGGTCCATTGGGATTATGTACAGTGGGAGTGAAAGGAAAGTGTTTTGGGTCCATTGAGATTGTGCACAGTGTGAGTGATTGGAAAGGTGTTTGGGTTCATTTGGAGTGTGTACGGTGGGAGTGATTGGAAAGGCGTTTGGGTCCATTGGTGTTGTGTACAGTGAGAGTGATTGGAAACGGGTGTGGGGCCAATTGGATTGTGTAGAGTGGGAGTGACTGGAAAGGCTTTGGGTCCATTGGGATTGCGGACAGTGGGAGTGATTGGAAAGGGGCTTGGGTCCATTGGGATTGTGTACAGTGCGAGTGATTGGAAAGTGTTTTGGGTCCATTGGGATAGTGTACAGTGAGAGCTATTGGAAAGGGTTTTGGGTCCATTGGAATTGTGTACAGTGGGAGTGATTGGAAAGGGGTTTGGGACCATTGGGATTGTGTACAGTGGGAGTGATTGGGAAGCGGTTTAGGTCCTTTGGCATTATGTACAGTGGGAGTGAAAGGAAATATTTTTGGGTCCAATGAGATTGTGTACAGTGGGAGTGATTGGAAAGTAGTTTGGGACCTTTGGGATTGTGTACAGTGAGAATGATTGGAAAGTAGTTTGGGACCTTTGGGATTGTGTACATTGGGAGCGATTGGAAAGGCGTTTGGGTCCATTGGGAGTGTGTACAGTGGGAGTAATTGGGAAGGGGATTAAGTCCATTGGGATTATGTACAGTGGGAGTGAAAGGAAAGTGTTTTGGGTCCATTGAGATTGTGTACAGTGGGCGTGATTGGAAAGGGACTTGGGTCCATTGGGATTGCCTACAGTGGGAAGGAATGGAAAGGGATCGGGTCCATTGGGATTTTGTACTTTGGGAGTGAATGGAAAGATGTTTGTGTCCTTTGGGATTGTGTACAGTGGGAGTGATTCGAAAGGGGTTGGGTACATTGCGACTGTGTACAGTGGGAGTGATTGGAAAGGGGTTTGGGTCCATTGGGATAGTGTACAGTGGGAGTGATTGGAAAGGGGTTTGGGTCCATTGGAATTTTGTACAGTGAGAGTGATTGGAAAGGAGTTTGTGTCCACTGGGAATGTGTACAGTGGGAGTGATTGGAAAGGGGTTTGTGTCCATTGGGATTGTGTACAGGTGGAGTGATTGGAAAGGGGTTTTGGGTCCTTTGGGATTGTGTACAGTGTGAGTGATTGGAAAGGGGTTTGGGTCCATTTGGAGTGTGTACGGTGGGAGTGATTGGAAAGGCGTTTGGGTCCATTGGTGTTGTGTACAGTGAGAGTGATTGGAAAGGGGTTTGGGGCCAATTGGATTGTGTAGAGTGGGAGTGAATGGAAAGGGTTTGGGTCCATTGGGATTGTGGACAGTGGGAGTGATTGGAAAGGGGCTTGGGTCCATTGGGATTGTGTACAGTGGGAGTGATTGGAAAGACTTTTGGGTCCATTGGGATAGTGTACAGTGGGAGTGATTGGAAAGGGGTTTGGGTCCATTGGGATTGTGTGCAGTGAGAGTGATTGGGAAGGGTTTTGGTTCATTGGGATTGTGTACAGTGAGAGTGATTGGAAAGGGGTTTGGGTCCATTGGGATTTTGTACAGTGGGAGTGATTGGAAAGGGGATTGGGACCATTGGGATTGTGTACATTGGGAGTGATTGGAAAGGCGTTTGGGTCCATTGGGATTGTGTACAGTGGGAGTGATTGGGAAGGGGTTTAGGTCCATTGGGATTGTGTACAGTGGGAGTGAATGTAAAGATTTTTGTGTCCTTTGGGATTGTGTACAGTGGGAGTGATTAGAAAGGGGTTTGGGTCCATTGGGACTGTGTACAGTGGGAGTGATTGGAAAGTGGTTTGGGTCCATTGGGATAGCGTACAGTGAGAGCTATTGGAAAGGGTTTTGGGTCCATTGGAATTGTGTGCAGTGGGAGTGATTGGAAAGGCGTTTGCGTCCACTGGGATTGTGTACAGTGGGAGTGATTGGGAAGGGTTTTGGGTCCTTTGGGATTATGTACAGTGGGAGTGAAAGGAAATTGTTTTGGGTCCAATGAGATTGTGTACAGTGGGAGTGATTGGAAAGGGCTTTGGGTCCATTGGGATTGTGTACAGTTGGAGTGAATGGAAAGGGGATCGGGTCCATTGGGATTGTGTACAGTGGGGGTGATTGGAAAGGGGTTTGAGTCCATTTGGATTGTGTACAGTGGGTGAAAACAGGAAGTGGTTTGGATCCATTGGGATTGTGTACAGTGGGAGTGAATGGAAAGTAGTTTGGGACCTTTGGGATTGTGTACAGTGAGAATGATTGGAAAGGGGTTTGGGTCCAAAGTGATTGTGCACAGTGGGAGTGATTGGAAAGTGGTTTTGGTCCATTGGGATTGTGTACAGTGGGAGCAAATGGAAAAGAGTTTGTGTCTATTGGGATTGTGTACAGTGGGAGCATTTGGAAAGGGGTTTGGGTCCATTCGGATTGTGTACAGTGACAGTATTTGGAAGGGGTTGGGTCCATTGGGATTGTGTGCAGTGAGAGTGATTGGGAAGGGGTTTGGGTCCATTGGGATTGTGTACAGTGAGACTGATTGGAAAGCTGTTTGGGTCCATTGGAATTTTGTACAGTGGGAGTGATTGGAAAGGGGATTGGGTCCATTGGAATGTGTACATTGGGAGCGATTGGAAAGGCGTTTGGGTCCATTGGGAGTGTGTACAGTGGGAGTAATAGGGAAGGGGATTAGGTCCATTGGGATTATGTACAGTGGGAGTGAAAGGAAAGTGTTTTGGGTCCATTGAGATTGTGTACAGTGGGCGTGATTGGAAAGGGACTTGGGTCCATTGGGATTGTCTACAGTGGGAAGGAATGGAAAGGGATCGGGTCCATTGGGATTTTGTACTTTGGGAGTGAATGGAAAGATGTTTGTGTCCTTTGGGATTGTGTACAGTGGGAGTGATTAGAAAGGGGTTGGGTCCATTGCGACTGTGTACAGTGGGAGTGATTGGAAAGGGGTTTGGGTCCATTGGGATAGTGTACAGTGGGAGTGATTGGAAAGGGGTTTGGGTCCATTGGAATTTTGTACAGTGGGAGTGACTGGAAAGGAGTTTGGGTCCACTGGGAATGTGTACAGTGGGAGTGATTGGAAAGGGGTATGTGTCCATTGGGATTGTGTACAGGTGGAGTGATTGGAAAGGGGTTTTGTGTCCTTTGGGATTGTGTACAGTGTGAGTGATTGGAAAGGGGATTGGGTCCATTTGGAGTGTGTACAGTGGGAGTGATTGGAAAGGCATTTGGGTCCATTGGGCTTGTGTACAGTGAGAGTGATTGGAAAGGGGTTTGGGTCCAATTGGAATGTGTAGACTGGGAGTGAATGGAAAGGGGTTTGGGTCCATTGGGATTGTTTGCAGTGAGAGTGATTGGGAAGGGGTTTGGGTCCATTGGGATTGTGTACAGTGAGAGTGATTGGAAAGGGGTTTGGGTCCTTTGGGATTTTGTACAGTGGGAGTGATTGGAAAGGGGATTGGGACCATTGGGATTGTGTACATTGGGAGTGATTGGAAAGGCGTTTGGGTCCATTGGGAGTGTGTACAGTGGGAGTGATTGGGAAGGGGTTTAGGTCCATTGGTACTATGTACAGTTTGAGCGAAAGTTAAGTGTTTTGGCGTCCATTGAGATTGTGTACAGTGGGAGTCATTGGAAAGGGGCTTGGGTCCATTGGGATTGTCTACAGTGGGAAGGACTGGAAAGGGATCGGGTCCATTGGGATTGCGTACTTTGGGAGTGATTGGAAAGGCTCTTGGGTCCATTGGGAGTGTTTAGAGTTGGAGTGATTGGTAAGGGGTTTAGGTCCTTTGGGATTGTGTACAGTTGGAGTGAATGGAAAGTTGTTTGTGTCCTTTGGGATTGTGTACAGTGAGAGTGATTGGAAAGGGGTTTGGGTCCTTTGGGATTTTGTACAGTGGGCGAGATTGGAAAGGGGATTGGGACCATTGGGCTTGTGTACAGTGGGAGTGATTGGAAATGCGGTTGGGTCCGTTGGGATTGTGTACAGTGGGACTGATTGGAAGGGGTTTAGCTCCTTTGGGATTATGTACAGTGGGAGTGATTGGAAAGTGTTTTGGGTAAAATGAGATTGTGTACAGTGGGAGAGATTGGAAAGGGCTTTGGGACCATTGGGATTGTGTACAGTGGGAATGATTGGAAAGAGGTTTGGGTCCATTGTGATTGTGCACAGTGGGAAAGATTGGAAAGGGTTTTGGGCCAATTGGGATTGTGTACATTGGGAGCAAATGGAAAGGGGTTTGGGTCCATTGGGATTGTGTACATTGGGAGCAGTTGGAAAGGGGTTTGGGTCCATTCGGATTGTGTACAGTAAGAGTATTTGGAAGGGGGTTTGGGTCCATTGGGATTGTTTGCAGTGAGAGTGATTGGAAAGGGATTTGTGGCCATTGGGATTTTGTACAGTGGGAGTGATTGGAAATGAGATTGGGTCCTTTGGGATTGTGTACATTGGGAGCGATTGGAAAGGCGTTTGGGTCCATTGGGAGTGTGTACAGTGGGAGTAATTGGGAAGGGGATTAGGTCCATTGGGATTATGTACAGTGGGAGTGAAAGGAAAGTGTTTTGGGTCCATTGAGATTGTGTACAGTGGGCGTGATTGGAAAGGGACTTGGGTCCATTGGGATTGCCTACAGTGGGAAGGAATGGAAAGGGATCGGGTCCATTGGGATTTTGTACTTTGGGAGTGAATGGAAAGATGTTTGTGTCCTTTGGGATTGTGTACAGTGGGAGTGATTCGAAAGGGGTTGGGTACATTGCGACTGTGTACAGTGGGAGTGATTGGAAAGGGGTTTGGGTCCATTGGGATAGTGTACAGTGGGAGTGATTGGAAAGGGGTTTGGGTCCATTGGAATTTTGTACAGTGGGAGTGACTGGAAAGGAGTTTGTGTCCACTGGGAATGTGTACAGTGGGAGTGATTGGAAAGGGGGAGTGTGTACAGGTGGATTGATTGGAAAGGGGTTTGGGTCCATTTGGGATTGTTACAGTGTGAGTGATTGGAAAGGGTTTGGTCCAGTTGGAGTGTGTACGGTGGGAGTGATTGAAAGCGTTTGGTCCATTGTGTTGTGTAACAGTGAGAATGATTGGAAAGGGGTTTTGGTCCATTGTGATTGTGTACAGTGGGAGTGATTGGGAAGGGTTTGGATCCCATTGGGATTGTGTACAGTGGGAGTGATTGGAAAGGGGTTTGGTTCCATTTGGGATTGTGTACAGTGGGAGTTATTGGAAAGTGGTTTGTGTGCATTGGGATTGTGACAGTGGGAGTGTATTGGAAAAGGGGTTTTGGGTTCTTTGGGAATGTGTTCAGTGAGAGTGACAGGAAAAGGGTTTTAGTCCATTCGCATTGTGTACAGTGGGAGTAATTGTAAAGGGGTTTGGGTCCATTGGGATTGTGTACAGTGGGATTGATTGGAAAGCGGTTTGGGTCCATTGGGATTTTGTAAAGTGGGAGTGATTTGAAAGGGGTTTAGGTCCTTTGGGACTATATACGGAGGGTGTGAATGGAAAGGGGTTTTGGTCCAGTGGGATTGTGTACAGTGGGAGTGATTGGGAAGGGGTTTGGAGCCATTGGGATTGTGTACAGTGGGAGTGATTGGAAAGGGGATTTGGGTCCATTGGGAGTGTGTGCAGTGGGAGTGATTGGAAAGGGGTTTGGGAGTAATGGGATTGTCGACAGTGGGAGTTATTGGAAAGGGGTTTGGGTCCTTTGGGAATGTGAACTGTGGGAGTGATTGGAAAGGGTTTTGAGTCCATTTGCATTGTGCACAGTGGGAGTAACTGGAAAGGGGTTTGGATTCATTGGGATTGTGTACAGTGGGAGTGAATGGAAAGGGGTTTGGGTCCATTTGGAATGTGTACAGTGGCAGCGATTGGAAAGGGGTTTGGGTCCATTCGGATCGCGTACAGTGGGAGTTATTGGAAAGGGGTTTGGGTGCATTGGGATTGTGGATATTGCGAGCTATTGGAAATGGGTTTGGGTTCTTTGGGAATTTGTGCAGTGGGATTGACTGGAAAGGGTTTTGAGTCCATTCGCATTGTGTACAGTGGGAGTGATTGGAAAGGGGATTGGTTCCATTGGGATTTATTAAAGTGGGAGTGATTTGAAAGGGGTTTAGGTCCTTTGGTATTGTGTGCGGTGGATGTGAATGGAAAGGGGTTTTGGTCCAGTGGGAATGTGTACAGTGGGAGTGATTGGAAAGGGGATTTGGGTCCATTGGGATTGTGTGCAGTGGGAGTGATTGGAAAGGGGATTGGGTTCATTGGGATTTTGTAAAATGGGCGTGATTTGAAAGGGGTTTAGTTCCTTTGGGATTGTGTACGGTGGGAGTGATTGGGAAGGTGTTTGGGTCCATTGGGATTGTGTAGAGTGGGAGTGATTGGAAAGGGGATCTGTGTCCATTGGGATTGTGTGCAGTTGGAGTGATTGGAAAGGGGTTTGGGAGTATTGGGATTGTCGACAGTGGGAGTTATTGGAAAGGGGTTTGTTTTCTTTGGGAATGTGTACTGTGGGAGTGGTTGGAAAGGGTTTTGAGTCCATTTGCATTATGTACAGTGGGAGTAATTGGAAAAGGGTTTGGGTCCATTGGGATTGTGTACAGTGGGAGTTATTGGAAAGGGGTTTGGGTGCATTGGGATTGTGGACAGTGCGAGCTATTGGAAATGGGTTTGGGTTCTTTGGGAATGTGTGCAGTGGGAGTGACTGGAAAGGGTTTTGAGTCCATTGGCATTGTGTACAGTGGGAGTAATTGGAAAGTGGTTTGGGTCCATTGGGATTGTGTACAGTGGGAGTGATTGGAAAGGGGATTTGGGTCCATTGGGATTGTGTGCAGTGGGAGTGATTGGAAAGGGGTTTGGGTCCATTGGGATTGTGTACAGTGGGAGTAATTGGAAAGGCGTTTGGGTCCATTGGGATTTTGTAAAGTGGGAGTGATTTTAAAGGGGTTTAAGTCCTTTGGGATTGTGTACGGTGGGTGTGAATGGAAAGGGGTTTTGGTCCATTGGGATTGTGTACAGTGGGAGCGATTGGGAAGGGGTTTGGGTCAATTGGGAATGTGTACAGTGGGAGTGATTGGAAAGGGGATTTTGGTCCATTGGGAGTGTGTGCAGTGGAGTGATTGGAAAGGGGTTGGGGACTATTGGGATTGTCGACAGTGGGAGTTATTGGAAAGGGGTTTGTGTCCTTTGGGAATGTGAACTGTGGGAGTGATTGGAAAGGGTTTTGAGTCCATTGGCATTGTGCACAGTGGGAGTAATTGGAAAGGTGTTTGTGTCCATTGGGATTGTTTACAGTGGGTGTGATTGGGAAGGGGTTTGGAACAATTGGGATTGTGTACAGTGGGAGTGAATGGAAAGGGGTTTGGGTCCAGTTGGAATATGTACAGTGGGAGTGATTGGATAGGGGTTTGGGTCCATTGGGTTTGTGTACAGTGGGAGTGATTGGAAAGGGGTTTGGGTCCATTGGGATTGCGTACAGTGGGAGTGATTGGAAAGGCGTTTGGGTCCATTGGGATTTTGTAAAGTGGGAGTGATTTTAAAGGGGTTTAAGTCCTTTGGGATTGTGTACGGTGGGTGTGAATGGAAAGGGGTTTTGGTCCATTGGGATTGTGTACAGTGGGAGCGATTGGGAAGGGGTTTGGGTCAATTGGGAATGTGTACAGTGGGAGTGATTGGAAAGGGGATTTTGGTCCATTGGGAGTGTGTGCAGTGGAGTGATTGGAAAGGGGTTGGGGAATATTGGGATTGTCGACAGTGGGAGTTATTGGAAAGGGGTTTGGGTCCTTTGGGAATGTGAACTGTGGGAGTGATTGGAAAGGGTTTTGAGTCCATTATCATTGTGCACAGTGGGAGTAATTGGAAAGGTGTTTGTGTCCATTGGGATTGTTTACAGTGGGTGTGATTGGGAAGGGGTTTGGACCAATTGGGATTGTGTACAGTGGGAGTGAATGGAAAGGGGTTTGGGTCCAGTTGGAATATGTACAGTGGGAGTGATTGGATAGGGGTTTGGGTCCATTGGGATTGTTTATAGTGGGCGTGATTGGAAACGGGTTTCTGTCCATTGGGATTGTGTAGAGTGGTGGTGATTGGAAAGGGGTTTGGGTCCATTGGGATTGTGTAGAATGGGAGTGATTGGAAAGGGGTTTGTGTCCATTGGGTTTGTGTAAAGTGGGAGTGATTGGAATTGGGTTGGGGTCCAATTGGATTGTATACAGTGGGATTGATTGGAAAGGGTTTTTGGTCCATTGGGATTGCGTACACTGGGAGTGATTGGAAAGGGATTTGGGTGCATTGGGATTGTGGACAGTGCGAGTTATTGGAAAGGGGTTTGGGTCCATTGGGATTTTGTAAAGTGGGAGTAATTGGAAAGGGGTTTGGGTCCATTGGGATTGTGGACAGTGGGAATTATTGGAAAGGGGTTTGGGTGCTTTGGGAATTCGTAAAGTGGGAGTGACTGTAAAGGGGTTTGATTCCATTTGCATTGTGTACAGTGGGAGTAATTGGAAAGGGATTTGGGTCCAGTGGTATTGTGTACAGGGTGAATGATTGGAAAGGGCTTTTGGGCCCATTGGGATTGTGTACAGGGTGAGTGATTGGAAAGGGGTTTTGGGTCCATTGCAAATATGTACAGTGGGAATGGTTGGAAAGGGGTTTGCTTCCATTGGGATTGTGTATAGTGGGAGTGATTGGAAAGGGGTTTGGGTCCATTGGGATTGTGTAGAGTGGGAGTGATTGGAAAGGGGTTTGGGTCCATTGGGATTGTCTACAGTGGGAGTGATTGGAAAGGGGTTTGTGTCCATTGGGTTTGTGTAAAGTGGGAGTGAATGGAAAGGGGTTTAGGTCCTTTGGGTTTGTTTACGGTGGGAGTGAATGGAAAGTGGTTTTTGGTCCATTGGGATTGTGTGCAGTGGGAGTGATTTGGAAGGCGTTTTGGTCTTTTGGGATTGTGTACAGTGGGAGTGATTGGAAAGGAGTTTGGGTCCATTTGGATTTTGTAAAGTGGAGTGATTGGAAAGGGGTTTGGGTCCATTGGGATGGTGGACAGTGGGAGTTATTGGAAAGGGGTTTGGGTGCTTTGGGAATGCGTACAGTGGGAGTGACTGTAAAGGGGCTTGTATCCATTTGCATTGTGTACAGTGGGAGTAATTGGGAAGGGGTTTGTGTCCATTGGGATTGTATACAGGGTGAGTGATTGGAAAGTGTTTTTTGGGTCCATTGCAAATGTGTTCAGTGGGAGTGATTGGAAAGGGGTTTGGTTCCGTTGGGATTGTGTATAGTCGGAGTGATTGGAGAGGGGTGTGGGTCCATTGGGATTGTGTAGAGTGGGAGTGATTGGAAAGGGGTTGGGTCCATTGGGATTGTGTACAGTGGGAGTGTTTGGAAAGGGGTTTGTGTCCATTGGGTTTGTGTAAAGTGGGAGTGAATGGAAAGGGGTTTAGGTCCTTTGGGATTGTTTACGGTGGGAGTGAATGGAAAGTGGTTTTTGGTCCATTGGGATTTTGTAAACTGGGAGTGATTTGGAAGGCGTTTGGGTCCATTGGGATTGTGTACAGTGGGAGTGATTGGAAAGGGTTTGGGTCCATTTGGATTGTGTACAGTGGGAGTGATTGGAAAGGGGTCTGGCTCCATTGGGATTGCGTACAGTGGGAGTGGTTGGAAAGGGATTTGGGTGCATTGGGATTGTGGACAGTGCGAGTTATTGGAAAGTGCTTTGGGTCCTTTGGGAATGTGTACATTGGGAGTGACTGGAAAGGGGTTTGAGTCCATTCGCTATGTGTACTGTGGGAGTAATTGGAAAGGGTTTGGGGCATTGGGATTGTGTACAGTGGGAGTGATTGGAAAGGGGTTTGGGTCCATTGGGATTTTGTAAAATGGGAGTGATTTGAAAGGGGTTTAGTTCCTTTGGGATTGTGTACGGTGGGAGTGATTGGGAAGGGGTTTGGGTCCATTGGGATTGTGTAAAGTGGGAGTGATTGGAAAGGGGATCTGTGTCCATTGGTATTGTGTGCATTGGGAGTGATTGGAAAGGGGTTTGGGAGTATTGGGATTGTCGACAGTGGGAGTTATTGGAAAGGGGTTTGGGTCCTTTGGGAATGTGTACTGTGGGAGTGATTGGAAAGGGTTTTGAGTCCATTGGCATTGTGTACAGTGGGAGTAATTGGAAAAGGGTTTGGGTCCATTGGGATTGTGTACAGTGGGAGTGATTGGAAAGGGGTTTGGGTCCATTGGGATCGTGTATAGTGGGAGTGATTGGAAAGATTTTTGGGTCCAGTGGGATTTTGCATAGTGGGTGTGATTGGAAAGGGGTTTGGGTACATTGGGATTGTGTACAGTGGGCGTGATTGGAAAGGGGTTTGGTTCCATTGGGATTTTGTAAAGTCGGAGTGATTGGAAAGGGGTTTAGGTCTTTTGGGATTGTTTACGCTGGGAGTGAATGGAAAGGGGTGTTGGTCCATTGGGATTGTGTACAGTGGGAATGATTGGGAAGCGGTTTGGGTCCATTGGGATCGTGGACAGTTGGAGTTATTTGAGAGGGGTTTGGGTGCTTTGGGAATGTGTACAGTGGGAGTGACTGGAAAGGGGTTTGAGTCCATTTGCATTGTGTACAGTGGGAGAAATTGGAAAGAGGTTTGGGTCCTTTGGGATTGTGTAGAGTGGGAGTGATTGGAAAGGGGTTTGTGTCCATTGCGATTGTGTACAGTGGGAGTGATTGGAAAGGGGTTTGTGTCCTTTGGGTTTGTGTAAAGTGGGAGTGATTGGAAACGGGTTTAGGTCCTTTACGATTTTGTACGGTGGGAGTGAATGGAATGCCTTTTTGGTCCATTGGGATTGTGTACAGTGGGAGTGATTGGGAAGGGGTTTGGATCCATTGGGATTGTGTACAGTGGGAGTGATTGGAAAGGGGTTTGGTTCCATTGGGATTGTGTACAGTGGGAGTTATTGGAAAGTGGTTTGTGTGCATTGGGATTGTGGACAGTGGGAGTTATTGGAAAAGGGTTTGGGTTCTTTGGGAATGTGTTCAGTGGAAGTGACAGGAAAAGGGTTTTAGTCCATTCGCATTGTGTACAGTGGGAGTAATTGTAAAGGGGTTTGGGTCCATTGGGATTGTGTACAGTGGGATTGATTGGAAAGCGGTTTGGGTCCATTGGGATTTTGTAAAGTGGGAGTGATTTGAAAGGGGTTTAGGTCCTTTGGGACTATGTACGGAGGGTGTGAATGGAAAGGGGTTTTGGTCCATTGGGAGTGTGTGCAGTGGGAGTGATTGGAAAGGGGTTTGGGAGTAATGGGATTGTCGACAGTGGGAGTTATTGGAAATGGGTTTGGGTCCTTTGGGAATGTGAACTGTGGGAGTGATTGGAAAGGGCTTTGAGTCCATTTGCATTGTGCACAGTGGGAGTAACTGGAAAGGGGTTTGGATCCATTAGGATTGTGTACAGTGGGAGTGAATGGAAAGGGGTTTGGGTCCATTTGGAATGTGTACAGTGGGAGTGATTGGAAAGGGGTTTGGGTCCATTCGGATCGCGTACCGTGGGAGTTATTGGAAAGGGGTTTGGGTGCATTGGGATTGTGGACATTGCGAGCTATTGGAAATGGGTTTGGGTTCTTTGGGAATTTGTGCAGTGGGAGTGACTGGAAAGGGTTTTGAGTCCATTCGCATTGTGTGCAGTGGGAGTGAATGGAAAGGGGATTGGATCCATTGGGATTTATTAAAGTGGGAGTGATTTGAAAGGGGTTTAGGTCCTTTGGTATTGTGTGCGGTGGATGTGAATGGAAAGGGGTTTTGGTCCAGTGCGAATGTGTACAGTGGGACTGATTGGAAAGGGGATTTGGGTCCATTGGGATTGTGTGCAGTGGGAGTGATTGGAAAGGGGTTTGGGTCCATTGGGATTTTGTAAAATGGGAGTGATTTGAAAGGGGTTTAGTTACTTTGGGATTGTGTACGGTGGGAGTGATTGGGAAGGTGTTTGGGTCCATTGGGATTGTGTAGAGTGGGAGTGATTGGAAAGGGGATCTGTGTCCATTGGGATTGTGTGCAGTTGGAGTGATTGGAAAGGGGTTTGGGAGTATTGGGATTGTCGACAGTGGGAGTTATTGGAAAGGGGTTTGTTTTCTTTGGGAATGTGTACTGTGGGAGTGGTTGGAAAGGGTTTTGAGTCCATTTGCATTATGTACAGTGGGAGTAATTGGAAAAGGGTTTGGGTCCATTGGGATTGTGTACAGTGGGAGTGATTGGAAAGGGGTTTGGGTCCATTGGGATTGTGTACAGTGGGAGTGATTCGAAAGGGGTTTGGGTCCATTGGGATTGTGTATAGTGGGAGTGAT
The DNA here is from genome assembly GCF_017639515.1 of Carcharodon carcharias. Taxonomy (NCBI): domain Eukaryota; kingdom Metazoa; phylum Chordata; class Chondrichthyes; order Lamniformes; family Lamnidae; genus Carcharodon; species Carcharodon carcharias. The sequence goes on from NC_054500.1 coordinate 26,152,689, forward strand.
TTTGAAAGGGGTTTGGGTCCATTGGGATTGTGTACAGTGGGAGTGATTGGAAAGGGGTTTGTTTCCATTGGGATTTTGTAAAGTCGGAGTGATTGTAAAGGGGTTTAGGAATTCTGGGATTGTTTATGGTGGGAGTGAATGGAAAGGGGTGTTGGTCCTTTGGGATTGTGTACAGTGGGACTGATTGGGAAGGGTTCTGGGTCCGTTGGGTTTGTGTAGAGAGGGAGTGATTGGAAAGGTGTTTTGGTCCATTGGGATTGTGTACAGTGGGAATGATTGGGAAGGGGTTTGGGTCCATTTGCAATGTGTACAGTGGGATTAATTGGAAAGGGGTTTGGGTCCATTGGGATTGTGTAGAGTGGGAGTTATTGGAAAGGGGTTTGTGTCTATTGTGATTGTGTACAGTCTGTTTGATTGGAAAGGGGTTTTTGTCCTTTGGGTTTGTGTAAAGTGGGAGTGATTGGAAAGGGGTTTAGGTCCTTTAGGATTGTGTACGGTGGGAGTGAATGGAAAGACGTTTTGGTCCATTGGGATTGTGTACAGTGGTAGTGATTGGGAAGGGGTTTGGATCCATTGGGATTGTGTACAGTGGGAGTGATTGGAAAGGGGTTTGGTTCCATTTGGAATGTGTACAGTGGGAGTGATTGGAAAGGGGTTTGGGTCCATTGGGATTGCGTACAGTGTGAGTTATTGGAAAGGGGTTTGGATCCATTGGGATTGTGTGCAGTGGGAGTGATTGGAAAGGGGTTTGGGTCCATTTGGATTGCGTACAGTGGGAGTTATTGGAAAGTGGTTTGTGTGCATTGGGATTGTGGACAGTGCGAGCTATTGGAAAGGGGTTTGGGATCTTTGGGAATGAATGCAGTGGGAGTGACAGGAAAAGGGTTTTAGTCCATTCGCATTGTGTACATTGGGAGTAAATGTAAAGGGGTTTGGGTCCATTGGGATTGTGTACAGTGGGAGTGATTGGAAAGGGGTTTGGGTCGATTGGGATTTTGTAATTTGGGAGTGATTTGAAAGGGGTTTAGGTCCTTTGGGACTGTGTACGGTGGGTGTGAATGGAAAGGGGTTTTGGTCCAGTGGGATTGCGTACAGTGGGAGTGATTGGGAAGGGGTTTGGGTCCATTTGGATTGTGTACAGTGAGAGTGATTGGAAAGGGGATTTGGGTCCATTGGGAGTGCGTGCAGTGGTAGTGATTGGAAAGGGGTTTGGGAGTATTGGTATTGTCGACAGTGGGAGTTATTGGAAAGGGGTTTGGGTCCTTTGGGAATGTGAACTGTGGGAGTGATTGGAAAGGGATTTGAGTCCATTGGCATTGTGCACAGTGGGAGTAACTGGAAAGGGGTTTGGATCCATTGGGATTGTGTACAGTGGGAGTGAACGGAAAGGGGTTTGAGTCCATTTGGAATGTGTACAGTGGGAGTGATTGGAAAGGGGTTTGGGTCCATTGGGATCGCGTACAGTGGGAGTTTTTGGAAAGGGGTTTGGGTGCATTGGAATTGTGCACAGTGCGAGGTATTGGAAATGGGTTTGGGTTCTTTGGCAATGTGTGCAGTGGAAGTGACTGGAAAGGGTTTTGAGTCCATTCGCATTGTTTACAGTGGGAGTGATTGGAAAGGGGATAGGGTCCATTGGGATTTTGTAAAGTGGGAGTGATTTGAAAGGGGTTTAGGTCCTTTGGGATTGGGTGCAGAGGGTGTGAATGGAAAGGGGTTTTGGTCCAGTGGGATTGTGTACAGTGGGAGTGATTGGGAAGGGGTTTGGGTCCATTGGGATTGTGTACAGTGGGAGTGATTGGAAAGGGGTTTGGGTCCATTGGGATTTTGTAAAGTGGGAGTGATTTGAAAGGGGTTTAAGTTCTTTGGGATTGTGTACGGTGGCTGTGAATGGAAAGGGGTTTTGGTTCAGTGGGATCGTGTACAGTGGGAGTGATTTGGAAGGGTTTAGTGTATATTGGGATTGTGTACAGTGGGAGTGATTGGAAAGGGGATTTGGGTCCATTGGGAGTTTGTGCAATGGGAGTGATTGGAATGGGGTTGGGGAGTATTGGGATGGTCGACAGTGGGAGTTATTGGAAAGGGGTTTGGGTCCTTTGGGAATGTGAACTGTGGGAGTGATTGGAAAGGGTTTTGAGTCCATTGGCATTGTGCACAGTGGGAGTAATTGGAAAGAGGTTTGTGTCCATTGGGATTGTGTACAGTGGGAGTGATTGGGAAGGGGTTTGGATCCATTGGGATTGTGTACAGTGGGAGTGAATGGAAAGGGGTTTGGATCCATTTGGAATGTGTACAGTGGGAGTGATTGGAAAGGGGTTTGGGTCCATTGGGATCGCGTACAGTGGGAGTTATTGGAAAGGGGTGTGGGTGCATTGGGATTGTGGACAGTGCGAGATATTGGAAAGGGGTGTGGGTTCTTTGGGAATGTGTGCAGTGGGAGTGACTGGAAAGGGTTTTGAGTCCATTCGCATTGTGTACAGTGGGAGTAATTGGAAAGTGGTTTGGGTCCATTGGGATTGTGTACAGTGGGAGTGATTGGAAAGTGGATTGGGTCCATTGGGATTTTGTAAAGTGGGAGTGATTTGAGAGGGATTTAGGTCCTTTGGGATTGTGTAAAGTGGGAGTGATTGGAAATGGGTTTAGGTCCTTTGCGATTGTGTACGGTGGGAGTGCATGGAAATGGGTTTTGGTCCTTTGGGATTGTGTAGAGTGGGATTGATTGGGAAGGGGTTTGGGTCCAATGGGATTGTGTACAGTGGGAGCGATAGGAAAGGGGTTTGTGTCCATCGGGATTGTGTACAGTGGGAGTGATTGGAAAGGGGTTTGGGTCCATTGGGATTTTGTAAAGTGGGAGTGATTTGAAAGGAGTTTAGGTCCTTTGGGATTGTGTGCGGTGGGTGTGAATGGAAAGGGGTTTTGGTCCAGTGGGATTGTGTACAGTGGGAGTGATTGGGAAGGGGTTTGGTTCCATTGGGATTGTGTACAGTGGGAGTGATTGGAAAGGGGATTTGAGTCCATTGGGATTGTGTGCAGTGGGAGTGATTAGAAAGGGGTTTGGGAGTATTGCGATTGTCGACAGTGGGAGTTATTGGAAAGGGGTTTGGGTCCTCTGGGGATATGTACTGTGGGAGTGATTGGAAAGGGGTTTGGGTCCATTGGGATTGTGTATAGCGGCAGTGATTGGAAAGGGGTTTGGGTCCTTTGGGATTGTGTACAGTGGGAGTGATTGGAAAGGGGTTTGGGTCCTTTGGGATTGTGTACAGTGGGAGTGATTGGAAAGGGGTTTAGGTCCATTGGGATTGTGTAAAGTGGGAGTGATTGGAAAGGGGTTTAGGTCCTTGACGATTGTGTATGGTGGGAGTGCCTGGAAAGGGCTTTTGGTCCATTGGGATTGTGTAGAGTCGGAATGATTGGGAAGGGCTTTGGTTCCATTGGGATTGTGTACCGTGGGAGTGATTGGAAAGGGGTTTGGGTCCTTTGGGATTGTGTACAGTGGTAGCGATTGGAAAGGGGTTTGCGTCCATCGGGATTGTGTACAGTGGGAGTGATTGGGAAGGGGTTTGGGTCCATTGGGAATGTGTACAGTGGGAGTGACTGGAAAGGGGATTGAGTCCATTTGTATTCTGTACAGTTGGAGTAATTGGAAAGCGGTTTGGGTCCAGTGGGATTGTGTACTGGGTTAGTGATTGGAAAGGGCTTTTGTGTCCATTGGGATTGAGTACAGGATGAATGATTGGAAAGGGGTTTGTGTCCTTTTGGATTGTGTACAGTGGGAGTGATTGGAAAAGGGTTTGGGTCCATTGGGATTGTGTACAGTGGGAGTGATTGGAAAGGGGTTTTGGTCCTTTGGGATTGTGTACAGTGGGAGTGATTGGAAAGGGTTTTGAGTCCATTGGCATTGTGCACTGTGGGAGTAACTGTAAAGGGGTTTGGATCCATTGGGATTGTGTGCAGTGGGAGTGATTGGAAAGGGGTTTGGGTCCATTTGGAATGTGTACAGTGGGACTGATTGGAAAGGGGTTTGGGTCCATTGGGATCGCGTACAGTGGGAGTTATTGGAAAGGGGTTTGGGTGCATTGGGATTGTGGACAGTGCGAGCTATTGGAAATGGGTTTGGGTTCTTTGGGAATGTGTGCAGTGGGAGTGACAGGAAAAGGGTTTTAGTCCATTCGCATTGTGTACAGTGGGAGTAATTGTAAAGGGGTTTGGGTCCATTGGGATTGTGTACAGTGGGAGTGATTGGAAAGAGGTTTGGGTCCATTGGGATTTTGTAAAGTGGGAGTGATTTGAAAGGTGTTTAGGTCCTTTGGGACTGTGTACGGAGGGTATGAATGGAAAGGGGTTTTGGTCCAGTGGGATTGTGTACAGTGGGAGTGATTGGGAAGGGGTTTGGGTCCATTGGGAGTGTGTGCAGTGGGAGTGATTGGAAAGGGGTTTGGGAGTAATGGGATTGTCGAAGGTGGGAGTTATTGGAAAGGGGTTTGGGTCCTTTGGGATGTGAACTGTGGGAGTGATTGGAAAGGGTTTTGAGTCCATTAGCATTGTGCACAGTGGGAGTATCTGGAAAGGGGTTTGGATCCATTGGGATTGTGTACAGTGGGAGTGAATGGAAAGGGGTTTGGGTCCATTTGGAATGTGTACAGTGGGAGTGATTGGAAAGGGGTTTGGGTCCATTGGGATCGCGTACAGTGGGAGTTATTGGAAACTGGATTGGGTGCATTGGGATCGTGGACTTTGAGAGCTATTGGAAATGGGTTTGGGTTCTTTGGGAATGTGTGCAGTGGGAGTGACTGGAAAGGGATTTGAGTCCATTCGCATTGTGTACAGTGGGAGTGATTGGAAAGGGGATTGGTTCCTTTGGGATTTATTAAAGTTGGAGCGATTTGAAAGCGGTTTAGGTCCTTTGGTATTGTGTGCGGTGGGTGTGAATGGAAAGGGGTTTGGGTCCATTGGGAATGTGTACAGTGGGAGTGACTAGAAAGGGGATTGAGTCCATTTGTATTCTGTACAGTGGGAGTAATTGGAAAGCGCTTTGGGTCCAGTGGGATTGTGTACTGGGTTAGTGATTGGAAAGGGCTTTTGGGTCCATTGGGATTGAGTACAGGATGAATGATTGGAAAGGGGTTTGTGTCCTTTTGGATTGTGTACAGTGGGAGTGATTGGAAAAGGGTTTGGGTCCATTGGGATTGTGTACAGTGGGAGTGATTGGAAAGGGGTTTTGGTCCTTTGGGATTGTGTACAGTGGGAGTGATTGGAAAGGGTTTTGAGTCCATTGGCATTGTGCACTGTGGGAGTAACTGGAAAGGGGTTTGGATCCATTGGGATTGTGTGCAGTGGGAGTGATTGGAAAGGGGTTTGGGTCCATTTGGAATGTGTACAGTGGGACTGATTGGAAAGGGGTTTGGGTCCATTGGGATCGCGTACAGTGGGAGTTATTGGAAAGGGGTTTGGGTACATTGGGATTGTGGACAGTGCGAGCTATTGGAAATGGGTTTGGGTTCTTTGGGAATGTGTGCAGTGGGAGTGACAGGAAAAGGGTTTTAGTCCATTCGCATTGTGTACAGTGGGAGTAATTGTAAAGGGGTTTTGGTCCATTGGGATTGTGTACAGTGGGAGTGATTGGAAAGAGGTTTGGGTCCATTGGGATTTTGTAA